>NC_133530.1:8756546-9424138 GCF_048544455.1 Silene latifolia | reverse complement strand
GAGTCCTTGTAATTGAAATGGAGGAACCCAATTGGCACTAATGTTAAACTCCAGTTCTGTGTTATCCTCCAAGTTTAAATAACTTAAATTGGAAAGATTTGATAAATGTACACTCGTTAAAACTCCCTTCAAAGAATTCCTACCAAGATTCAACGCTTCAAGCTTAGGAAGTCCCCCAAGTGCTTCACTAATGGTGCCGTTAAGCTGATTCAAATTAACGTATAATTCCCTCAAGTAAGAAAGGTTAACAATTTTGTCAGTAATGGAACCCCACAATTGATTACCACGTAAATCTAAAAACATTAATGATTGGTGTGAACATGCAGATAAAAGTTGGATAATCTCTGAGAAGTTGTACTTAAGACCAGTACCCGCTAAATTTAGGGCTTGCAAACTACAAAAGTTACCAGGGAAATTCCAAGTATGGTTGGACAGTTGTAAAGTACTTCCAAACAGTTGAGAATTCCAAGAGAGGTCAAGGTAAACAAGACTCGTCTCAAGTCCGTTCAAATTCGACAACCACTCAAATATTGATGTATCATTCAAGTTATTTCCTACAAGGCTAATAGTACTAATGGTTGTGGAAGAATTAATATATGAAAGAGATGAAGGCAACTTTAGTGATAAGTTACATGAATCCAAGAGAAGGGCATGTAAGTGAGGGAGGTTGTTAACAATAGACAACCAATTGTTTGTAGTTAGACTCAAATCAATACTACCCAAATCCAACTCCCTCAGCAACCTTAGTTGTGATAGCCACCTCAAGCTTTCAACCTTCATATCATAATCGTGAAAATGATATGCACAATGAAGATTAAGAGATAATAATTTAGAGAGATTTCCAATCTCATGAGGAACGACTCCAGTAAACCCAACATAGGAAAGGTCAAGGTGTTCTAAGTTACTAAGTGAGCCTATAAACTTGGGTAGATGTCCTCCAAAGTAATTTCGACTGAGGTTTAAGTATTTTAAATGTTTCAACTCAAGTAGAGATACACCGATTGTACCTTCTAGGCAGGCATCCTCTTTACTGGCGGGATAGTATTGTGTAGGAAGATCGACGGCGATCACGTGGCCAAAGTAGTTGTGACACTGAATACCGCTCCAAAGGCAGCAATCTTGAGTAACTCCCCAAGAATCAAGGAGTCCACAATGGTCGACACGAATACCACGTTTGAACTCAAGCAGTGCATCTCTCTCGCTCTCCACACATTGGATTCTAGCATGACAACCAAAGTAGGTCAAGCAAACACACAATAGAAGAAGAAAAAGAGATTGATCATATAATTTGGAGGTAAATTGAGGACTCATTTTATCTTTATTGTTGTGGATGAAACTATAAATGTGCGTCGAACAAATTGTGTGAGTGGTTTAGTTAATAGCTTGTTGGCGTATGTTTATATAGAGGTCTCTACTCATTTTTTCACGACTTGTAATTTTGTGAAATAGCTTTAAGGTCATTTTCATTTGGACTTAATTTTCAGTTTTATTCAGGTCGGTTCAATTTTTAGACACTTTCAGTTCACAAGAAAAGGGACTAAAACTCGCTCCATTCCCTATATATGGTTGTTAAAGCTTTTGAAGTCGTGCAACGACTTGAAGATGTGAAGTAGTATTGTCTTCGTCTTCTGGAATGTAACTTGGGCATGACTTTTCAAGAAGAATCACTAAATTCTGCACTAAGTAATAAAACAAAGGCTACTGATAAGTAATTAAGCCTGTGATGGTTTGACAATGTCAAAGTGATTGTATCCTTGGTGCGTTTTGATCTAACCTTTTCATACGTACCCCTTAATTATTTTGGAAAATGGTAGGGCACCCGTGAGACTAAAGTTTCAGTACCACTGTGATTAAAATAATTAAAAAGTTAAATTTCGATTTTGCACTAAAAAATTCGTGCACTGTTAATCTTCAATTGAAGAGGCTTTTAAATGAATTTTTTTCCAAAATAGGGTTTTATAACAAACAATTTAACGAAATGTGGTAACTTTGAAACTAATTACCCAAAATGGGTCCACGTAGGCTCGGTTTTGGCGATGCTAGGTTCAGATTAAGGTCGATGTGGTAACTTTGAAACTAATTACCCAAAATGGGTCCACGTAGGCTCGGTTTTGGCGATGCTAGGTTCAGATTAAGGTCGCTTAGCGGGAGAGCGACTTGAGGTCAAACCGCCCAGCCACTGAGCGACTAAGGGAAAAAAAAAGGTAGCTGATGGGAATCGAACATCGAACATGGAATTTAAAACAATCCCACCACACCCCTAACCATAACACCCAAGATAATATTATGATTTAATAAGGAGAATAAAAGTAGATATTTAATGTTAGTAGTAATAAATGCGTTCTGGGACTTGCACAACAATTACTCAATAATATTTTTAAGCACTTTAATTTGATATATAAATTGGATTGCTCTGCTGGTTAGGTAGTATAGAATAAGTGTTAATTTCGTGGGTGGTCTTGAGTTTGATCCTGTTAAACTGCGTTTTTTTTTTTTCTTTTTTTTCTCCAAAGACCCAAATCGCTGTGGGGGAGGACGATTTGAACTGAAATCGCTCACTCCCCGAGCGACTTGCCTTGAAGTAGCATACTGCGGTTTGGGCGAACATTAAGTTACACTTTGGGTAAGGTCGTTGAGCGGGAGAGCGACTTGAATCCGAGCCTAGCTTCGGTGAAGACGTGGACCCATTTTAGGTAAATACTTTGAAACTCAACCCATTTTATTAATTTGTATGTGTTTAGACCCCAATTTGGAAAAAAACTCCTTTTAAATGGTGTACATAGACGACTGACTTATTCCATTCTTTATTTACGTTTACTAAGACTTGTATACTTGGTGCGTTTTGATCTAACCTTTTCAAGTCTTATAAAAAGAGAATGAATGATGAGCAATTGAGAATGAATGCAGTCTATAAATAAAAAATTCGTGCACTGTGATGGAAATCAATATTATGTGCGCCAAATGAATTGAAAAAGGCTTTGTGGTCAGTCAATCTACAGCACTATGTCAGAAGATGGAAATCAATATTATGTGCGCCAAATGAAAAAAGCGAACAGGATATGATGAAAAATGGAAATACACGCCATGTTTCACAATTAGACAAGTCAAGACATAACAATTTTAACAATTTTTTTTATTTATAGACTGCATTTCACACACATTCATCCCTAAAAATAAAGGGAAAATGGAAATTAGAGGGGAAATTATTATTAAATGGGTTAAGAGAGAGAGAGATGGAGAGAAAGAAATGGAGAGGATTCTAATCCGTTTGTACCTATCAATACAATATCACAACGCCTTTAATAAGTATACACCTTCTACTTTTTCATTAACCTAGCAAACAACATAATTCACCAACTGTAACACCCCCGATTTTTCAACTAAATTAAAAATTACATTTACATTAAAAAGGCGCCAAAATACGGGGATATTAAAATCAATATACAAAATCTCTTTACAAAATGGTTTTTATATAAAATGATACGAAATAAAATAAAACATTTACAAGGTCTTTAATCAAAAGCTCGACTTGAAAATCTTTTGAACCGAAGCGGAAGTCACCTGAAAATAAACCGTCAACATGACGACACTACCTCAATATAAGTGGCCTCTATCAATTTAAATATTAAAACCAAAGGAAGGGAAACGAAAACTCTTTAGTTTAGCATTTCAAATGATAAAACAAATGAACTAATTTTGTCTCTACAAAATGGTTTGGTCCGAAGATGATTCAACAGCTAGAAAGTCAGAAACTTTACTTTCTAGAGACTAAGAGGTTAATAAAAAAATGACTAATCACATACTTTATGTGCACACCTCAATGTCCTGTGAGCTCAGAGAGTATCTAATGGCTCACTCTACCTCATACGACTACTAATGGCATTTTTGTAGGCATAGCTCGCCACTGCGGGTTGTGAGCAAAACTATAAACTTCTAAAGACACTTTTGTATGCCGGCTCGCCACTGCGGGTTGTGAGCCAAAATATAATCTTCTAAAGACACTTTTGTATGGCCGGCTCGCCACTACGGGTTTTGAGCCAAAATATAATCTTCTAAAGGCACTTTTGTATGGCCGGCTCGCCACTGCAGGTTTTGAGCCAAACCATAATCTTCTAAAGGCACATTTCTATGCCCGGCTCACCACTGCGGGTTTTGAGCCAAACTATAATCTTTTAATCGTATAGCTTCATGGTATAAGATATCTAATCTTTAACTACACAGCAATGTTTAGTTGTATACTCTCTTTATGGGACTTGCTGACCTGTACATGAAGCAATGAGCTGATAGAATTCCCTTGGATATTAGACAAACCAAATATAGCTTAAAAATCAAAATAAACTCCTCTAGATAAAATCATCTGCACAAAATACAAAAACGTAGGAAGAAAATCTACCAAATGCATCCTCTTAAAAAAACAAAACATCAATTAATATTTATGAAAAATCATCCTCAGATAGAAGTCGATTAGATAGTTCAATACTCGACCGTAAAAGACAACTTGGCACACATGCCTTATCAGTGGCGTCTCTAGGATTCTAGTAACGGAGGTGCGGATTTCTACGAAAGTTTTTTATCATTGAAAATATGATTTTATCCCCATTACAAATAATAAAATAATAAAATATTTATCTTGGTCATCCATAACATCAAAATATAACAATTTATATCATCTATAGAATAACACTTAAACATATCGTAATAAAGGTTGCTTAAATGAAAATAATTTTTTTTGAGGTTCATACATGAATACATCCAAATAGCTAAAAGTACTAATTAATATTTAATAATAACCCAAGTATGATACGGAGTAATAATGCCATGAATATATGAAATGGGCTAGAAGTGGGAATTAATGCTTGAGTTTTTAGTTGATGAAATGGGCCAACAAATCGCGCCACCCAAAGACCAAAATAAAATAAAATGCTAGTAGCTGGATTTGAAACTGAGTGGCAGGGGGAAGAAGGTGGGACTCAAACCAATGCACCAACTAAATACTACTGAAACATATATGCTGTTCTTTTTACTTATTTTTGCAGAAACATGGGGGTGCAGGTGCATCCACTGCACCCCCCGTGGATACTCCACTGTGCCTTATAACTCTATATAATACCAATATCCTAATCTCAAGATCAGTGGCATACCGTCAAATGTTCCTTTTAAATAAAAACTGCTCAACATTCGGAGTAAATCTCCGAATTACTCACCCACGAATTAAAGCAACAACCACAGTGCTGAGTTGTCGCACTGTGGTTAAAAGTCAATTTGTCAAAGAGTCCCTTTTTTCATGCTAATCTACACACCCACGTTCCAAGAGTGATTTAATTTACATTGTTTGGTACTCTCTAAGAGTAGATCTCTTAGGCTCATTAAATAAATAATCAATAAAAAAATGACATAATTTATCCCATAAATTTATCTAAATTATCAACTAATTATAATTAAGAAAATTAATATCCCTAAAAAAAATAACACATAAATCACAATTAATATCAAAGTAATACTAGGCGTTAAAAATCAATTTTAAAAACAATATTTAGTTATGTCAATTGTGATGACAGTTTTTTTAATAATAAGTTATATAAACAAATGTTATTAATAATCAAAGTTAATTACTTAAACTACCTTATAAAAAAAATCAAAGTAACGATAGTTAAATTTATATCGCTCCAATTTTAAAATGAAAAAAAAAATACAAATAAATATGGAGAAAACAAAAAACAGTAGTAAGTAGTTTTTTTAAAATAAATTAAGAAATCTTTATATTAAGTGATCGAAAATACACTGAAAGAAAACCTAAAGAATTGTAAAAGTAAATAAAAAAAAATGCTTTTTTGACGTGCTAATATAATAAATAATAATTATACATGAAAATCACACTAAAAAATTTGGTGACCAACTGACCATACATGCAAATTTAAAACACAGATTAATTAGGGAGTAAGAAGAGATGTATACAAAATTACAAACTTGAAGATTAAAAATTTTGCCCGGGTACGGAATTCGGAATTAAAATTAGGCTGTGTATAAACTTCAAGATATTAGGGAGGAAGTAGAAAAGATATGAAAGCATGCATGGAGTTGGGATAGATGAAAACGGCGGAAGTGAAAACATTGAAATATGGAGTTGAGATAGGGTTTATGTATATATACATGAGTCAACTTAAGGAGGAGGGTTTCTCTCCATTTCCTAAAAAGAAATGGAGAGGTCATTTCCTTTCGGTGGTCCAGATCATATTCTGACATCATCGAACGGCTCAAAATTAATGGGTACAAATAAAGGAATAATGAGGTTTGGTGGAAAAAATATTATTAAATGAGTTTAAGAGAGGAAATGGAGATGAAATGGAAAGAAAAAAATGGAGAGGATCCATTTTGCAACTCAAGGGGTGTTATTAGTGCTGGGATTTTGGGCCAGTGTGCTCTTCACAGTAATCCCGATTATTTATGGGTTAATACTCGATAAAAATGAGTGGTTTTTATTTATGGGTTAATACTCGATAAAAATGAGTGGTTTTTAAAAACAATATACGTATTCATCTTAAAATTAAAACGGGTTAAATAATATTTCATTTGTTTAAATAAGAAAAATATTTTATTAATCCTAATGCATTTTATTTTTTAAGTTTAAGACGGATACTTCCGTATTTTAAATGAGAATTTGTGTCACATAATTGGGTTGAAATAGTTGTCAATTATCTTAATTGTTTGTATAGATAATGTACATAAATGGATTACGTATAGAAATTTTATATACATAACGTTTTTTTATAGTGTGTACCGAATCTAGCTTAGAAGTTATTGTATTAAATAGTGTACACATAATGACCACATTTATGTTGTGTTAAATATACATATATAGCTCGAAAAAGGAATTGTAAAACTTCGGTTGAATTTATCGAAAAAGAAAAATACAAAGAGTTTAAGGAAAGGGAGAGAGTATGTTATAGTATGTATAAAATGAGAAATGGTTTAAAAGTGTCATTTTAAATATGCACGGGTCAAAATTTTCATTTTCTTCGTGGCTAGGTCCTACAATCGAGCATGGGTTGGACCAAATGAGAAATCGTTTTAACAATTGCACGGGCTTGGAATTCTATTCGGGCCGTTTCAATCTTACTGACTTTGTGTTATTTTTCATCTGAATAATTTTGTGAGAGACCTCTCATAACCTCTTATGAGAGACCTCTTTAGTAGTTGTTGTATTAAATAGTGTATACATTTTATTTCTGAAGCTTAAGACGGATACTTTAGTGTCTTAAATGAGAATTTGTTTCACATAAATTGGTTGAAATAGTTGTTAATTATTTTAATTGTTTGTATAGATAATGTACATAAATGGATTACGTATAGAAATTTTATACATATGAATCTAGCTTAGTAGTTGTTGTATTGCTACTTACATAATGACACTTATGTTGTGTTAAATATACATATATAGCTCGAAAAAGGAATTGTAAAACTTTGGTTGAATTTATGGAAAAAAAAAATTGCAAAGAATCTAAGGAAAGTGATAGAGTATGTTATAGTATGTACAAAATGAGAAATGGGTTAAAAGTGTCATTTTAAACATGCACGGGTCAAAATTTTCACTTTCTCTGTGGCTACACTGGCTAGGTCCTACAAACGAGCATGAGTTGGACGAATGAGAAATCGTTTTAACAATTGCACGGGCTTGGAATTCTATTCAAGCCACTTTCATTTTACTGACTTTGTGTTATTTTCATCTGAATAATTTTGTCTCATATATATAAGTCAAGTTTGTATGAAGTCGCCTAAGTAATAAAACAAAACAAAAACTCAAATTTAGTTAAGCAAGACGATATGTATGCCTACAACAACTATTCAACCAATTGACCCTAATGCATCATTTACGCTAATCGTAAATGAAATTTATTATTCAAATATAACTTAAAATATGACTAATATAAAATTGTGTAATATTTCTAAAGATAACTAATTTTAAAAGGAAATAATTAATTACTATAAAAATGATCAAATTGTTACTAATCTTTTCATAATAACAAATTTAAAATAGCTTACCCGTGCAATTTGCACGGGTATAAAACTAGTCAAATAAGAAACCAAAATTCGTCATGTCTCAATCAGGTACAAAACCATTGCCTACTCTAATCTCATGAGCAAAGTCATCTCATCATCTAATTAACTTCAAGAGTTCTAATAATTATATTCATATATCACTTGAACTAAGACCTACTCATTATGCTAATTTCTAATCAACAAGAATTCTTTTCATGAAAAATGTAACCGACACTAAGCTAATCAATTACTCTGTATACAAACTAATTCTAACATAATTGAATTCGACATCCCATCCCACCGAAAGACTACTTTACGAAGTACAAAATATATAACTAATAATATAGTTAACTAATAGCCACAACAATAATATATCTTCATTAGAATTTCAGCACATAAACCTATTAAGCCAATAATGATTAGCAACCTGGAACAATTATAATAATATTAGGGTTGATAAAATCGGGTTACCTTAAACTGTAAAATCAACGGTAAATCATTCGCAGGTTATTACAGAAAACCAATCATGCAATAAGGAGGATGCACTGACAGTGGCACATACTATAGAAGCCTATGGCCGATCGATGAACAGGGAGCTTTGTTGGTAGTGAATCGACAACAATTTGAGAGGGTCCGAAAAGCGACGACGTTCCCGCTCGACGAAACAGGTTCGAAAAATTGCGGCGTTCCTGTCGATTAATCGAAAGGAGACCTTACATGTGAGAGGGCGTGTGAAGAATCACATGTAGGTCTCCCACATCGAAGAAATAGAGAAGAGTGATCCAGCTTATAACCCAAGAGGCTACTCCTCCCATTGCCAATTGGTTTTGGGATGGAACCTCCTTGGACTTGTAAACTGGACACTCTCCCCTCCTCGACGGGTGCGGCCTAGGTCGGTGTGCGATCTAACAGGTTACACAAGCTTGAAGGAAGGGCTCCGAAAAAATTATTACCTCCCAGGGTAAGGATAGTAAGACTTTCAAAGGCGGAGGGTATATGTACCCATTTAGCGAATTATGGGTAAGATGTACAGTTTGCTAGGGTATATGTACCCATTTAGCGAATTATGGGTAAGATGTACAGTTTGCTAGAGAAGGGGGGAGTTCACCAGAGATATTGATATTATGTTGCTCAAATGAAGGACATTGAGATTGTTTAGAGCACCGATGGAGCGTAATAAATTCCCCCAAAGTTTGTTGTTTTCTAGATGTAAAATTAATAACTTGTTGAAGTAAACCCAACAATCTAGAAGCTTATCAAAAAAAAAGAATTGTTTGATAAGTCAAGATAAATTAGAGGCATTTTGATTTGTGGACACAAAAGAGGAACCAAGCCTTGAGAGAGGTTATTGTTCTTTAGTTGGAGTACTGAAGCATTTCTCATAAATGGTGGTATTATATTGCGCCACTGAAATTATTTGAACTCAAAAATTATTTGAACTCAAACTTATCCATCGTGAAGCCTCGAATGTAATTGATACGTCTGGGAGTACTCCGTTCATCATATTTTTATACATTGCTAGTTCCTCTAATTTGGATGACAACGAGCTGAAAAAGGAAACAGGTATTAAGGATATCAAAACCGTAAACGATAAATCCGAAACTACTAATCCCACGTGACCTATTCTATTGTAATTTAGTTATGCTTAGTCCTTGTATTTAGTTAAGCTTAGTCAAAGTCTTAGCTTGTATATCCTAGTTTATAGTTACTGTTATAGGAATTAGTTTAAGCTAAGTTAACCCTAATTCTTAGTATATACTCCTATATCAATGTATGTAATCAGTAATATTTATCTTAATCAATACAATTCTCATCTTATACTTTACAACAGGTATCATGTCTGAAATACTAGCGTTGGATATATTAATATAGGTTAAGTTTTTTTTTGGGTTATGAGCCATATAGGAAACTTAGGGCCAACCTTACATGATGGCAAATAGAGTTTGTCCAACTAAAATGGGGGAACCCAGTTGGCACTAATGTTAACCACCAGCTCTGTGTAATACCCCATCCTTAAGATCTTCAACTTGGAGAGATTTGATAGATGTGCGCTAGTGAGAACTCCTTCCAAAAAATTCGTAGAAAGACCCAATATCTCAAGCATAGGAAGTCCCCCAAGCGCTACTTGACTAATAATGGTGTCGTTAAGCTGATTACTAATAACATATACTCCCTCCATTCAACTTCACTTTGCATGTTTCTCTTTTGTACACTATTCACAAACGGACATTCAACTTCAATTTTCTCACGATACATAAGTAAAAATATATTCATGTAAAATCTTATTTGATTCGTTTTTAAGAGTACATTAAAAATATCTAACTTTTATAATTTTTGCAAATACGTAGCTAAATATTTTGAACTCAGGTCTATAAATTTGGTTAATTGTCCTCCGAAATAATTTGAACTGAGGTCTAAATATTTTAATTGTTTTAGATTAAGTATAGATACATTGATTGTACCTTCTAGGCATGGCTCCTCAGTATTGGAGTTGTAATTTACGAGTGACGGAAGATCGAGGGCGATAACGTGGCCAGAGTGTTTGTGACACTGAACACCGTGCCATAGGCAACAATCTTCAACAGCTCCCCAAGAATCAAGGAATCCACAAAGATCGACACGATTTATTTGTCATGTAAGTTGGCATCTGTATTTACGACGAATGATGGAGTAACCAATATCACAACTCGGCGATTATGGTTTCTGTGGTTATGAGAAATGAAAATCAAGGGAGATGAGACTAGTCGGAAAACACAATGACAAACAAACGCTGATACATGAGATAAATGCCATGAGGTTTTATTGTGACTCAAACTAAAATTAGAAACATGAACTTGATTTCATCATATCGACGCACTTAATTCAAACTAAAATTCAACAAAGGAATCTCTACATCGTCTGAATGTACAAGATTTGTGTCTTAACAAGACGACTACCAATTGATCATAGCAGGAGATTCCTTGAAAGCAACATCAGCAACCCCTGATGAACAAAATAAGCAAAACTGCAGAATCAATTTCAACACACAAAAACCAAGTCCATGTACAAGATTAGTGAATTAATTTTAGATTAGAAATACTTACACGCGAGATGGCCTCAAGTTCTCCTCCAAACTCTTTGTACATTCGTGATAACAACCACATAAATCTTGTCTTTGATGTCTAATTTTTTGGGAATTATAGCTGCTTCATCTCCATCACACTTAGGGAGTGGTGCTCCACAAAGTCCAGGGTTTCCCATATATGCTGAAGTGTTGAAACTTTGTAGCTGAGTGCCGTCTGGAATCCTTCCAGACAAATTATTGTACGACAAGTCCAACACTTCTAGAGAGCTTATTTTTGCTAAACTAACAGGGATTTCACCGAAAATATGGTTATGTGATAAATCGAGAGATTCCAAAGAAGTCAGTTGACCTATCTTTGGCGTAATAGCTCCACTTAGATGGTTTCTTGATAGATTTATTTGTTTAAGGCCAACGAGGATTGAAATTCCTTCCGGAATTTGTCCTTCTAGTATATTGTTAGAAAAATCAATGACTTTATTGTGTCCAAGTAAATAATCGTCTTCAAAGTTTTGTTCTTTTCCTTTCCACATTATCAATGCATTATCATTGTTTTCAATTGATGATTGCATGTAAACTAATGAGATATCTTGTAAGCGACTATCTGCGGTAACCATGCCTTTGAGATTGTATATGCATCTTGGGATGGTTCCACATATGTGGTTGTTTGAAAAATCCAGCATTTGAAGTCGAGTGAGGCGACACAAGCTTGAAGGAAGGGTTCCAGAAAAGTTGTTATCTCGCAGGATAATAATGCTAAGATTTATAAAAACTTTCCCTAAGGAATAATCAAAGAAGAGCAATTTAGTAGGGACTCCGGAAGTTCACCTGAGAGATTGTTGCTGCTCAAATGTAGAGAATTGAGTTGATTTAGGGAACCCATGGAGATTGGCAAATTTCCCCAAAGCTTGTTGTTTTCAAGATGTAAGACTAATAATTTATCAAAGTAACCCCAGCAATTCGGAAGTTTATCTGAAAATGCATTGTTTGCGAGGTGAAGATACATTAGAGGCATTTTAGTTTGTGGGCACAAGAAAGGAACTAGGCCTTTAGAGAAGTGATTGTTGTTGAGTCGTAATGCTGAAACATTTCTCAGAAAGAGTGGTATTGCTCCACTGAAATTGTTTGAACTTAAATCTATCAATGGTGAAGCTTCAAATGTGATTGATACATTTGGAAGTATCCCATACATCATATTTCGAGACATTGCTAATGCCTTTAATTTGGGTGATAACGAGGTAAAAAAAGAAACAGGTATCGTGTCTGAAATACTAGTGTTGGTTATATCAATAATTGTTAATTTTTTTTGAGTTGTGAGCCAAATAGGAAAATCAGGGCCAACTTGACACGATCTCAAATACAGTTCGTCCAACTGAAATGGGGGAACCCAGTTGGCACTGATGTTCAACACCAGCTCTGTATTAAAAACCAAGCTTAAAATAATCAACCGGGACAAATTTGATAGATGGGCATCGGTGAGAACTCCTTTCAAAGGATTGAAAGAAAGACTCAGTGTCTCAAGCATAGAAAGTTTTCCAAGCGCTTGACTAATGGGACCGTTAAGCTCATTATTCTCAACGTATAGTTCTTTCAAGTAGGAAAGGTTGCTAATGTTTTCAGGAATGGAGCCCCATATTTGGTTAGAGTTTAAACCTAGATACATTAGTGACTTGTAGGAGCATATAGACAAGGATTGGATAATGTCGGAGAAACTGTAGTTGAGACCGGTGTTAAATAATTCTAGGGTTTGCAAATTACATAAGTTACCAAGGATGTTTAAACCAGTCTGTTGGAAATCACTTTTGAACAGTTGTTGATTATCCGAGAGGTCAAGGTAAAAAAGGTTGGTCTTAACTCGGCCCAAGTCATACAACCACTCAAATATTGATGTATCATTCAAGTTATTTCTTCTAAGGCTAATAACACCAAGGGTTGTCGAAAAATTAGTACTCCGATATGAAAGAGAGGAATCTAAAGGCAACTTTAAAGATAGTTGACAATCATCCAAGCGAAGGACTTGTAAGAAAGGGAGATTGTTAACAATAGAGACCCAATTGTTGCTGGTTAGACTCAAATCAATACCACCCAAGTTCACCTCCCTTAGCAATGTTAGTTGCGAAAGCCACCACAAGCTTTCAACCCTTATGTTATAATCAGAATAATAATGTACATAATTAAGATCAAGGGATGTTAATCTCGAAAGATTTCCAATCTCACGAGGGATAACTCCCGTAAACCCTGCATAGGAAAGATTAAGGTACTCTAAGTTAGCAAGTGAACCTATAAACTTGGGTATTTGTCCTTGAAAACGGTTATAACTAAGGTCTAAATATTTTAAATGTTTCAAATCAAGTATAGATACACTAATTGTACCGTCTAGACAGGTCTCTTGGTTGCCATCATCGTAAGGTGTTTGGGGCGTACGAAGATTGAGGGCAATGACATGACCAGAGAGGTTGTGACACTGAATACCTCGCCATAGGCAGCAATCTTGACTGACCCCCCAAGAATCAAGAACTCCACAACGGTCGACATTAATGCCACGTTTGAACTCAAGCAGTGCATCTCTCTCGCTCTCCGTACATTCTATTCCCTTACTCTTATTATTATTATTATTATTATCTATCTCTGATTTAGCTTCACAACAAATGATGGTTAGCCAAGTAATCAATAGTAGAAGAACAAGCGAGTGCATTTCTCTCATTTTTTGTTTAATGTGAGTGAGTGATTAGTTGTATTGGTTGAGTATGTATATATAGAGGGTTCATATCTCCACAGGAAATTTTTTTCTAGTAATCGAATTTATTGGCAATTTCCAATTTTACCCTTTAAAGAATCGTAGCAAACTCATCGCGACTTGTAATTGGTTGTTTAATGCTTTTTAAGTCGTGCAATATAATTTATCTTTATCTTCCATTTTTTTTCATACACTAACGTCCACAAAATGGTTACTTATGTGGATGATGGACAAGTGATTAGATTAATCATGCTACTCTGATTAAGGTAAGGTTTACTCCAAGTTGGCTTATGCATTCATACACCAGGCCAGTCTCTTGATTATCATTGTAGGTTGGTCTTAAACTCTTAATTGGGTTCAAGCATTCTACGCCCTTATTTTCATGATCAATCCCTGATCTAGCATGACAGCTAAAGTCAGCTAGCCAAACACACACCACCACCAACAACAACAACAACATCAGAGCCTTAATTCCAAAATGATTTGGGATCGGCTGACATGAATCATCTTTTCGAACCGTCCATAGATGAACACACGCCTCAAAATGCGAATAGAAAAGGGGAAATGAAAAACAAAAAGGGAGAACGTAAATGTAATGGAAAGTCAAGGTAAACTTAGGGGTTTTAAAATCGAATTCCGGATTTCTTTTATAAAAACTTAAAATTTAAATCGAGAGAAAAGATTAAAACGATTTTGAAAACCGAAATACAATTAGGGATCCGGAATGCCTTAAAAGTAAACTAAGTAAAATATATAAGAAAGTGGTTGGTAAAAAAATGTAATAAAGGAGAAAAGAATAAATAATTTAATTTCTTTAAATTAAATAAAAACACTAACTATGTCAAAAAAACATCAAATACTAAAAATCCACATGTATCATTTCCCTCCATTGTGCCCTCTCCATTACCATACTCTCCTCAAGCCCCAAAAATCTCATGTCGTGCTCTATCACTCTCAACCATGTATGTCTCGGTCTTCCTCTACCTCTAGGGACCTTTTCTGTTCTCCAAGTCTCCAGCCTCCTAACTGGTGCGTCCATAGGTCTCCTTCTCACATGGCCAAACCATCTGATGAATAGCATTTTAGTCACTTTTTACCCCGAATTTATATCTTATTACGACTCGATTTTGCGTGTTTAATTGTCTAAATAGCTCATTTAATTACTAATTTATAATAATTAGTCGTCTTAGCTAGAATTAATAATTAGTCGGATTCTTGTTTCATATTAGTATTATTATTACTTTATTATGATAATATGTAGGTAAGGAGGAATGACACGGAGTCCGAGTAAAATAAGACGGAAATAAAGCGGGTTAAGACGGAGTCACATGAAATGGTGAAAGAATGTGTTGAATTATGTTCCACAAAGTCAACGCTTGCCTATTGTTTTACGCAATAATACAAGCCCAATTTGACCCTTCCATTTTCGTTGGAATTAACCAACAAACACCCAAATTCATTTCACCATCATCACTACTGTATACCTCTCCTCTCCATATCGTTCTCCATGTCCACTATAACCAATTTGTCCATCATTGCATCCCAAATTGTACACGAAATTAGCCCATTAATCCGACTATCAATCGACCTCCATCACTCTTGAACCGGGTTCGAAATGGGAGCCCAAGTTGCAGCTATCATTTGCAATCTCCATCATTGAATCACCATCACCAACCTCGTGCATCATCAATCCAGCCAGCAATCAGCCGCTCATCATCACTGTTCTACTCACCACGAGCCGTCATAGCCTCCACCCTACGGCCAGAGCAGCAGCACCACCGGCATCCACCGCCACCAACAGCCAGCAGCTCACATTCTTCAACTCGGGACTGAAATTCAAGCACCAGCCGACAACACGGCCGCCGGTCAACCGGCTGCCACGACATTCCTCCCTCCTTGTTCACGCATGAGAAAGAAACAAATGCGCTGAGCCGTGCGACCGGCCGCCGTCCTCCACCGGCCTTGAACACAGGTGTATTTGTCGTCCAATTCTGAAATGTCTCGGCGCCGTTCAATTCTCCGGCCGCCGGACTGCCGGCCCTTGGCCCCTGCTACTATTTTGCATCCGTCCTTTTCCTCCTTTGTTTGTCTTTTTGTTTTTGTTTTGGGTTTTGGAATCAAGGTGTCGTGTAATTAGAGGGTTTTAGGATTATTATTATTATTATTATTATTATTATTATTAAATTATTGTTATTATTACTAATTAGACTAGTATAAAAGGATGTCTCTTATTAGACACCAAGACATCCCTCATTACTTACCTTAGAAATTAGACTAGATTATTATTCTCTCCCAATATTGTAAAACCCTAATATTTACTCTCTCAATATTTATTCAATTAAAGTTTTAGTCTTTTCTTAATATTAGTGTAATTGTTCTCTAGCTTATCCAAGTTCTTCTCTTTTCATTAGTTTACAATTAGTAATTTTGGGTTGTATTTGGAGAATTGAAGAATCCTTCCATATTTCAATCCAAGTTCCTTTTTTTGCTATTAAATTGGTATAATTCTCTCCCTTAATTTCATTTGTTTACATTTACTTTTTTTCTCTTCCTTATTCATGTTCCCAATTGTAGTTTCTCCTCCAAAGATTGAGTCTTTGGGTTATTGAGTTAAAGTTTGTGTCTTTTTGCATTAATCTCTTTCCATCTTAGATTAATTTGTCTTTCCTCATAATTTTGTTGATTAATTGCATGATTAGTAGTAGAATTTATTCTCCCACCATGTGTATGCTTAAAGAATCCATCTTTATTGTCTCTATTGCTTTTAGAACCATGATTAGTGAGTAGTATTCTCACTAGGGTGCGATTAGACCCTAACATGAGTAATTTATCTAATTGAGTTCATTAAATTAGTTGTTGAGGAGGGGTTATTGGGTTTAAACAAAGGAATTGGATTGTTGTGTCTATTTGGGAGTAATTGTCGGTTTTGACCCTTGTCCACCAACGGGAGTTGGTTAGGTTGGGATTGATTACATTACCCTTTTTGGTCGTGTGCCGACTTGGGCTTGAGGTTGAGCAGGGAGGAGAACCAAGTGGGGTGCCTTTGTTTTTCGGTTTGAAGTTCACCTTCGGGAGAAGGGTAGGGATGACCGGGAGTTTATCGCGGGCTTAAACCCTTGATCTTGATGAGAGGTGAGCGGAGTGGGCCCACTTTGGTGAGCCTTGAGTCTTGAGTCGGGAAAATCGAATCATGAGCCCGGGAGGGAGTTGATTTGGTATCACTAGTGTCCCACCATGAGCCCGGGAGGGAGTTGGTGGGCGAATTAGAGGCGTCTCCACCCATTACACTTCCCCCTTAACAACTAGTTGAAGGAACTCATGATTTATTACGAATGTCGGTGGTTTAGTCGCTCCCTAGGCTTTAATTAATTTGAGTAAATCGTATTTGTTAGCTTGCTTTCTCATTCTATAGTTTAATTAGTTTAATTTATTTCTTGTTATTTAGTTTAGTCCTTTAGATAATAATTCATCCTTGTTTTCTCCGACTTAGCTAAGCATAAGAATTTAGACAATTAATAGTCACCCATGCTCCTTGTGGTTCGACCTCGACTACCCTACTACATTAGTTGAGTAAATTGTTTGATTGGGGGAGTGCGACAAAACCCCGCTATCAAAATGGCGCCGTTACCGGGGAGCATTGGCTTGATATTAATTGTTTCGTTCTAGTTTAGACTAAGTTATTGTTGTTTTTGCACACCTTGGTGTGCCATCTATCTTGCTAATCTATTCACTTGAGTGTGTAGTGGTTTTTAAGAATCCATTTGAAAATTCGGAAAGTACAACAATGGGTGAACCGGTTCCGATTAGGGACTACATGGCCCCAAAGCATATTGTGAATTCTAGTGTTCAAAGGCCTAGGATTCAAGCCAACAATTTTGAAATTAAGAATGCTTTGCTTAACCTAGTGCAAGATAACCAATTTTGGGGAGGTCCCTTGGAGAATCCTAATGACCATCTTAATGATTTTCTTGACAATTGTGACATGTATAAGATGAATGGGGTATCCGATGATGCGGTCCGTCTAAGGTTGTTCCCTAGATCACTAAGGGGAGCGGCTAAGGATTGGCTAAAGAATTGTGATCCCGACTCTTTCAAGACTTGGGATGAGCTCTCGTCGGCCTTCTTGAAAAAATACTTTCCTCCTTCAAGAACGGCTAAGGTAAAGAGTGAGTTGCAAGGGTTCACTCAAGAGGAAGATGAGACTTTGTACGAGGCTTGGGAGAGGTACAAGAAACTCCAACGGTTATGCCCTCACCATGGCATATCCGAGCCCGAGTTGATCAATAATTTCTACAAAGGTTTGACACAAGACCTAAGGCTATTTCTTGATTCGGGTTCGGGTAAGGGAGCCTTAGATATCTTGGGTCACAAAGAGGCAAAAGAGTTGATTGAAGAGATGGCCTCAAGGACAATGGATTGGAACAATGAAAGACGAACAAGAAAGGGTAAGGGTAAAGACTCTAATACTGATACGGTGCTCAATGTGGAAGTGAAGAGTATGCTTGAGGACCTCACTCAACAAGTAGCATTATTGAACTCCAACAAGCCCTTCAACCCCAACATGAGGCAAGTGTTATCTTGTGAACTTTGTGGTGAAGAAGGACATACCCCAATTAATTGTCATTTGATCCAAAATTTTCAAGTCCAACAAAATCAAAAACCAACTTGGGAGCAAGCCTTTGAGCAATTGGTGATTGCCAACCAAAAATCCGGTTCTAAACTTGACAACCACATTGCTTTTCAAAGTCGTGTTAATGATGAGATTAGAGCTTCTCAAAGGGCCACGGAAACTCATGTTGCTCAAATTTCACAACAATTGTGTCAAATGGCTCAAAATTCGGGCAAGTTTCCAAGTAACACGGTAAAGCCAAAGCAAATGAATGCGGTATTCTTGAGAAGTGGAAGGCAATTGGAGGAGGTTGTGAAGACTCCAAGGTGGAAAAGGAAGAGGGTTTCTAGTGGATCAATGAAAGAGACACCGGTTGAAGTTGAAGTGGAAAAATCAAAGGAAGTTGAAATGGTTGACCCACCAAAAGAAGATGAACCGGTTCCATCAAAAGTCAAAGAACCTACTCCACTTCTAAGGGTGTATGTTGAACCAATTCCCTTTCCACAAAGGCTTGCAAGGCCAAGAATTGAGAAGAAATATGAGAAGTTCATTGATATTTTGAAGAGTATGAATGTCACCATACCATTTCTTGACATGATCACCGAAATCCCTAACTATGGAAAGTTTTTAAAGGAACTTGTGACTATGAAGAGAAAGAGTGAAGGGGTACAATCCGTTAACCTCTCTAGGGAGTGTAGTGCAATCCTCACTCACAAACTTCCTAGCAAACTTGAAGACCCGGGAAGCTTTTCTATTCCTTGTTCTATCCAAGGGGTGAAGATAAAGAGAGCTTTGTGTGACTTGGGAGCTAGTGTTAGCTTAATGCCTCTTTCCTTGTTTAAGAAGCTACACTTGGAAGACTTGAAGCCTTCAAAGATCTCCTTACAACTAGCCGATCGTTCGGTTAAGTATCCCTTGGGTGTGATTGAAGATGTTCCTTTGAAGATTGGAAAACTTGTGATCCCATGCGACTTCTTTGTCATGGACATGCCCGAAGATAGCCATGTGCCAATCATTTTGGGTAGGCCTTGCTTAGCCACGGGAGGTGCTATGATAGATGTTAAGAGTGGAAAACTCTCACTCCAAGTAGGTAATGAGAAGATTGAGTTTGAACTCAACAATTCCATGAAGTCTCCTCCTATGGGCAACTCTTGTTGTAGGGTGGATATGGTGCAAGATAAATTGGATGAACCTAATTTAGAGCCTTCATTTTTGGACCCATTGGAAGCTTGCTCAACAAATGAAAAGGGAAATGAAGGTGATCTTATGTTGAGAGTTGATGTGAAAGAAGTTTTGGGTGAATATGATTCAAGAAAAGATGAATTTGAAGACCAAATTGATTATGAGATTGAATTATATTTGAGCTCTCCGGATTCTTTTGGTCTAGGCTCTCTTGAAGGTACACCTTGGTTGGAGAACTCTTCAAGTGATTGGGAAGCTCAAATTGATGCCTTGGAGGCGGCTCTCAATGGAAATAGTTCGGCTCAAAAGGAGAGTCAAGAAAATGGGGATAAAAATGACAACATCATGAACCTCAATGTTGAGAAGTTGACTCCTCCACCTACTATTCCCTACCAATTTCCTTACTTTGGTGACCAAGAGGAGAGTTGCCCAACAAATGAAACTTATGAGATTCCATTCCTCCTACCACCTAGCTACCATTCCAAGTTTAAGGGTTCTAACCATCAAAAGGACCCAAGAAAGGAAGCCAAGGAGGGTAAGAGGAACTATGATAAGAAGTGTTGGAAGAGAGGTCGGGTGCGGTTTGCTATAGCTTGGCACTATTTGTGTCTAGTTGAAGGTTTTGATAGAGCATTTGACCGTCTCCTCCGTGCCTTGAGTGACATGGATCATGCTACTTGGAATTTGAAACAACAAAATTTTGCATGAGAGGTTTGGTGGAGTCCCTCAATAACCACTTGTATGTATTCTCTTCCCTTACTTATACTTTACTTGCATTTTTGTTTCCCCCCCCCCCCCCCCCCCCCCCCCCTTACATTTGTTCCATTGAGGACAATTTCACGTTTTAAGTGTGGGGAGGGGATTCATTACATAAAAATCTTAAAAACTTGAAAAATTTAAAAATACCAAAAACATGTTATTTATTTTCAAATATTCAAAAAATCAAAAACATGTTCTTACATTTTGGAAAATTCAAAAAACCAACAAAAATATGTTATTTATTTTTCCTATTCTCCCCCTATGCTTTGTTCCATTGAGGACAATGTAAATGTCAAGTGTGGGGAGGGAAATATCCACTTTGTGCATATTGTTTATAATTGTATATATTTGCTTGTTAATTTGAGAAAAATACAAAATGCCTAAAAATTGAAAAATTTGAAAAATTTCAAAAAAATTGCATTGTTTATATTATATTATATATATTGCATTTGTCCTAACCATTTTGATAGGCAACACATGAATCATCGGAGAAGACGCTTGGTAAAATTCTTCCAATTCTTTCTCCTTTATCCTTCGTTTTCTTTTTGTATATATAAGCATGGAGGAGGACGGGATATGTGATGTGGGTGTTCCTTTTGGGAACCGTTTTGGATATGCTTGTGTTGTTGGTGTGTTGTTAGGACTAGAACTTGTATGCATTTAGATTAGACATGAATATATGTGTTCACTCTTGCATTCACGTAGTTTGTTCATATGTTTAGTTGCATTTCATACACGTTGCATCTCGTATGTAAATAATTGCATAGATGGTCTAAATGTGGAGGGTATATGTCGTCAATGATGATAATTGTTTTGCCCGTGTCATTTCCCTCTTGATAGCTCGTGCCTTTTGATGACACATGTTAGGGTTTTTGCTTGCAAAAACCCGGAAGTCTAGCTTAACAACCAAGTTGCGACCGCCTTGTGAGACCGTGTTAGACCCGAGACTTGACCTAGGCTCGACATAGCTACTAAAATGTGAGGATAGAGCCTCCATATGGCCGGTCCATCAAACCGGTCCTGTTTAGGTCATGAGAGTAGTTCTCCTTACGTGGTATGTCATGTCAAAACGCATAAGTATGGAGCTCGTTCCTTGATTCCGTAGAAGTGTAGATGTGCATATTGAGACAATTTTGTTCAAATACAGTAACCTCGCAATAGCCAAATAAGCTTTTGTTATGCCCTTGAGTCAATTGTTTCCTTTTGTTAACCCATTTTGAGCCTAAGCCTTATCGTTTTTATTGCCAACAAAATAACTACATCCCATAAACAACTCACCTTGGTTGAGTAGTTCGTCATTGTGGTTCTTTTGTGGAGTATATTTGGGTTGAAATTTTGACTCATCTTGAGGTGTATGATCTTAATGCCACATGAGTGAAATGCAACTTTGGCTACTTTTGTTTAATAAGAGGTGAATAATTCGTGAAAAATGCAAGAAAGAAAATCAAAGAGAAAAGAAAAAAATGAAGAAGAAAAACAAATAGAAAAAGAGAAAAATGAAATGAAAAAAAAAGAAAAGAAAAGAATGTATATTTTTGTTTCAAATAAAGGGTTGGTAGTTTGCAAATTGAGTTTGTTTTGAAGAGTATTGAATAATTTTTGGAAATAGCAATCTTGCCATATTGTGTGGAAGAATTCATTTGCATGGGTAGAGTTTAGCGGATTGGTTGGATGTGACGACTACTTAACCGATAGCCTCACATGTCATAAAACGGTGTTTGCACCAATCCCTTTTTACCTAACCCAAGCCCCGTTACAACCCGATTGTCTCTCTTGTATGTGCATCATTTTACATTTCTCTTGCGGAAATTGGATATAGTACCATATTAGATTGCGGGCATGCTTCGCAAGTCGAGTTAGAAGAGTGATTTCGGTTACTTTTTGTCACAAAAATCACCCTGTTCTTTCATATTGAGTGACTAGTGAAACCCGTGAGAGTCGGACTTTGGTCTCCTTTTGGTCAAAGGTTTGATATGGAGTCGAATCTTGCGTGTGTCGTGTCATTCTTGGGAGTATAGCGAAGTACTTCCCCTTTCCCGCCTAGAATTTGTTTCTTAGGCACCTCGTGTTGTCATAGGTTGCTTGAGCTAGAATTAGGGGATAGACACCTTGGTAAGACCTAGAGACGACATCCTCCATTAATGACTCTCTTTGTTCGATTTTTGAAAGTAAAACGGCCGCTTAGATGAGGAAAGCGGTTTGACTTTTTGTGATGCATCTTATATGTTGATTCGTACTTAAATGTTAGATGTGTCAAAATTTTCCGCAAGCCCCCACTTGCCTTGCATCGGAATGCATAACTCATTGTGTTTTGGTGTGAGTTGAAGGGACGGAGAAGGCCCGTTAATTGCCTTTCATCGGATATTAGTAGTTTAGATAGTCTTTTATATTAAGGGTCTCGGTTTAGTTTAAATGAGCTTACTCGAGGACGAGTAAGGTTTAAGTGTGGGGAGGTTTGATGAATAGCATTTTAGTCACTTTTTACCCCGAATTTATATCTTATTACGACTCGATTTTGCGTGTTTAATTGTCTAAATAGCTCATTTAATTACTAATTTATAATAATTAGTCGTCTTAGCTAGAATTAATAATTAGTCGGATTCTTGTTTCATATTAGTATTATTATTACTTTATTATGATAATATGTAGGTAAGGAGGAATGACACGGAGTCCGAGTAAAATAAGACGGAAATAAAGCGGGTTAAGACGGAGTCACATGAAATGGTGAAAGAATGTGTTGAATTATGTTCCACAAAGTCAACGCTTGCCTATTGTTTTACGCAATAATACAAGCCCAATTTGACCCTTCCATTTTCGTTGGAATTAACCAACAAACACCCAAATTCATTTCACCATCATCACTACTGTATACCTCTCCTCTCCATATCGTTCTCCATGTCCACTATAACCAATTTGTCCATCATTGCATCCCAAATTGTACACGAAATTAGCCCATTAATCCGACTATCAATCGACCTCCATCACTCTTGAACCGGGTTCGAAATGGGAGCCCAAGTTGCAGCTATCATTTGCAATCTCCATCATTGAATCACCATCACCAACCTCGTGCATCATCAATCCAGCCAGCAATCAGCCGCTCATCATCACTGTTCTACTCACCACGAGCCGTCATAGCCTCCACCCTACGGCCAGAGCAGCAGCACCACCGGCATCCACCGCCACCAACAGCCAGCAGCTCACATTCTTCAACTCGGGACTGAAATTCAAGCACCAGCCGACAACACGGCCGCCGGTCAACCGGCTGCCACGACATTCCTCCCTCCTTGTTCACGCATGAGAAAGAAACAAATGCGCTGAGCCGTGCGACCGGCCGCCGTCCTCCACCGGCCTTGAACACAGGTGTATTTGTCGTCCAATTCTGAAATGTCTCGGCGCCGTTCAATTCTCCGGCCGCCGGACTGCCGGCCCTTGGCCCCTGCTACTATTTTGCATCCGTCCTTTTCCTCCTTTGTTTGTCTTTTTGTTTTTGTTTTGGGTTTTGGAATCAAGGTGTCGTGTAATTAGAGGGTTTTAGGATTATTATTATTATTATTATTATTATTATTATTAAATTATTGTTATTATTACTAATTAGACTAGTATAAAAGGATGTCTCTTATTAGACACCAAGACATCCCTCATTACTTACCTTAGAAATTAGACTAGATTATTATTCTCTCCCAATATTGTAAAACCCTAATATTTACTCTCTCAATATTTATTCAATTAAAGTTTTAGTCTTTTCTTAATATTAGTGTAATTGTTCTCTAGCTTATCCAAGTTCTTCTCTTTTCATTAGTTTACAATTAGTAATTTTGGGTTGTATTTGGAGAATTGAAGAATCCTTCCATATTTCAATCCAAGTTCCTTTTTTTGCTATTAAATTGGTATAATTTCTCTCCTTAATTTCATTTGTTTACATTTACTTTTTTTCTCTTCCTTATTCATGTTCCCAATTGTAGTTTCTCCTCCAAAGATTGAGTCTTTGGGTTATTGAGTTAAAGTTTGTGTCTTTTTGCATTAATCTCTTTCCATCTTAGATTAATTTGTCTTTCCTCATAATTTTGTTGATTAATTGCATGATTAGTAGTAGAATTTATTCTCCCACCATGTGTATGCTTAAAGAATCCATCTTTATTGTCTCTATTGCTTTTAGAACCATGATTAGTGAGTAGTATTCTCACTAGGGTGCGATTAGACCCTAACATGAGTAATTTATCTAATTGAGTTCATTAAATTAGTTGTTGAGGAGGGGTTATTGGGTTTAAACAAAGGAATTGGATTGTTGTGTCTATTTGGGAGTAATTGTCGGTTTTGACCCTTGTCCACCAACGGGAGTTGGTTAGGTTGGGATTGATTACATTACCCTTTTTGGTCGTGTGCCGACTTGGGTTGAGCAGGAGGGAGAACCCAGTGGGGTGCCTTTGTTTTTCGGTTTGAAGTTCACCTTCGGGAGAAGGGTAGGGATGACCGGGAGTTTATCGCGGGCTTAAACCCTTGATCTTGATGAGAGGTGAGCGGAGTGGGCCCACTTTGGTGAGCCTTGAGTCTTGAGTCGGGGGAAATCGAGTCATGAGCCCGGGAGGGAGTTGATTCGGTATCACTAGTGTCCCACCATGAGCCTGGGAGGGAGTTGGTGGGCGAATTAGAGGCGTCTCCACTCAATACACTTCCCCCTTGACAACTAGTTGAAGGAACTCATGATTTATTACGAATGTCGGTGGTTTAGTCGCGCCCTAGGCCTTAATTAACTTGAGTAAATCGTATTTAATAGCTTGCTTTCTCGTTCTATAGTTTAATTAGTTTAATTTATTTCTTGTTATTTAGTTTAGTCCTTTAGATAATCATTCATCCTTGTTTTATCCGACTTAGCTAAGCATAAGAATTTAGACAATTAATAATCACCCTTGCTCCTTGTGGTTCGACCTCGACTACCCTAATACATTAGTTGAGTTATTTGTTTGATCGGGGGAGTGCGACAAACCCCGCTATCACCATCTTAGTCGGTTTTCTATCATCTTGTCCTCTACTGGCGCCACTTTTACCTTTTCCATAATCACCTCATTCCTTAACCGATCTTTCCTTATATGTCCGCACATCCACCTCAACATGCGCATCTCCGCCACACTCATCTTTTGAATGTGACAATGTTTCACGGCCCCACACTCGGAACCGTAAAATAAGGCAGGCCTAATTGTCGTGCGATAAAATTTTCCCTTTAATCTTTGGGGCATATATTTATCGCATAAAAACCCTGAAACACTCTTCCATTTCAACCATCCCGCTTTAATTTTGTGAGTCATATCTCCGTCTAACTCCCCATTTTTTTGAATAATAGATCCTAAATATCTGAAGAAATTTGACTCTGTAACGCCCCGTAAATTTCGGACCGTTAATATGTTCGGAAATAGTTTATTAATCAAATAAAATTTGATATTTAAGGTAATTAAAGTAAAAAGAATTCAAGGAAATATAATTTTATTATATTTTGAAGAAAAGTATTTATTTTGATAGTTTTGAAATGTTTAAAAATAGTTTAAACCGTGTAAAATCTTTTATTTCGAAATAAGGGCGTATCGGGGGGAAAATGACAATTCGTTTGAACGTTGGGTAAACGAATTTGGAAATGGGTCGTATGAATACTCAATTTTATTATAATCTCGTGTTTAAAGACTTTGGACTTGACGGAATTTGCATTTGACTTACGGATTTAATTATTATTGAAACAAGTCAAACCCGACTCGTAAAAATCCCGACTAAAAATCTCGCACTTCCTTTTTCCTCCTTTCCTTCCTCCCTTACGCGGACCACACCTCCCCCCTTTTCTTTTTTTTCTGATTTCCCCTATCATCATCATCAACATTTTACCAAAAACACCATTTTCACATTCAAGCTTAAAATCGCCATAAATTCTTCGTTACTAGTCCGTTTTTCGCATAATTTACCTTTCCGGAATCCCCTCGCCACGATCTACAACTTAGTATGTTCTAATTTCAGTTTTCATTAAGTTGTTTTAAGACCAAATTTCGGAATTTTCGGTTTATATGCTTATTTTTGTGTTTTAATTGTTTATTTAGGTGAAGAATTGGAGGACGAGTTCGGGGACTCGTATATTATAGAGGATAGCGGCTAGTTGTTGTTAGGGTTTCGGTTTTGAGGTGCTAATTGCTCATTTTCTAGCTTAAGGTAACATATTTCGAGTTACTCGACGAAAGATCGTCACATGTTTTTGATTTTTGTATGTTTGGTGATTTTTACTTGAATAGTAGTTTTCACATGATAAATTTGTTGTATGCATGTTTAATTTGTGCCTTTTGTTAGTTTAAATTATTAAAGTTGAATTGGGGACGATTAATTAATTTTCAGACGGTCTCTTACTAAACAAAAAAGGAAAAATAAGGTGGTGTAGGGGGACGGGCAGCAGGCCGTGGCAGGCCCACGGCTGCCCGGGTTGGTCCGTGCTTGTTTTGTGGTTTTCGTACAATATTGGTCATTTTAGGTTGAGTATAACTAATGTAAGTAACAAAGGGGTAGTATTTTGAATTGATTCATACTAGTAATAAAAAGTATGTTAATGATAAAACTATGCTTATGTTAATAGTTATCACATGTTAGGATAGTTTACAAAATGAATTTGTAAATAATAGGCTCAAAATGAATTTTATAGCGATAATTGTAATGTTTTGTTGATTGTGCCGAAAACTGAGCCTTAGTCCCTTTGACTGATGCGATGTCAGTTAATTGAGTGATTGGTCACCGCAATTTGACCTGCACTGCCGCAGGTGGGGTTGCGGGTAAAAATTCGGTTGAATGAATTAGATAATCGGCCTTTTTCTTGTTTTAGGCCATTTATTATATCTCTATTTCACATGTGTAATTAGTTGAATTTAAATAGCTTCTTATTTAGTTAGTTGAATTTAAATAGCTTCTTATTTTGTAGTAATTGCCCTAGATTCCCTTAAAGCCTTAAATATTGTTAGAATTGCTAGGATTGGAAATTAGTATTGAGTACTTATTGAGGAACTGTTGGATTGTATGCTGTATATAACCTTTCACATGATAGAATATTAGATTTTATGTTGGTAAGTAGGACTTTTTGCCCTCTTATGGTTAAGTGGGTGTCTTAAATGACTTGTGTGGTGAGTCTTGTGTGGTGTGGGCTAAAGTATTCAAGCTGGGACTAGCTGGGACTAGGTCCTAGGTGAGTATTTCGGCCTTCATCATAGATAGGTCTTTATAGTCTCTGACGAGTATATGTTCACTGCTTGATAGCCTTTGTGTTCCTGACTAGTGGATTTATATCCAAGTTGGGGCATGACCTCGGTACTTATTTTGATAGTAAGTGGTCGGCTTAAGTACTAGCCAACCCTTCGGTGGTGTCCTTAGGGTACTCACTTCACTTTGTTTTAAAAAAACGTTGTGGGTCTTGGGTGCGGTGGTGTGTATCCGCATGTCTAGGTCTGCGCAGATTTTAGGCTAGGGTTGTGTTGTCTCTTGGCCATGTTTTCTTAATAGTAACCGCTGAGCCAAGATACCGGTTCGATTACCTTCCCTACCTCGTGGTATAGACTCGAGTTACAAAGTGACTATTGACGGTGCTAAGAACTTATGCCTGTCTTTGATATATTGCCCTTTCTTGTTTGATGATTCTATGAATCATAGAAGGTGAGATGCAAGCCGGCTATGGTTGATAGAGTTTGGATTACAATTTGTTAAATGTTTCACATGTTAGTTTAGTTTGGTCAGTTTAGGGCTCATATGTTAGAATAATTGATAATTGTATTCTTTATCATCTTGTTTACATGTTTTACTACATGTACATTAATTTTGACGATTCGTGGCTGGGAGGACTCGAAGTTACTCCCCACTGAATTGTGGCTTTCGTGTTTGTATAAAATGCGATTGACAGGTTGTTGATGCTTTGTTGGGGGTCACAGACGAGCTAGTGAGCAAGGAACCTTGGACCTAGTTGGCTTTCTTTTGTAGAACCCCTTTACACTTTTGGTTTGTATATAATTTGAAGGGACATATGTCTCCCTTTTCTATTTTGGTTTGTATCCTTATATTTCCGCGTCTTTAGTTATGTATGTAAAGTAGTTCATCAGCTTTTGTAGGGTTTTGGCACCCGCTTCTGGGAATGTTGGACTTCTTGAGTTGGATTGGTTGTGAATGGTTTAGTTAGAAAAATTTTTGAAATTGCAGGTTTTTGGACTAGTTGAACCATTTACAAACATATCCTACCAGTTTTTCTGTAGAATTTACGTATTTAATTAAGGCTAGAATTAAGGGTGTCACAGACCCGGCCCCTGAACAACATTCCCATCGAAAATAATACTCCCCGCCTCTGTCGATCTCAACCCCGCCACTTTAGCGAACTGACACCTCAAATACTCAGTCTTACTCCTGCTCAGCCAAAACCCATGAGTCTCTAAAGTCTGCCTCCACAATTCCAACTTTCTCTCCACCCCCTCTTTCGTCTCATCAATCAACACAATATCATCAGCGAACATCATACACCAAGGGATGTCGTCCTGAATATCCCTTGTCAACTCATCCATAACTATAGCAAAGAGAAAAGGACTAAGTGCGGAACCTTGATGCACCCCGATGGTTATATAATTTGGAGGGAAATTGGGGACTCATTTCTTTAGGGTGAAGGACTAAGAGGGGTAATGCTGAACGAATTGTGTGAATGGAAACCTCTATCGTTTCAGACCCCAACTTTCTGAAGTAAACTGAATCAAACGTATAACCTGAACGAAACTTAACCGACCTGAAGGAGTAGTAAAATGAATTATGTAGGACCTAAACCGAACTGCATTGAACTACAATAAATCAAAACGATTGGGGCCTAAGTCGAGCAATGATTTGAAGATGTCAAGTGGTATTGCATTCATCATAACGACATAACAAAGGCTACTGATAAATATGTCTACGATTTTGACAATGACAAGTAGTTAGATTAACGGTGTCGTTCATATCATATCGTCCTGGAATTCCATGATTGTTATTGCAGTATAACCTGAAGTGCTCACTGATCGACAAGAGTGACATTGTATCTATGTTTACTTTATTATGGTAAAGTTGAAACCCACATAATTAACTACAATGGTAATATATAGAAGAGATGTGTACTCAATTCGTCATGACTTGTACTTTCCCGGAAAATAGATTAAGACTACTCCATTCCATTCTGTACGTTGGTTAATGATTTTTAGGCCGTGCAATAAACAAGATAGACATAGAAACATAATGATGTAAGTTACTCCGTTATTGAATAGAATAGAATACAATACAATACAATGAATTTGAAATGAGCGACCTATTAAGTAAGTATGACGTCGACCTCTTATATTGGCATCTTCTCTTATTATGCACAACTGCACAAGCATAACGATTAATTCGTCTAAACCATCATAATGAGCGTGACTTGAGTGACTTGAGTTTGTTAGTCGCCGCTTTAAACGACTATGGGTGAGTTATTAGCAAGATCAATGAGGAGTCTATTGATCGAATACGAAAGAGGGGGGTGAATTGAGTATTAAAAACGATGCCCACTTTTTCGAAATATATGATGTAAAATTAATTATTTGATTTTATTGATTAAAATCAACTAATTAATTTACTAATAGCGCAAAATCGAAATAACAAAAATAAAGAAAGAGAGACATACAGGATTTTTGAAGTGGTTCAGTTTCACAAGTCGAAACCTACGTCCACTATTCTCGATTAATAATTTTTAGTACCTTTCTACGGATTACAAAAATTATCAATCCACTCGTATAATCAATTATATGATTATAACTCAGATTGAGTATCGCTAAATACTCTAGATTGCTCTTACGTTAATAAGAAAAGCACAACGATAAATACTAATCTCACGTTATGCGAGTGAGTATAATATCTTTGTGTACTTAGTATCCTATAACGATTTCTCTTTGAATGATTGACAAAATTGATGCGCAACTTTTGTATAAGCAATTTGTAAAATAAGAATTAAAGCTCAAATAATTTTTGCTTAAATATTTTTCTCTTGAAAGTGTAGATGTGTGTCACTGATAAATGTTGAATGAAGAGAGGTATTTATAGTTGTAGAGAATTAGGGTTTAGAATATTCTGGAAGGTGTGAAAACCCTAAATAACTTGACGAACAAGTAGGAGGCAAGGGTGTGGAGATTTCGGCCTATAGGGTTTCGGCCGGCCCCTAGGGCTTCCTTCGGTCCATTCGGCCTCCATAGCCCCCAACTAATCGAGATAGAATTTTAGTTGAAACCCTAGGTTGCATGACGACATAAATATCGTGTTACAAACCAATAGTACATCTAACTTAAATTCTAATTAAATAATTCCAATTATATAAATACTCTCTTATTCTTATAAAACATTAAAAATATATTTTCCAAAAATTAACGCATAATTTTTGTCTATCAGTGCAGTTATGGCTATGAGGTAATAACTTCACTAACCTTTAAATCAAACAAAGTAAAACCATTACCAGATGACGACCTATACTATCTAATCTTCAGTAGATCTTCAGTAAACGAATCGTCTCTTCACAAGTCTCTCATCTTGAGTCTCGTTGTTGATATTTGATCTTGATCTTGAATATTACGATCAAATGTCTTTGAAGTAAACCTCCTTGGTCCAATACTTCAAGCTTGCGTCATTGTAATTGTTCATTTCTATATTAAGACTTGAGCACACAATTACACGCATATGTTTATAATATTAAGTCCACATATAAATCATTACTGTCATTATCAAAATAATTAATTAGGACTAAAGGTCCAACAGTAAATAGCATGGTCGATCCTTGTATACGTTTGTTAATAACATGATCAACATTGTCGACGAGGAAAGAATACGTATCCAGGTCTGCTTCTTTTGTTATGGTAAGGTTGAAACCGGCGGAATGAATACAGTGGTAAAAAATTGAATTTGAAAGTTTTCTTGCGAAAACAAAGATCGAAAATATTAGATAGTGCGGTAGTGGCGAACTTGTAACAGAATTTGATGTTAATGGACTGCGCGTATACTCCATCTTTTTATCGAGTTTGTATTTGTCACTTGTCAGTCTTTAGCAATGGCAAAGTCAGGATTTTAAGTTAGCGGGGGCGAAAATTTTCAGCGGGACAAAAGGGTTATTATAAGGGGACCTCGAAAAAATCCAAAAGTTTAACTAAAAAATTTGAAAGTGTACATATATTGTTTTGAATACATAAATTGAGTGGTTGGCGTATGCATTCATACACCAGTCTGTCGATTATCGTTGTTTGTACTGTGTTTGTTGAAAACTCAATCTATGTCGTTGTCGACAAGGAAGGAAATGAATTATTCCATGTCTACTACTTTTACTCCCTTTGTCCCAATCATTTGCTTACATTTGATTGAAAAAACACAATCAAGATAGAGGATGTAAAATGGTAAGGTCGAAACTGGCAAGCGGATTTACAATGTATGCGGTAAAAGCAGAATTTGAAGTTTACGGCTAAAACAAAGACCGGAAAGTGGCGAAAATAGTACAGAGAGGCGAATTGAACTAGTATTGGAAGAACCAGCAAAATACTTGCTCCGATCCCCTCCTTCTGCCACGTACATTGTACATATAATTCCCTAATCAACAGAATGCATCGATGTTGGTTGTCGGGAATGGAGACTTATATTTGTTTAGAGCTTAATTCTAGGCGAATTGAACTATTATTGGACTAATTATAGAAAGTCATGGCCGTGGTTGGTGTCAGACAAGTGTATATTCGATTCAAATCATTCCATAGCACGGTTCGTCGATCGCATATCTTTTCTGAATATTTGATTACCAGAGATGTTAAGAATATATAATCAAGGCTGGTTTAATTGCAATCAAGCTTAATAACCACTCAACTATAACCATTAGGAATGACATCCATAAATCCAACATTGGAGAGGTTAAGGTGCTCTAAGTTAGCAAGCGAGCCTATAAGCTTAGGAAATTATCCTTGGAAACGGTTACAACTAAGATCAACTAGAGAATTACCAATTGTACCTTCTAGACATGGCGTATAGTCATAATAACTGCTCACTTGGGGCGTAGATAGACGGAGGGTGATGACGTGGCCAGAGTGGTTGTGACACTGAATACCACGCCACAAGCAACAAGGTATGGCGGTCTGTTAAATCATCATTGTAGTTTGACGGACGTATAACATGGTTGGTCCCTCACTCCCTCATTTACGTTTGTTAATAATACAATCAACGTTGTCGTCGTTGAAATTGGCACGATGAAGTACAATGTAAGCTAAAAACATAGAATGCTGACTATAATAGGAGTAAAGTCGCTACTTTATGTAGCCGCTTTCCCTTTCGGGTTTTTCCTAAAGCATTATGTTGCGTTATATATATATATATATATATATATATATATATATATATATATATATATATATATATATATGTCACCTGTTATTCTCCATTACAGATCAATGTTTGTTGTTGATCACGTATCTAAGCCATTACATCGAACAACTGCTTATTTTCAAGCATTAAGAAAAACAATCTAAAATAGAAGCTGGTAAGTACAACAACGTTGTAGTTGTGATCAGTGGCATGTCTTCGATACCAAGTTGGTGTCGCGGTTAAACAATCTATACAATTAAACTTATTAAGATTTGCAATTTAGTGAAGCTGAGTAGTATCTAACATCGATTTTTAATAACCGCCTCGAACTCGCGGTTAAACAATGAGCACTTTTAATTTAGGACTTTGCATATTTCAAATGACTACCAATTGTAATCGGTTTGCCTTTATTAATCAAAACAAGAAATTCTAATAGTACATGCCTACTTGATAAGTTGAAAGCAACACAATAAGCAAACTGGAGAATCAGGTTTACAGACAAGATTACTAGATTAAAAATAGATTAGAAAGACTTACGAAATGGCCTCAAGATCTCCTCCAAACTCCGGCTATGTTCACCATCACCATCACATAAATCCGGTCTTTGATGTTGTCATATAACCGAAAGAAGGCATATCTCCAAGATGCTTTGAGAATTAAGGTGCCAAAAACCCCCCAAAATCCAATTATGAAACCAAGCACCACACTTATGTATACTCCAAGCATAAAGTTATCATTATTATGGTGCTTATCATTTACATTTACGGGGATTATAGCCGCTTCGTCTCCATCACATTTAGGGAGTGGTAATCCGCAAAGTTCAGGGTTTCCTATAAATGATGAAGGATCTAAACTTTGTATCTGAGTGCCATCTGGGATCTGTCCGAACAAGTTATTGTATGACAAGTCCAACACTTCTAGAGAGCTTATTTTAGCCAAACTAACAGGAATTTCACCAAAAAGATGGTTATGTGATAAATCAAGAGATTCCAAAGAGGTCAGTTGACCTATCCTTGACGTAATACCTCCACTTAGATGGTTTCTTGATAGATTTATTTCCTTTAAGCCAGCAAGAATTGCAATTTCTTCTGGAATCTGTCCTTCTAGAATATTGTTAGAAAAATCAATGCTTTTTACGTGTCCCAGTATATACCTGGTTTTTAAGAGTTGTTCTCTCCCTTTCCACATTACCAATGTATTATCAACGGGACCAAACGATTTGAAAATGGGTGACAAATCAATTGAGATATCTTGTAAGAGACTTTTTGTGTTAACCATGCCTAAAAGATTGTATATGCATCTTGGAATGGTTCCATTTATGCGGTTGTTTGACAAATCCAAGATTTGAAGTCGAGAGATGTGACACAAGCTTGAAGGAAGGGTTCCAAAAATTTTATTATCTCGCAGGATAAGAATGCTAAGATTTTTAAGATTATCTCCTAAGGTAGAGGGTATGTACCCGGACAGTGAATTATGAGCAAGATCTAGAATAGTTAAAGACGTACAATTTAATAGGGACGAGGAGATTTCACCTGAAAGATTATTGTTGCTCAAATGAAGAGCCTTGAGCTGATTAAGTGCACCTATAGAGATTGGTAAATTTCCCCAAACCTTGTTGTTTTCGAGGTGTAAGATTGCTAATTTATCAAAGTAGCCCCAGCAATCCGGAAGCTTATCTGATATTGAATTGTTTGATAGGTCAAGATAAGTTAACGGCATTTTGGTTTGTGGGCACAAGAATGAAACCAGTCCTTTGGAAAATTGGTTGTTGTTGAGGTGTAATACGGTAACATTTCTTAGATAAAGTGGTATTGCGCCACTGAAGTTGTTTGAACTCAAGTCTATATACGAGGAAGCCACAGATGTGATTGATAAATTTGGGAGTACTCCATACATCTTATTTCGAGACATTAATAGTGATTCTAATTTGGATGATAATGAGTTGAAAAATGAATCAGGTATCGTGCCTGAAATACCAGTGTTGGATATATGAATATAGATCAAGCGTTTTTGAGTTATGAGCCACATTGGGAAATCAGGGCCAACCTTACATGATTCCAAAATGAGTTCGTCCAACTGAAACGGGGGAACCCAATTAGCACTAATGTTAACCACCAATTCTGGATTATACTCCAAGTTTAAAAAACTCAAGTTGGAAAGATTTGATAGATGGGCACTCGTGAAAACTCCTTCCAATAAATTCCAAGAAAGACTCAATGTCTCAAGCGTAGAAAGTCCGCCAAGCATTTGACTAATGGTGCCGTTAAGTTGATTATTATCAACATATAATTCCCTCAAATGAGAAAAGTTGCCAATGATTTCAGGAATGGAGCCCCATACATTGTTATCGGATAAATCTAGAGTAACTAGTGACTTGTGTAAACATGCGGATAAGGACTGGACAATTTTGGAGAAGTTGTAGTTGAGACCGATGTTGGCTAACCTTAGGGTTTGCAGACTACACAAGTTACCAAGGAAGTTCATAGTATGCTCTGTCCGTTGAAAATAATTTTCAAACATTTTTGTATTAGTAGAAAGGTCAAGGTAAACGAGGTTGGTCTCAAGTCCACTCAGGTTGGACAACCACTCAAATATGGATGAATCATTCAAGTTATTTCCAGAAAGGCTAATAATAGCAAGGGTTTTTGAAGAATTAATATGTGAAAGAGATAAAGGCAACTGTAGAGATAGGTTACAATAATCCAATCGAATGGCATGTAAGAGAGGTAGGCTGTTAACAATAGAGAGCCAATTGTTTGTCGTTAGGCTCAAATCAATACCACTCAAATCCAACTCCCTTAGCAACCTTAAATGCGATAGCCAACTCAAGCTTTCTACCCTCATCATATTAGAATAATATTCACAATTAAGATCAAGAGATGTTAATTTGGAAAGGTTTCCAATCTCATGAGGAATGACGCCGGTTAACCCAACATTAGAGAGGTTAAGGTGCTCTAAATTAGAAAGTGACCCTATAAATTTGGGCATTTGTCCTTGGAAATAATTAAAACTGAGGTCTAAGTAATTTAAATGTTTCAAATCAAGTAAAGATGCATCGAGTGTACCTTCTAAACATGACTCGTCGTTATCATAGTAATTTTGGGGTGTTGGAAGACGGAGGGAAATAACTTGAGCAGAGTGGTTGTGACACTGAATACCGTGCCACTGGCAACAGTCCTGAGTGACTCCCCAAGAATCAAGGAGTCCACAACGGTCGACGAGAATGCCACGCTTGAACTCAAGCAGTGCATCTCTCTCACTCTCCACACATTGAATGGCTTTTTTAGTATTGTCAATCTCTGATTTAGCATGACAACAAAAGTAGGCCAGACAAACACACAAGAGAAGAAAAACAAGCAAGTGATTATATAATTTGGCAGTAAATTGGGGACTCATTTTATCTTTCATGTAGTAATGACTTATGGGTACATGTATATGATTAATATGAACCATTGGCGTATCGCGTATGTATATATAGAGAGTGCTCATTTCCACGCCACGGAATTGGATGGTACGTTGCCAATTATACCCTTGAAAAATCGTATATGTACGGAGTAGCACTACTTCGTAATTTATTTGCTATATTCCGTCCCTAGTATTACTCATTTCATCCCTAACATAAACCTTATTGTCCTTGAATTTTTAAAACTCCTTTATACATTAGTTCCTTTTTTTTTTCTCACTTTCGAATTCCGATTTCAAAATTTAAAAAACTCGCTGTATAAATTAACAAAATCAAAACCGCTTCAAAAAATTAAAACCCCACATATCACTTTTCGTTCCTTACGTATTTTAGTAACGTTGATTTTCATATATTAATAAACGGTAAGTAATAACAATTATAATTAATAACTAAAAACGATTAAATTTAAAACAAAAATGACGATTAGAATCGAACAAAATTTCAAACGACCATAACTTTATGCTCGGGTGTCTGATTTTGACGAATTTTTTTTCAAATCGCATAACTTTACGAGGCGCATAAAATGGTAAAAAAAAATTGAAAGTGATCCAATTCGTGTGAAAAACACGAACTGACCTAGGCCGGTTCATGTGATTTCCACGAACTAGCTTAAGCTAGTTCGTGTAAATCACAGGAATAGGCCTAGGTCATTTCAAGTGGATTACACGAACTGGGCTAGGCTGGTTCTAGTAAACCACATGAATCGGCCTAGATCAATTCGTGTGTTTTACATGAATGGACCATTTCAAATTTTAGTCACTTTTTACCCCGCATTTATATCTTATTCCGACTCGATTTTGTGTTCTTAATTGTCTAATAAGCTCATTTATTTACTAATTTATAATAATTAGTCGTATTAGTTATATTTAATAATTAGTCGGTTTTATATAATATTAGTATTATTAACATTATTTATTATTATATTAATTTAATGTGTAGGGAAGGCGGAATAATAAAGAGGGGATTCGAGTCAAGCGCAATTTGAGACGGAACTTAAAGAACAAATCGGATCGAGATGGAAACAAGACGGGTCAAGGTAGAGTCAAAGGAAGGTGATGGAAAGAACCACATAAGCAAAGTCAACTCCTGACTTTAGTAACAGAGCAACAACCTTTCGTCCCTGCACTCCATCACCATTAACAACCCATCACCATTAACAACCCAACACCATTTCGTTTTCTGCTATTCACCATCACCTTCATCATTCATTAACATCATTCTCCTCATCACCATTCCCGATCAACCTCCATATTACCATCACTAACCTCATCCATCACATCCCAAATCACCATTAACAACCTCAACCACAACGACATCACCTGCATACACCACCAATTCCGTCCTCAACTTTGAATGACAATTACCCTCGCATCAAACTCCGCTCTTCTTCATCATCAATTCATCACCTCGCATTAAACCATCATCAAACCACCATTTCAGCAGCCGCAATTCGCCATCTCCATTAAAACACCTTCACCACCATTATTCAACACCTCCTCCATAAGCTCACCTCCATTCCTTCATCCTCCTTCTTCATTAATTCGCATTCCATCAACCACCATGGACATTGTCTCCGTGTTCAGATTCGAACTCGGGATCGAAACCGAGCTTTTATGAAGCTTCGTGCTCCATGCCGGTGCCCCGGCAGTCGACTCCATCAACCGGCAGAACACACCCAATTTGTTCTCCTTTTTGTGATGGCCTCGCTACCGGTATAGGGACCGGCAGCCGTCTAGCCGGCAAAACGCACCAAATCAACATTCTCGCATCAAATTGTGCTCTATACCGGTGCCCCGGCTGCCGACAGGCCGGCATAACGCACACCCATCCTTTTTCTGCTCTTTCTTCAATGGCCTCGCTGCCGGCATCAAGCCCGGCCGCCGGTGGACCGGCAAAGCACCTCTGCTGCGTTTTACTCGTGTTTCCCTTCCCCTTTTTCCTTTTTCTTTTGTTTTTGAATTGATTTGTCTGGGATGTAATTTGTGTCGATGAGTTTGGTAGTTAGGATTAGAGTCATTATTATTATTATTATTAGTGTCATAATTATTAGTAGTAATTAGTATAAAAAGACTACCCCTTTACTTACATTAGCTACCACATAACTACTCATTACACATTACTACCTTAGAAATTAGATTATAAATTAGTCTCTCTTACTCTCTCAATATTTGTAGAACCCTAAATATTTTCCTTTCAATATTTCTTCAATAAAATTTGTAATCATTACTTAATTAGTTTAAGCAATCTCTTGTTTATCCAAGTTATTCATTCCATCAATTCAAGTCCCCATGTTATTGGTATAATTCCTTACTCTTATTTCACTCTTTAATTTCAATTGTTTACATTTGCCTTCTTTTAAGTTTTGTTTAATTGTTTATGTTTGAATACTACTTCTTATTGTTTAATTGATGTTATTCTCTTTCTTGTTCATCTTTTCTTTGTTTTCCATTGTTGTTGTTCTCAAAGATTGAGTCTTTAACTTTCTTGTGTCAAAGATTGAATCTTTGAGTTGTTTGTGTTAAAGGGTGTGTCTTTTAGTTTAATTCTCACCCATCTTTAGTTTAATTTGTCTTTCTTCATAATTTGTGTTGGATATTTGCATGATTAATTGTAGAATCCATTTTCACACCATGTTCATGATTAAAGACTCCATCTTTGTTGTTTATTTATCCTTTAGAGACATGATTAGTGAGTAGTCTCCTTCTAGGACTCGGTTTGACCCGATATGGGTAATTTCACTAACTAATTATCATTAAGGCTAATTTGTGGGGAAAATTGGTGAGGGTAGTTTAGAGGAATTTGCTTGCTTAAGGTTTGGGTTTTGGGTAGTGTCAACTTGTGACCCTTGACCACCAACGGGAGTTGGTTAGGTTGTAAATTGGATACCCGAAATTTGACCTTGTCACCAACTAAGGTTGAGACCGGAAGGGAGAACCGAGGGAGGGTGCCTCTAGACTAGCGTTTGAAATCGACCTCCGGAAGGGGGAGTGAGATGACCCGGAATATGATGAGTGCTTATTGACCTTGACCATTTACTTGACCTCCTTGGGAAAATGCATGTTCTTGGGGTTGTCGGGTTTTGAGTTAGGGATACCGGCTTTCGAACCCGGGAGGGGGGTTAGTCGGAGTAGCTAGTGTCCTATCGAGACCGGGAAGGGAGGTTCTAGGCGAATTAGAGCCATCTCCCCCTTACCTTTCTACCCCGTTTGATTAGCCAAGACGATTAGTATGTGGAATTACTCATGTTTATGGTCGAACCGAGTTCTAGTCCTTCTCTTTATTTGATCTATCCTTTATCTTTTAGCTTGTTCTTATCTTGTCTAGTTTATAGCCTTTAAATTTGTTAGTTTAAGTGCTAGTTTGTTACCACCCTCCTTATTTTCTCCGACTTAGCTAAACATAAGAATTTAGACAATTAGTAATCACCCTTGCTCCTTGTGGTTCGACCTCGACTACCCTACTACATTAGTTGAGTTATTTGTTTGATCGGGGGAGTGCGACAAACCCCGCTATCAAAATGGCGCCGTTGCCGGGGAGCATTGGCATGATATTAGTTGTTTTGTTCTAGTTTAGACTAAGTCTAAGTTGCTTTGCACACCTTGGTGTGCCGTTTGTCTTGCTAACTCTCTCCTTTAAGTGTATAAGCTTTTTGCATGAGAAGATTGAGTTTGAAATCAACAAGTTCATGAAGTTTTCCTCTATGAGTGACTCTTGTTATAGAGTGGATGTGTTGGAGGTTGATATGAAAGGAGATTTAAATGAAGATGGTTTGAGGGAAAGTGAGTTTGAACCTCAAATTATGAAGGAAATTGAATTGTATTTGAACTCCCCAAAATCATTACTTGATGTTGGGTCTTGGTTAGATGACTCTTCAAATGATTCTTGGGAGGCTCAAGTTGATGCCTTAGAGATGGCTCTTAATGGAGGTGGAATGGAGTATACTAAGAGTTGTGAGGAAGATGAACTTGGCCCTTCCATATGGGACACTTATGAAGACTCCTTGCAAAATGATAAGTGTGGGGAGGGAAGTTATGAAGAGCTTGGTGCCCCTATTTGGGATGTTTATGATAATGAGGAAGACTCCCCACTATCACCTCCTTTCGAAATCTTTGAAGAAGAAGTGCTTGTCAATGACAAGTGTGAGGAAAAAGAAAAAAGTTGGGAAATGGAGGTTGATGAATTCGAAATTGCCATTCTTGGAGAGTTGAGAATCCATGACAAGAACTACGATCTTGGAAGTTTTGACAATATTTTGGAAGAAATTGATGGTTTTCTCTTCGGAAATGGTTCGATTCACATGGAGAGTCAAATTGAATGTGATATGAATGGTAGTAATTTGAACCTCAAAGATGAGAAGTTGACTCCTCCACCTCATTTTCTCCACCATTTCCCTTGTCTCGAAGACCATGTGGATATTTATGAGATTCCATCCGTCTCTCCTTCTAGCTACTACATTGAAATGGAGGATCCTATACACCAAGAGGATCCTAGAAACAATACCGAGAGAATCAAGAGGAAGAATGGGAGGAAACGTTGGAAGAGAGGTCGGGTGCGGTTTTCTATAGCTTGGCATTCCTTGTTTCTAGTTGAAGGTTTTGATAGAGCATTTGACCGTCTTCTCCGTGCCTTGAGTGACATGGATCATACTAAGTGGAGATTCAAGCAAGACAATTTTGCATGAGAGGTTTGGTGGAGTCCCTCAATAACCACTAAATTGTATATATTCTCTTCCCTTACTTATACTTTACTTGCATTTTAATTTCATTATATAAAAATCATAAAAAATTGAAAAATTTGAAAAATCTCAAAAACATGTTATTTATTTTATTGCATCTTTCTTTCAAAAAATTCAAAAATTCCAAAAAATGAATATTTCAAAAACACAAAAACATGTTCTTAATTTGAAAAATTTGAAAAACACAAAAATATGTTCTTTAATTTTCCTTTCTCTCCCTATACTTTGTTCCATTGAGGACAATGTAAATTTCAAGTGTGGGGAGGGAAATATCCATTTTGTGCATATTGTTTATAATTGTATATATTTACTTGTTAATTTGATAAAATCACAAAAATGCCTAAAAATTGAAAAAATTTCAAAAATTTCAAAAAATTTGCATTGTTTATATTATATTATATATATTGCATTTGTCCTAACCATTTTGATAGGCAACACATGAATCATCGGAAAAGACGCTTGGTAAAATTCTTCCAATTCTTTCTCCTTTATCCTTCCTTTTCTTTTTGTATATATAAGCATGAAGGAGGGCGGGATATGTGATGTGGGTGTTCCTTTTGGGAACCGTTTTGGATATGCGTGTGTTGTTGATGTGTTGTTAGGACTAGAACTTGTATGCATTTAGATTAGACATGAATATATGTGTTCACTCTTGCATTCACGTAGTTTGTTCATATGTTTAGTTGCATTTCATACACGTTGCATCTCGTATGTAAATAGTTGCATAGATGGTCTAAATGTGGAGGGCATATGTTGCCAATGATGATAATTTATTTTGCCCGTGTCATTTCCCTCTTGATAGCTCGTGCCTTTTGATGACACATGTTAGGGTTTTTGCTTGCAAAAACCCGGAAGTCTAGCTTAACAACCAAGTAACGACCACCTTGTGAGACCGTATTAGGCCCGAGACTTGACCTAGGTCCGATATAGCTACTAAAATGTGAGGATAGAGCCTCTTTATGACCGGTCCATCAAACCGGTCTCATTTAGGTTATGAGAGTAGTTCTCCTTACGTGGTATGTCATGTCAAAACGCATAAGTATGGTGCTCATTCCTTACCGTAGAAGTGTCGGTGTGCATGTTGAGACAATTTTGTTCAAATAAAGTAGCCTCTCATAGCCAAATAAGCTTATTTTTCACCCATTTGATCATCTTTCCCTTTTGTTTACCCAATTTGTGCCTAAGCCTTGTCATTTTATTTGCCAATAAAATAACTACATTCCATAAACATCTCACCTTTGTTGAGTAGTTCGTCTTTGTAGTTGTTTTGAGAAGTATAATTGGGTAGGAAATTTGATTTTTATTGAGGTGAACGGTCCGAAATATCACAAAAGTGAAATGAAGCTTAATGGTTGACTAATTTTTGCATATTTAAGAGGTTTACAAGAAAAAGAAGAAAAAAAAAATGCAAGAAAGAAAATCAAATAGAAAAAGAGAAAAATGAAATGAAAAACAAAAAGAAAAGAACGTATATTTTTATCTCAAATAAGGGGTTGATGGATTTGCAATTGATCTTGTTTCGAAAAGAAATGAATGATTTTTTTTTTTTTGGAAGTGGCAATCCTTGCCAAGCTTTGTGGAAGAATTCTTTTGCATTGGTTTAGTTTAGTGAATTGGTTAGATGTGGCGACTACTCGATCCGATAGCCTCACATGTCATAAAACGGTGCATGCACCAACCCCTTTTCACCTAACCCAAGCCCCATTACAACCCGGTTGTCTCTCTTGTATGTGCATCATTTGACATTTCTCTTGCGGATATTGGATATAATACCATATTAGATTGCGGGCATGCTTCGCAAGTCGAGTTAGGAGAGTGATTTTGGCTACTTTTGTCACAAAAATTACCCCGTTCTTTCATTTGAGTGACTAGTGAAACCCGTGAGAGTCGGGCTTTGGTCTCCTTTTGGTCAAGGGTTTGATATGGAGTCGAATCTTGCGTGTGTCGTGTCATTCTTGGGAGTATAGCGAAGTACTTCCCCTTTCCCGCCTAGAATTTGTTTCTAAGGCACCCCGTGTTGTCAATGTTGGCTACTTGAGCTAGGATTAGGGGATAGACACCTTGGTAAGACCCGGAGACGACATCCTCCATTATTGACTCTCTCTATTTGATTTTTGAAAGAAAAAAAAAAAAAAAAACAACCGCTTAGATGAGGAAAGCGGTCTGACCTTTTGTGATGCATCTTATATGTTGATTCGTGCTTAAATGTTAGATGTGTCAAAATTTTCCGCAAGCCCCCACTTGCCTTGCATCGGAATGCATACCTCATTGTGTTTTGGTGTGAGTTGAAGGGACGGAGAAGGCCCGTTAATTGCCTTTCATCGGATATTAGTAGTCTAGATAATACTTTTATATTACGGGTCTTAGTTTATTTAATGAGCTTACTCGAGGACGAGTAAGGTTTAAGTGTGGGGAGGTTTGATGAATAGCATTTTAGTCACTTTTTACCCCGCATTTATATCTTATTCCGACTCGATTTTGTGTTCTTAATTGTCTAATAAGCTCATTTATTTACTAATTTATAATAATTAGTCGTATTAGTTATATTTAATAATTAGTCGGTTTTATATAATATTAGTATTATTAACATTATTTTATTATTATATTAATTTAATGTGTAGGGAAGGCGGAATAATAAAGAGGGGATTCGAGTCAAGCGCAATTTGAGATTTTTTAACTTAAGGAACAAATTGGATCGGATTTTAAACAAGACGGGTCAAGGTAGAGTCAAAGGAAGGTGATGGAAAGAACCACATAAGCAAAGTCAACTCCTGACTTTAGTAACAGAGCAACAACCTTTCGTCCCTGCACTCCATCACCATTAACAACCCATCACCATTAACAACCCAACACCATTTCGTTTTCTGCTATTCACCATCACCTTCATCATTCATTAACATCATTCTCCTCATCACCATTCCCGATCAACCTCCATATTACCATCACTAACCTCATCCATCACATCCCAAATCACCATTAACAACCTCAACCACAACGACATCACCTGCATACACCACCAATTCCGTCCTCAACTTTGAATGACAATTACCCTCGCATCAAACTCCGCTCTTCTTCATCATCAATTTATCACCTCGCATTAAACCATCATCAAACCACCATTTCAGCAGCCGCAATTCGCCATCTCCATTAAAACACCTTCACCACCATTATTCAACACCTCCTCCATAAGCTCACCTCCATTCCTTCATCCTCCTTCTTCATTAATTCGCATTCCATCAACCACCATGGACATTGTCTCCGTGTTCAGATTCGAACTCGGGATCGAAACCGAGCTTTTATGAAGCTTCGTGCTCCATGCCGGTGCCCCGGCAGTCGACTCCATCAACCGGCAGAACACACCCAATTTGTTCTCCTTTTTGTGATGGCCTCGCTACCGGTATAGGGACCGGCAGCCGTCTAGCCGGCAAAACGCACCAAATCAACATTCTCGCATCAAATTGTGCTCTATACCGGTGCCCCGGCTGCCGACAGGCCGGCATAACGCACACCCATCCTTTTTCTGCTCTTTCTTCAATGGCCTCGCTGCCGGCATCAAGCCCGGCCGCCGGTGGACCGGCAAAGCACCTCTGCTGCGTTTTACTCGTGTTTCCCTTCCCCTTTTTCCTTTTTCTTTTGTTTTTGAATTGATTTGTCTGGGATGTAATTTGTGTCGATGAGTTTGGTAGTTAGGATTAGAGTCATTATTATTATTATTATTATTATTATTATTATTAGTGTCATAATTATTAGTAGTAATTAGTATAAAAAGACTACCCCTTTACTTACATTAGCTACCACATAACTACTCATTACACATTACTACCTTAGAAATTAGATTATAAATTAGTCTCTCTTACTCTCTCAATATTTGTAGAACCCTAAATATTTTCCTTTCAATATTTCTTCAATAAAATTTGTAATCATTACTTAATTAGTTTAAGCAATCTCTTGTTTATCCAAGTTATTCATTCCATCAATTCAAGTCCCCATGTTATTGGTATAATTCCTTACTCTTATTTCACTCTTTAATTTCAATTGTTTACATTTGCCTTCTTTTAAGTTTTGTTTAATTGTTTATGTTTGAATACTACTTCTTATTGTTTAATTGATGTTATTCTCTTTCTTGTTCATCTTTTCTTTGTTTTCCATTGTTGTTGTTCTCAAAGATTGAGTCTTTAACTTTCTTGTGTCACAGATTGAATCTTTGAGTTGTTTGTGTTAAAGGGTGTGTCTTTTAGTTTAATTCTCACCCATCTTTAGTTTAATTTGTCTTTCTTCATAATTTGTGTTGGATATTTGCATGATTAATTGTAGAATCCATTTTCACACCATGTTCATGATTAAAGACTCCATCTTTGTTGTTTATTTAGCCTTTAGAGACATGATTAGTGAGTAGTCTCCTTCTAGGACTCGGTTTGACCTGATATGGGTAATTTCACTAACTAATTATCATTAAGGCTAATTTGTGGGGAAAATTGGTGAGGGTAGTTTAGAGGAATTTGCTTGCTTAAGGTTTGGGTTTTGGGTAGTGTCAACTTGTGACCCTTGACCACCAACGGGAGTTGGTTAGGTTGTAAATTGGATACCCGAAATTTGACCTTGTCACCAACTAAGGTTGAGACCGGAAGGGAGAACCGAGGGAGGGTGCCTCTAGACTAGCGTTTGAAATCGACCTCCGGAAGGGGGAGTGGGATGACCCGGAATATGATGAGTGCTTATTGACCTTGACCATTTACTTGACCTCCTTGGGAAAATGCATGTTCTTGGGGTTGTCGGGTTTTGAGTTAGGGATACCGGCTTTCGAACCCGGGAGGGGGGTTAGTCGGAGTAGCTAGTGTCCTATTGCGAGACCGGAAGGGAGGTTCTAGGCGAATTAGAGCCATCTCCCCCTTACCTTTCTACCCCGTTTGATTAGCCAAGACGATTAGTATGTGGAATTACTCATGTTTATGGTCGAACCGAGTTCTAGTCCTTCTCTTTATTTGATCTATCCTTTATCTTTTAGCTTGTTCTTATCTTGTCTAGTTTATAGCCTTTAAATTTGTTAGTTTAAGTGCTAGTTTGTTACCACCCTCCTTATTTTCTCCAACTTAGCTAAACATAAGAATTTAGACAATTAGTAATCACCCTTGCTCCTTGTGGTTCGACCTCGACTACCCTACTACATTAGTTGAGTTATTTGTTTGATCGGGGGAGTGCGACAAACCCCGCTATCAAATTACTTATATTCGTGGGAGAACCGAGTTCTAGTCCTTCTCTTTATTTGATCTATCCTTTACCTTTTAGCTTGTTCTTATCTTGTCTAGTTTATAGCCTTTAAATTTGTTGGTTTAGTACTAGTTCGTTACCTCCCTCTTTGTTTTTTTATCGACTTAGCTAAGCATAAGAATTTAAACAATTAGTAATCACCCTTGCTCCTTGTGGTTCGACCTCGACTACCCTACTACATTAGTTGAGTAAATTGTTTGATTGGGGGAGTGCGACAAATCCCGCTATCACGTATCGCGTATGTATATATAGAGAGTGCTCATTTCCACGCCACGGAATTGGATGGTACGTTGCCAATTATACCCTTGAAAAAGACTACTCATTAATCTTTAATACCAACAATTATATGTATGTTTGACTGTTGATTACAATGAACAAGATTGAAGATTCAAACTAAAAAGAGTAACGTTGTTAAATAAGATATATGTGCATATGTGCATCACATATAGATTATAGCATGGTTGTAACTGGCAAATTGAACTACAATATAATTTATGGTAAAAACAGAATTTGAACTCTACGGCGAAAACAAAGACGTGATATATTACAGAGGCGAATTAGTATCACTCTCCACACAAGAGTAGGAGATGATGATTTAGTAATTTTGCTGCAAATTTGTAGGGACTCCGATCCCCAAGAATCAAGATGTTTTGTCACAAGTTCAGGAAAAAAAATTCATGGATCAAGACCATCGGCAAAAGGGTTTCATACTTCCAAAACATCTGGACGACAAATAATGGAGTAACCAATATCACGGCTTGGCGATTATGGTTTCTATGGTTATGAGAAATGAAGATCGAGCGATAAGACTACTCGGAAAACACAATGCCATATAAAAGCTGATACAAATGATATTGAGGTTATATTGCAACTCCACATTTAGCTCAACTAAAATCAGAAACATGAATAACCTCATGTCTACATATTAATTTAATGTTCCCAACAAAGAAATCTACATATTTCATCTAAATCTTCAAGATTTTTATTTGCTCATCTTGCGTTTTAACAAGACGACTACCAATCGATCATAACAGAAGATCCTAATATAGTCCTTGAAAGCAATATCAGCAACCCCTGAAAAAAAAAATAAGCAAACTGCAGAATCAATTTTAACAAAAAAAAAAAAAAAAAAAATTACATACAAAATCAGTTCATTAGAATATCAATTTAGAAAGACTTACGAGATAGCCTCAAGTTCTCCTGCAAACTCTAGCTATATTCACAACCACCATCACATAAATCCGGTCTTTGATGTTGTCATAGAACCGGAAGAAGGCATGTCTCCAAGATGTTTTGACAACTAAAGTACCACAAACTCCCCAAAATCCAAAGATAAATCCAAGCACCACACTTATGTACACTCCTAGCATAAAGTTATCGCTAGGCTGCTCTTTGTCTATATTTTTCGGAGTTATGGCCCCTTCATCTTCATGACATTTAGGCAGTGGTGCTCCACAAAGTCCAGGGTTTCCCATGTAGGCTGAAATGTCGAAACTTTGTAGTTGGGTGCCATCCGGAATCTTTCCGAACAAGTTATTATACGACAAATCCAGTACTCCTAGATAACTTATTTTAGCCAAACTAGTTGGGATTTCACTGGAAATCTGATTATGTGATAAATCAAGAGATTGCAAAGCAGTCAATTGACCTATCCTCGATGGGATAACTCCACTCAAATGATTGCTTGAAAAATTTATGGATACTAGACCAATAAGGCTTGAAATTTCGTCAGGAATATGTCCTTCCAGTAGATTGCTAGATAAATCTATGGCTTTTACGAGTCCAACCGAATCATGTCCTCCTCCAAAATTTTGTTCTTTTCTTTTCCACATTATCGATGGGTTATCAGTGAGATCATACGGAATGGAAAAATCTAAATTTTTTAAATGAAAGGAGGTATATTGTAAGATATTATTTATGTTAACCATGCCTTGGAGATTGTATATGCATCTTGGGATGGTTCCACTAATGTGGTTGTTGGAAAGATCCAATATTTGAAGTCGAGTGAGATGACACAAGCTTGAAGGTAAAGCTCCATAAAAATTATTATATTGGAGGGTCATGATGCTAAGATTTTTAAGATAATTTCCAATGGCATAGGGTATGTACCCAGACAGTGAATTATAGGCAAGATCTAGACTAATCAAAGATTTGCAATTCAGTAGAGATGCTGGGAGTTTACCCGAGAGATTATTGTTGCTCAAATGCAGCAAACTGAGCTTATTTAGTGAACCGATAGAGCTAGGCAGATTTCCCCAAATCTTGTTGTTTTTGAGGCGTAAGACCAATAAATTATCAAAGTAACCCCAACAATCAGGGAGTTTCTCTGAAAATGAGTTATTTGAAAGATCGAGAACGATTAGAGGCCTTTTGGCTTGCGGACAAAAAAATGAAACAAAACCTTGAGAAAAGTGGTTGTCGTTGAGATATAACACGGTCACATAATTCAAAAACGGTGGTATTGTGCCGACGAAATTGTTTGAGCTCAAGTCTACTATTACCGTGGAATCAAATGTGATTGATGGATTTGGAAGTGCCCCATACATCATGTTTTGAGACATTATTAATACTTCTAATTTGGGTGATAACGAGTTGAAGAAAGAATTAGGGATCATGCTTGAAATACTAGTGTTGGATATATTAATAATAGTTAAGTTTTTTTGAGTTATAAGCCACATTGGAAAATCTGGGCCAACCTTACATGAGCTCAAATCGAGTGCTTGTAATTGAAATGGAGGAACCCAATTGGCACTAATATTAACCACCATATCCATGTTATTTGACAAACTTAAATAACTTAACTTGGAAAGTTTTGATAAATGGACACTCGTGAAAACTCCGTTCAAAGAATTTGAAGAAAGATCTAATCTCTCGAGCAGAGGAAGTCTCCCAAGTGCTTCAGTAATGGTGCCGTTAAGCTGATTCTCATAAACGAAGAATTCCCTCAAGTATGAAAGGTTGCCAATGTTGTCAGTAATGAAGCCCCACAATTGATTTTGACTTAAATTTAAACGCATTAGGGATTGGTGTGAACATGCAGATAAAAATTGGATAATCTCTGAGAAGTTGTACTTAAGACCGGTATCCCTTAAACGTAGGATTTGCAAACTACATAAGTTACCAAGGAAATTCCAAGTATTTGACAACTGAAAATTATTTCTAAATAGTTGGTAATTATCAGAAAGGTCAAGGTAAACAAGGCTGATCTCAAGTCCGTTCAAATTGGACAACCACTCAAAAATTGATGTATCGTTCAAGTTATTAAATGACAGGCTAATAGTATCAAGGGTTGTCGAAGAATTAATATATGAAAGATCAGATGAAGGCAAGTTTAGGGATAGTTTACAACTATCTAAACGAAGGACTTGTAAGTGAGGAAGTTTGTTAACAATAGACAACCAATTGTTTGTAGTTAGACTCAAATCAATACCACCCAAATCCAACTCCCTCAGCAACCTTAGTTGTGATAGCCACCGCAAGCTTTCAACCTTCATATCACAATCGTGAAAATGATATGGACAATGAAGATTAAGAGATAATAATTTAGAGAGATTTCCAATCTCATGAGGAACGACTCCCGTAAACCCAACATAGGAAAGGTCAAGGTGCTCTAAGTTACTAAGTGAGCCTATAAACTTGGGTAATTGTCCTCCAAAATAATTACAACTAAGGTTTAAGTATTTTAAATGTTTCAACTCAAGTAGAGATACACCGAATGTACCTTTTAGACAGAATTCCACATCGTCATTATTAAAGTGATTTTGCGGCATAGGAAGATTGAGGGCGCTGATGCGTCCAGAGTGGCTGTCACACCGGATACCCCGCCATAGGCAACAATCTTGAGTGACACCCCAAGAATCAAGGAGTCCACACTGGTCGACAGTAATACCACCTTTGAACCGAAGCAAGGCATCTCTCTCACTCTCCACACAATTTATGCCCGTATTATTATTATTATTATTATTATTATGAGTCCCTGATCTAGCATGACTACTAAAGTATGTCAGCCAAAGACACAATAGCAGAAGAACAAGCAAATGGTTCATTTTATGTTTAATGTCGTTGATAAATGGACGTTGAGAATGAATCGTCAATTATTGTGTGAATGGTTTGGTTATCGAATTGGCGTATGTATATATAGATGAGATGTGTACTCAATTCGTCATTACTCCATTCCATTCTGTACGTTGGTTAATGATTTTTAGAACTAAAGTGCTCAATGGGAAGAGTGACATTATTTGCATGTTTGCTACTTTTATTAAGGAAAGGTTCACGGATGCATTCACACACCAAACTGTTGCTCGTCATTTTAGTGTGATATGTAATTATCCGACTTAGACCCAAATGACTTACTCATAACCACGAGATGCGAATTACCCGATTGGAACTTTACCAAAATTTCATCATACACAAAGTCATTAGCAGAAACAGGCAAAACCATTACTCAATAACTCAAATGACCCGTTGGTTGCGTCTAGATGCAATAAACAAGATAGACATAGAAACATAATGTTGTAAGTTACTCCGTTATTGAATACAATACAATACAATACAATGAATTTGAAATGAGCGACCTATTAAGTTTGACGTCGACCTCTTAAATTTGCATCTTCTCTTATTATGCACAACTGCACAAGCATAACGATTAATTCATCCGAACCATCCTAATGAGCGTGAATAGATAGGTTCTCCGAATCATTTGTGATATACAAGCTCAACGGTTAACTCTTAACTAATCTTAGGGGAAGCGGATGAGTCATAATATAAGGTACACTCGAAAAAAATTCAAAAAATTTAATTAAAAACTTCGAAAATCCCAACCACCAGGAGGGCAAGGGCCCCTGCTAGCCCCCCTAACTTCACCACTGTGTATAGTTCCATTAAATAGATGACTTACGGTCTTCAATTATTTTTTCTACACTATTGTACGCGTCCACACGATGGCTACTTATGTCTATGATGACAAAGTGATTAGATTAATTATGCAACTCTTATTATGGTAAGCTTTACTACAAGTTGGCGTATGCATTCATCCACCGGTTTCTTGATTATCATTGTAGTTTGACGACGGAAATAGCATGGTCGATCCCTTGTATACGTTTGTTAATTTCATGATCAACATTGTCGACGAGGAAAGAATACGAATCCAGGTCTACTTCTTTTGTTATGGTAAGGTTGAAAACGACGGAATGAATTACAATGGTAAAAATAATAGAAATTGAAATTTATGGCGAAAACAAAGATCGAAAATATTGCATAGTGCGGTAGTGGCGAACTTGTAACAGAATTTGATGTTAATGGACTACGCGTATACTCCATCTTTTTATCGAGTTGTATTTGTCACTTGTCAGTCTTTAGCAGTGGCGAAGTCAGGATTTTAAGTTAGCGGGACGAAAATTTTCAGCGGGACGAAAAGGTAATATTATAAGGGGACCTCGAAAAAATCCAAAAATTTAACTAAAAAATTTGAAAGTGTACATATATTGTTTTGAATACATATATTGAGTGGTTGGCGTATGCATTCATACACCAGTCTGTCGATTATCGTTGTTTGTACTGTGTTTGTTGAAAACTCAATCCATGTCGTTGTCGACAAGGAAGGTAATGAATTTTTTCATGTCTATTACTTTTACTCCCTTTGTTTCAAGAGAAATTCTTGGGTACACCCATGGGCGGATCCAGAAATAAAATGAGAATCTATATCTATATCTATCTATCTATCTATATTAATAAAGGAAGCTTTTTTCGAGCAATTTGGTAGTCTCCAAGCTTTTTAAACTACCTAAATATTATTAATTTGTTTTTAAATACCTAACTATTAATATTTATATTAGAGGTGATAATATTTGATTATTATCTTATATACGCTAGATATCAACCTCCACTACTATTGATATGTTTTTTAATAAATAAAATAGAACTTTATCCAAATTTCACCTCCAGCTAATTCTTAAATCCAAATAGAAATACATTATGTGTAAACCTTCTCCTGCTCAACTACATACACCTATGAGACGATCAAGGAGATGGACTCAATTTGTTGTTCTACAAACATAAATAAATAATAAAAAAACAAAAAAAACAATGAATATTCCATATAGGAATTTTGGTACATGACGACAACTAAGCTATATATCTAGGATATATATTAAGATAAAAATTGAACTAGCTATAATTATAATATAACTTCTACTTTTTGCATTTGATGACTATAAAAACTCTACTGGGAAAGAACTATGTCATGCCTTCTATATATACTCAACGAGGAAACAAGCAAGACGTTGTATTGATAATTTGTTTTCCGTTCATAATCAATATATATATGTCATACGACTCACACCTTCTTTTAGGTTGTAGTTTATTCTTAATAGTAGTTAATGGTCCTAATTGTATCTCATATTCATGTGTTGTTTGTTCTTAATGATGATATGCACATTGTTTTTGTTTGAGTTAAAACTTAGTGTTGATTTGTTAATATAATGTTGTTATTTTACTCACACTAACTAATAGCTTGAGTTTTCAATTTTTTTTTTGTAGGAAGTATTCCATCACGATCGAGACAAAATCAATTAGCAGCTCGAGCAACTTTTAAATGATAACATCGTCATTGATGCGGTTAGAAAAGTTTTTCTTTTTTCCCGAGAAACACGTAAAAGAAGCACGCTTTTAAAACTACTCATATTTTAGAACTATTAAATTTAAAACTCAATATTAAGATATTGAAAACATTCGTTGAATTTGTATCCCACCTCTTTCATCTCTTTTAAAACTAAAAATTTAGAATTATTAAATTTACACTTTGATTTTGGTCGTGTGGCTTATGTGGTCGGTGCGCAATACGGTGAATTATGATCGATGAGCAATATGGTGAATTGCGATCGACGAGCAATACAAAGAGATGGAGTACTATATCACCACGTGCGATGTAGACAAATTTCTTAGAAACGAATATTGTTAAATTAGTTAAACCAAGATATTACTTAATCATTGAAAAAGAATCTCATGCATGAGAAGAGTAGAGTAGTACATATATTAGTTGGAAATTGAGAAAGATAATATTCTTCTAGATTTTTTACTTTCAAATTAAATAACACAATTAACCAAAATAGATGGAGTATGCTGCTTTGCTACTTATTATTCCTACTGCCGCAAACTTTATGTTCACAGATAAAGTTTAGAAGTTGAGAATATCAAAATGGACTCAAGAGTTAGGATCAATGGCATGTTACTATATTGGTCTGATACGCTCATACGCATAACAAGCATAAAAATATGTTGAAAATTAAGAGGATCAAAATACAAACAAGTTGAAATAATGGTATTTTTTGGGAAAAATCTTAATAATCGATTTAATCGATTTAATTACAATTATCAAGCTTCCTTTTAAAGCTATTAAGGTAGTTTTAAAATTATTAGATTCATTTACAAGTTATTAAAATATATTTACAATAATTTTGTAAGCGAATTGAACTACATTATAAAGTAACTTAGCAAACTTCAGTTAACACAAATTTTATATTGTACAAAAAAGTCCAATAGAGACATGAATAATTATGTTTGCTTTATTTATGAGGGTAAAAAAAAATAAACGTAAACTATCGAATGGGACGAAGGAATTTTTCAATATCAATTCTATAGAAATCAATCATTAAAATATAAAATAACATGATACAATGATATTACAAAGTAACCTGCCTTAGTCCTATAATCCGGCCTAAAATTAGATGTGTCATGGTCATGATTCATGAAGTTTATTCTTTCAATATGATTATAAGCTATTTGGGGTACCAAACACATACGAGCTAAGAAATACCATGCGTGATTAACCTCACAAAGTCACAACAGTTTTCATTAGGGAGTATTATTTTTGCAAAAAATTGATTTATTAGGTAACTGCGATGATGAAAAATGCCACTTTTATTAATATAATGCCAGTATCGAACAAATAGTGGCAGCTTTTGAGAACCAATTAACTGAAATATATTGATTTGCAATTTCCCATTTTTTTGCCAGCCTGAAAAATTAAGATCGTTTGATACTTATAATAAGTATTTACGAAACAATCTAAACAAAGCGGTTTTTAATAATCTTCACGGGACTTATTTATTACTAGAAATCAGCCATTAGAGAGCTAAAGAATACCTTTTTTTTATAATTAAAAATATTACAAAAGATTTTACCAAATGGCCCGTGCATCGCACGGGCATTAAATCTAGTATATATATAAAAGAGAGTTTTTTCGAGCGATCTTAGAGCGTCCACATCATCAAAAATAAATTTAGGAAAGTATAATTTTGATGTAAAAAATAAACTGAAAAATCTTTTAATTATTATAATATGTATATTTCCTAAATTATATTCTAAGTGATATTTCCAATTTTTATATCAAACTTTTACATTTCATTTGGCAAAAAAATATCGTTAAAAAAATTATGAAAATAATATAATTAGCTTTGTGGTAAAAAATGCTATCATTAGAGTATAGATTTCATATTATTTGCACATATTAAAGATTGTGTACTTCTTAATACGTAAAATTGTGTACTTTTTAATACGTTTTGTCCCACATTGGAAAATAAGTAGGTGTGCTGAATATACTACATATAAATATTAGAATTGTCCCACATCAGAAAAAAAATCCAATTTTTGTGAATATATTACTTATAAATAGTAGAATTGTCCCACATCGAAAGATTAGTATAAGTTGATGTGATCCTATGATTATAAATAGGAGGCATATTTGGAACTTATGTATCCACCCAAAAAATTTGGAGTCTCATAAATATTGTTTTAAAGAGCTCTTAAGATTTTTTTATCATTATCTACGATATGATATAAAAAATAAAACTAAAAATTTCACTAATGGTTGTCTTCTGAATGTAGTAATAGAGCGTTAATGAGTCGTTATATGTACGAGTTAGTTAAATATGTAGAAGTTGTGTAATTGGTGTGAATTTCATTAACTGACAATAGCGTACATATATAGAAGAGGCAATACAATAACCTAAAGATACAAAAATTCTAGGGCAAGCAAAGTATACAAAATACAAGAGGCTGGCCTCTGTTCGTCCCCTCCCACCCCATAAGTCCGTTCTATAAATATAAAAGATATGTACTTTTTAGTATGTTATATGTCCCACATTGAAAAATAATTTAAGTGTGGTGAATATATTATGTATAAATAATAGAACTGTCCCATATATATACATTTTCTATATTATATAAAAGTGGTGTTTATAATTTTGATATCAAAACTTTATATTTCATTTGACAAATAAGTATTGTATGAAAATTATATAATTAGATTGTGACAAAAAAATGTTATCATTAGAGTGTAGATTGTATTGTATTTTCTCATTATTAAATCGGGTTGATGTCAAAGTAGGTGCATAAAAAATGGTGTACTTAGTAAGTTATTTGTCCTACATTGAAAACTAATGTAAGTGTGGTGAATATACTATATGTATAAATATTAGAATTGACCCACATCGGAAGATTACCATAAGGCAGGGTGATCTTATGATTATAAATAGAAGTCATAACCCAAAATCTTTTGATTCTCTTAAGTATTGTCAGAGAGAGCTCTTAAAAGAGTTTGTATTACTGTCTCTACAATAATAATTTCTAACCTAAGTTAATCTTTGGAAAATCTTTTAGTTATTATAATATATACTCTGTATTTCTTATTTTATATTCAAGTGATGTTTCTAATTTTTATATAAAAACTTTTACATTTCATTTGGCAAAATAATGTCGGTAAAAAAATTATGAAAATAATATTATTAGATTCATAGTAAGAAATGTTATCATTAGAGTATATATAGATTTCATATAATTTGCACATATTAAAGATGGTGTATTTCATAGTGTGTAATATGTCTCACATTGAAAAATAATATAGGTGTGATAAATATACTACATATAAAAAATAGAATTTTCTCACATCGAAATATAGCATAGGGTGGGTGATTCTATGATTATAAATAGTAGGCATCATTGGAACTTAGGCATCAACCCAAAATCTTTTGAGTCTCTTAAGTATTGTCTTAGAGAGCTCTTAAAAGATTATATCATTATATTTTCTACCTATAGATTTTATATGTCCCATATTGAAAAATAATGTAGGTGTGGTAAATATACTACTTTTAAATAATATAATTAGAATTGTGTTAAAAAAATTTTTATCGTTAGAGTATAGGTTCCTATCATTTGCACATATTTTAATTATGATAAAAAAAATAGAAAATAAACGTCCATGGTAACATGTGTAATCTATCAAAGTTCAAGGTTACCATGAGAAATTTCCAATATTATAATGATATAGTTAATTAAATTTTCATTTAAAAGAGAGATATCCGTACCAATAAAATAATAAATGGGGTATTATTTTTTAATTGTTATTTTATTGCCACGACATCAAAGATAACGTCCATTTAACAGCTTTTACATTAGGGGGTACCATGGGCAAAAAAATGGAACCTCAAGGGTACCATAGGTAGATTCTTAAAAGTAGGGGTAACATGGAAAATCTGACAAAATTAAGGGGTACCACGGGAAATTTCCATATCTCAATTATGTTAAATTTTTTTTGAAGAAAAACAACGTACAAATATTAATGGAAGATCTTGATCATATTATTAAATTTAAATATAACTATTAGATATAATGAGTAGCAATTGTCTGTATTCGGTATTCGAGATCTGGTTGGATGTCGAACTAAGTGCAAAAAAGATGGTGTAATTCTGAATATGTTATTTGTCCCACATTGAAAAACAATGCAGGTTTAATGAATACTCCCTCCATTTATCTATTTTCTTCCCATTTGCTTTATTGCGGTCTCCAAGACGGAACTTTGACTGTATTTTTTTACATCTATATGTTACTTTTTTTTGTCGGAATTTTTTTAAGTGAAAGATGCATTGACAATAAGTGTAAATGTTTTTGTTTTACAAATTTATATATTTTATTCCCCAACTTATCTGCGGTCAAAGTTCGGAAACTTTGACCTTCAAAAAGCAAATGGGAAGAAAATAGGTAAATGGAGGGAGTATATATTACGTATAAATAGTAGAATTGTCCCACATCAGAAAAAAATCCAAGTTTTGTGAATATATTACTTATAAATAGCAGAATTGTCCCACATCGAAAGATTATTATAAGGTGGGGTAATTATATGATTATAAATAATAGTTAACCCACGTATATATATTAATCTTTTATTTTTTTTGAAAGAGATATTTTAATAATATGTAAACAAATCATAAGACATAAAATGTAAATATTAAGCCCTTATAAATTTTTTTTTTTTGCATTATAAATTAAGTTAATAACCCCGTTGCAACGCACGGACATTCAAACTAGTATAAGAATTAAATCAATTCTCCATAAATAATAGCACATAATCTTAATAAAACAAAAACTAAGGCATCTTATTGGCTAGGGTGTACGATATTCTTGTACTCCCGGTGGACCTTAGGATTTGACTAATTATAGGAAGTCATGGCCGTGGTTGGTGTCAGACAAGTGTATATTCGATTGCAAATCATTCCATAGCATGGTTTGTCGATTGCAAATCTTTTCTGAATATTTGATTACCAGAGATGTTAAGAATATATTCAAGGCTGGTTTAATTGCCGTCAAGCTTAATAACCACTCAACTATTGAGATATTTCCAAACAGGTCAATAGGCATATATATATCCTTGGCGTAATGATCCGCTCAGACAATGTCGTGACAGATTTATGAATTTAAACCAACAACATAGATAACCGACAACTATCATAGCATGCTTAGACGATTACAAATCTCTTCATAATATTTGATTGCCACAGGGGTCAAGACATTCAAGACTGGTCTTATTTGATATCATTCATGTCATTCTGTTTTAATGAATAAAAAACAGAGGTTTTGCAACAGGTTCAGGAAGAAATTCACAGGAACATGAAGATAAATACCAGTGTGGTTTTATTATACAACTCAAGTAAAATGTGTAACATAAAGTTGATGTTGCGATGTCGACGTACATAAATCAATGTTCCCAATTCAACAAAGAAATGTACATACTTCATCTATGTCTACAAATTTGTAATCAGTTTCTGCCCATTTTGAGTTAACAAAAGACTATCAATTGATTGCAGCAGAAATTTGGTCTTAAAAGCAACATCAGCAACCCAACCCCTGAACAAAAGAACCCAACTGCAGAATCAATTTTCACACATAAAAGTCTATGTACAGTACAGTAGATTAATCTTAGATTAACAAAGACTTACAAGAAGGCCTCAAGTGCTCCTCCAAACCCTGGCTATAGTCACAAGAACCATCACATAAATCTTGTCTTTGATGTCGTCATACAACCGGAAGAAGGCACGTCTCCAAGATGTTTTGACAACTAAAGTACCACAAACTCCCCAAAATCCAAAGATAAATCCAAGCACCACACTTACGTACACTCCTACCATAAAGTTATCGCTAGGCTGCTCTTTGTCTATATTTTTCGGAGTTATGGCCTCTTCATCTTCAGGACATTTAGGGAGTGGTGCTCCACAAAGTCCAGAGTTTCCCATGTATGATGTAGTATTGAAACTTTGTAGTTGGGTGCCGTCTGGAATCTTCCCGGACAAGTTATTGTACGACAAATCCAATACCTCTAGAGAGCTTATTTTAGCCAAACTAAGTGGAATCTCACCGGAAAGATGGTTATGTGATAAATCTAGTGATTCCAAAGACATCAGCTGACCTATCCTTGACGTAATAACTCCACTTAAATGGTTTCTTGATAGATTTATTTCAATTAAACCAACAAGACTTGAAATTCCTTCAGGAATCTGTCCTTCGAGCATATTGTTTGAAAAATCGATGATTTTAATGTGTCTCAGTAAATAATCCATTCCAATGTTTTGTTCTTTGCCTTTCCAAATTATCAAAGCATTATCCCTGTGAACAATTGTACCGACTTCGGACGGGAAATAAAAGACGATAGTTTGTAAGAGACTTTTTGTGCTAGCCATCCCTGTGAGATTGTATATGCATCTTGGGATGGTTCCACTTATGCGGTTGTTTGAAAAATCCAACATTTGAAGTCGGGAGAGATGACACAAGCTTGAAGGAAGGGCTCCGAGAAAGTTGTTATCTCGCAAGATAAAAATGCTAAGATTTTGAAAAGTATTCCCCAAGGCAGAAGGTATGTATCCAAACAATGAATTATGGGAAAGATCAAGAAAAATCAAAGAAGTACAATTTATTAGGGATGCAGGGAGTTCACCAGAGAAATTGTTGTTGCTCAAATCTAGAGCTTGGAGCTGATTTAGTCTACCTATGGAAACTGGCAAATTCCCCCAAAACTTGTTGTTTTCGAGGTGTAAGACTAATAATTTATCGAAGTAACCCCAACAATCCGGAAGCTTATCCGAAAAAGAGTTGTTTGATAGGTCAAGATAGATTAAAGGCATTTTTGTTTGAGGACACAAAAGAGGAACCAATCCTTTAGAGAAGTTATTGTCGTTAAGTTTTAATGCTGAAGCATATCTCATAAATGATGGAATTGCGCCACTGAAGCTGTTTGAACTTAAATCGAACACTGGTGGATTCACAAATGTGGTCGATACATCTGGAAGTACCCCATACATCTTATTTTGATACATTGTGAGTCCCTCTAGTTTGGGTGATAACGAGTTGAAAAAAGAAACGGGTATCATGGCTGAAATACTAGTGTTGGATATAATAATAATGGTTAAGTTTTTTTGGGAAATCAGGGCCAACCTTACATGATTCCAAAGAGAGTATGTCCAACTGAAATGGCGGAACCCAGTTCGCACTGATATTAACCACTAATTCTGTGTTCAATGCCAAGTTTAAGGAACTCAAATTGGAAAGATTTGATAGATGGGCACTCGTGAAAACTCCTTTCAAAGAATTCCCAGAAAGTCCCAATGTGTCAAGCATAGAAAGTCCCCCAAGTGCTTCACTAATGGTGCCATTAAGCTGATTATTATCAATGTTGAATTCCCTCAGGTAAGACAGGTTACCAATGTTGTCAGGAATGGATCCCCATACTTGGTTCACGGCTAAATCTAGATTTTCTAGTGACTTGTATGTACATAAGGATAAGGATTCGATTATGTGTAAGAAGTTATAGTTGAGACTGGTGTTGTATAATAGTAAGCTTTGCAAACTACACAAGTTGCCAAGTAAATTCATAGCATATCCAGTCCCTTGGAAATTACTTTCAAAAAGATGATTATTAAAAGAGAGGTCAAGGTAAGTAAGGCTAGTCTCAAGTCCATTCAAGTTTGACAACCACTCAAATATTGATGTATCATTCAAGTTATTTCCTTGAAGGGTAATAGTACCAAGGGTTGTCGAAGAATTAATATATGAAAGAGAAGAAGACAACTTTAGAGATAGGTTACAATTATTCAAGCCAAGAACTTGCAAGAAAGGTAGGTTGTTAACACTAGAAAGCCAACTGTTTGTAGCTAGACTCAGATCATTACCACCCAATTCCACCTCCCTTAGCAACCTTAGTTGCGAAAGCCATCGTAAGTTTTCCACCCTCATATAATTACCATTAAGACCAAGATATGTTAGCTTGGAAAGGTTTCCAATCTCTTGAGGAATGACGCCCGTAAACCTCACATAGGAGAGGTTAAGGTACTCTAAATTTGAAAGTGAGCCTATAAACTTAGGCAATTTTCCCCCGAAATCATTATGACTGAGGTCTATATATTTTAATTGTTTCAAACCAAGTATAGATTCACCGATTGTACCTTGTAAGCAGGGCAACAGCATGTCGCTAGTGTAATTTATGAGTGTCGGAAGACTGAGGGCAGTGACGTGGCCAGAATGATTGTGACACTGAATGCCGTGCCACATGCAGCAATCCTGAGTGATTCCCCAAGAATCAAGCAATCCACAACGGTCGATACGAATACCACGTTTGAACTCAACCAGTGCATCTCTCTCACTCTCCATACATTCTATGCCTGTTTTATTACTATTATTACTATTATTATCAATTCCGGATCTAGCGTGACAGGTCAGCCAAAGACACAAGAGTGGAAGAACGTGCAAGTGATTATATAATTTGGAGGTAAACTGGGGACTCATTTTATCTTTCATGTATTGATGAAATGATAAATTTGGGTTGAGTGAATTGTGTGAGTTGTTTAGTTAAATTAGCTTCTTAGCGGATGTTTATATAGAGGTCTCTACTCTCATGACTTAATTATTGTCTGAATACTCTATTTGTCTACCTTTGATTAAAATAACACGAATGGCTTATTATTTTGAAAGTACGAATTACTTCTTAATAAATTAAAAGCTAAATGAATGATTGAGATAGAGGGAATAAATTCAAGTCGTGTTCTTTTGGAGTTAATTTCAGTTCAATTTAGAAGATTTATGTGCCAAAAATACAAGGCCTAAGACTCGCTCCATTTTTCTATGGTTGTTAATGCTTTTTAAGTCGCGCAACGACTTGAAGATGTGAATGGTATTGTCTTCATCTTGTGGGAGTGTAACTTGGGCATGACTTTTCAAGAAGAATCAATATTTTCTGCACCAAAATTGACACAACAAAGAACAAGACAAAGGCTACTAATGAGTAAGCCTATGATAGTTTGACAATGTCAAGTGATTACATTAATTTTGTGGTTCTTGTATGTCGTCCCGGAATTCCTTGATGTTTATAGAGCCCTAGTGTTCACTGAGAAGAGTGACATTTTGTCTCCATATTTCCACAAAATTACAAGCCAATTTTTCGCTGGTCTACGTTTGTTAATAACTCGGATCATTCTTCTTGTCGATGAAGAAGTAAATGAATCCCATGTCCCCAACATCTGTTTACTTTTGATTAAATACCCTTCACAAAAAATGACTGGGGGCGATAGTTTACAAAAAAATGACTGGCAAGTTGAAATACTCAATTTATGGTAAAAACAGAATTTGAACTTTACAGGCGAAAACAAAGACCGGAATTACAAGGAGGTGAGCAAGTATCGGCTGAAGTACCGCTGAACGCGCAAAATACTTGGCTTGCTCACCTCGTTCCACGGTTTCTTCGTGAAGACGAGGATTGAACTAAATAAATCGTCGAGAACTTTCATAGCACGCTTAGACGATTGCATATCAGTGGTAAATACTTAATTATTAGAGATGTCAAGATGATATTTAAGGCCTCTGTCTTAATTGCAATCAAGTTCAATAATATATTCCCTCCGTCCCGCTTAATTGTTGTTCTTTATTTTTGGCATAAAAAAGAGTCAATTACTAAATGACAGATGGAACAAATTGAGTATAAATCATCAAATTGCTCATCAAGTTCATTCTTAAAATAGAAAGGATACCACAATATGAAAAAGGACAACAAATGACCGGGACAGAGGGAGTATCATTCAAGTTATTCTGTTTTACTGTTTTAGGCTTGTCAAGCTTGTTCAGTTAAAAATTACCGCAAGCGAACGGGTCCGTTGTAGTGCTTAGTTGCTTACGGGTTGATCTGAGGGAGGTTAGGAACTAAGTACTAGTCAGTCTTAAACACCGAGTCAGCTACACGGATCAATAATAAGTGGTGATTAAGTAAACTAAATAAACTATTAAAGCAATAATAAAATTAGAAAAGACGAAATCAATAATAATTAAAAGGCTAGAGTTTATATCATCGCTAGACAAGCTCATAAATAGTGACACGATTGCTTAATTATTATTCAAGTGAGACTACGCCTCTAACATATTAACGATCCCTTCCGGGTAACGATAACTCTTCCTAAATATGTATAATCCCCGCTCCCGCATGTAAATTAGACACATAGAAGCAATAAGACCATAGTTTTATCCCAAGTATACAAACTAACATTCCCATGAAAAGTCGTATAATCAAGATTAGAAGTATGTTCTTAAATGAATCGCCGCTCCCGCATATAAATTCAATTGTAACAATAATAAGTAAATGAATAAGACGGTTTAAACATACAATAAAATATCGTCCAACTTCCGTTGATAACTACAAGTCATTTTTTGTAAAATCATATCAAATTTGTTACCCAATTCATAATAAATTCTAATCAAACTCGAACAACAATTTCGCAATCGGTTGCAATTAAAACATGCTTGTATTGACTAGCAATGATACAAACCCTAAAAATGAACTACTCGCTAATTAATCTAAAATTAATCATAATAAACATTATAATATAATAAAGCACAATAAAACTAAATAAGAATAAAGGGAAGAAGAAACTTAGTCTTGTATTAGAAGGAAATGAAAGAAGATCGCAGAAGTAAAATTCAATGGCCGAAGTAGTTCTGTACATTTTAGACTTAAGTAAACACTATGAACCATCGGGAGAAATTGACATGTAAACAAACTAAAAAGTTTAGACTTAAGTAGCAATGTAGTGTCATTGAGATCCAAAATTTATATGAAATTGAACCATTGATTTTCAAAGTACAATAAAACGGGGACGGATGAAATGTTTGTCTTCAATGTACACTTTACAAATATGAAAGTGCCCCTGAAAAAGGATTTTAAAAGATTGATTTAATGATTGTGTAGTGGTCAAATTGGTCAGTCTATGCAATGTGACTGGTACCCAGAATGATCTGGGCTTACGTGGTCGCGCAAAGCAAGCATGTCGGCGTCGAAAAGTAAGAGCGTGGTCTTAAAATGCAAAGGGAGAAGATAAGGGCGGACACTCACGTGAGAAATATGTGAGGCGAAGACCTCTATTTATACTAATCACGAGGAGGGGTTTAGAAAAAAGACCTAGAAGAGTCACAACGAAAATAAGAAAGAAATAAACTGACTTTGATTTTTGGCGCTGAGACACGCCCGGAAAGGCTTGCTTACAAGAGAATTGCCACTGAAATAAATAAATTGAATTTTTAATTTCCTCTTGATAATCCAATATGTTAAAACGAATATTAGCATACTTAAATATGCACGTTAATAAATTACGATAATTTATTGTGTACGATAAAACCGTTTTATACGAGAATTGACGAATCCGGACTTGAGTTTCCTTCTTTGAGCCCATCTTGTCATATCAATGCAGCAACGCCAAACTCCCGTATAAGGTACAACGGTACAAGAACAATAGGACGCTCCCAGAGTCCAAGTCTACCACAAATTTCAATTTACCTCATATTCATTTGTTGTACAAGTATTATTCACTTGCTTAGAAAGTAATTCGTATTTGTTTCTTACAAAAGTTGTAGTTAAACTACAAATCCATAGTTATACAAATTTAATCTTATATAAAAAAAAATTACAATTGCAATACAACATGAGTTACTTTCACCCTAACCAAGTTTTACCACAATCCTACGTCAAAAATTTGCAAACCACCAAGAAAGATGAACAACTTCATCTGCTTCGTTTACTCTCCGACATACTCAATGCCCATATTGCTTATTATTCGATGGAGGCCATGCCGCTAACATTTTTTTTTTTTTTTACAAAACCTTATTCTTTATGTGAAATAATTTCATGAATTAAATACATGATATTACTACCCTTTTAAAATTCTATTATTAGTGTTTAATTTCACTTAAGTATTTACAGAATTTGTTTGTAAATTACTTAAATTAAATAAATATTTTCTTTTCCATATATTTTATATTTTCCTAAGAAAATATTTTATATGATCTTTAATACTCATTTGTCGATTAATTAGTTTTGTAAACATCTTCTATAGACAACAAAGTTATAGTATATTTTTTTTTTAGTAACAACAATAGTGAATTAGTGCCTTTCAAAAAAAGTAGTGAATTAGTGACAATACAATTTTTATTTTTTTTAACTTCATTTATTCTTCTTCGTTCTTAATTTTATATGTATTCAGTTTTTTTATTTCGAATACATATAATACTACTCCATATGAAATATCTTGAAATTATAAACTTATAGTTAATCCATACTTTTTTATTATAGTTTTGTTTAGTTAATTAATTTTAAAGCTAATGGAATATGGATGGATTTTTAAAGGAAATAAATGAATTAAATTAATACAATATAATAATAAATTGGTAATCCATGTTATATTAGTTTGTCATGTCACATTGTTATTGTGTATGTGGCTTTTTTTCATCCCATGTGGCATTATCTACGTAGCATTTTTAGCCTAACCTTTTAATAATATTTTATAGATTAAAGATATGACTTTGATTAAATCCTCCTAACTGAATGTGTTAATTGGAATCAAACCCAGAGGGGGAAGAAAGACAACACATTAAACAACCCGAGTTCCCGACACTCATATTTGTGTGGAATCCACCTCTTACTCGTAAAGTTGGCCAAAGGAACGGGTCAGCCCGGCCCTACCCGCCACACAGGCTCCTTTTCGCCCGCCCTGGCCTGCTCCTGGCCATGTAAGGCCCACCTAATACACGGACCTGGTTCGCCCTAGCCCATTTATTTTAGGAACTACGCAAAAAAGGAACTAGGGCAAGTTTAAGAATTCGAGGGATTTTTAGGGTGTGTTTGGATAGCAAAAGTGGAGGGAAAGAAAGGAGACGGGGAAGGATGGAAGGGAAAGAGAGAGTAGGGAAAGGTGAGGGGAAGGAGAATGAACTATGGTTGTTTGGATATAATTTATCTTCAAATATTGCTTATTGTGGAGAGATTTTGATTAGGATGGTAGAGAAATTGGATCTCTCCATATCTCTTCCCTCCATTTCCCTCCACCCCTAATTTGCTATTCAAATCATAGATTTAAATCCCTACTTTTCCCTTTGTTATCTCTCCAAATTTCTCAATTCAAACACGCCTTAAAAGTTTGACCGAGGTTAACTAGATAAATGAGGGTGTGAATGACACGTGGTGGAAAGAGAGCTTTGAAGATGTCAAGGTCTATGAAGCATCAAGCAAGTGCTCTTTGGCGGCGTTACCACCTTAAGTTTTTTATGACCTCCTTAGATCATCCACAATAGAGAGAGCTTATCTTTCTCTTATTTTGCCTCACTCCCTCTAATTTTTGGACACCTCATTTTTTCTTTCATTCACTTAATTCTCACCATATCTATCCTCTTTTTTTTTATTTTCTCACACAATAGAGAAGATCATCTTATGTTCCTCTCTTATTTAAATTACTCACCAATTTTTATTAAAGAAAATAGTAAAAGAATTATTGTCCATATGGCAAAAAGTAGTTGATTAGTAGGTACAAGGGCCAAAGTTAGCTTTCCTCTAAAATCCTATAAAAGTAGAGGAAGTGACTACCTTCCTCTTGTTAAGAGGACACTTAACATAAGTCCCACAATAGAGAGGATGTCCTCTTAAAAGAGAGAGTACTAAGAGGATGTTCAATCCTGTCTATTGTGGATGCTCTTAACTTTGCATTGGAGTAAACAAACCTCTTAACTTTGTTATAAAGTGAAATCAAGTCCTTTCTATTTTTCCGGTCAAAATCTCACCGAAATTTTCAATTTCTCTTCAAATCCGATGGAATATGAAATGCGGTTAAACCCGTCTCAATATCAGCAGAATATAGGTACCCAGTACTCGACTTATCGAAAAAAAATGAACAAACTCCTAATCATAACCTCCCTCTCCTCCTTTGTTTTCTGCAATGCCAATAACACATCTTCCAATGTTTGACTACTTAATTTGAGATTTTGAGTGCAAATTCCACAAAGTAACCACTAATAATTCCAAGGAATTTGTTATGTTAATTACCAATAGCAAAGAACTAAAGATGAATATGAAATTAATTAATACCCTAGAATTCAGTTGCACAATAAATAATGATGTTGATCCGACAAATTGAGGTTGTCGGAAACAAGGACGAATGTTATCGGAAAATCGACGGTCGCCGGAGATCACCTGAAAATGGCATTGATTTTAATTTGGGGGAACTGTGATGATTAATGCATTGATTGAAGAGTGTGCAAAATGTGTGATGTTGGTATGAGCAAATCAAACTGAGAAATTGAAAAATCCGGTGAGATTTTGGCCGTAAAAATAAAGGGGACTTGATTTCACTTTATAGCAAAGCTAAGGGGCTTGTTTACTCCAAGGCAAAGTTAAAGGAGTTAATCTCACATTATAGCAAACTTAAGGGGGTTGTTTACCACTTTCCCGCTAATTTGGATTAGTATTTCGATTTTGACATTAAGATTACGGTATAGTAATTATCGTATAACAACGTTTTATATTATCATCAGGTGATTCTATTATCTAAAAAAATAACTTGCGGAGTATTTATTACGGAGTAACATTGAGGGGTCGTTTGTTTCGCGCGTGGGTATGAGTTTGGAATCAGGAATCATATCTGGGTGGTATAGGGTTGAAACTTCATTCCTCATTCCAGGTGTTTGTTTCAATTCATGGTGATATGGGTTTGAAACTCAATTAAGGCTAAAATGTGTAAAATATAGTATTTTAAATAATATTTTTTAATATTATAAAATCATGAAAATAAATATTTAATCAATAACTATATAAAAGTTCATTTACAATATTGCCATAATTTTTATTTTCACATACTCACCCCCACCTTGGGTATGAGAAATCCATACCTCATGGGTTTGAGGTATGGGTATGAAACCCTTATGTTTGCTAAACAAACACTTGGTATGAGTTTGACTCATTCCAAACTCATACCTCATACCTTTTGTATTTGAACCAAACACCTCCCACTACAAAAAGAAATAAAACAGGTGACCGATTTTGGCGACTGCAATCAGTCGCTAAAATCAATTTAGCGACTGATTTCAATCGCCAAAAGCCAGTCGCAGACATTAGTCGCCTTTTCTGATTTTGGCGACTAATGTCGGTCGCCAAATTTGGCGACTGAAATATCAGTCGCCAAATGATAAAAATAGCAACTGAAATGGTAGTCGCCAATTTGGCGACCGAAACCAGGTAGTCGCCAAATTAACGACTGAATTTCGGTCGCTAAATTCACTTTTAGTCGCCAAATTTGGGTGACTAGGCCAATATCACTGAGGCAAATTTGGCGACTGATTTCAGGGTAGTCACCAAATTGGCGACTGAAATTCAGTCGCTAAATGCCTTTTCAGTCGCCAAAGCCACTGATTGTTTTGGTAGTTTTTTTCGTTTTCATTGCTAGCCAAATATTTACAACCTGCATACAAACCGAAGTTCCACAACGCCATACATCCCAAACTTCAACACACACAACACCATACATTTTAAATTTCAACCCAACACCGCACATTTTCCCAAACTTCATTTCATATATTGAAAATGAAAGTTATACAAGCTAACATATTCTAAAGTTCAAGTCTTATTACATGCTAAATTAAACTTACTTAACTACTTGGAAGCCAACACCGGCTCCACTCCCTTCTTGTGGACCATGCAGATCAAAAGGATCGTAGTCGGGTCTAGGTCCGGGGTTACAACCTTGCCACCAAGTCTCAAACACTGCCATTTTTTCCTTCATTTGGCGGAATTCTTCATCACGTTTTCTTTCACGTTCATCACGCTCTCTTACTTGAGCTTGAAGTTGACTAATAACTCCCGGTTAATACGTGTTGCTGGGAATTGTTGAAGTCGATCTCCTACGCGTGTTCTCATAGAAAGCCGGTATTGAACTTCTGGTACCATACACGTGCCCTTTCTTGAATCCATTCACCAACTCAAACCATATGTCATTATCCGCCTTTTCTGGATTGGCGGCTTTTGCATGTTCAAATGCATCCTATAATATTAAACAAATGGTAGTAAGTTAATATGGTAACCAAAATATATAAGACATTAAAAAAGAGTAAATTAACAAAAATAAAGTGTTAGGGAAAACTTACATATAATTCCTTGTCTTTTGGCTTAGTCCAACTTCTAATCCCTTTGTGGTCAACGCTGGAATGCGTGTCCAGAAAGGTTCCGGTACCGTCATAACCGGCTTTGACTTCTTCTTTCCTTTCTGAATGAAAAAAAAAACATACATGTTAGAAAATCAATAAAAAATCTAACATAAAATAAACATGTGAAAACCAAAAAAAGTGTGAAATAATAGACAAACTTACACCCAATACACGATCCCAGAACGATCGGGATCCCTCGTAATGAGTAGGCTCGACCACGGCATCTATCTTTCCTCCTTTTTTTGTTTAGGGATGCTTGCTTAGACTTTTTCTGAAAAGCTTCACTTTTGGTATGCTTTATTAAGCCTTCATACTTCTCACCTGCAATTACACATATGAAATCATAACTAATAAATTACTGATATTATTTATAATATAAGAGAGTACATGCTAATTAATACAAATAACAAAACAAGTTAATTAAATACTCCCTCCTATTCACCATTTTCTTCCCTATTTACTTAAACGGATTATTCAGGTTTTCTTCCCCTTTCCTTTTTCGGAAAACTTTTACTTTTATTTTATTTATTCCTCTCTCTTATCACCAAGCCTCAATCAACTCACAATTCCTTATTTAATTCTTATTTATTCATTCCTCTTTCCTCTTAGTTTCTATAAATGATGAAGGATCGAAACTTTGTAACTGAGTGCCATCTGGGATCTTTCCGGACAAGTTATTGTATGACAAGTCCAACACTTCTAGAGAGCTTATTTGAGCCAGACTAAGAGGAATTTCACCGGAAAGATGGTTATGTGATAAATCAAGTGATTCCAAGGAGGTCAGGTCACCTATCCTTGACATAATAGCTCCACTTAGATGATTTCTTGATAGATTTATTTGTTTTAAGCCAACGAGATTTGAAATTCCTTCAGGAATTTGTCCTTCTAGTATATTGTTAGAAAAATCAATGACTTTATTATGTCCAAGTAAATAATTGTTTTTAAAATCTTGTTTTTCTCCTTTCCACATTATCAATGCATTATCACCAGGAAAAATCATACTGTAATCGGGTGAGTAAACATCTGAGATAGTTTGTAAGAAACTTTGTGTGTCAACCATTCCTATGAAATTGTGTATGCATCCTGGGATGGTTCCACATATGCGATTGTTTGAAAAATCCAATATTTGAAGTCGAGAAAGGTGACACAAGTTTGAAGGAAGGGTTCCGAAAAAATTATTTTCTGCCAAAATCAGAATACTGAGTTTTTTAAACATTAAATGGCCCATGGCAGAGGTTATGTTCCCAGACAATGAATTATTTGCAAGATCCAAGATAACCAAAGACGTATTATTGTTACTCAAGTGAAGAACATGGAGCTGATTTAGTGTACCAATGGAGACGGGTAAACTTCCCCAAAGCTTGTTGTTTTCGAGGTGTAAAGCTAGTAACTTATCAAAGTAACCCCAACAATCCGGAAGCATATCTGAAAACGAGTTGTTTGATAGGTCAAGATAAATTAGTGGCATTTTCGTTTGAGGGCACAAGAAAGGAACAAAACCTTTGGATAAGTTGTTGTTGTTGTTGTTGTTGTTGTTGTTGTTGTTGTTGTTGTTGTTGTTGAGTTCTAATACGGAAACATTTCTTAGAAATAGTGGTATTGCACCACTGAAGTTGTTTGAACTCAAATCTGTCCATGGGGAAGCTTCAAATGTGATTGATACATCTGGAAGTACTCCATACATAATATTTTGAGACATCGATAATGATTTTAGTTTGGATGATAGCGAGGTAAAAAAAGAGACGGGCATCGTGCTTGAAATACGAGTGTTGGATAAACCAATCGTGGTTATGTTTTTTTTTAGTAACAAGCCACATTGGGAAATCTGGGCCAACCTAACATGAGGTTAAAGAAAGTTCGTCCAATTGAAATGGAGGAACCCAATTGCCACTAATGTTAACCACTAGTTCTGTGTTATCGTCCAACCTTAACGTACTCAACTTCGGAAGATTTGATAGATGGGCGCCAGTGAGAACTCCCTTAATAGAATTTGATTGAAGACTTAACATTTCAAGCATAGGAAATCCCCTAAGCGCCGCTAGACTAATGGTGCCGTTAAGATGATTACTATCAACGATTAACTCCCTCAAGTTAGAGAGGTTTCCCAGGTTGTCAGTAATGGAGCCCCATACTTGGTTTCCCATTAAATTTAGAGATACTAGTGACTTGTGTGAGCAATTTGACAAGGATTGGATTATGTCCGAGAAGTCGTAGTTGAGACCGGTGTAATATAAATCTAGGAATTGTAAACTACATAAGCTATCGAGGAAATTTATAGCATGTCCAGTCTGTTGGAAATTAGTTCCAAACAGTTGTTGATTATTAGACACGGCAAGTTTAACAAGGTTGGTTGCGACTCCACCTAAGTGGGACAACCACTCAAATATGGATGTATCATTCAAGTTATTTCCAGAAAGGCTAACAATATCAAGGATGGTCGAAGAATTAATATACGAAAGAGAGGAAGACAACTTTACAGATAGATTGCAATTATTCAAGCGAAGGATATGTAAGAAAGGTAGATTCTTAACAATAGAGAGCCAACTGCTTGTAGCTACACTTAAATCAATACCACTCAAGTCCACCACCCTTAGCAACCTTAGTTGCGAAAGCCAACGCAAGCTTTCCACCCTCATATTACTGGAAGAAAAGTCACAATTAAGTTCAAGAGATATTAATCTGGAAAGATTTCCAATCTCATGAGGAACGATACCTGTCGACCCAATATTAGAGAGATCAAGGTGCTCTAATTTAGAAAGTGAACCTATAAACTTGGGTATATGTCCTCGAAAACGATTATAACTAAGGTCTAAGTATTTTAAATGTTTCGAACCAAGTAAAGATACACCGAGTGTACCTTCTAAACAAGACCCGTCATTGTGATTATCATAGTAACTTTCGGGTGTTGGAAGACGGAGGGCAATGACTTGACCAGAGTGGTCGTGACACTGAATACCGTGCCAATGGCAACAATACGGATTAACTCCCCAAGAATCAAGGAGTCCACAACGGTCGACACGAATGCCACGTTTGAACTCAAGCAAGGCTTCTCTCTCACTCTCCACACATTCTATTCCCATAATATTACTATTATCAATATCTGATCTAGCATGACAACTAAAGTAGGTCAGACAAACACAAAAGAGTAGAAAAACTTGTGACCCAAAAAGAGCAGAATGAATAATAGCTGGTTCTATTCTAAGAGTGTAGCGAAATCGATCAAATGTGATGGTTATTTAACTACTGATTTAAAGTAAATGCAATAATACTAAAATGATGAGAAGCAACAAGAGTCCCGTTGATAAGTTATTAAGTAACAAAACGCCTATAAGGTACCAAACACCTCTTTATAGAGTTCGTACGTAATTGGTATCCTTGAATAAAACCTGTTGAGAATAAAGCTTCAACTCATACGAGTTATACATGTAAGAATCTCATATTGGAGAATTAGAGAAAAGAATCACTATATAAGGCAAGAGGATACTCCCTCTATTGCGAATTGGTTTTAGAGAACCCTCTTGGGTTTGTATTGTGGACTTTAAAATTTTATGGTCTTTTAAGTTCACTTTAAAATTTTATCGAAACCACAAGAACATAAGCATAGTAAACCCCCTAACTAACCCCAACTAATTATTCAACAACTTGTTAAATACGAGATTTAATCACATAAATTAAGCACATCGGGGATTAGTCGATTTCTAGTAAAAGACTACACATTAATCATACCTACTTGATATGAAAAGTAATACGGAGTAAAGATGAAATCTTTAATACCAACAATTACATGTATGTTTGATTGTTGATTACAATGAACAAGATTGAAGATTCAAACTAAAAAGAGTAATGTTGTTTTTCTCTATAAAAAACTGAAAATGAGACACTCGATCTCAAAAATAAGATATATGTGCATATGATTTGGATCCTCTCCATTTCCTTTCTCTCCATTTCCTCTCACAATCTATTTTAATAATAATTATCCCTTACACTCCCATTTTTCCTTTACTTTTATGCGTAAATTGAGAACCGTTAGATGTTGCCAATATGCGATCCGAACCATTAATAGGAACTTGTCTCTCCATTTCTTTTTAGGAAATGGAGAGAAATTGGGCTCATGTGCATATGTTCATCATATAGCATGGTTGAAACTGGCAAATTGAACTACAATATAATTTATGGTAAAAACAGAATTTGAACTCTACGGCGAAAACAAAGATCGAGCGATAAGACTACTCGGAAAACACAATGCCATATAAAAGCTGATACAAATGATATTGAGGTTATATTGCAACTCCACATTTAGCTCAACTAAAATCAGAAACATGAATAACCTCATGTCTACATATTAATTTAATGTTCCCAGCTAAGAAATTACATATTCTATCTAAATCTTCAAGATTTTTATTTATTATTTGCTCATCTTGCGTCTTAAGAAGACGACTACCAATCGATCATAACAGGAGATCCTAATATATTCCTTGAACGAGATATCAGCAACCCCTGGAAAAATAAATAAACAAACTGCAGAATCAATTTTAATACAAAAATAAATTACATACATACAAAAGCAGTTCATTAGAAGATCAATTCAGAAAGACTTACGAGATGGCCTCAAGTTCTCTTGCAAACTCTGGCTTTATTCACAACCACCATCACATAAATCCAGTCTTTGATGTTGTCATAGAACCGGAAGAAGGCATGTCTCCAAGATGTTTTGACAACTAAAGTACCACAAACTCCCCAAAATCCAAAGATAAATCCAAGCACCACACTTATGTACACTCCTAGCATAAAGTTATCGCTAGGCCGCTCTTTGTCTATATTTTTCGGAGTTATGGCCTCTTCATCTTTATGACATTTAGGTAGTGGTGCTCCACAAAGTCCAGGATTTCCCATGTATGCTGAAATGTCGAAACTTTGTAGTTGGGTGCCATCAGGAATCATTCCGGACAAGTTATTATACGACAAATCCAATACTCCCAGAGTAGTTATTTTAGCCAAACTAGTTGGGATTTCACCGAAAAGCTCGTTATGTGATAAATCAAGAGATTCTAGAGAGGTCAACTGACCTATCCTCGATGGGATAACTCCGCTCAAATGATTTCTTGATAAATTTATTGATACTAAAGCAATGAGGCTTGAAATTTCTTCAGAAATATGTCCTTCCAGAATATTGTTTGATAAATCAATGGTTTTTAGGAGTCCCACTGAATTATATCCTCCTTCAAAATTTTGTTCTTTTCTTTTCCACATTAACAATGGATGATCACTTACCTCATACGGAAAGAAATCATATAAATCAGCTAAAGCAGATTGTAAGACATTATTTGTGTTAACCATGCCTTGGAGATTGTATATGCATCTTGGGATGGTTCCACAAATACGGTTGTTGGAAAGATCCAGTATTTGAAGTCGAGTGAGATGACACATGCTTGAAGGTAAGGCTTCAGAAAGGCTATTATTTTGTAGGGTAAGAATGCTAAGATTTTTAAAATTATTTCCAAAATCAGAGGGTATGTATCCAGACAGTGAATTATGGGAAAGATCTAGACTAATCAAAGATGTGCAGTTTAGCAAGTTTAGCAAGGACACGGGGAGTCCACCCGAGAGATTGTTGTTGCTCAAATGCAGCAAATTGAGCTTATTTAACGCACCAATGGAGATAGGCAGATTTCCCCAAATCTTATTGTTTTTGAGGTGTAAGACCAATAAATTATCAAAGTAACCCCAACAATCAGGGAGCTTCTCTGAAAATGAGTTATTTGAAAGATCGAGAACGATTAGAGGCGTTTTGGCTTGCGGGCACAAAAAAGAAACAAGACCTTGAGAAAAGTGGTTGTTGTTGAGATATAACTGGTTCACATAATTCAAAAACGGTGGTATTGTGCCGACGAAATTGTTTGAGCTCAAGTCTACTAATACCCTGGAATCAAATATGGTTGATGCATTTGGAAGTGCCCCATACATCATGTTATGAGACATTATTAGTATTTCTAATTTGGGTGATAACGAGTCGAAAAAAGAATTAGGGATCATGCTTGAAATACTAGTGTTGGATATAACAATTGTAGTTAAGTTTTTTTGAGTTATAAGCCACATTGGAAAATCTGGGCCAACCTTACATGAGCTCAACCGTAGTTGTTGTAATTGAAATGGAGGAACCCAATTGGCACTAATGTTAACCACCAGTTCTGTGTTCTCCGCCAAGTCTAAAACACTTAAATTGGAAAGATTTGATAAATGTACACTCGTTAAAACTCCCTTCAAAGAATTCCTACCAAGAATCAACGCTTCAAGATTAGGAAGTCCCCCAAGTGCTTCACTAATGGTGCCGTTAAGTTGATTCCCATAAACGTATAATTTCCTCAAGTATGAAAGGTTGCCAATGTTGTCAGTAATGGAGCCACACAATTGATTGTCACTTAAATCTAAAAGCATTAGTGATTGGTGTGAACATGCAGATAAAAATTGGATAATCTCTGAGAAGTTGTACTTAAGACCGGTATCGTCTAAACGTAGGGTTTGCAAACTACATAAGTTACCAAGGAAATTCCAAGTATGGCTGGACAGTTGGAAAGTACTTCCAAACAGTTGAGAATTCCTAGAAAGGTCAAGGGAAACAAGGCTGCTCTCAAGTCCGTTCAAATTCGACAACCAATCAAATATTGATGTATCATTCAAGTTATTTCCGTAAAGGCTAATAATACCAAGGGTTGTGGAAGAATTAATATATGAAAGAGATGAAGGCAACTTCAGAGATAGGTTACAAAAATCCAAGCGAAGGGCACGTAAGTGAGCGAGATTGTTAACAGTAGACAGCCAATTGTTTGTAGTTAGACTCAAATCAATACCACCCAAATCCAATTCCCTCAGCAACGTTAGTTGCGATAGCCACCTTAAGGTCTCCACCCTCATACCAACATCAGAGTAACCAGATACACAATTAAGATTAAGATATGATAATCTAGTGAGATTTCCAATCTCATGAGGAACCGCTCCTGTAAACCCAACCCGGAAAAGGTCAAGGTGTTCTAAGTTACTAAGTGAGCCTATAAACTTGGGTAGATGTCCTCCAAAATAATTCCGACTGAGGTCTAAGTATTTTAAATGTTTCAACTCAAGTAGAGATATACTGTAACACCCCAGTTTATGGAGGAGCCTTTAGCAAGACATTCCCTAATAAACCGGACTGTTACCATCTCGGTTTCCCGAGGTAGTGAATAACAAATTAAACTCCAAGGCAATTTATATAATATTTTAACTTAACTATTACAAATCCTCTTTTCAACTCAAATTACAAGAATTGACATAAATAAAAGTGAAAGTCTTCTAAATGATGAGCTAGCTACTAAGCCGTCTGATCCAATGTCTCACGCCCATCCAGCTCCCATCCTATCTCTTAAACCTGTCAAGTCTGCTCCCCATAAAACGGTTCATCACAGGTGTTCACGAATATACGGTCAACCATGAGGTTGAGTAGGAAAACAATAAAACAAGTAAATATGATATGCATGATACTCCGACACCTCCATCTCCATCTCAACTCATCACACACATCTCATACCGGGAACGCTTGACCATACCGATCCCGGTAGACTATATATCGACCGAAGGCGATCGCCACTCAGCGGTGAGGACACCAGGGCAAGTCTGCAGAACCCCCTGGGCCTTATCACAACATCACATCGTATCTCCACATCATCACCACCACATCATCCTCCAACTCCAATGCATATGAAATGCTGTGATAATTAATGCAATGCAATATGTATATAATTCGAATCGATAAATCATAAAGTCATGCCAGATACCCGATGTTGTGATATCATACTCAATACGATAAATTCAGTCAATCACTTCCCAAATATAAATGATAACGTAAATCAATAACCAGGAATCAAGTCAACACAATTCAACTATGACGATAATAGGACAAGTGTATTTCCCTACCTCAAAGTGCCAGCAAATCCAATTAAGCAGTTAAAGCATTCCAGAAAACAAAGCAATGCATTTGATTATCGATCCTTCACGAATCCGTCACCTAAAACAATTATAATATTTATAATTACTAACTACTAAATATAGACATCTCTCAAAATAGAAACTTTCCCGATATAGTAACTTTCCACTTTAATCAGTCTTGACTCAAAACCCGACTTGAATTATTTAACTGGTTCGGGAATTAATTTAAATAACCGATATGATAATTTAAAAGATTAAACGAATTATTCGATTAAGAAAACCCGAATCAACTATTGGACAACTCAACAATCCCGACTCAAAACCGTCTCTGAACATTTTAAATAACTCGGGAGTCAAATTAAATAACTAATTTAGATGACGCGGAATTAAATTAAATAACCATTTTAATGAATTAAATGATTTAAGGAAAAACCCGAGTCACACAAACAATTCAAACAACCCGTCTTTAATTATTTACTTAACTCGGGAATTAAGTTAATTAATTTAGAATACGACCCGATACGAAATATAACGATTAAATGATGAAAAAAAACCGTTTAAAAAACCAAACAGCCCGCACCCCTTCACACGCGCACACACACCACCACAAGCCACCTCACCACCGCGACAACCACCTGACCCAACACCCACTCTGACCTCACCACCCACGACCACCACCGGCCTGGTCGATCGCCGCCCGGCGAGTCGAACCCAGGGCGGCAATCTGGCTTGGTTCACTGCCGTGCCTCCCCAAACGACCATGTTCTCTCCTTTACCACCACCGCACTCTACACCCATAACCCTGTCAACCACCACAGCCCCACTCGCCGTCAACCCACGAACCAAGACATGGTGAAACCACCGTTTCGACCTCCCCCTAGTCCACGGTGGAGCCACCCCAACCCTTGACCTCTCTAACTACTTTGAAACCCGCATTTTAAACCCGTTTGTTACCCCTTATCGCCGTCGCCTCTCTCTGTCACTACCACCACTTACAACCACCCCAACAACCACCACGACACTCATCTCACACCACACTACCCGTATACTCCATCCACAACCACCAGGAACAACTTCCTTAGTCACGAAACAACATTAAACCCCCGACAGAAACACAAAAACAGAGAAAAGGGGGGGTTTGTTCTTACCTTTCTGCCGCCACCTAGGGCCGCCTAAGAACGCCGCCAAACACTCCTAGCTGCTCCTTGCTATGCCGTCAACAACCATGGCTACCCTCTCTCTCTCTTTATGCGTGAATGGTTGAGATCTCAGTTGAGGAAAGGAGGGAGGCGTGAGGGAAGAGGGAGGCGGAAATGAGGGAGGGATTAGGGTAGTGATTAGGTTAATCTTAGGTTAAAATTAGGTTATATGGTAAATGGGTAAATGGGTTATAACATTTGGTAAATGGGTAATTGGGTTATGACCTCTTGACCCAAAAATACCACCTAAAACTATAAACCCGACTCGTCTTACAATATGAATCAATTAATTACTTTTACGATACTACTAAATAATAATATCTCGCTCAAATAAAATACGGGGTATTACAGTCTTCCCCCCTTAAAATGAACTTCGTCCCGAAGTTCGCTCCCGTACTCAAACATCGCGGGGTATTGTATATCGTACATACGGACGTCACGCATTTCCAACTTGGTTAACACACACTTTTGACACAACAATTAACATAACAAACACGGAATGTTACATTCTGCCCTCCTAAAAATAAACTTCGTCCCGAAGTTTAACTCATCTTTACTTAACCCAACTAACTACGACTAATAATTACCTGGGAACACAGATATATAACAACTATATAATCATCTGAGAACACCGTCATCTTCCATCTAAATTCCGATCTCAAACTCAAGTAACTCAATAACCATGGTCGCATAGGACCGTAAACATAACTCCCGTAATCATCACTCGGCTCATAGGCCAACTCATAACTCATTACCAGTAGTTTAACTATACTCTTCTTTTACACCTCAACCAACTAACAGAAGTAGGAACAAACATATAGAACTCATTTGCATAGGTACCCCACAACGAAACACTTACTTGATCAAAACCACCATCTACAAATAAGTGCAATACAAACATTAAGATTTTACAATCCTACCCGACTAAAAACATGGTTACGTCCTCGTACCCTCTTTTCAAATTTTCATATACCTATGCAACAAGATCATTATCAACCACACGTGTGGGAAAGAATACATGATAAGAGGTTGCGCATCAACATTAAGGTCGAAACAAGGTTTTATTAAGGAATTAAGCGATTGTCAACACGTAACATTTATTACTAGCTCATGCGTAACTTAAAAACACAACATCAACTAAAAGAACAACACGAAAGGAATCATGGTTTACCCGGTTTCACAACTAATAAATTTGATGATCGATTATAGACGATGAACGAGCGAGAGCAAAATCAACAAAACAATTTAAGAACTTCTCACATTTGCAAACATATCACAGAAATAGATCTACCACTACTATCTATCACAATCACAGGATCTTATTGACATGTCCATACAACCCTTTATTCACTCACTGGTTTAGGTCACGAATTAGGTCGATGAATTTAAGCAATCAACAACATACTCATAATTCATATCTTAAATTATAAAAATTGTTTGCACGATATCAATTCTGAAAACATGTTTCCCAATAAAGGTAACTACATATGATCTATGACAACGACAACATTACTTCCATATCACCCTATGTTTCACATTTTAGCAACCATATCATTCTATTGTGTCCAGCAACTTAGTATAATTCATTTTCAGCAAAACAGGAGATATTGTATAAATAGTTTAAACATATACATTTGCCATCATATACTTTGTAGAACACTAGCTATGATAAAAGGTTAGCAACTTGAACAACTTCCCTGATTTGCATGACTGAATAATTAGGCAACTAGTAGGCTCAATTAAATGTAACTATAATGACTATCATTTAAACCAATGCATATCATGTGAATCATCAAAGGGTTATCCCATTATAATTGCCAACGTAGTTATCATAAACAATCTTTATTATAAGATAATTGATAGTAACGACTCGAGAATATAGATATGTCAAATGTCGTGCTACAATTGCAGAATCACTTTGGCACTTTATGACAATATAGTAACGAACATATTCAATAAGGAATAACAACACTGTTTATTATCATGTTATAGGTTTTAGATTCGACTGAAACAATTTAATGCAATGAAAGTTATAAGTATAACTATAGGCACACCGACTCACATAAAAGACATTAGAACTCATATGTCATTCTACATGTGTGAACATTTAGACATATTCATTACTACCCTCCATGTGTAAACATTTAAGCACAATTATTATACTTATTCATGCAAGTAGATTAGCACAACTAAATTAACTTTTAACGCCATCAACTTTACCAAGCTATGACAATATAGTTTTATTTTTATATATATCTGACCACTATGCAAATATGATGAACATACTAGAGATATTACAACGTGCCAAACATACATAAAATATGCAACAACTGGATTCGTATAAAATATTTCACTCTTGATTAAGAATCAATTTAAGCTATCCCATTTTACTCACGCTATCATGCCAACAACGTTATCAACTAAGTTTTAATTTTAACACTTGTTAAGATACATAACTACTGAACATGCGTGCTACTATCGTCATATAAAGCATTATAAATTCACATTACTAAGGCTCATGAATTATTCAAACAACTGCATGAAACTCAACCTAGAACGCACATTTTTACAAGTCATGTTTCACATTGTAACTTTCAAAGATCACGAATAAATAACCGTCCGATTAAAACTTGATTCATATTATTTTTATAAAACACGGAGAGTTAAAAGACACAGGGGAAAATAATTAGGTCCAAAGCACAAAAATTTCATTTTTAAAGAATTTTACAACTCAGTTGGTCCAAACAAACATGTGACAGCAATTGGTCCAAAACTTGGGTCAGTTTGTAAAACCTACCGTTTAATATAGAGACATCAAGAATTTTCGTGGTTTGTTAATTTGAAAACATATGCGAATCTTCTGATCGATGGAGTTGGAATTATGCAAAAATTATTAATACAATTTAAATGAGGATTTTTACAAAATCGTTGGTCAAAACATCACTGCACAGGAACTTCCTGACCACAGCCCACTAAAATATTTATTACTCCTAATCCATATATCATATAAGCATGAAACCAACGTCAAATGAACACTAACTCACGAGGCTATCTCTCGTAAAATTTTCATCCCTAGGCAATAAACAGAAAAGAAATGGCAGTAAGATCAATTCGAGAGTAAAATCATACAACGTGTTTCAGCACTAGGTCATTCATTTTCTATGTTTCAAACTCTTACAACCATACTATCGATACTAACTCATCCTAACTTAAATCTCACTTTGTACTTTTGTAAACATCTATCCCGTAGAATCCCTTCGCATCTCGATCTACTCCTTACATCTAAATCACGATTGCTATGACTAAACATGCAATTCAACAGTGTTTCTAATTACTATCACGATACTATACTAGCATGGCTTCGGGATCACATAACCGCATATTACTAGGCATAATAGTACAATCAACACATCATTCAACATCCAACTAGGTAACTATCATCGACTCGCAATTATTTTCATACTCCCGGCTACCACAACACTTCATTGATTATTAACCTGAACTAGGAAATTTTATTTCTCATTTCTACAACATCATATGCTCACGTCATCATTCATACAAAATACTTACCGTAGCGTTGTCTGCGAGAATGGTTAGAATATATGGGTCGCAAGGTATACATCACTCGGTTATGCAATAATCAATGTATCAATCAATTAACACTTAGGCAACGATATAGGAATTTCATGTTCAACCTCAAGCAACTTTTCTACCCTTTCTCTCATATACACTCGGGGTTTCCGAGTCAAGCGAGAGGGCCGGTTCGGTGTGAGGGGCCCCTAACTCATACCTTACCTTGGTGTGCTCCTAACAGTTCTATCCCGGGGTTCATTTTAATTAGACACTTCCTATGTTCATTGGGCTCATTGGTTTAGGCCTGAGGATCGTTCGCTCTGATACCACTTTGTAACACCCCGGTTTATGAAGGAGCCTTTAGCAAGACATTCCCTAATAAACCGGATTTATTACCATCTCGGTTTTCCGAGGTAGTGAATAACAAATTAAACTCCAAGGCAATTTATATAATATTTTAACTTAACTATTACAAATCCTCTTTTCAACTCAAATTACAAGAATTGACATAAATAAAAGTGAAAGTCTTCTAAATGATGAGCTAGCTACTAAGCCGTCTGATCCAATGTCTCACGCCCATCCAGCTCCCATCCTATCTCTTAAACCTGTCAAGTCTGCTCCCCATAAAACGGTTCATCACAGGTGTTCACGAATACACAGGGTCAACCACGAGGTTGAGTAGGAAAACAATAAAACAATAAAATATGATATGCATGATACTCCGTCACCTCCATCTCCATCTCAACTCATCACACACATCTCATACCCCGAACGCATGACCATACCGATCCCCGGTAGACTATATATCGACCGAAGGCGATCTGCCACTCAACGGTGAGGACACCAGGGCAAGTCTGCGAGAACCCGCTGGGCCTTATCACAACATCACATCGTATCTCCACATCATCACCACCACATCATCCTCCAACTCCAATGCATATGAAATGCTCAACAAAAATTAATGCAATGCAATATGTATATAATTCACCGGTGATAAATCATAAAGTCATGCCAGATACCCGATGTTGTGATATCATACTCAATACGATAAATTCAGTCAATCACTTCCCAAATATAAATGATAACGTAAATCAATAACCAGGAATCAAGTCAACACAATTCAACTATGACGATAATAGGACAAGTGTATTTCCCTACCTCAAAGTGCCTGACAAATCCAATTAAGCGATTAAAGCATTCCAGAAAACAAAGCAATGCATTTGATTATCGATCCTTCACGAATCCGTCACCTAAAACAATTATAATATTTATAATTACTAACTACTAAATATAGACATCTCTCAAAATAGAAACTTTCCCGATATAGTAACTTTCCACTTTAATCAGTCTTGACTCAAAACCCGACTTGAATTATTTAACTGGTTTGGGAATTAATTTAAATAACCGATATGATAATTTAAAAGATTAAACGAATTATTCGATTAAGAAAACCCGAATCAACTATTGGACAACTCAACAATCCCGACTCAAAACCGTCTCTGAACATTTTAAATAACTCGGGAGTCAAATTAAATAACTAATTTAGATGACTCGGAATTAAATTAAATAACCATTTTAATGAATTAAATGATTTAAGGAAAAACCCGAGTCACACAAACAATTCAAACAACCCGTCTTTAATTATTTACTTAACTCGGGAATTAAGTTAATTAATTTAGAATACGACCCGATACGAAATATAACGATTAAATGATGAAAAAAAACCGTTTAAAAAACCAAACAGCCCGCACCCCTTCACACGCGCACACACACCACCACAAGCCACCTCACCACCGCGACAACCACATGACCCAACACCCACTCTGACCTCACCACCCACGACCACCACCGGCTGGTCGATTGCCGCCGGCGAGTCGAACGGTGGCGTAACAATCTGGCCGGTTCACTGCCGTGCCTCCCCCAAATGACCATGTTCTCTCCTTTACCACCACCGCACTCTACACCCATAACCCTGTCAACCACCACAGCCCCACTCGCCGTCAACCCACGAACCAAGACATGGTGAAACCACCGTTTCGACCTCCCCCTAGTCCACGGTGGAGCCACCCCAACCCACCCTCTCTAACTACTTTGAAACCCGCATTTTAAACCCGTTTGTTACCCCTTATCGCCGTCGCCTCTCTCTGTCACTACCACCACTTACAACCACCCCAACAACCACCACGACACTCATCTCACACCACACTACCCGTATACTCCATCCACAACCACCAGGAACAACTTCCTTAGTCACGAAACAACATTAAACCCAGAGCGGAAACACAAAAACGAGAGAAAAGGGGGTTTGTTCTTACCTTTCGCCGCCACTACCGCCACCTAGGGCGCCTAAGAACGCCGCCAAACACTCCTAGCTGCTCCTTGCTATGCCGTCAACAACCATGGCTACCCTCTCTCTCTCTTTATGCGTGAATGGTTGAGATCTCAGTTGAGGAAAGGAGGGAGGCGTGAGGGAAGAGGGAGGCGGAAATGAGGGAGGGATTAGGGTAGTGATTAGGTTAATCTTAGGTTAAAATTAGGTTATATGGTAAATGGGTAAATGGGTTATAACATTTGGTAAATGGGTAATTGGGTTATGACCTCTTGACCCAAAAATGCCACCTAAAACTATAAACCCGACTCGTCTTACAATATGAATCAATTAATTACTTTTACGATACTACTAAATAATAATATCTCGCTCAAATAAAATACGGGTATTACGGTCTTCCCCCTTAAAATGAACTTCGTCCCGAAGTTCGCTCCCGTACTCAAACATCAGCAGGGTATTGTATATCGTACATACGGACGTCACGCATTTCCAACTTGGTTAACACACACTTTTGACACAACAATTAACATAACAAACACGGAATGTTACATATACCGATTGTACCTTCTAGGCAGGCATCCTCATTACCAGAGTAGTAGTATGATACCGGTGTAGGAAGATCGACGGCGATCACGCGGCCAAAGTGGTTGTGACACTGAATACCACTCCAAAGGCAGCAATCTTGAGTAACTCCCCAAGAATCAAGGAGTCCACAACGGTCGACAGTAATACCACCTTTGAACCGAAGCAAGGCATCTCTCTCACTCTCCACACAATTTATGCCCGTATTATTATTATTATTATTATTATGAATCCCTGATATAGCATGACTACTACTAAAGTATGTCAGCCAAACACACAATAGCAGAAGAACAAGCAAATGGTTCATTTTATGTTTAATGTCGTTGATAAATGGACGTTGAGAATGAATCGTCAATTATTGTGTGAATGGTTTGGTTATCGGATTGGCGTATGTATATATAGAAGAGATGTCTACTCAATTCGTCATGACTTGTTCTTTCCCGGAAAATAGATTAACTACTCCATTCCATTCTGTACGTTGGTTAATGATTTTTAGGCCACACAATGACTAGTGATTAGAATATTTAGATCAATAACTAATGTCGTTCCTCTCGTCCAACAATTCCGCGACGTTTTTAGAACTAAAGTGCTCAATGGGAAGAGTGACATTATTTGCACGTTTGCTACTTTTATTAAGGAAAGGTTGAGTGGTTGATGGATGCATTCACACATCGTGACACCAATCGGTTGCTCGTCATTTTAGACCCAAATGACTTACTCATAACCACGAGATGCGAATTACCCGATTGGAACTTTTAACCAAAATTTCATCATACACGAAGCCATTAGCTGAAACAGGCAAAACCAGCACTCAACTTAAATGACCCGTTGGTTGCGTCTAGATGCAATAAACAAGATAGACATAGAAACATAATCCTCTATCTATAAAAGCTGAAGCCTTTAAAAGCTTCCTATTGGCTGCAACATTTTAGGGAAAATTCATCCCACGTTCAAACCTAAATGTTTATTTACCCTCTCTCCTCATTTGCTAATTAATTCCTCTCTCTCTCCCCTATTATCATGTTTTCCTTGATTAATTACCCTCTCTCCTATTTCCACGACTCATTATTTACTCTCTCACTATATTATTAGTTAATTATTATTATGAATACTATGTTATATAATATGCTCATATAAAATGATCATTTTTTATGAGTAACTTTCATTAAAAAAATATTAGAAATAAAATCAATGCAAGAAAACTTGAAAAACCGGAAAAAAATATTGAAAAACAGGAATTTTTTTAAAGAAAACGTATACATAAAATGCAGTAATATATTACAGAATTAGTCAAAGTAAAAGAAAAAAAATCATATCAAATCGCAAAAAAATCATCACAACAATAATACTTATCAGTTCTGAAAAAGAAATGTTGTAGCGAATAGTGATACTGAGCAGATTTTTGCGAAAAAATAAAATTTTTGAAACAGTAAAAAATATAGTATTGACATGAAACAGGCAAAAAGAACCAAATAATATGCTCATAAGGCCATTAAATCGACTATTAAAAAAACAAATATAAATTAGGGAAAATACTTATATTAATTACTTCATATAATACCCCAATAAAATAAATTCAAATTTGACTTCTAAAATCCTCATGCAAACCCGGTGTAAGAGGAAAATACGAAGAAAAAAATAAAAAAGAGTGAATAAAGTATTAAAATTGGAAAATTTGACAAAGACAATAACAAACATATAAATATGCAGGGAGGGTGAGAGATAGAGATGATTCAGATTTAAGAGTGAGGCTTTTCATTTTTTCTTTTTTTTTTTTTTTGACGGAGAAAGTGTCACGGTGACTAGGTGAGACCGTGAGGGTGTGTGTTAAAAGTTGAGTAGGTTAGGTTTCTTTAAGAGTATATGGGTATGTGCCGAGTCTTTAACACTCACTTTGGCCCGTTTAACCTATAACAATGAACGAGGACCGACCATATGAAAATAGCGACTAAAGTCAATAGCCATATAGTATGAGTATCCCACAAATAATACTCCATTGTTATTTCATTATTTTTATATTTTTAAAATCCATAAAGTATAGGTCGTTCTTTATACTCTCTTATTCACTCATTTTTTCCCTTTCCATTTTGCACAAGAAATAAGAAAATGGTTTTAGACCACATAAAACACTCTACCCCACATACAATTGAGTTTGGACAACACAAAACCTTCCAAAAAAAGAAAGAGAGAAGAAAATCCGACTATCATGAAAACGAAAAGAGGGAGAAAATGAGTGAATAGGATGGAGTATACATTTCATTAAAATAGAGGTATCCGTCATCACTTTAAAACGAGTCTAATATCATCCAAAATGCGTATGTTGGACAATTTTTTTGATTTTTCCCTATGCATATGCATTCTGTTTAGTCTTATTTATAATACTCCGTATTAGATTCGTCTTAAACTTATGATAGGTATACCCGTCTTAAATGATAATATGGGATTTACATGTTTGAACTTTCAGATATTTGCTTAATATTTCGTCTACTACATTGTTGTCAGAATCGCGATTCGATCCAACGATTCTACGATTTTACGATCCAAAAATGCTTGACCGATCCTGAATCCTACGATTCTATCATAGTTTTAGAATCTTACGATCCTATTAATTTGAAAATTTCTAGAGATGAGATGATAATACGATCCTACGATTTTACGATCCTACGATCCGATTCCATAATAAAAAAATTAATATATATTTTTATATAATGACACCGTAAAACCCAAATTTCGTGTAAGTTGTTCATACAATGATACTAAAATCATTAATTACCAATATTTAATGAATAAATATTAATAAATAAGTGTTTTGATTTTCAATTATATGTTTTTACTAAATAAAAAATTATATTTAGTGAGTTTGTAGAATCTTGCGATTCTACGATCCGATTCTACCGATTCGATCGTATCCTCCCCATCGATCCAAAGTAGAATTTCGATCCTGACAACATTGGTCTACTATATTGCTTAACACTATTTTTATATAGAGCAAAAGTCCAAAAGGTATATGTTCAGAATAGTCGTGTCATATGATTGTTCGGTTCCTATCCATTGAAATTAAATGAATTTTACAAAAATCTTCATAATTTTCTTGCATTTTTAAAAGCACCCCGTGCATTTTTTGCACGGGTATAAAACTAGTGTTGTAAGTTACTCCATTATTGAATAGAATTGAATAGAATACAATGAATTTGAAATGAGCGACCTCTTAAGTATGACTGCGACCTCTTAAATTGGCATCTTCTCTTATTATGCACAACTGCACAAGCATAACGATTATTTCATCTAAACCATCATAAATTCATAATGAGCGTGAATAGATTGGTTCTCCGGATCATTTGTGATATACAAGCTCAACGGTTAACTCTTAACTAATCTTTTTGTATAGGGACCTTTAAGACTATTATTGGATTTAACTAAAAAAATTTTGGTGGGGACGGATGAATCATAATATAAGGTACACTCGGAAAAAATTCAAAAAATTTAACTAAAAACTTTCGATGGCTACTCAAGTCTATGATGACAAAGTGATTAGATTAATTATACTACTCTTATTATGGTAAGGTTTACTACAAGTTGGTGTATGCATTCATACACCAGTTTCTTGATTATCATTGTAGTTTGATGGCGTAAATAGCATGTCGATCCCTTGTATACGTTTGTTAATAACATGATCAACATTGTCGACGAGAAAAGAATACGAATCCAGGTCTGCTTCTTTTGTTATGGTAAGGTTGTAACCGACGGAATGAAATACAATGGTAAAAATTGGATTTTAAATTTATGGCGAAAACAAAGAAGTCTTAGTTGAGTGCCATCTGGTTTCTTTTTTTGGGTTGATTTGTGTGGTCCAAATTAAATTACATGTGGGGTAGTGTGTTTTGTGTGGTGCAAAATCGATCTCTTATTCCTTGTGCAAAAAGGAAAGGGGAAGAATATAGTGAATATGAGGGAGTATATATATATTGTTGGATTGGATTATGTTCGAGAAGTCGTAGTTGAGACTAGTATCCAAGAAGTCTTAGTTGAGTGCCATCTGGAATCTTCGAGAATATGTCCTTCTAATATATTGTTAGATAAATCCATGTTTTTTGCAAGTCCCTGAATGCTATTAACAGATACTGGATTTCCAAAAATTGGCTCAGATACTGGACTTCTAATTGTCATGGTGCTTGGCGAGGACGCCGGCTGCGTTGGCGATTTGTCCCTGAATGCTATTAACAACAAAAGTTAGGTTTGGTTACACATTGGGCTTGGTCGCTGACCGAGATGGGGACTTAGATACGAACCTAGCTTCGGGTATGACGTGGACCCATTTTGGGTAATTAATTTGAGACTCGACCCATTTCGTTAAATAATTAGAGAAAATCGCCTATTTTGGAAAAAAAAAATCGATTTTATCTTTAACGTTGTGGATAAATGGGTTGAATGAATTGTCAATTGTGAAAGTGGTTTGGTTATCAGATTGGGGTACGTATATATAGAGACTGTTGAGTTTATGGATTCAAGTACCTAAGAGGGGGAGGGGGTGAATTAGGTACTATTTTAAAAATTATAACTTCAACTTTATTGAATTAAAGTGAGTTACGAGAACAAAAGAGATGAGAGGATACTTTGAATAATATTGAAAGATTGAACAAGTATCAATATGAATGTTTGCTGAAGTATGAAAGCAACAATCGTTCGGACTGTATCTATTTGTCTCAATTTGTGGAGTATTACTGCAGACCAAATGCGACAGTATGATGAACTGTTACTTCTAAGGTTAAGCAAAGCAAAAACAAACAAACAAAGTAAATTGCAGCGGAAATAAAGTAAAGAACAATGAACACGAGATTTTTGAATTGGTTCGGCAAATACTCAAGTGCCTACGTCCAATCTACCTTTTTATTACTTTCCTTTAGTGATCTACTCCGAAAACTAAAAGACCCTTGTAATAAAAGACACCAACCTACTCCGGTTGTAAAGCTAGTACAAGAACTACTCCGTTCTTATGACAAGCTAACTCGCAACCTACTCCGGTTGCCAACTCACAACCTACTCCGGTTGTCAAGAGTAAAAGACTACTCCGTCCTAAACTCTACTAACACACTTAGAATGTTATAGGATCAAGTTTCCACTAACACATTCTTAACAAAGAATAGAGGTGGACAACTTTTACAAGATCAACAATTCTTAAGCAAGAGAGTTTAGTATAGAAAAGCAACAGTAGCCACGACTGTAGAAACTTAAAGACACTTGAAGACTTTTAAAGGATTTTGCAAATAAAACACGATTTTAAGCTCTTAAAATTAATTTGCAAAGATGGAAGAATTATTTCAGAAAAGTCTTAAGGATTTATGAAGGTGAGACTCGGTTTATATAGAGGAGGTGAGTGAAGGGGGTTGCTAGGGTTTTGAAGGGTCAAAGACCTTACATGTGAAGGGCAATAGCAACCACCCAAAACTTGCACCAAAGAGGGGTCTTTTGCAAAGGTAAGAATAGAGAAAGAAGGTTTGAAAAATAACATTAAATGCTCATGCAAAATTAGAAAACAAAGGATGTGAGACAAGTCACATGATGACAAGTTATCACAAATATGGCAAAAAGTATTTCTTGTTTTCTTAAAGACCAAAGGATTGAATTTGCACAAAGAGGAAATATTTTGAATAATTCAAACCACTCTTTAATGAAGACTACTCTTTAATAAAAATCTGATTTTTTATCTTTGAAAATAAAAGTCACGTGAAAGCTTTTGAAAGATAAAAGGGAGCTTCAAGTTTTTACGAGTTGTGGCATAATCCAAACAAATTTTTTGCGTGTGAAAGCAAATAAATGTCTGGACTCATTTCTATTACTCTAGTATACTCTACTTTCTTGCTTGTACATTAGATGACACTCGACTAAATACAATGGGATTAATAACAACTTCAACACTTCTTAATCCAAGCTTGATTACATCATTAATCCTGAAAAGGTAAACTAAGATAACACAAATCAAATGGGCATGTTATCATCAACATAAGGAACCCAACAAATTCCCCCTTTGATGATGACAAGCCCCAAACGAATGTATAAGCAATGTAAACACCTTGATTCAAGATTTTTAAACAAGCAAGATCAAATGATAGAGAAGGGACAATATTACCTTACGAAGGCAAAAGTTAGAATTAAACTATCATGACAATTTTACATTGCCCCAAACAAGAATCAAGCTAAGAAGGTTAGACAAGCCATTAGTTTAATCAAAAAGCAAGGAGATTTAAAGCATGAGTTTACCTTTTCCCCCTCTTGACATCATCAAAAGGATAGGGATGTCACAAGCATTAGAGTGCAGATATTTCATAAGAAAACACAAAAAAGACACATGGAAGTGTGACAAGGTAACAAAGTCAACATAAACAAGGATTAGGCATAAGCTAACCAAAGTTCAACATAGCTAAACAAAGTTTAAAATACACCACCAATTGTTCAAAATAACAAGCAAGGAAAATAAGTCTTAGAAAGGCACAACCAAGGTGGAACAAAATGAAGGGGTACGGGTAAGGGTTAATAGGCCGAGAGGAAAGGGAAAGGCTAAGGAGAGGAGGCTTGTTCACCATCCGAGCCACTACCCAACGGGTCATCATCCACATGATCATCACCAACTTCTTTTGTTGACACAAGGGTGGAAATGATATCCACCTCACCACGGATGAGGTCCAAAGTAGAAGCAAGGGCCGAAATTGCCATGTCCTTTTGACGAGCATCTTCCCTAATCCACGCACCCAACTCAGCCACGGCATTAAGCACTTCCCGCATACTACCCGTATTCACTTGACTTGTTGACCCAACTTCCGGGTCCTTCTTAATTTTCACAGAGATCAATTCGTCATTTTCAATTTTGATCAACATCTTCCCCATTTGCCCATCACTCATAACATCACACATATCCAACGAACCCAAGCTAGTGTTCACTAACACCCCTTGTGCCTTGAGCACAACCGATAACCACATGCCATAGGGTAGGTGAATCATACTAGAGGAAGGTCGACGAAGCTTGGTCGAAATGAGGTGAAAACGTTTAAACATTAACCCGACTAGGTTCACCTTCTTATGGGTAGCAATATGATAGATTAAGTATTGTTGGGCTATGGTGAGTTTTCCCTATCACCCGAGGGGTAAATAGAGCGACAAAGCATATTAAAGATGATCCGAAGAGGAGGTGGGATTTGGGTGTTGCTCACGGGTCCAGGAGAAACAGTTTTGGGACACACTACTTGGGCAACATTAAGTGGTGAAGCATAAGGTAAAGCAACCCATGTTTCGGAGGGGAGTTTGTCAAAACCTCCGACTGGAATATCAAGGGCGGTAGCGAAATCAGATTGAGATAGTTTAAGAGGCTTACCGTTCACCTTAGCCGTAAGAGTTTCACCCGACTTATCAACCCGAACAGTTGCAAAGAACTGAATCACCTCGCTTACAAACACTGGTTCACGCATTTCCAATAGCTTTTCCCAACCTTGAGCTAAGACCATATCACGGACGGAGTGAAAAGCAGGCGGCTCAAACCAAGTTTGGTTGTAAACCCGAGGAGAGTGGATTGCTTTGATGTTCATCAACCTTTCACAGTTTTTGTAAATGGAGGTAGGGAGGTCAATACTCTCAAGGTGATCCCAAACGATGGCCAAATCCCATTTCGAGGTTAGGGAGACCGGATCGGAGGGAGAAAGGTATACAAGCTTTTTCTTCAATGGTTTCGATTTTTTCTGAGGAGGTTCACTTGGATTTTCAATTGGAGCATCAACAGTGGGGTTGTCAACATTACTCTACTCGATAGTTTCTGAAATTGGGGGTAATTGGGATGAAGAGGCTTTTTCCTTTCTTTTGTTGTTCTTTTTCGCCGGAGTCGGGTCAGACTCGCCGGACTTAGAGGGATTCTCATTTAAATCAAACTCGGTTTCTTCTTCAACATCTTCAATATTTACCAAAACCGGTTCAGTGGAAGAGCTTGGAACTGAAGAGCTTTTCTTCCGACCACCACGAGTGCGCCGTCCTACCATTGTGGAGATGGGAATGTCGTCGGATGATGGAGGGTCAGTGGGGTTCGGTGATGGTTGAGGGTTTGGCGTATCTGGGTTTGATGAAGGGGTCGAGTTTGAGGTTTGAGGTGGGAATGCATAGGATGTTTTAACTGGAGTCATGGTTGGAGTTGTTGATGTCGGTGGGTTGGATGTGACAGGTGGTGAGGTAACTTTTGTGGGTTTAATGGGTATGGGTGTGTTAAATGATGTTTTTACCATGGTGGGTTAGGATAGGTGATGTGGTGAGTTTAGGGAGATGAAGAGATGGACTTTGGGTAGGAGTTTGGACGGGTAGGAGTGGAGGGTGTGTTGGGGTAGTTAATGGCCCATTTAATGAGGTAAGTGAAGTAGTTGGCCCAACTAGACAAATTTAATCACTCGAAATAAAAACGCAAGGTAGCATATAATAAACGTATTTTTAGATATGAGGTTGAGTGATTACCGACTCACAAATACGGTGTCAATTTTTTGGTCAAAACATGATGTCAATGCACTTAGAACACTTAATAACATATATCCAATTTTAATTTAATCAATTAAGGAATTTTGTAAAACTCACACTAAAAATCACAAGCTATTAATTAACCCAATTTCTAGTCTAAATTTCTCAAAATGTTCTCTTGCAAGTGGCTTAGTAAAAATATCGGCAATTTGATTTTCGGTCTTGCAAAAGATAAGTTTAATATGTCCTTTTTCCACATGATCACGAATAAAATGGTGACGAATATCAATATGTTTGGTTTTAGAGTGTTGAATAGGATTTTTGGAAATATTTATTGCACTCGTATTATCACACATTAAAGGAATGGAGTCAAAAATAATACCAAAATCCAAGAGTTGTTGTTTTACCCAAAGGAGTTGAGAACAACAATGTGCCGCACTAACGTACTCACTCTCGGCCGTAGAAAGAGCTACCGTATTTTGTTTCTTTGAGGCCCAAGAAGTCAAGCAAGGACCCAAGAACGTTGCAATTCCGGAGGTGCTCTTTCTATCTACCGTGCACCCCGCATAGTCCGCGTCCGAAAAGCCTATAAGATCAAAAGGACAATGTAAAGGGTACCATAGGTAAAGATTTTGTGTTCCAATCAAATACCGAAGAATTCGTTTAACGGCTTTGAAATGTGATTCTTTCGGATTTGCTTGGAACCTAGCACATAAACAAATACTAAAGAGAATGTCAGGACGACTTGCGGTCAAGTAAAGAAGTGAGCCTATCATACCTTTATACACCTTGTCACTAACATTCTTACCGAGTTCATCTTTGTCCAATTTGGACCCGGCTACCATAGGTGTATCATGAGGCTTACCATTAGTCATCCCAAATTTCTTAAGCATTTCCTTAATATACTTTTGTTGATGGATCATGATTCCTTCATTTGATTGCTTAATTTGGAGCCCAAGGAAGAATCCTAGCTCACCCATCATGCTCATTTCAAACTCCGATTTCATTAGTTCCGAAAAATATAAGTAAAGGAGTTCATTTGTTGCACCAAATATAATGTCATCAACATATACTTGTACAACCAACAGTTCACTGGACTGTTGCTTCAAGAACAATGTTTTGTCAACGGAGCCTCTTTTAAAACCATTTTCAATAAGAAATTTAGACAATCTATCATACCAACATCTTGGTGCTTGTTTTAAACCATAAAGAGCTTTGTCTAATTTGAAAACATGGTTAGGCAAATCATTGTTCTCAAAACCCGGTGGTTGCTCTACAAAGACATCTTCTTCCAAATATCCATTTAAGAAAGCGGTTTTGACATCCATTTGGAAGAGTTTAATGCCTTTGTGAGCCGCAAAAGCTATAAGCAATCGTATGGCCTCAAGTTTAGCTACCGGTGCATAGGTTTCATCGTAATCAATACCCTCTTGTTGGTTATAACCTTGCACCACTAGTCTAGCCTTGTTCCTTACAATTTATCCCGATGTCATCGAGCTTGTTGCGAAAGACCCACCTAGTACCAATGACGGTACGATTAGGCGGTCTAGGGACTAGGTGCCATACCTCATTTCTTTTGAATTGATTGAGCTCATCTTGCATGGCAAGCACCCAATCTGCATCGTCAAGGCGATTACATTTGAAGGCTCAATTTGAGATAGGAAGGCATTATGGGCACAATACTCATTGAGGTGAGCGAGATTGTTGACGGATGATCTTGTTCGAATTCCCGAGTTGAGATCACTTGTGAGATTAGAGACACTACAAAAAAAACGCGGAAAACTGACGGTAGATGTGACGGAATTTGAAGTCCGTCAGATATTTTAAAAAAGTGACGGCCATGTGACGGAAAATCCGTCAGATGTCCTATAGTGACGGAATTTCCGTCACAAACCGTCAGATGATACTGGCGCGTAAAAAATCCAAAGGCGCCATTTAGATTTGACGGAAACGCCGTCACTAATTAGCCTACAACTGACGGAAGATCCGTCAGAAGTTCTCAATTCTGACGGAAATTCCGTCAAAGGTTGTCCCTCAATTATTGCCCAGCTTTCAATAATTGAGATAAAGTATCTGACGGAAAAACCGTCAGGACTCCGCTTTTTTGGAGACATCTGACGGAATTTCCGTCAGATAAGTCAAACAGAAATTTGACTTATGTGACGGAAATTCCGTCAGATGTCTCCAAAAAAGCGGAGTCCTGACGGTTTTTCCGTCAGATGCAACTTAAATACCGCACAGCACAGCCATCCTCGTTCCCATCGACTATTTTCCCCCAAATCAATTTCTACTACTCTATTTTCCCCAAATTCGCCGACCATCACCACACCACCACCACTCACTCGTGCCGCCGACCACCACCACCCCAGGTTTGTCATTTATATCTTGTTTTTCCTTTTCCTTTTCCTTTTCTTTTTCCTTTTCTTGTCTTTATTTATATTATTCGTATAGGTTAACGACACCGCCACCGCCGCCGCCGCCGCCGCCGCCGCCCCGGTCCTCCACTGCCGGTCCTCCACTGCCCCGGTCCTCCACTGCCCCTTCCTTTTTACTTATTAGTAAAATTAATTAGGTATTTTTAATCTCTTTTTAATTAATTTTTTTGTTTAATTAGTTTAATTATCTTAATTAGTATTAGTTAGTGTTGATGCATGTTGAATTAGGATAAAAGCTATTTTGTTGTAGTTTTTTTTGAATTGTTAAATTTTGTGTAGTAGTTAGTAGTAGCTTAATTAGCTTAATTAGTAATAGATAGTATTAGTTTTGTGAATTGTTAAATTTTGTGTAATGTTAATGTTTTTAGAATGATAATTTGAATTAATGTTAATTAGATTAGATATTTAAAATGAAAAATTAGTCATGTTACTTAGTTTTTGTTAATTGACATTATTAAGAAAGTAGTCATTGTTGTATGTTTTGTTTTTAATATTATTGAAATTAATGTTCATATTGACTTAGTACCCGTTCAAAAATTACTCATTAGGAGTAATTTTTGAATAGTCCCCGTTTTGGGACTGTCTTTGTACGTTTCAAGTCACTTAGGTAGTAAACATGTATTTGTGATTTGTTAATGAGGAAAGAGCTCGGTGACAATTCCTTTAATGTTCTCTGAATGCATATGTGGAGTAATTACTTATTCTACATTGTGTATTTGGAGAACTAAGGGGAATTGCTTTGCCTTAATTTTTTCCTCATTAATAAATTACAAGTGTATGTTTGCTAGTGACTTGAAACGTACATTGATGGGTTTAGGTTGGAGTGATAAGGACCCAATTCAAAAAAAAAAAGACTACTTATTGACAATAGTTATTTGTTGGTGATAATGTTTATTGAGTATTATTTTTGATTGTTATTGTGTTTTTATGACATATATACAAATAAATTGAATTGTAGATATATATAAACATGAAAAGATTAGAACGACAATGGATGTATGAAAGATTAGACGAAAAAAAGAAACCGAAGCGTGAATTTGCAAAGGGGGTGAAAGAGTTTATTAACTTCGTGGGACAAAGTAGTATGTATAAGAATTTTGGTGAAATAAGATGTCCGTGTAAGAAATGCAATAACAGAGCTTTTAAAGGGAAAAAAGTAGTTGAAGATCATCTTTGGTCGAATGGTTTTGCCGATAATTACTATGTATGGACGTATCATGGTGAGGAAATGCCTAACGAAGGAAGTTCAAGTAGTATCGTAGTTAGTGAAAATCCTTACCGTGAGCTCGTGGAAAATGCATTACGTGATAATGTTGAACAAATATTGGAGGAGCAACTGAATCCCGACGACCTTAGCGATGAAGAAGTGCGTTATGAAACCCCAAACCCCCAAGTTTCTTCCTTCTATAAAATGCTAGAAAAAGCTGAACAACCAGTGTATGAGGGAGGTAATATGAGTTTGTTGCAAGTGGCAGCTAGGTTGGTAGCACTCAAATGTGAGAATAACATATCTCTTAGATGCGCGAATGGGTTTGTGTCGTTCGTAGGTGACATTATTCCAAAGAATAATGACATGGCGCGCAATTTTAATGAGATTAAGAAAGTGCTTAAGGGACTCCAACTACCACACCAGAAGATTGATGCATGTCCTACTGGATGCATGCTTTTTTGGGAGGAAAATGCTAATCTTGAGGAATGTACAAAGTGTCATGCATCTCGGTATAAAAGTACAAAAAATTCAAGTGGGAGGCGTATTCCTTGTACACCGTTAACTTATTTCCCGATTGCTCCAAGGTTACAACGATTATATGCAACCAAGCAGATAGCAGGTGAGATGAGTTGGCATCATAGAAACTCTCGATTAAGAGAAAGGGGGACAATGGCACACCCAAGTGATGGAGAAGCGTGGAAACATTTTGATAGAGAGCATGCAGAATTTGCAAGTGAGCCTCGTAATGTTCGGCTTGGTTTGTGTACAGATGGATTTAATCCTTATGGGCAATTTGGGAGGAATTAATCATGTTGGCCTGTGATTGTCACTCCATACAACTTACCTCCTTGGTTATGTATGAAGCGACAATTTATGTTCTTATCTCTGCTCGTTCCAGGTCCTAAGAACCCTAAGACAAATTTGGATGTGTACCTGCAACCGTTGATTAAAGAGTTGAAAGAACTTTGGGAAACCGGCGTGTACACTTACGATGTTTCTAAGAAACTAAATTTTCAATTAAAGGTTGCATTAATGTGGACGATCAATGATTTTCCGGCATATGGCATGCTTTCCGGTTGGTCCACAAGTGGGTACCGTGCTTGTCCTTATTGTCAAGAAAAAGAACATAGATCTTTTTGGCTTAAAAATAGCAAAAAGGTTTGTTGGTTCGATTGTCACCGTGAGTTCTTAAGACCTGATCATCCTTTCCGCAACAATTGTAAGCACTTTCTAAAGAACAGAAAAACTGAGAGTCGCATAGCCGCGTCGAAATTAACAGGTGATGAAGTGTGGGATTCCGTTAAGGATTTGCCAAAAATAGTTGATGCTTCTGATCAAGAATTGAAAAGATTGAAAGACAAGAATGAAGGTTGGTGGAAACAAAGCATACTTTGGGAACTTCCTTACTGGAAAACGTTGTTAATTCGACACAACCTGGACGTTATGCACATTGAGAAAAACTTTTTCGAACAACTTATCAACACGATGATGGATGTACCAGGTAAAACTAAATTTCGCCCTAAGGAAAAACTAGACTTTAATGAACTTTGTTATAAACGGCCAATATCATCTAGGTTTGTTTTAGAAACTGCGGAGAAAAAGGCTCTATGTGAATGGGTTGCTAAATTGAAATTCCCGGATGGTTATGCTTCAGATTTGAGTCGGTGTGTTGACCATAAAAATAAGGTGTTGCATTCCATGAAAAGTCATGATTGTCATGTCTTTATGGAACGGCTACTCCTGTTGCCTTGCGAGAGTTGCTCCCAACTAATTCTTGGAATGCAATAAGCGAGATCGCCCAATTTTTAGAGACTTGTGTACTTCTACGATTAGAGTTGATTCTATGGAACGTTTAGAGAATAACATTCCGGATATAATATGCAAGTTAGAGAAGATATTTCCCCCATCTTTTTTCAATTCCATGGAGCATTTGCCAATTCACTTACCTTATGAAGCGAAGGTTGGAGGACCTGTTCAATATCGATGGATGTATCCATTTGAGAGATTTCTTAATCATATAAAAAGAAAGATTGGCAACAAAGCTCGGGTGGAGGGTTCCATATGCAATTCTTTTTTGTTAGAGGAAATTGCAAATTTCTGTTCCCTATATTTTGAAAGTCACATTGACACAAAAGCGAAAGATTTAGATGTTGGTGTGAATTCCGATGACGACATAGATTCAATGAAATTACCCGAGTTATTCAATGCTGACATGGGTACTACAACTGGGAAATGTATTCAGAGGCACTTGATTCAGAAAGAGTATGAAGATTCTCATTTTTATGTGCTACGGAATTGTGGGAAATTGTTAGAGTCTTATGAAAAGTAAGTTATTATTTCGTCATTACTCAATACATTTTTAATTATTAAATAAGATCAAAATTATAGGTAATACATAATTAAAACATTTTCCCCCTATATATAGGAAATTTGAGACACATATCAAACTCACATTTCCTGATGTCATGTCCTCTGATGATGTTTGGAGCAAACATGACAAAAGTTATCCGAAATGGTTCCGAAATGAAGTAAGTAATACGTTTCATACTATCATATACCAATCCATTTATTTTGTTTGTCCATATCATTAGTTATGGAGATTATTAATATATATAACACATTAATTAACATATTGTTTTATTGATAGTCTTATAGATTAAAGGACCCTTTAATAGTAGCTCTAGCATTAGGTCCTAGTAGCAAGGTGAAGACATGGAGACGATATTCTATCAATGGCTATAAATTTCGAGCTTATAAGGAGGGAGTTGATCTTTCGAAAGCTACCTCAAGTAATGGGGTTTGTGTGAATTCTACAGAAGGGTTGGACTACTATGGAACCCTAAATGAAGTAATTGAACTTGGTTATTATACCGAGAAAAGAGTTTATAGGGTGATATTGTTTAAATGTGATTGGTTTGATAATTCTCAACTAGGACTTAATATCCATAAGGCATACGGACTTGTAGATGTAAATGAGAAAAAGAAGTTTCGTGGACATAACCCATTCGTGGCAGCTTTTCAAGTCGATCAAGTTTGTTATGCTCCTTATCCAACCACTAAGAAAGGTAATCAGCAATGGTCCGCGGTTTTTAAAATCAAGGCAAGATCACATGTTGATGCTCCTGTTGACGAAATTGTCTTCCAAGAGGATGTGGTTGTCAATGATCACGCATCTTCACCAATTTTGGTGGAAGAGTCAGAAACTGAAGATGAATATGAAGTGGTTGTGGAAATGGGTGAAAGGGAATATGACGGGGATGTCGGAGAAGAAGAGGATAATGAAGTTGAAGTTGAAGAAAATAGAATAGAGGAAAATGGGGAAGAAGATGAAGAAGTCGGAATACTTTTTTAAGATGATGATGAACCTCTTTTGATTCATAGTGATAGTGATAGTGATGAGTGATGGTAGTTGTTGTAATTCTACTATATTAATGTATGAATTTTAATGAAATCATTTTTATGTATGAATTTTAATCATTGAATCAAATTGAAGCATTTTAATCATGACACTTCATTTTTGTTGGACTACCAATTTGCGGTGTTAATTATTTATTTATTATATTGTTCATGACACTCCAATTTGTACTAACGATTTTATTTCAACTGACAATTTCTGTTGTTTATGATTAGTATATGGCAGGTTTGATTCGAAAGATAATAGGGAGCGGTAGTGGGGAAGTCGCGTAACCAGGAGAACGATCCAATTAATAATGAAGATGACGACGATGTTCAGACATTTAATCCGGAAACGGATAATATGCAGATAATTCTATCACAAAACAGACCAAATGGTAATTGGTAAGCGTTCTAAAACTTATTTTTAGCTTTATGAAATATATATCATTCAATTCATTTTATTTAAATTTTCAATATATGGTTGTTTTATTTTTTGGTGGAATGACAAGTGCATAAAAAAAATATGTCGGTTGGTCGTTCACAAATAACATTACAGATGAAGAGTACTTCACCAAATGGAGTGAGGCGAGCCAAGCGCAGCGTTTGAAGATGTGGAATTGGTTTAGGGTAATTTAAAAGTTACCTATTATTTATTTTACGTTAAACATTTTTATTTTATTTTTATTAATTAAAGTCATCTTCTATTACTAATTAAATACTTGTTTTTGAAATAGAAACATGTGAAGTCCGTCGATAAAGAGTATAACCCTTATCCCGATTGGCAAAAGGAGGTCACAAGGCGGATTACCAAGCTTATTAATGGACTCAAGTATCTAAAGAACAAACCCGAGTGGGTACCGCTCTCTTGGTGGGTGAATCTGAAGGAAAGAGAAGAAAAAGACCCTGAATTTGCCAAAAGTTCTAAGACAAATAAGGCAAATAGAATGTCGGGTGCTAAGGACGGGAAAGCACTAGGCACTCATACTCTAGGCCGTAAGCACTACTACAGATACAACCTATAACAACGGTCAAAAACCGTTGTTATATAAAAAAGCGGACGTTGTTAAAGCGTCCGTTGTAAAAGGTTTTAACAACGGTTGGTTTTTTTTAAGGAAACCGTTGTTAAAAATATTAACAACGGTTTTAAGTATAAAAACCCGTTGTGGAAAGTGTGACTCAATTTTGGGGGGAAAGTTATAACAACGGGTTATTTATAAATAACCGTTGTTGTTTGTTCTTAAAAAATAAAAAAAAAAAAAATTAAATATTACTAGCTATAAATATTAAAGCATCCTTTACTAACATATTAAAGCATCCTTTACTAACATTCATTAATTGAAACAACATGGCAATGAACCCTAATTTTATCAACAACGAAGAATGGCTTACACAAACGATTGAAGATGATGGGAAGGTTCTCGCCGGGCTTCCGGCCGATCAACACCCATTAATCAAAGCATCCCTTGAACATCAACGGAATTATTGGATTAAGAGGCGTGAAGCGGTCCGGCTTGTCAACAAAGCCTCATCATCATCATCATCTTCATACCCTCGTCTACCGATACTCGCAACTTGTTTGCGAGCCGAGAGATATGTTGAGTGGTACTCTTCCAACCTTATCTCCACATGCAAGTCGTGTCCTTGCATATATTCAATCTGTTATTGCAAAATATGAAGCCAATGACCCGGAAGTTAGCGGTATACCAGAGTGGCGTGATTGGTGGCAGGTTGAGAAGCGTTTTTACGCTTTAGGGGTTGTTCCGGCTTATTATACATCTTTTGATTTACGATAATTCTTTGTAATGTATTTGGTTTAAAATTAAATGAAATGATCATTTTGAAAGTGTTGAGTTATGCTTGTTTGATTTGCTTCCATTTTTTCAACTCCATAGATCTATCTGTCATCATCAAGATCCGATTATGGCACAACTTCCTAACATATATGGCACAACTTCCTAACATATATATTAATTAAAAAACAACTCAACCCACACATTAGTATAAATACATTGCATTATCTCAACTAACATGCATTTCCATTATCTCAATATATTCTCCAAACCCTAATCGCTAAAACATGCTCGATCCGTCAAGGACGCAAAAGAAGATGGAAATGAAATAATAGGAAACACATACATGGAAATGAAATAATTAGCAGATCTTTGAACGGAACCTAATGGTCGATAAAAACACATACATTGAAATGAAATAATTAGAACAATAAAATAATGACGATGAAACAAAACGATAATTCTGAACGTACGTAAAGAGACGATGAAATCAACAAAGTGACGGCGAGAAGATAAAGCGGCGATGAGAAAGAGAGAAAGAGACGATGAGAATGTGTTTGTGTTTGTGTTTGGCGCTTCTTTGGGTTTGTGTTTGTGTATTAAGGTTTGTGTTTTGTGGTGCAGTGAGACTTGTGTTTGTGTGGTTTATAGTATGGAAGGTATTGACAACGGTTATTAAACAACAACCGTTGTGAAATATGTTTTAACAACGGTTGTAGAAAACACCCGTTGTTAAATAAGGTTTAACAACGGGTTTCAAAAATAACCGTTGTTATTACTTTTCACTAACTTTGCGCCAATTTTGCGCCAAATTATTAACAACGGTTCCTCATGTGTGACCCGTTGTTAAAACTAATAACAACGGTGTTTATAACCATACCCGTTGTAATTGATTTTAGTAAAATTCGCGCCATGCATTCTACAACGTTTATTGTGATTTTCGTGAATATTCGTTGTTAAAGGGGCGTTGTAGTTGCCTGGATTTGTAGTAGTGAAGAGTTGCTCTGATGCTTTCAAGGAATTGGTAAGTCAAACAACTCCCTCCAAATTTATTATTTTTCACAAATTGGTTACAAGTATTATTAATTGCCGAATATAATCATTTTACGTTATTTTTATGCTACTTTCAGGGTGAGTCGGCCACACCATACAAGTTGTTTACAAAGACGAAGAAAAACAAGAAGGGGGAGTGGGTTAATCCTAGAGCCGCTAAGACCGACGTAAGTTAATATTTATTTTATTTCTCTAATTAATAATGTTAATAGTTATTATATTTTACTCATTTTTAAATATAACATCATTTTTTCCTTATTTGTTTTCTTTTAGGCCATCTATCAAGAAGAGATGAGTCAACCGACGCCCCCCGGAGAGGCTCCAGACGAGTTCCGTTCGTTCTACAAAGCGGTCGATGGTTTTGACAATCGTGGAAGATTTTTCGGGAGCGGTGATGTAGCGGCCGAAAAATGGTTTGAACGTCCGTGTAACAAAGGTACTCGCCGATCATTCTCTTACACTCCTACCCAGTATACTCAATTTGCCACCCAACTAAACAATGAGAGAACCGCACGACAAAGTCTTGAGGAAACGATCCGTCTCCAAGCTCGGGAAATGGCGAGAAATAAAACAAGCAATGGCTGAGATGCGCGCATCTCAACCCCCTCCCTCGTGCTCCAGTTTCCGCCCTTTCCGTAGAGAAGACAATGAGGATGGCGGACATGGCTTTGGTGATGACATTATTGAGCCTCTAGGTAATTATTAGTGTTTCTTATGTTGGTAGTTTAGTAGTGACTTATGATTATGGACTTTATTAGTTTAGTTGGTATGTAAAAGACATTTTATGAGACATGTAAAAATTTGACCTTTAATTTTTATGTAATAACTTCGGTCTTCCAATCGTGTTTGGTTTTCTTTCGTTGTCTACTCTTGATTCCCGCTCATGCGGTTGACATGATAATGGATTCCCGCTTGGCGGTCGACGGTCGTATTTGGTTTTTGCAGGTTTGGTGCGTAAAAACAATGCACAATCCGCATTGTGGGGCGACAAAGTCGCCTTTTCACCATCTTGCTCAAATCAATCTGACGGAAATACCGTCACATGAGTCAACAAAATGTTGACTTTTATTGACGGAATAACCGTCAAAAAAGCGATCTACATCGACGGAATAACCGTCACATGTTTGGCAGTCCTGACGGAATAACCGTCACATAAGTCAAACAACTTGTTGACTATTGTGACGGAATTTCCGTCAGTAGTGGCTCTATACTGACAGAAGATCCGTCAGTATTGGTCAACAATTCGTTGACTTACCTAGTCACCCTAAAAGTGAGATTATGACGGAATAACCGTCAGTTGTGCTAATTCATCGACGGAAATACCGTCGTAAAGCTATTTCTACGTGACCATTTGTAGTGACGCTTTAATCCTGACGGAATAACCGTCAGGAATAGCCATTCCTGACGGAAAATAGGCTGTAGTGACGGTTTTTTTCCGTCAGTTTCCCGCCTTTATTTTGTAGTGAGAGTGGATGAGAGCTTTGATGTTTCCACTTCTTTGGAACAATGGTTTCTTGTTCCCCCTCACAAACATCGATCCACGATGATTGTTTCTATTGGCCTGGAAGGTTCTTCATCCTCTTTGTTTTGGGTTACTTGATTATGGAGGTGGATGCAACGATCGTTGGGTCTGTTGCTTCAGGAGAGGAATCGAAGTACTACGTGTTCCCCCGAGTTCTGCTCTCCTTTGAAGGTGACAGTCTCGTGTCTGTTGCAATTCAGTGTTGGGAGCTTCTTCATCCGTGAACACGAAGTCTTTTCGAACAAGGCCAATCTCAAACTCATCATCCTCGTCCTCATCATCATCATCCATGTTTTGTACCTGTCCAAGCACACTAGATTCATCAAAAATGACATGGATGCTTTCTTCAATTAGCAAGGTTCGTTTATTGTAAACTTTATAGGCCTTGCTATGATCGGAGTACCCAATAAATACTCCTTCATCACTACGTGGATCGAACTTACCCAAGTTGTTTTTACCATTGTTGTGAACAAAACATTTGCTTCCAAAACATCTAAAATATGAAATGTTGGGTTTTCTTCCACGTAATGATTCATAGGGAGTTTTATTTAAAATACTCCTTATCATGACACGATTATGAATGTAGCAAGCGGTATTTACCGCTTCGGCCCAAAAGTTCTTAAGCAACTTACTAGTTAATAACATTGTTCTAGCCATTCCTTCAAGGGTTCTATTCATCCTTTCAACCACACCATTTTGTTGCGGGGTTCTAGGAGCCGAGAAGTTATGGTCTACACCATTGTCATCACAATAAGCACCAAATGATGAGTTTTCGAATTCGGTTCCATGATCGGTTCTCATTGAAACAAGTTTTAAACCAAGTTTATTTTGAATTTTTCTTAACCAAATTAGAAACTCATCAAATGTCTCATCCTTAGAGCTTAGGAAGAGTGCCCAAACGAACCTAGAGTAATCATCAACAATGACACACACATAACGACTACCACCTCTACTTCTAGTTCTCATTGGTCCACATAAGTCGATATGTAAAAGTTGCAAAGGTTGAGATGTACTCATAATTCTTTTGGATTTAAAGGAACTTTTAACATGTTTACCTCTAGCACATTCATCACATACTTTATCAAAATCAAATTTTATATTAGGAATGCCTTCAACTAAGTCAAGTCTTTTAAGGGTATTAAGAGTTTTTGTACTAACATGACCAAACCTTTTATGCCATAACCAAGGATCATTGTTCATTACACTCATGCAAGACATGGTGTGACCGGATAGAGAGTTCAAATTAGTTAAGTAAACATCTTTGACACGTCTTCCTTCGAGTATTAGTTCATTAGTAGTGGCATCAAAAATTCGACACATATTGGCACGAAATTCAACAACATTACCCTTATCACAAAGTTGAGAAATGCTAAGGAGATTATGTTTCAAACCTTTGACAAGCCGCACATTGTCGACACAAAGTAAGGATGACTTACCAACTTTTCCAATACCAATTACTTCACCTTTCTTGTTGTCACCAAACCTTACCGTGCCACCATCATATGCTTTAAGTGAGAGGAATTGGCTTCTATCACCCGTCATGTGACGAGAGCATCCACTATCCAAGTACCAATTGCGGCCGCCTCTCACCAAGCCCTACACAAGATTAGTTTTTGAGTTTAGGAACCCAAATGAATTTGGGTCCCTTTTTGGGATCAACATAACTTGTGGTGTCTTTCTTAATGTTCATTTCTTTTAATGTTTTGGTGTTCTTATCAATGTCATCAAATCGTTTTTTACATCCATTAAAAACATGACCATTGTCACCACAATAATTGCAAATGATGTATTCGGGAAGACCTACGTACTTCCTTCCTCTAAAATCATTTTTAGGCTTTCGGATGCAACAAATCGATCCGACATTTGTTCCATTTGAACCCCAAACCAGCAGATTTCTCACATTTCTCGGTTTGATTCGTGAGGAAGTTTAACACGGTTTGACTTCCTTCCCATTTTTCAGTGATGTTCTTAGCATTAACAAGTTCATTGGTCAAGTCGTTGACACGTGAGAGAAGATGCAAATTCTTTTCCTTTTCTCTTTTAAGTTCATCATTGTTAGCACTTTCTATGGACAATCTTTTCTCAACAATGAAGTCATGGGTGTGATTGTTGAGTTTAGACACGAGATAAATGATTCTTTCTTTGGACTCTTCATATTTAGATGTCATCTCGTCAAGTCTCTTGCTTAGATCAATGACTTCATCGGATCTATGGTGAGGAGAAGACCTAGAAGTGCTACATTCGGGCATACCTTTTTGAAAGAAAGTAAGCCTATCATGGAGATCTTCTATTTCATTCTTGAGACAAACAACCTCACTTTTAAGACACTCATTTTCATTTTCCAACCATTCACTTTTTCTTTTAAACTTGTCTAAATCGTGGTGGAAAGTGAGTCTTAGAAACTGTTTCTCTTAAGTCTACAACTTCAACTACAAGGTCATAGATCTCATTTTCAAGAGCATCTTTGTCCTTCAAAATGTCATCACGTTCCTTGGTTAGAGAGAAAACTTGCATCACCAAAGTAGTGTTGACATTTTCAAGGTCAGAGACATCCGTGGGGGTCAACCTAAGACGCTCAAGTTCTTTAGTCAAATGTTTGTTTAACTTGTTGACTCTTTTAACTTCATTATATGCCTCGGATGTGACGGTGACGTGATCTGTTGCTTTTAGTTCATTTTTCAGATTAAAGTTCTCTTGAGCAATTTCCTCAATCTCATTTTGCATTAAATCAAGCTTATTAGTTTGAGACTGACACTTATCAAAAAGTTGGTCAAGAAGCTTACATACTGTAACACCCCGATATTCAGAGGAGCCTTAACTAGGCCTTCCTTAGCATATAAGGGCGTTACCATCTCGGTTGCCCGAGGAAAGTAATTATCAAACGTCAATAAAAGAACTATTAAGTTGTGTTACAAGTGATTTAAACCAAAATGCAATACATTGTTACAACTCAGGGACTACTCGCTATGACCGTCACAACTCGTGAAGACTCATCCCTGCCCGAAAATCAGCTATCAACATCATCAACACCTGTTAAGACCGACTGCTCACCATAAGGGATCACGGCAGACACATAACAAACAAACCACCAAACAAGGTCAGTACTGAGACAAGACAAGCCAACGACAACTACAATCAACAATTCAAACAACACTACCAACTCCAACCTCAGTCACCACAACCCAATCAACTCAGTCACTGACTGTCCACTAGACCAGCCCTGCCAGTGGGGGACCGCAGCCGTTCCCACCTAAGCCCCGCTCATTGATGGTATCAAGCTATACCTCGCAAGTGCACGATTTTATCGTTGTACACTATTAAGGGTCGATCCCACAAGGAGCTAGGAAGACTACTAATCGTTTTAACTCTATGGTTTAGCTAAGTCGACAATAATGGGAGAAAGTTATACTAGAACTACTAACAATAAGGTAGAACAACTAAAGAAGAAATAAGAGAAAAAGCAAGGTAGAATGAAGGGTTGTAAACCAAATGGATTAAAAACCTAAGACTCGGTTCTTCCCAAACAATTCGTAATTCCACACAATCAAATCTCTAGGCTAATCACAAGGGTAGTTAGGTGAGGAGGTGACGACTCTAATTCGCCTAAGACCCCCCTCTCGGGTTCGAAATAGGACACTAGTACTACCCACCAACCCCCCTCTCGGGTTCGAAGGTCGGAATCCCTAACTCAATACCCGACTACCCCAAAAACATGCATTTTCCCAAGGTAGTCCAATATTTGCTAAGGTCATTAAGCCCCATCAATTTCCGGGTCATCCCACTCCCTCTCTCGAGGGTCGATTTCAAACGCTAGTTTAGAGGTGTCCTACCCCGGTTCTCCCTTTCGGTCTCAATCAAGGTTAACAATAGGGTCAAGTCTCGGGTATCCAAATCACAACCTAACCAACTCTCGTTGGTGGTCAAGGGTGGTAAGTCAACACTACCCAAAAGTCAACCCATAAACCATGTCATTCCTCTAAACTACCCTCACCAATTTCCCCAAATAATTAGCCTTTATGAAATTCAATTAGTGAAATTACTCATGTTGGGTCAAACCGAGCCCTAGTGGAAGACTACTCACTAATCATGGTCCTAATCGCAAAATAAACAATAAAGATGGAATCTTTAAACATAAACATGGGTGGAAGATGAGTTCTACTTCTAAACATGCAATAATCCAAGAACAATTGTAAAGAAAGATAATTTAAACTAATAACAAGGATGAACAAGCTAAAAGACACAATCTTTAACTAAATCAACCCAAAGATTAAGTCTTTGAGGACAACTAACAAGGTTGAACAAAAGAAAGAGAATCCAAGAAAAGAAGAACAATGAAAAGATGAACAAGGATGAGAACAACAACAACAAACCAACAATAACAACAATTTTAACATAAACAATCAAACAAACATGAAAGGAGAACAAAATGTAAATAAATGAAAATTGGGAGAGAATTAATACCAACTCAATAGCAAAGAAAAGAACTTGGATTGAAATAAGAAAGGAGAAATCTTCAATCTTCTTACAACCCAATTTCTACCACTAATAATGATATAATTATTGAATAACTTGTTCTAATTAGGAAAAAGATTAGTAAACTAGTTAGCAAGATTCAAACTTTGAGAATGGAAGATGTTCAATGTAGGTCTAAGGTTGTTCTATTTATACAAAAGGGTCAAAGAGAACAAATGCAAGAGTGAAAAGACTGATAAAAGCCCAATTCACGGGTCCATCCGGTGTAGCGAACGCCGGCCGCCCCTCTTTACGCCGGATGGAGGGCACTTACACCCGGAATGTGAGATATGCCCATGAAAGGCATATTTTTACACCCTACGACCTTGAGTTACACCTTGACTGATGTCTTTACACCTAGGCTCATTCTAATACACCCACCATAGTGAAAAAGATGCATCCTACGCCCTTGAGTTGCACCTTGACTGATGTGGATACACCCAAGTGGCTTCATAGAGACTTCAAGGCTTCAACTCTTCACTTGCAATTGGCTCCACCCTTTACTCGATATCCCGTGTCGCCTAGAAATGCGTGAAATACTTCAAATACCTAGCAAATGCAAACATGATAGAATAAAGAGAATTTTGCATATAATTAGATCAAAATTAGGATAACGAGAAGGGTTTTAGGTACAAAAATGAGGTAGATAACGGAGTTATCAAATCTCCCCACACTAAACCCTTACTCGTCCTCGAGTAAGTAAGTGAGCAAAAACGAGACCCTTAATTAATTAGATGCTAATCTAGACTAAATAATATCCGATGGTAGGCAATTAACGGGCCTCCTCCGTCCCTTCAACTCACAATGAAATGCAATGAGGCATGCACTCCTTTGCAAGGCAAGTTGGGTCTTGCTACAAAATTGCAATGCATCCAACATGAAAGCACATAATTAAGAAATAGAATGCATCTAACAAAAATTGGTCCACTCTCCTCATCTAAGTGGCCGGATTTTTAAGCAACAAAACATGATCTTGGTCGGGAGTACCGTCTCAGAAGTTCCAATGGAGGTGCCAACCCCCTAAGCATGGCTCAAGCGACCCTAGCGTGACCAATACTCAAGAAACACATTCAAGAGCGGGGTAAGGAGAAGTAGGCAAGTCCGCCGAGAATTACAAAACCGACACGAGATTCAACCAAAAAGACCCATGACTAAGGGGACCTAAGCAACGACATCCTCACGGTTTTCACTCGTCACTCAATGAAAGAACAAGGTGATTTTTGTGATAAATAGTAACCAAAATCACTCTCCTAACTCGACTAGCGAAAGCGTGCCCGCAATCTAATGTGTAAGACCGTCCTATGTCCAATGAAATGCAAACAATGCACACAATATGAAACAAGGGTTGTAACGGGGCTAGGGAGTAGGACAAAACGGGATTGGTGCAAGCACCGTTTGGATATGTGGAGTTCAAACCAAGAATTGCCGACACATCGTAACCCATTTCTTATTACAACACATGAGACACGTCTATGCCCTAACATAGCATTGATGACCAAAACTATGCAAAAATTGCATAAACCCAACTCAAATTGGAAAAATTTGAAAATACTCCTCTTATTTCAACAAATGGTAACGTCTACACCCTAACAAAAACCCGGTTTCCCAAGTTATGCAAAAATTGTGTAAACCCGACACATTTTGGAAAAACATCAAATTGCCCTTTTATTTAGCAACGGCTTTTTCTACCCCTTTAGATGATGAGTAGGGGTGTTGCTTGCCTTTTTCTTTTTCTTGACAACAAACAAATATATACAACACAAGTAACTCATTTTTTGGACTTTTCATGACTTTTTCACTTTTCTATTTTGTTTTTCATTTCTTTTTCAAAACCTCTTATTTATATACAATGCCAAATGCATACCAAATTCCGACCCAAGTGGATACGTACACTATCCACCACTATGACCCAAATCACCTCCTACAATACAACTACAAAACCGACCAATTCTTGATCAAGGAAGGGTGGTTATGGAATGTAGCTATTTTAGTGGGTTTGCCAAAAGGAATAGGCTAAGGCTCGGAGGGGTGAATCAAAAAGGAAATCAATGAAAAGGACAAAACAAGGCTATTTGGCTATGTGAGGTTCATACAAATGGATTTTGTTTCATATCATGTGCACAAAAATGTAATGCAAATTCACGGTCTAAGGACGAAATGACACACTTATGCGTTTTGATGTGACACGCCTCGCGAGGAGGCCTACTCTCAAACCTAGATGAGGGCGGGGTATGAATGTACCCACCCTAGGAGGCTCTACCTTTACCTTTGAGTAGCTAAGTCGAGCCTAAGGTCTAGTCTACGGCCCTAGGTCTCACAAGGTCGGTCTAAACTCATTGGCCAAGCCTACCTCCCTCGGCTAACTAAGAGGTCACGGGTGCGAGCCACAAGGAGGGGAAAGGCACAATTGGACTCATAACTCATCACGGGGGTACTTGATTCCCTTCCTCGACCATGCTTATGCAAAATATTTACAAACAAGGTGCAACTAAGCCTAAACACAACACATATGCACATGTGACGAAATGCAAGCGGGAATCAAAAGAACATAAAGATAAACATGCAACAAATTATCTAATCCTAACAGCACGCATCAACACCAAACAATCCACATGGTCTCCCAAGGAGACACCCAAGGCAACAAAATTCCCATTCTCCTTCAAAATATTCAAGATACCAAAAAGAAAGAATAGTAAAAAGGAGTAAGAGATAGGAAGGATTATACCAAGCGGTCTTCTAGCTCCTTTTTGCCTCAAATGTTTAATGCGCTATGCCAAAGGTTAGATAACAAACAACATATATATACAATGCAATGTTTTTGTAAATTTTTTGAAAATTTTCAATTTTTAGGCATTTTTTGAAATTTTATCAAATTTTAAAGTATTTACAAATATAAACAAATATTCACAAGAGTGGATATTTCCCTCCCCACACTTGAGATGTACATTGTCCTCAATGGACAAAAGCACAGGGAGTGAATAAGAAAAAGAAAGGAACATATTTTTGATTTTTTTTTTTGATTTTTCAAAGGGAAAATAACATATTTTTGGTGATTTTTGTTTTGAAAAATTAAAAAGACATATTTTTTTGTGATTTTTGATATAAGAACTCCCTCCCCACACTTATTTATTTACATTACTTCCAAATGGAAATAAATGTGTGGAGGGAATTCAAATTAAAAGACATGTTTTTGTTTTTTTTTTTGGGGCCTCCCCACACTTATTTATAAACATGGGAGGGCATGAAGAGAAATAAAAAGAACATGTTTTTTTTTTTTTTTTTTGGATTTGCAATGCATGAATTAATTTAAATGCAAGAAATAAATAACAATGCAACTAAACTATATGAATGCAAACTACATGTGACGATATGTTACAAATTTAAAAATCTAATGCAATACTAGATGAATGCAACTAATATGAAATGCAAGATAATCTAATAATGCAAGAACTATTTGGATTTGTGGGGAGAGTGAATCCAACTTTGGATTGTTTCAAAAAGGGAGCAAATGGACCATCTCCACAAGGGTGTAATCACGTCACCTAGAGAATGGCATTAGAACATAACCACCAACTTTTCCACCAAAGAATCATCATTTGTCAACAATTAATAACCAACAATAGAAAGAAAATGTCATCACCAACCGAAAAGAACAACCAACAAGACTAGAAACAAGGCCAACCAACATAGGCATGAAATTCTACAACTACCCTCCCGACACCAAGACCAAGCACAACCCAAAGGCCCCCTCTCGCCAAAAAGCCTCCCTACACTAGTATGGTGGTGGATGAGGGGGTTGTTGTGGAGGGTAGTAATGGTAAGGGAAGAAAGGCCCCGCGGGTGGTGGTGGGAAATGAATGGGATGGTATGGATCCCAATCCGGCGGGGGCATGAAAGTGGGTTGGTAGGGGTCATATTGCGGGGGTGCATAGCCCATGGTGTTAGTGAACATGGGGTTAAGGTAGTTGAGTTGCATATTCCTCATTTGGAGTTCAAGCAACTCTTGTCTTTGGGCTCCTTGTTTGATAAAATCTTGGTTGGTTAAAGCAATGTTCTTACCTTCAAGAGCGGCCCCAAAAGCTTGTTGGGCAAGTTGTTCGGTGTTAATGGATCTTTGACACATTTCGTCCCATTGGGTTTTGAAGGTCGGGTCATTGAAAAAGGAGGGAGGTTGTTGGGAGGAGCTCCCTACCTCGGGTTGACCGTTGGGTTGTGTCGTGTCCCTAGGTCGAGACTTAGGCTCTCCCTCTTCCCCCTCCGAGCTTGTTTCAAATTGGATCAAGTTCTCATCAAGTGCATAGTGTGCATGGTCCCAATACCCCTCATTATCCCTCTTATCTCGATAGTACTTCTTATACTCTCCCGGACCTAGAGGCATCTCCCAATTCAAACGGTTAGAAATTTCCGTCCTAGGGGTGTTGGGCACGACGAGTGCCCGGTTGCCGGCAATCACACAAAGCCAGAAATTGTGTTCATGTATCAACATTTTCAAGTAGGTGCCTTGGAGCTTGTTGTTCTTATCATAAGGTTTGAGGTCTAGCACATCATGGTTAAGGGCCCGAGCAATAATGGAAACAATACCCCCACATGCAATATTAGCCGGGGGTTGGGCTACGACCTTGTCAAAGTGATAAGCAAGTGCCAAAGGTAAATCAACTATATGGGGGGATTCAAGGAGAGCTTCATGAAGAAGCTGGAGTGCACAAGCACTCACATTGTAATGCGTCTCCTTCGAGGGGAAAAGGGAATTCGAAATGATACGAGCGAAATACCTTATCGCGGGATTTCGAATTGACTTGTTGTACTCCTTACCCGCCCTAAATGGCCTAGTCCGACGCGTGAGCAATTTCCAAAGATCACCTCTCACATTCCTATGGGTGCCTTTCCTAGAGGTCTTAAAATGCCCTCCCGCCACCGAGGGAAGGCCCAAGAGTTGGCCAAATTCCTCAATTGTCAACTTGTGCCTAGTTCCTCGGAGTTGGAACTCACAAGTGAAAGGGTTAGTGGTATAGTCGGCTGTCCAAGTAGCGAGGAACTCGCTAGCTAAGGACACATAAGTGTAATCTTCGGCCTCATAGAAGGTCCTAATACCAATCCGGTCACAAAGTAATCTAACATCATCCTCTATACCCATGGTGATCATACTCTGCTTATCGGCCCACCTAGTGGACTCCCAACCCTTGTCAACAAATGCCTTAAATTCGGTAAGCTCGGTTTTTTTATTAAATCCAACCTTCCAAACTTTATCCACAAATTTAAATGAATTAAAGGGAATAGTGGGAAGGAAAGGGGAAGAGGAAGAAGGGCATACCATGGCCAGAGCAGCCGGGTCGGATCGAGCTCGCTTCGACATATTGCTTCGAATTTCCAGCAATAATCACCATAAAAATGAGACTGCCCAACAAAACGAATTCCCAGAAAGGGGCTGCTTGCCTTGCGTGTTCTCTGCCCGGAACCACGGAAATGACAACCACACCCAGAAATGGCGAGAATGCCCGACAAAAATGGCGACAAAGCCGTCCTACAGTTGCAAATCTTCGAATTTCCAGCAGTCTTTACCCAAAATAAACAAAACAGCCCAAAGAAAATAGGCGGGTTTGATTTTCCAGGAACAAAAATGGATGCTGCCCTGAGTAACTTACCTTAGTGCTCGAAAAAGGCGACAAAGCAGTCCTACAAGCTCCACAAAGCCGTGAAATCCCAGCAATAATCCTCAAAACCCTAAATTGTTCAATAAGCCACGGATTTCGAGACAAAAACGGTGCCAATTTGAAGATCCAGCCATTAGGAATGGTTTATTTGAATGTGAAATGGAAGGGGAATGCAAAATATTGAGGCAAGATAGACAAATTGGGTCGAGAAAATGGAGGTTTAGCAATGTTAGGGTTTTGAATTTGGGGAAAAATTGAAGACAAATGAGGAATGAATGGGGGTGTCGCGTGAATGGCAGCTTTTTTTCGATTTTTTTTTTTTTTTTTTTTTTTTTTCGAAAATTCCTCTGTCCGGCGTTGGGAACACAGGCCGTGTTGATATACACCGGATTGGGGTCATTTACGCCCGATGGACCTTTAAGTCCGCCAATGAACAAATTTTGCACCGGATATATTCAAGTTACACCTTGACTGATGTCTTTACACCGGACAGGCTAGAGAGCGCGCCTTTTCTAACTTTCTGTGGGTGTATAATACACGGGATGAACCCGTGTTACACCTTGACTGAAGTCTTTACGCGGGACGCCCTCATTCTCAGTCAAGTCTTCATTAAAAGGTGAAATTCACTCCCAAATCAAAAATACTCCAAATGCATTCGAATTTGCCATCGCATTTCATCAAAAATCCGCATCCAACCGTACAATTACTCCTAAAAATCTTTATTCAATTGGGTTGCCTCCCAATAAGCGCCCTTGTTTAACGTCGTAGGCTCGACTAAGTCACGAGATAGCTTAAAAATGACGGACAAGTCATTAAGAATAAAATAGGATTCAAGGATAGGTAAGACAAGTATCAATGGAGCTTATATTCTTCAAGATGGGAACTCCGGCAATGTAGTGCTTTAGCCGTTGTCCATTTACTTTGAATGTTTGGTTTCCATCGGATACTTCAACCGACCCATAGGGAAAAGCTCGGACCACGGTGAAAGGCCCCGACCACTTTGACTTTAGTTTTCCCGAAAATAGCTTGAACCTTGAGTTAAAGAGGAGAACCAAGTCCCCCTCCTTGAATTCCCTCCTTATAATAGCTTTGTCATGGAATCGCTTGGTCTTTTCCTTGTACAACCTAGAGCTCTCATAAGCCTCTAGTCGGAATTCTTCAAGCTCATTGAGGTCAAGTAGCCGCTTCTCCCCGGCGCTCTTCAAGTCAAAGTTAAGTAGACGGATGGCCCAATGTGCCTTGTGCTCCAACTCAACCGGTAAATGACAAGGCTTACCGTACACCAACCGGAACGGTGAAGTTCCTATTGGTGTTTTAAAAGCGGTCCGGTAAGCCCACAATGCATCATTGAGCTTGGTAGACCAATCTTTCCTTGACCGGCTCACGGTCTTTTCAAGGATCATCTTGATTTCACGGTTAGAGATTTCGGCTTGGCCGTTAGCTTGTGGGTGATAGGCAAGGCTCCGCCTATGTTGCACCCCATGCTTCTTGAGTAAAGCATCAAGAGTCCTCTCCCGGAAATGAGTTCCACGGTCACTTATCACAATTCGTGGAACTCCAAACCGTGGGAATATGATTGTCTCCATGAGTTTGGTTACTGATTTTGCGTCACAAGTCTTTGTTGGAATTGCTTCAACCCATTTGCTCACGTAGTCCACCGCAACAAGAATATACTCATTCCCATTTGATGAGGGAAAAGGGCCTTGATAGTCAATGCCCCATACATCGAATACCTCCACCTCAAGTATGTAGTTCATTGGCATTTCATGCCTCTTTGAAATGTTACCACTTCTTTGACACTTGTCACACTTCTTGACGTAGGTGGCCACATCGTGAAATAGGGAAGGCCAAAAGAATCCACATTGGAGCACCCTCGCGGCGGTTTTTCGTGAACTACCATGCCCTCCACTTGGCATGTCATGGCAATGAGAGATTATGGGTTGGACTTCTTCATTGGGGATGCATCTTCTAATTATCCCGTCGGCACAAGCTTTGTAGAGGCACGGTTCTTCCCAAAAATATTGCTTAAGGTCATGGAAGAATTTCTTTCTCTTATGGGAATCATAACCGTGTGGGATGACCCCGGATACCAAATAATTTACATAGTCCGCGTACCACGGGGTATCCATCAAAGCTAGTGCGAATAGTTGATCATCCGGTAATGTGTCATCAATTGGCAATCCATCCTTATCCTTGACATGGAGTAGCCGAGAAAGATGATCGGCTACCACATTTTCTACACCTTTCTTGTCTCTAATCTCGATATCGAACTCTTGTAACAATAGTATCCACCGAATCAAGCGGGGCTTTGACTCCTTCTTGATTAGCAAGTGTCTCAACGCCGTGTGATCGGTGTGCACAATTACCTTAGAGCCCACCAAATAAGAACGAAACTTGTTCATGGCATATATGACCGCCAAAAGCTCCTTTTCGGTGGTAGTGTAATGTGATTGAGCTTCATCCAAAGTCTTGCTTGCATAATATATGGCATGGAGTTTACCATTCTTCTTTTGTCCTAGCACCGCTCCCACCGCCACATCACTAGCATCGCACATCAACTCAAAAGGTTCTCCCCAAGTGGGAGGTTGCATGATTGGAGCGGTGATGAGAGCTTCCTTCAACCTATTGAATGCATCCAAACACTCATTAGTAAATTCAAATGGCACATCTTTTCCAAGCAACAAAGTTAAAGGTCGGGCAATCAAAGAAAAATCCTTAATGAATCTCCGGTAAAAACCGGCATGCCCAAGAAAACTCCTAATTCCTTTAACATTAGTGGGAGGGGGTAGAGTTTTGATCACTTCAATCTTGGCTTGATCAACTTCCAAGCCCTTATTTGACACTACATGACCCAAAACAACCCCGGATGTCACCATGAAGTGACATTTCTCCCAATTCAAGACTAGACCACTCTCTTGACATCTTTTCAAGACCTTACCCAAATTAGCTAGACATCCATCAAATGAGGTGCCTACGACCGAGAAGTCGTCCATAAACACCTCCATGATATTCTCAACATATTCGGAAAATATAGCTACCATGCATCTTTGAAATGTGGCCGGCGCATTGCAAAGCCCAAAGGGCATGCGCCTATAAGCAAAGGTGCCGAATGGGCACGTGAATGTGGTCTTTTCTTGGTCATTAGGGTGAATCGGGATTTGGAAAAACCCCGAAAATCCATCAAGGTAGCAAAAATGAGAATGTTGGGCAAGTCTTTCCAACATTTGGTCAAGGAAAGGGAGGGGGAAATGGTCTTTCCTAGTTGCCTTGTTGAGGCGCCTATAGTCTATACACATTCTCCACCCGGTTGTGACTCTTGTTGGAATTAGTTCATTCTTATCATTGGTGACTACCGTGACCCCGCCCTTCTTTGGCACAACATGCACCGGGCTCACCCATGCACTATCGGAGATAGGGTAAATTATGCTTGCATCATAGAGCTTCAACACCTCCTTCCTAACCACTTCTTTCATAGCGGGGTTAAGGCGGCGTTGAGGCTCAATGGAAGATGCACCCTCATCCTCCAAGTGAATGCGATGGGTGCAAAAAGAAGGGCTAATCCCCTTTATATCATCAATTGAGTACCCAATGACATCCTTGTACTTTCTCACAACATCAAGTAATTTTTGAAGTTCGGTGTCATTGAGTGCACTATTGACAATAATAGGGTAAGTATCATTAGGGCCAAGGAAAGCATGTTTAAGAGTAGAGGGAAGAGGTTTCAACTCCACTTGAGGAGGCGTGGATCTCTCCTCTTTTTTACCATCTCCTCTCAAGCTTTCAAATTCTTTGTCCGGGTCTTCTTCAATTGTTGCTTCCATAGCTAAAGCATACTCCCGGTGTTCCTTGCAATCCTTTACCTTGCCCTCAAGGAACCCTTGCAAACCCTTGTCTTCATCAAATTTCTTCATATCAACCCATTCTTCTACCACATCAATCATATAACAAGACTTTTCTTCCGAAGGCTCTTTCATAGCCTTGTTCAAGGAGAATTCAACCTTATCTTCACCCACTTGTAAAGAAAGCTTTCCATTCTTCACATCAATCATGGCACCCCCCGTAGCAAGGCAAGGGCGCCCCAATATGATGGGAATATTTGAGTCTTCGGGGATGTCCATTACATAGAAATCACATGGAAATGCAAGTTTCCCCACCTTGAGCGGGACATCCTCCACAAGACCAATAGGGTATCTTACCGACCTATCCGCAAGTTGGAGAGAAACCCTTGTTGGTGAAAGCTCATAACCTTTCAACTTCTTGAAAATTTTGAGGGGCATAAGACTAATGCTAGCCCCCAAATCACACAAGGCCCTCTCAATGTGCACGGTCCCAATCTTGCAAGGTATGGAAAAGCTCCCCGGGTCTTCAAGCTTTTGAGGAGACTCATTCATGAGAATTGCGCTACACTCCTTGGATAAGTTCACCGTGGTTGTCGGGCTCAAGGAGTTTTTGTTTGAGATAAGCTCCTTCAAGAACTTTCCATAGCTTGGAATCTCCTTTACGGCATCAATGAAAGGCATGGTAATGTTGATACCCTTCATCATATCCATGAACTTCCCATACTTTTGTTCAAGTTTGGCTCTTGCCAACCTTTGTGGGAAGGGAACCGGTGGTACATAAGTTCTTACCACTTGTTGTTGAGGCTCTTCAACTACCCTTGTTGGTTCATCAATCACTCTTGGAGTTTCCACAACAATTTCCACAAGCTCATCTTCTCCCTCCTTTTCTTCAATTACCTTAGGAGGTTCAACCACAATTTGAGGTTCAATGACATTACCCGGTCTACTACTCTTCCTTTTCTTGACAAATTCCCGGTCTTCCAAATCTCTACCACTCCTCAAGTGGATAGCATTCATGGTTTTCGGATTTTCCTCGGTTTTACCCGGGAATTTACCTTGGGAGGCTTGTAGTTGGCTCATTTGGGTAGCCAATTGGGAGATTTGGTTGTCCGTCATTCGTTGAGAGGCTTGCATTTGGGTTCTAAGTTGGTTGATGGATGTGGTTGTCTCTTTTTGTTTTTGGGTGGTATGGTTGATGAATTGTGTTTGAGATGTCATCATTTGTTCCATCATGAGTTCCATGTTTGACTTTGGTTGGGTGGGTTGTTGAAAAGGTTGGAAATTTTGTTGGAAAGGTTGGGTGGTTTGTTGGAAAGGTTGGGAATTTTGTTGGAAAGGTTGGGTGGTTTGTTGGAAAGGTTGGGTGGTTGGTGGGTTAAGTGATTGAAATTGTTGTCTAGGTTGGAAGGTTCTTCCTTGGAAACCCGGTGGACCTTGATTGAATGTTGTGTTTTGTTTTTGAGTTTGGAAGTTTGGTTGTTGTGGCTTTTGTTGGAAGGTTGGGTTTTGGACATTTTGAGAGCCATAAGAGAAGTTTGGGTGGGCTCTCAATCCGGGGTGATATTGGTTGTTGTTAAACGCTTGCTTGGCCGGGCTAGACTCCCATATCCCGTTCACTTGCTCCATACAATTGCCATCTCCAACCACCAAAGGACACTCATTGGGTGGGTGTCCTTGGTCTCCACAAAGCTCACAACTATAGACTTGGTTCCTCATAGAAGAATTGCTAGATGTTTTGCTTGAGCTCATCAAGGCAACTTGTTGCTTAAGCTCTTCTATCATCTCTTTCACTTCCACATTGTTTGCCGATTCAACCGTTGACTTCCCTTTCCTCTTGTGCCTATCATTGTTCCAATGAAAGGTACGAGAGGCCATTTCTTCAATAAGCTCTTTTGCCGTCTTGTGATCTATCTTATCCAAAGCTCCCTTCCCCGAGCCGGAATCAAGGTTCATCTTCATCTCATTGTTTAACCCTTCATAGAAATTGTTGATGAGCTCATCATCCCCAATACCGTGGTGAGGACATAGCCTTTGGAGGCCCTTGTACCTCTCCCATGCTTCATAAAGGGTCTCATCTTCTTGTTGGGTGAACCCTTGGAGCTCACTCTTGATTCTTGCGGTTCGTTGGGGTGGGAAATACTTGTTGAGAAAAGCCTTAGAGACATCGTCCCAAGTCCGAAGAGAGTCGGGTTCACAACTTTTAAGCCACTCCTTGGCACTTCCCCTCAAAGAGTAAGGGAAAAGCCTAAGGCGCACGGCATCCTCCGTCACTCCATTGGCCTTGAACATGTCACAACTATCCAAGAACTCGTTGAGATGCTCGTTGGGGTTTTCGGTGGCTCCCCCTCCGAATTGGTTCCCTTGGACAAGTTGTAGCAAGGTGGCTTTCACATCAAAATTGTTGGCTTGAATAGGTGGCTTCACAATACTCGGATTCACCACCTTTTTCGGAGCCAAGTTATCTCTCATAGGTACCGCGGCCATTGTTACTTCCGTTTCCGGTGTTGCAAAAGGATTTTCGAAAGTTTCAAAGACGCGGGGTTCTTCTCGTAGGCCCTCAATCACTAAATTTTCTTGAGGAATTGGTGTTTCAATAAGCCCTCTTCTTCGAAGTGAATTTAGTCTTCTTGCGGTTGCTTCGATCTCGTGGTCAATCGGTCGAATTGGTTGACCTCTACGATTTCTTCTTCTCATGCAAAAAGTCCTACACACTCAAGAGAGGGATTAGTAACAAAAGACTTAGTCTAAACAAGAATGAAAACAATTAATATCTAGCCGAACTCCCCGGCAACGGCGCCAAAAACTTGATGGTATCAAGCTATACCTCGCAAGTGCACGATTTTATCGTTGTACACTATTAAGGGTCGATCCCACAAGGAGCTAGGAAGACTACTAATCGTTTTAACTCTATGGTTTAGCTAAGTCGACAATAATGGGAGAAAGTTATACTAGAACTACTAACAATAAGGTAGAACAACTAAAGAAGAAATAAGAGAAAAAGCAAGGTAGAATGAAGGGTTGTAAACCAAATGGATTAAAAACCTAAGACTCGGTTCTTCCCAAACAATTCGTAATTCCACACAATCAAATCTCTAGGCTAATCACAAGGGTAGTTAGGTGAGGAGGTGACGACTCTAATTCGCCTAAGACCCCCCTCTCGGGTTCGAAATAGGACACTAGCACTACCCACCAACCCCCTCTCGGGTTCGAAGGTCGGAATCCCTAACTCAATACCCGACTACCCCAAAAACATGCATTTTCCCAAGGTAGTCCAATATTTGCTAAGGTCATTAAGCCCCATCAATTTCCGGGTCATCCCACTCCCTCTCTCGAGGGTCGATTTCAAACGCTAGTTTAGAGGTGTCCTACCCCGGTTCTCCCTTTCGGTCTCAATCAAGGTTAACAATAGGGTCAAGTCTCGGGTATCCAAATCACAACCTAACCAACTCTCGTTGGTGGTCAAGGGTGGTAAGTCAACACTACCCAAAAGTCAACCCATAAACCATGTCATTCCTCTAAACTACCCTCACCAATTTCCCCAAATAATTAGCCTTTATGAAATTCAATTAGTGAAATTACTCATGTTGGGTCAAACCGAGCCCTAGTGGAAGACTACTCACTAATCATGGTCCTAATCGCAAAATAAACAATAAAGATGGAATCTTTAAACATAAACATGGGTGGAAGATGAGTTCTACTTCTAAACATGCAATAATCCAAGAACAATTGTAAAGAAAGATAATTTAAACTAATAACAAGGATGAACAAGCTAAAAGACACAATCTTTAACTAAATCAACCCAAAGATTAAGTCTTTGAGGACAACTAACAAGGTTGAACAAAAGAAAGAGAATCCAAGAAAAGAAGAACAATGAAAAGATGAACAAGGATGAGAACAACAACAACAAACCAACAATAACAACAATTTTAACATAAACAATCAAACAAACATGAAAGGAGAACAAAATGTAAATAAATGAAAATTGGGAGAGAATTAATACCAACTCAATAGCAAAGAAAAGAACTTGGATTGAAATAAGAAAGGAGAAATCTTCAATCTTCTTACAACCCAATTTCTACCACTAATAATGATATAATTATTGAATAACTTGTTCTAATTAGGAAAAAGATTAGTAAACTAGTTAGCAAGATTCAAACTTTGAGAATGGAAGATGTTCAATGTAGGTCTAAGGTTGTTCTATTTATACAAAAGGGTCAAAGAGAACAAATGCAAGAGTGAAAAGACTGATAAAAGCCCAATTCACGGGTCCATCCGGTGTAGCGAACGCCGGCCGCCCCTCTTTACGCCGGATGGAGGGCACTTACACCCGGAATGTGAGATATGCCCATGAAAGGCATATTTTTACACCCTACGACCTTGAGTTACACCTTGACTGATGTCTTTACACCTAGGCTCATTCTAATACACCCACCATAGTGAAAAAGATGCATCCTACGCCCTTGAGTTGCACCTTGACTGATGTGGATACACCCAAGTGGCTTCATAGAGACTTCAAGGCTTCAACTCTTCACTTGCAATTGGCTCCACCCTTTACTCGATATCCCGTGTCACCTAGAAATGCGTGAAATACTTCAAATACCTAGCAAATGCAAACATGATAGAATAAAGAGAATTTTGCATATAATTAGATCAAAATTAGGATAACGAGAAGGGTTTTAGGTACAAAAATGAGGTAGATAACGGAGTTATCACTCATCGTACGAGCGATAACCCTATCCATTAATGTGCACATCCCCTCCCGTGGCGGGTTCCACAAAGGGCGAAACTAGGGCGTGAAGTCACTCCCGCAAGTGACCCCACTCAGCCGAGAACGCATCTCGAGAACCATCAACATCGATCACCATCACGGTCACAACACAAACAAATACTACAACAAACAAGCACAACACTACCACAACGACCGACACACTAGACCGTCAACAGAAACTGAGTAGGCGAACCTACCTTTATGCAACCGCAACCAATCCACGCTGACAGACAACATCTCCAGCGACCAAGCAAAGCCTATTACCGACATACAAACATCTATTACTAACGAACAAACCCTAGCTATGGAAACAAAGGCACGGATGATGATTATGACATACCTATTAGGGAGAGACAAGGCAAAAGACCGCTACCCGACTCAAGAGAGCTCTCCTAAAGCACAGGGATCTTCACAAAGGCTTCCATGGAGGTTTTGAGGTGAAGGGAAGGGAAAGAGGCGGCTGAAGGATAGGAGGAAAGTGGCGGAAGTGATTTGCGGATTTAACAAAACGCGATATAAAACCCCCGCTGAAAACCAGGCACTCGATCGAGTACCCAACATACTCGATCGAGTAACCCCCTACTCGATCGAGTGCCCTAGCTACTCGATCGAGTAGCCTCTACTCTATCGAGTGCCACTCTTAAAACGCATCCCAAGATGGTTTGGCATACTTCCCTAAGGTTACTCCCGCCCCCAAGGACAGTCAACGCTGGTCAAAGGGATCCCTAAAAGGGCGGGTATTACACATACTTTCTCTTTGGAGTAAGTTCTAGCCTTGGCCTTTAGATGATTTACCTCGTTGTCGGAATCGGAGTCGGAATCGTCGGGGTTAGCCATGAGGCATCTTAAGTGTTCAAGTTTTGGGTTTTTTGAGACCTTTTCTTTACCATGATTTGCAAGACACATTTTAGCCTCAAGTTCCTCCTCGATGAGTTCCTCATCTTCCTCGGAGTCGGACATTCCCCATATAGCACTCATGACTCTATGTTTATAGTCCTTTTTAACCTTTTCTCTTCTTTCTTTAGATTTGATTTCTTCCCACTTGGGACATTCTTTAATTTGATGAGTTTTATCACCACATTTAAAGCATCCCACGGTGGAGGTAGGTCGTTTCTTAGGAAAGCGTTTTTTCGAGTAATTATTAGTGAACCTTTTGTTGCCTTGTCCATTGATCAACCCGGCTAAGTTCCTTGTGAACATAGCAAACTCGTCTTCCTCCTCATCCTCTTCATCACTTGGAGAAGATGTGAGGGCGAGACTCTTTCCCTTTGATGACTCACTAGAATGCTTATCGAGGTTAAACTCGTGAGCCATTAGTGATCCCATTAGTTCATGAAGAGATACGGTTGACAAGTCTTTAGCTTCCTCTATGGCGGTGACTTTAGGTTGCCATTTAGGGGTTAGACTACGAAGGATTTTTCGAATGATGTCCTCGGACTCGAAATTCCTTCCTAGACTTTTAAGCTCATTAATAATAAAAGAAAAACGTGAAGAGAAACTATTTAAAGACTCATCCTTTGACATTCTAAACATCTCATATTGTTGCATGAGAAGGTCAATACGGTGTTTTCTTACTTGGGACGTCCCTTCATATGCAAGTACAAGAGAATCCCAAATAGATTTTGCCGTAGGACACCCGGAGATTCGACTAACTTCCCCCTCACCAAAACAACGTTGAAGAATCGACATTGCTTTGGAATTCTTTTCGTCAAGCTTGAAGTCGTTCTCATTGTAATTTCTTTCCTCTTTTGTCTTGGTGAAACCGTTAAGAATATCGGTTTTCTCAATGGCAAGAGGTCCATTTTGGATGATGTTCCAACATTGATAATCGATACTTTTGATGTAATGTTCCATTTTGAGTTTCCACCATCCAAAATTCGAACCGGTAAAGACCGGGATCTTGGAGTGTTTCTCGGAATCCATTACCCACGAATCAAACTCTAAGGCGGTTAGCCTCGATCAAGAGCACGAGGCTCTGATACCAATTGTTGAGTTTATGGATTCAAGTACCTAAGAGGGGGAGGGGGTGAATTAGGTACTATTTTAAAAATTATAACTTCAACTTTATTGAATTAAAGTGAGTTACGAGAACAAAAGAGATGAGAGGATACTTTGAATAATATTGAAAGATTGAACAAGTATCACTATGAATGTTTGCTGAAGTATGAAAGCAACAATCGTTCGGACTGTATCTATTTGTCTCAGTTTGTGGAGTATTACTGCAGACCAAATGCGACAGTATGATGAACTGTTACTTCTAAGGTTAAGCAAAGCAAAAACAAACAAACAAAGTAAATTGCAGCGGAAATAAAGTAAAGAACAATGAACACGAGATTTTTGAATTGGTTCGGCAAATACTCAAGTGCCTACGTCCAATCTACCTTTTTATTACTTTCCTTTAGTGATCTACTCCGAAAACTAAAAGACCCTTATAATAAAAGACACCAACCTACTCCGGTTGTAAAGCTAGTACAAGAACTACTCCGTTCTTATGACAAGCTAACTCGCAACCTACTCCGGTTGCCAACTCACAACCTACTCCGGTTGTCAAGAGTAAAAGACTACTCCGTCCTAAACTCTACTAACACACTTAGAATGTTATAGGATCAAGTTTCCACTAACACATTCTTAACAAATAATAGAGGTGGACAACTTTTACAAGATCAACAATTCTTAAGCAAGAGAGTTTAGTATAGAAAAGCAACAGTAGCCACGACTGTAGAAACTTAAAGACACTTGAAGACTTTTAAAGGATTTTGCAAATAAAACACGATTTTAAGCTCTTAAAATTAATTTGCAAAGATGGAAGAATTATTTCAGAAAAGTCTTAAGGATTTATGAAGGTAAGACTCGGTTTATATAGAGGAGGTGAGTGAAGGGGGTTGCTAGGGTTTTGAAGGGTCAAAGACCTTACATGTGAAGGGCAATAGCAACCACCCAAAACTTGCACCAAAGAGGGATCTTTTGCAAAGGTAAGAATAGAGAAAGAAGGTTTGAAAAATAACCTTAAATGCTCATGCAAAATCAGAAAACAAAGGATGTGAGACAAGTCACATGATGACAAGTTATCACAAATATGGCAAAAAGTATTTCTTGTTTTCTTAAAGACCAAAGGATTGAATTTGCACAAAGAGGAAATATTTTGAATAATTCAAACCACTCTATAATGAAGACTACTCTTTAATAAAAATCTGATTTTTTATCTTTGAAAATAAAAGTCACGTGAAAGCTTTTGAAAGATAAAAGGGAGTTTCAAGTTTTTACGAGTTGTGGCATAATCCAAACAGCTGTTTGCGTGTGAAAGCAACAGTCGTCTGGACTGTTTCTATTACTCTAGTATACTCTACTTTCTTGCTTGTACATTAGATGACACTCGACTAAATACAATGGGATTAATAACAACTTCAACACTTCTTAATCCAAGCTTGATTACATCATTAATCCTGAAAAGGTAAACTAAGATAACACAAATCAAATGGGCATGTTATCATCAACATAAGGAACCCAACAGAGACGTCTACTCAATTCGTCATGACTTGTAATTTCGCAGAAATAGATTAAGACTACTCCATTCTGTGTACACGTTGCTTAATGATTTTTAGGCCGTGCAATGACTTGAACATGTGAAGTGGTATTTTCTTCATCAAGGAGAATCATTGTTTTCTGCTCATCAATATGTCTATCATATTCTGATGAATAATGACAAGTGATTAGAATATTTAGATCAATAATGACAGGTTTTTTCCTTCAAAAAAAAAAATAATAATGACAAGTATTTAGAACTAAAGTGCTCAATGGGAAGAGTGACATTATTTACATGTTCGCTACTTTTATTAAGGAAAGGTTTGGTATAGGTTGACGGATGCATTGAGACACCAATCTGTTGCTCGTCATTTTAGACCCAAATGACTTACTCATAACCACGAGATGCGAATTACCCGATTGGGACTTTAACCAAAATTTCATCATACACGACGTCGTTAGCAGAAATAGGCAAAACCAGTACTCAACACAAATGACCCGTTGGTTGCGTCTAGATACAATAAACAAGAAAGACATAGAAACATAATGTTGTAAGTTACTCCATTATTGAATACAATACATTACAATGAATTTGAAATGAGGGACCTATGTGTGGTTCCATTATATAGATGACTTACGGTCTTCAATTATTATTTCTACACTAGCGTACGCGTCCACACGATGGCTACTTATGTCTATGATGACAAAGTGATTAGATTAATTATGCAACTCTTATTATGGTAAGGTTTACTACAAGTTGGCGTATGCATTCATCCACCAGTTTCTTGATTATCATTGTAGTTTGACGACGAAAATAGCATGGTCGATCCCTTGTATACATTTGTTAATAACATGATCAACATTGTCGACGAGAAAAGAATACGAATCCAAGTCTGCTTCTTTTGTTATGGTAAGGTTGAAACCGGCGGAATGAAATAAAATGGTAAAAATTGGATTTTAAATTTTTGGCGAAAACAAATAAGTCTTAGTTGAGTGCCATCTGGTTTCTCGATAAATTTAATTGTTTTAAACCAAGAAGACTTGAAATTCCTTAGGAATATGTCCTTCTAGTATATTGCTAGACAAATCGATGGTTTTAGCGTGTCCTAGTATATAATCCTGTTTAATATCCTCCTTCAAAATTTTGTTCTTTTCTTTTCCACATTATCGATGGATAATCACTGATATAATACGAGGTGGAATAATCTGAATATGTTGAATCAAAGGAGCCAGGTTGTAAGACATTAGTTGTGTTAACCATGCCTTGGAATCTTGGGATGCTTCCACTAATGCGGTTGTTTGAAAGATCCAATATTTGAAGTCGAGTGAGATGACATAAGCTTGAAGGTAAGGCTCCAGAAAAGATTTTGGGAATGAATTGTGTGTCTTATGACCGCGTGCAAAACGTTAAATATATACCAATACAACCCTAATACTCCTAATATACTCCGTAACCCTCCACCCCCCAAGTTGGAGCGTGACGATCAAAAACGCTCAACTTGGACAACAGATAAGTGAACTGACGGACAGCAAGCGCCTTCGTGAATATATCTGCCACGTGTTCAGACGTATGAACATAGGAAAGACAAATTACACCATCAAGAACCGCGTCACGGGCAAAATGACAATCGACTTCAATATGCTCTGTGCGCTCATGAAACACAAGGTTACGAGCAATAGACAAGGCAGACTCACTGTCATAATGAAGAACTGCTGGACGAGAAAAGGGAATGCGAAGAAAAGGAAACAACCCGTGCATCATACATTTATTTCTCAATTTACCTATTAATTATATTCTCTCATTAACCCACTTTATTATATAATTTTCAGTTCAAATATCCAAAAAATGATTTTAAAATCTTAAATGTTATTTCCGCGTAAAATTGAAACGGTTTTGTAAAACCTCCGTAAATTTTCATCCGAACTCCGACTAAGGAGAAACAAAAGCTTATATTTATTGTTATTTTTTGAGTGTCCCAATGATAATATTTTCATATATGATACGGATTTTACTCAATAAAACTCGTGAGTTTGCAGCGGAATTTACTAAACTGGACATTAGCTGGAACTGTCTGATTGCCGAATTTTGTATGATTTAAAAGTTTTTAGGGACTGTTTGACAGTGATTTAAATATGTAGTTTTTATGTGTTTTATTTTATTTTAAAATGAAAACAAAATAAAAACAGTGGATATTTGTTTCGAAATATGTGAATAAATCGAATCAATGGGATATTTGCTTGAGTTAGACCTATAACTTAACCAATGGTGAATTATAATCAAGACATATTGATTATAACACGGGTTAATGCTTGAAACGCGTTAAACAAGAACAAGATTTGAAACGAGACGCGTCGAACTAGGGTTTACAAAACTTGCAAACACAATAAAGTAACAACTTCAATTTTTTTAATTCAATAACATAATCTTAAATAAACGACACAAAAGACCTCATTATATATAGGAGTAATAAACCGACCTACTTAGACTAAACACACGCCTAAACTGATCAAAACAATAAGCTAGAAATTTATCTAAAATCGACTTTCCTAAAGCTAACACAATTGCCTTATTATTCTTATTCTTTGATTAGGAAACCAGTAAACTTTCCTAAACCGAATAAGTTTAGAATTTAGAAAACTAGAACCTCTAACCTAATTAGGAAATAAATAATTCTTACTACTATTAAGAAATAATTAAATTAATACTCCTAAGATATGACTTATTTTAGGAAAGAAGTCCCAACACCTCTTCGTTGGGCGCCAAGTAACCACGTGAACAGCTATTGGGACTGCTTCTTCTGGGATTTAACTCAACATACACGAAGACTGTTCATTTCGACCAGGACCAGTTCCTGCATCATTTTCGTATCAGTATACCATTTAGTTTTTGAAATTATCAATACTGCACCATGAATCTGCTTGAAGTTATATCTTATCTACTTGAAGTTAATTAATAATTTACTCATACAGACAAAAATTTACAAAGTATCAATTGAAGTTATACCTGATGGGGCATATTCTGCACCGTTGACCAAGTCAACATATTGAGCAAGGTCAAAGGTATCAACAGCAAGTCAGCGACTTAGACGACCTAGCCGATGCAGCCCATCGGCCTGTCAGCCTGGGTCTCGGCATGACAACCTGCTAGCCGGGACCCATATCCGCGTACTCATATCCAAGACCCCTCGGCGGTGAGTCAACATGGCCCGCCGGCCAGCCATAGGTCCCTCGGCCGAGGGGTAGATCAGTCTTTCCACCTGCTAGCCACTTGGCCACTTGGCCACTACGTGATAAAAGGTGAAGTCTATAAATACTCCTCAACCTTCATTGAGGAAAGGATCCAATCCAGAAATATACAACTTAACCTAAATACACTATTCATCTGGTATAATCTTCCTTATCTCTCTACAATATATTCCTAGCCAATTAGCATACAACTTATACATCTAAGTTTACTGACTTGGGCGTCGGAGTGGGTACGCTTGGCTCAAAGTCAAGCCCTCAGTTCGTTCATTGTTGCAGGAGAGGCCGAGAGGAACGATTAAGACCAAGGGAGAATCCAATTCGAGACACCATTCAACTAGCCAAGGGTGGTAACTATACTTGCTCTGGAATTACACCCGGAACAATTGGCGCCGTCTGTGGGGAAAGACACTAGAAGCTAGTCATATTCATTCCCAAACAAAAACCCACCCAAAAAGCCAAGAAGATGTCGAAACAGTAGGAGGTGTTCGTAACCGACGAGCCCACACTCCACCCAGATGATACCTTCAACAATTCTGGAGTCATGCAGCCCTCCACCGGCGGAGTAATCCAACCGGAATTCGGGATGCCAACAATGCAAGACACGTCGCTGCCCGTCGAACAGGTCACCATTATGGGACAGGTGTTTGACGCAGCCAAGCTGAGACTGCTCATGGAGCTAATTGGTAGTACGCCTGCTCACACTGTCACACCGACAAGAGCGGCGGAAACCGTCCAGGAAACCAGGGCCCAAAATGTGACTCCGAGAAACTTAAACGGAGCACTAGGAGAAGCTGATCCTGTGAAGACACCGGGGGAGCCCAAAGTGGTCGTGGTGGACCTAAGTGCTTCCCGCACCCGCGGGGGGACAGCGTCGCCGCGGCACGAACGAGGCTCGCCCCAAAGGAGCCAGAAGAGTCCGACTCAGCAGAGTCGAAGAAGAAGAAGCCCGAGTGGGAGAAGGAGTCCTTCCCGCTACGAGGAGAGGAGCCGGACTAGGAATGCGAGGAGTCGATCGCCGCGTGTCATTCGGCACGTGGTCAGACAACCCCTCAGTACCTACATCCTTGAAACCGCTGTGCCAACTAAACTGAAGTTGCCGGCGTTCACATACAAAGGGGATAGCGACCCCACCGACCATACCGAGGCTTTCGAGTCGTACATGTCGGTGTGGGAACAACCCGATGAGGTCTGGTGCCGAGTTTTCCCAACAACCTTGCATGGGATGGCTCAGAGTTGGTACAAAGGGCTCCGCGACGGCTCGGTATACTATTACGCCGATCTAAGGGACGCGTTTATAGCCCAGTACTCTTGCAACAAGAGAAAGGCCGTGGAGACATCGGACCTCCTAACTATCAAACAGGAGGGGGGCGAGTCTCTACGAAGCTATGTGAAGAGGTTCGACGGCAAGGTCCAGCAGATTCGAGAAATTAATCCCGAATCGGCGGCCTTCGGCGATGAAGGGCCTCCCAAGGGGAGACTTAAAAAATGAGCTCATCAAGTGCGGAGGCCTGGGCTGGGACGCCGCCAGGGAGATGGCTGACCAAGCCATCAAGGTGGAAGACTATCACAAGACCTGGGTAGGCCCCAGCGAGGCCGAGCACTCAGAGAAGACAAGCCGCCGGGAGGACAATCCCGATGAAAGACGTCGTGACAACGATGAGTCACGATCCGATGAAAGACGCCGCGACAACAATAGGTCACGGTCGGACAGGTCTGCCAGGAAGCAGAACTCGGCGGATGCTGGGGGGAGCTCAGGAGCTCACCACAAAAAACGGTACGATGATCGCACCCCCCTAGTCATACCAGCCGCTGAGGTTTTCGCTTTGAGCAAGAACGAAGGTCAGAAGTGGGAAAGGCCCCCTAGGCCGAGGAGTGACGGTAACACGAGCCAGTACTGTGAGTACCACGGCCACTTCGGCCACCTAACCAATGACTGCCGACATCTGAAGAATGCCATCGAAGAGCTGATCCGGAAGGGAAGCCTCGGCAAATATGTCGCCAAAGTCCAAAAACCAGAGGCCGACGGGTCAAACAGCAAACCCAACTCTGAACGGATAGGAATAATCCATGTCATCAGGGGCAACAAGAATGGCGGGTCCGCTCATGGGCACAAACGGCACCTGAACGAGCCGTGTCAGGCCGACAACTTTGTGCCCAACACAGCCACCCCCGCTTCCAACATCCCCGATATGACTATTGGAAAAGAGGACTACGAGGGAGTCAGCGCCCTTCATAGCGACCCACTTACAGTCCGCCTGGGCATAGCCAACTACTTGGTGGAGAGGTGCCTAGTCGACACAGGCGCCTACACAAACGTTATGTACAAAGAATGTTTTCTCAGCCTCGGTCTAAGGATTAAAGACCTGAGCCCCGGCACCAACCCGGTGTACAGCTTTTCCGGAGCCGGTCTGGTACCCCTGGGGTCAATCAGATTACCGGTGAGGTTCGGTGAGGGAGGCGCAGCCAAGGCCGTTATGTCTGAATTCGTAGTCATCGACGGCACGTCTGACTACGACGTTCTCATAGGTCGGATCACTCTGAGCGAGGTCGACGCTGTGATATCCATCCGGGCCCTGACATTGATATACGTCTCGGACCGGGGGGAAGCACATAAACTCGTCTCAAATAACGAGAAGGATCCCGGCGTATGGGAGATACACACCAACGGCCCTCCCAGGACGGATAGCTCGAAAGCCAGCATCGTTATTTTAAGCCCGAACGGAGAGGTGTTTGAGCACGCCTTAAAGCTTACCTCTGTGGCCTCAAACAACGAATCCAAGTACGAGGCAATAATAACCGGGATCGAGCTAGCCAGAACCGCCGGTGCGGAGCATGTCGTGGTGAAAACGGATTCGCTTTCATTGACCAACCAGATCAAAGGAGAGTACAAAGCTCGGGACTATGGGACAACACAGTATCTAGAGAAGGTAAGAGCCGGCGCTTCAAGATTAAAATCCTTCCAGATACAGCACACTCCCAGGTCCGAGAGCGACCGGACCATCGGCATGGTTGAAGGAGCAGAGACCGAGGAGGTGGAGATTGATCCAGGCCGCACCGTAACCATCGGTGTCAACCTGGAACCCAAGTTCAGAGCCGAACTCCTGGACCTGCTAAAGAAAAATAAAGACGTCTTCGCCTACTCAGCGGCCGAGATGCCAGGCGTGAGCCGGGAGGTAATTATTCACAAGCTAAACGTACTCCCCACCGCTCGCCCTGTCAAGCAAAGGATGAGGAACTCCTCAGTCGAGAAAGATGAGGCCATCAAGGCCGAGGTAGATAAACTGCTTACGGCGGGCTTTATTATACCTTGCACTTACCCTGAGTGGTTAGCCAATGTTGTGATGGTAAAGAAATCATCGGGGGCATGGAGAATGTGTGTAGACTTTACCCAACTTAATAAAGCATGCCCCAAAGATTGTTACCCTCTGCCTCGGATAGATAGCTTAATCGACGCCACGGCAGGCTACACCACGCTGAGCCTGCTGGACGCCTTCTCGGGGTATCACCAGGTTTTCATGGCTGAGGAAGACATGCCTAAATGCGCATTCATCACCGCTAACGGCACATACATGTACAAAATGATGCCGTTTGGTTTGAAAAACGCCGGCACAACGTATACAAGGCTGGTGGACAAAGTGTTCCAAAATCAAAAAGGGCGGAACATTGAGGCCTACGTCGACGATGCTATTGTAAAAAGCAAGTCCGACAGCGAGCACCTGGCCGATTTACACGAAACATTTTGTTCACTAAGGAAATACAAGATGAAGCTCAACCCAATGAAATGCAACTTCGGGATCCGGGCAGGAAAATTCCTCGGAGTACTTGTCAGTGCCAGAGGCATCGATGCAAATCCAGACAAAATCCAAGCAATCCTAGACCTGCCGGAGCCAAGGAATCGAAAAGAGGTTATGATGCTGACCGGAAGAATGGCGGCTCTCGCCCGTTTCATCTCTCGGTCAGCCGACAAGAGCACCCCATTCTTCAAAGTTTTGAAAGGGAATAAAGACTTCAGCTGGGGGGAGGAACAGAGCACGGCTTTCAAACAACTGAAAGCTCACCTTCAGACTCTCCCAACTCTGTCCAGGCCGATGCTGGGGGAAACGCTATACCTATACATAGCAGTTACCTCGGCCACGGTCAGCGCAGTGATTATCAGGGAAGAAGACAAACAGCAACACCCAATCTACTTTGTCAGTCATACGCTGTTGCCCGCCGAGAGAAATTACCCACTAATCGAAAAAGCATCCTTCGCCGTCGTCGTTGCCACAAAGAAGTTAAAACCCTACTTCGACGCGCACCCCGTGACGGTCCTAACCGATCAGCCGTTAGATAAAGCTTTGGAAACATTCGAACAATCCGGCAGGCTCATCAAGTGGGCAGTAGAACTCTCCGGCTTCGGCATTCAGTACAAACCAAGACCTTCGATAAAAGGGCAAGCACTTGCAGATTTCCTGGCCGAGTGCACATATCAAGAAGAGCCAAACCCAGACGTATGGGAGGTCTACACCGACGGCTCCTCCACGACGAACAGCTCAGGAGCCGGCATCCTCATCATCAGCCCAAACGGGGACGAGTTCGAGTACGCCTTGAAATTCACCTTCTCGGCCTCGAACAACGAATCCGAATACGAGGCGGTGATAACCGGAGTCGAGCTAGCTAGGGCTGCCGGAGCAGAGCACATTGTGTTGAAGACAGACTCACTGTTGGTTACTAACCAAATCAGAGGGGAGTTTGAGGCTCGGGACGACGGAATGGTAAGGTACCTAGAAAGGGTAAAGGCCGACGTAGCGAAATTGAAGTCTTTCCAAATCCAATGCATCCCCAGATCCGAGAACAACCGGGCCGACGCTCTCTCCAAACTTGCCAGCTCAACCATCAAGAACGTCAGCCGAACCGTGCTGGTAGATATCAGGAATGCGAAGAGCATCACTGAGACCCACGGCATGGTGGGCAACGTAGAGGCCGAGACAACGTGGATGACTCCGATAATGAAATACAAACTTACAGGTGAATTACCGGAGGGCCGCAATCCCTCGGCCAAAATGAAACGGATCGCCGCCAGGTACTTAGTGTTCGAAGGAGAACTGTACAGAAGGTCCGTAATAAGACCACTCTTGAAGTGTGTCGGTCCAGCCGACGCAGAGCTGATACTGACAGAGATTCACGAGGGCATCTGTGGACACCACATGGGGGCAAGAACGCTAGCCCACAAAGCTCTACGAGCCGGCTACTTCTGGCCCACCATGCTCCAAGATTCCAGAGCAAAGACCAAGAAGTGCACGAACTGTCAGATGCATGCCCCGGTAATACACGCTCCCTCCAGGGACCTACAACCGGTGCTTAGCCCTCTTCCCTTCGCACAGTGGGGGATGGACATGCTAGGGCCATTCCCAACAGCCTCCGGAGGAAGGAAGTTCTTGATCGTCGCTGTTGATTACTTCACCAAATGGGTTGAAGCTGTAGCAGTACCGGCGAAGACCACAGCGGCCGTCAGAAAGGTAATCTGGGAAAATGTTATAACTCGTTTCGGATTACCCCAAGTTATAGTATTTGACCACGGCCGAGAGTTCTGGAGTGACCTGATAATGAATTGGTTAGAAGAGCTTGGTATCAAGTTTGCATACTCCTCCGTCTGCCACCCACAGAGCAACGGACAGGCGGAGGCGGCCAACAAAACGATCCTCAACGGTTTGAAGAAGACAGTCGAAGATCTTAAGGGAAGATGGGCCGATGAACTACCCGGCGTCCTATGGTCCCTTCGAACCACGGAGAAAGAAGCAACAGGGTACACCCCTTTCCACCTAGTCTACGGTTCCGAAGCAGTCCTGCCAATTGAAACGACGGTGCCAACATTCAGAACGGCTACCTTTAACCCAGTGGAAAACGAGGAAGGCCTGAGAGCTTCCTTAGACCTGGTCGAAGAAAGCCGAGATACAGAACGCCTCAACTTGGCAGTATATCAAAACCGGATGAAAAGAGCCTACAACCGAAGAGTCCACAAAAGGGACCTAAGAGTGGGAGACCTAGTCCTAAGAAAATCGGCTTCCACTAACAAAGGAAACATTCACGGTAAGCTGACGGCCAACTGGGAAGGTCCCTACAAAGTGGTTGAAGAGATGAGGCCGGGTACATATCGGCTGACGGATATGGAGGGTGTGCCTTTGATGAGCCATTGGAACACCGACAACTTAAGAAAGTACTTTGTATAGCGGAGGAGGTGTCCAAGCCCATTGTGGACGCCCCAATGCGTAATCATAGCAAATGAAGAATCACCCAAATTTTCCATCAACGTGCGTGTCCCCTCCATAAGTTGCCACCGGTCAGTCACCCAAAGAAGAAACGTAGACTCAGTGCAGTTGAGACGCAAGTCTGGCGGTCAATATGCCTACAGTTACGGATGCTATCGAGCCATAACCCCGATTACCTCGGCCCTAGCCGAGAGCGACGGGGACACAATGACCGATACGCGCTATCGAGCCGTAACCCCGATTACCTCGGCCAAAGCCGAGAGCGACGGGGACACAACGACAGGTATGCCAGAAGAAACGTATACTCAGTGCAGTTGAGACGCAAGTCTGGCGGTCAATATGCCTACAGTTACGGATGCTATCGAGCCATGACCCCGATTACCTCGGCCCTAGCCGAGAGCGACGGGGACACAATGACCGATACGCGCTATCGAGCCGTAACCCCGATTACCTCGGCCAAAGCCGAGAGCGACGGGGACACAACGACCGGTATGCTAGAAGAAACGTATACTCGGTGCAGTTGAGACGCAAGTCTGGCGGTCAATATGCCTACAGTTACGGATGCTATCGAGCCATCACCCCGATTACCTCGGCCTTAGTCGAGAGCGACGGGGACACAATGACCGGTATGCTAGAAGAAATGCTAAAAACGTTAACACAGTTGAGATGTGCATCCTAACTGCCTCGGCCATGCCGACGGTAAAACGATGGCGCTCAATTAAATAACGCAAAGAGAAGTGAAAAATGATGATCAAAGTCCCGGCCAAAGCCAAGGACCAAAAGATAAAACTTTATTAAAAATGGTTACAAGGAGAGTACAGACGACGGCCGTCCCCATGAGGATAGCCTAAACTCTACCTACCAAAGCTTTACAAAAAGCAAGGAAACGAAGAAAAACAAAAGGTTACAAACTTAGGATTTGAAGCGCCAAAAGATGGCAGGGAGAGAAGGCTCAATAGTTGGCCCCCGAACAGCTAAAGCTATCCGAGACGCCGGGTGAGTCCGGTGACGACCGCCCGTCTCCCTATGCCTGTTGCTGTCCTCCATCAGCAGCAGCAGCTTCTTCGGTAGCCGGCTCGGAAGAGGGCTCCACATTCTCAAGTACCTTTTGCACGTCACCCTCCTTCACCTCTGCATCACAGACGGCCTCCGTCTTCTCCGCCGCCGCTGCGTCCGCAGCCTCAGCCATCTCGTCCAAAAGCTGCTCAAATTTATCCCACGGGAAAGAACCCTCGGGGACGAGCTTCCTTATTGCCACCTTGGTCGCCTCCTCGGCCTGATCCCGGAATTGGGCACACATTTTTGGGAGAAGTTCATCTTGGAGCATGGCAATATCCTTCTCCTTTTGAGCAATGGCAGCCTGCGCATCCCTAAGCGCCTCCGCCTGGTTGTGGAACTGATTCTTCCACTTTTCCCCCTCGGCAACCACGGCGCTATGAGCGTCCTTGTACCTGTTCCGCTCCTCCATCATCTTGGCAGTAGCGGCATCAGCTTCCTCAACTTTGGCCCTCTCGGCCCCCAGCAGCTTCTCAACCTCCTCCACGCGCTTCTTGGCAGAAAAGAGATCCAGTTTGAACTTCGCGGCTTCCCCCCTTGCGGCGGAGAGGTCAAGTTTAAGCTTCGCCATCAGCGGCGCAGCTTGGCCCATGGTTTTCTCCTGCTCCGCAATATAGGAGCCGGCTTGCTGGGTCCACTTCGCCAGCCTCTTATACATTTTCACACCCTCCGCCACAAGCTCGGAGGCAGAAATCTTCTGAGCAGAGGAGTCAACAATGACATTTCCGTCACCTGCCCCGGCGGAGGAGCCAACGATGACCTTCTCGGTAGCCCTCTCAGGCTGCTTCCCTGATTGTCGTTCAGTAAGAACGACGGTCGCCGAGGGAGGATCTACAAAAAATTTACACAAAGCATCCATGTCACCTTGCATTGACACATCGAAAGCTTCATTGGTCGTGCGGGATGTCCGGCGAACGGCCTAAATCCGAACCACAAGTCAGATCCGTACCAGTTTGGGCCCTTTTTGTTCGAGGGCCGGATGGATCGGTTTTCTCCCCGGCAACAACGGAAGGAGACGGTGGCTCTTTCCTCTTCTCCCCGACAACGGTAGAAGCAAGCGGTGGCTCCTTAGCAATGGTCACCGACCCCCCGATAATATCAACGACCTCCACAGGTTCCCTCTGAACCACTGGGGTCGAAGAGGGTGCAGGCACAGACGCCGCCGTCGACCTAGTCGCAGCTTTCTTCGTTCTCTTTGGCACGCCTCTAAGGACCCTTGCCTGGGCCGCCACCGGATCTACCCCTTTCAACTGCTTATCCATGAGCTCGTTGGGGGACGGTCTACGATCGCGCAGTTCGGCCGTAGGATGCTGATCAACGACCTTCCCGTCCTTATCAAGGCCTATCCTCTTCAAAGTACTCTCGGACAGATTCTGGCCGGACCGGTCTGCAAGAAATCAAACAAAGAATTACATGAAAGAAATGAAACAGCTCTAAAAATAGGAACGTAACGAGCTAAGGTGGGCCTCACACCGACCCCACTCACCCTGGCTGAGGGCCGGTATGAGGCCGACGTGGCCAAGCAGCTCATCTTGAAGAATAATCTGAGTCGGGGGCAGCCATCCCTTCTCAGCATCGAACAGCTGCATCGCCCTCTCCTCATCCTCAGTAAGAGGAACCTTCGAAGCGTCCATTTTCACCTTACCCCGGGAGGTACACTCCTCATACTCTTCCCGGTTCTCACACCGCAAGTAAACAGGGCTCTGGAAAGACCGGGGCAATGGGTAATCCTCCGGCACTTGGATATACACCCACCGCCGTTGCCAGTCTTTGCAAGAAGTAAGCTTGTTCACGGAGACATAGCCTGGCTCCGTCTGTACGCTGTACCACCCCACTTTACCGGCAATTGACGGCCGAAGACTGTGGAGTCGGCGGAATAGGTTGACCGTCGGGATCTCCCCCCTAAAGAGACAAAGCCACACAAAGCCAACTATCGTCCTCATGGCCAGCGGATGTAGTTGGGCCACCGCGACGTTCATAGCTCTGATAATGGCCACGACTTATTTATTCAGAGGAAACCGTAGCCCGTACTCCAGATGCCTGATGTACACGCCGGTGTGACCGGTGGAGGGCAACAGACCGCCCGACCCTTTTAGGAATGACAATCTTATACCCCTCACCGAACGAGAAATGGCCTCCGAAAAATCTCTCGTTGGAACAATCGGCGAACTTATGGGACCAACCACGTTCAAGACCAGTCGTGCAGGGCTCGCCATGATCCGGGACAGACAGCCTCCCACCATCAGAAGGGGTCCCCTCATCCTCATCAGCATCCTCACCCTCATCCTCCCGTCCCTCCAGAATTGGTGGATCGACTACAGGAGAAGGAGACCTAGGGCCCCCAAACCTTATCGGTATGGCGTCTAGTATCTCCTCCCCACCAAGACGCAATGGGGAATCCTCCGGCGCAGAAGTACTAGTCCCGGCGCCAGTAGCAGACATAATAGCAACAATTATTTAACAAAATAAAAAGTGAAGAAGTTTGTTTGTTTACCTTGAAGAAAAACACTCGCCGGAATAACAACCCTGAATGTTAGAAGACAGAAGCCCTTGAAAGTTTAGAGAGAAGAAAAATTTTTGGAGAATGAAATTGGTGGCCAATTTCACGGAGCAACTGCCCTATTTATAGGGAAAAGCCCATGGAGGAGGACCAATCAGAGAACAGCCCATGAAGCGTCAGCCAATCAGCGAACAGACACGTGTCGGACATGCAACCACGGGATGTCAATCGTTGCAACAGTTATGTCAATCAATTCAACAGTGACCAAACGTCTTCAACACGCCTATTCAAATCTCTCCGCCTATTCACCTTCCTCAACAAATTCCCAAGCAATCAGTTCTCCGCCGGCCACTATGCCAACCAAGCTATGCAGCGCCGGCCGGGGGCAATCAGAAACAACCGGCACTCTCAACCCTGGTCTCCGCAAGCGTCACTTTCTTTTCCACATCGGATGCCCTTTACACATCCATGTGGAGGGGGGATATGGTACGGCCTAAGAAAGACCAGGCAGAGGCAAAAGAAGCCGCCGCAGAAGAAGCCGATGCAGAAAATTTTCTACAAACTACTTGCGCAGAATATACGCTCAGACGTACATCGAAGCCCATACCACGGCATAGACTACGCTGGGGGCAAATTGATGGGGCATATTCTGCACCGCTGACCAAGTCAACATATTGAGCAAGGTCAAAGATATCCACAGCAAGTCAGCGACTTAGACGACCTAGCCGATGCAGCCCATCGGCCTGTCAGCCTGGGTCTCGGCATGACAACCTGCTAGCCGGGACCCATATCCGCGTACTCATATCCAAGACCCCTCGGCGGTGAGTCAACATGGCCCGCCGGCCAGCCATAGGTCCCTCGGCCGAGGGGTAGATCAGTCTTTCCACCTGCTAGCCACTTGGCCACTTGGCCACTACGTGACAAAAGGTGAAGTCTATAAATACTCCTCAACCTTCATTGAGGAAAGGATCCAATCCAGAAATATACAACTTAACCTAAATACACTATTCATCTGGTATAATCTTCCTTATCTCTCTACAATATATTCCTAGCCAATTAGCATACAACTTATACATCTAAGTTTACTGACTTGGGCATCGGAGTGGGTACGCTTGGCTCAAAGCCAAGCCCTCAGTTCGTTCATTGTTGCAGGAGAGGCCGAGAGGAACGATTAAGACCAAGGGAGAATCCAATTCGAGATACCATTCAACTAGCCAAGGGTGGTAACTATACTTGCTCTGGAATTACACCCGGAACAATACCATATTCGAATTACACCGTATTCGCTTGAATTTACACCATATCCGCTTGAGGTCATACCCAATTTACTTTGAAATTAAACTGTATGTAATTGAAAATATACTTAAAATTACACCATATACACTTGAAATTACACAATATCAATTAAAGTTACACCATCTGACTTGAAGTTGCACAATATCATATAAAACTACACAATATCTTATTTAAAGTTACACAATATCAGTTGAAGTTAAAATATTAATTTAAACTTTATAGGTTACTAAAGTATTATTGTGGTTCATGGGAATGTTAAAGTTACATGTTACACCAAATCCACTTGAAATTACACACTTAATAGTTAAAGTTACACACACTAATATTTTACATGATGTACAACTGAATTATACTCCCTCCTATTCATAATAACTCTCCCCCTTTCCTTTTTCATCTATTCATATAACTCTCCCCCTTTCCTTATTTAATACTTATTTTAATCACCTCACCCCACGACAATACCTTACAATACTCATACTTTATCTTATTTTAATCATCTTACCCCACAACAATACTTATTTTAATCATCTTACCCCACAATAAACCTTCCCTCTCTCCAATTACCTTACACCACACAATACTTTACAATAAAATAACTCTCCCCTTAATTTGTGTACCCTTTTAAAAGGGGAGAGTTATAATGAATAGGAGGAAGTATTCTATATACTTAAAATTACACCTTTTAAAACTGAAGTTACACACTATATATTTGAAGTTACACCTTAAAAACTTAAAGTTAATTAATTAATTTACTCATATACTTAAAGTTACACATTACAAATTGAAGTTATTTGAAGTTAAATCATTTCTTACTTGAAATCATATATCATATATTATATTAAAGCTGAAATCAGCTACCTCATTGAATGACACGTGTCATAGCCAGCAAAAAAGGTTGAATAAATAATATTAATATAATATATATAATATAAATATAAATTAGTTTGATTGCCTTAAAAAAGGCAATCTTATCAAACATTCACAATAGATTAAACATAAATTTCTACGTCGGACTTTTTCAAGAAAATTTTGAACTTTAAATTTAAATCTATTTTGAGTAGAAAATAGCATAAAATCCGAAAAAAATCATGCATAATCACCCTTATGCATATAAATGATAATTTAATATAACATGATAATAAAATTGGATATCAATCTCCATGGAATCTCACCCAATAAACAAAAGTGATTATCGTTTAACTATATTTACCTTAATATATCATAATTATCATATACCAAATCATGGTAATCCATTATGTTACATTTTATAAACGTAAAATAAACAAATAATGGAGAACATGGTAGTTACTGCGAGAATCAAAACCATCTACTGTACGTCTGTACTATTTTGTGGAGTAAGTGTGCTAAATCTTGGGTGATTATATCTTCTAATTGGTATATTCCCATAATATATCTTGGCAACTCACATAAAATCACATTCTTATTTCAAAAGATAATAATATATGATTAATAATGTACTTACATTAGTAAGCACGCATTTAAATTTACAGCATAAAAATGCACAAGAGTAATCACTATATATACATGAATTTTTCATTCACAAATCGCAATATATTTTGCTTAGTACGGTCTTGAGTTAAGATCTTATCACAACCTCATTTTTATTTTAATAATATTTTTTAAAACAGTTGCGAATATAGTCTTAACATAACACGGTTAGCATGTTTATGATCCGCAAATTATAACGCAGTGTCCAAAAAATAAGCGTAAAAAATCCAATGGAATGGGGAAAGTATGAATAAGCGTAAAGAAGTCGAGTAAAGTAGTTTTATTTGTTTTTGGTAGAACTACAAAGAGAAAATAAAATGAAAATGACGATGCACATCGTGTATGTGTTAGAAATTATTAATCTCATTAATTTACATATTCATATATGAAACAATTTATTTAGTTATAAAATAAATTTTAGATCTTATGCATGCAAACATAAATAAGATAAGAGAAGAAATCATTGTTCTTACTATATGATTTCGGTTTTATGGGCACCAACAAGATCTCCTTCTTGTTAGTTCTTGAACTTTCCAATAATGGATGAACATCCATGACTTCAAAATAGAAGCCCTCCAATAAGTAGCACCCAAGACTATCCCAAAATCTCACAAACTAACATGTACTAGATATTTGTAATGTGGTTTACCTTAAAATCGATTACTAATACTCATATATATACTACTACTAGTATTATTAGTGTTTGATTTGTACAAATTTGATTCATAAAACTTGATTTTATGAAGAACAAGAGAGAGAAGGTTGTTGGGTTTTCATAAAACATGAGAGAATGAATTATGGAGAAAATATCTCTATATTTCTCTCCAAAAACCGGTGGGATTAAGTGGTTATGGACCATTTTACTTTTTCCTTTTTGTCTTCACAAGACAAATGGTGTAAGCCTTTGTCCATAGTCATGTCACTATCAAGTGTCATAGACAAATGAATAAGACAAAACTTCTAAAATTTGCCCACCAATTTCGGTTTTGATGTGTAATATGGAGTCCATTTTATTTTTGTCAATTGTACAATTGTATGTCATGTGACATGTGACATGTCTTATGTCATGTTTTAATTTAAAATGCATATTTAACAAATTAAATATTATTTACAAATTAAATAAATCACATTTAACAAATTGATTAGTAATTCAAAATTACTTTCTCATATAATGGTCATTTAAATACTAGTTAGTATAATTCACACCATCTTGTAATTATAACTAACTTATCATTCTCATCTCGCGTGTTTCGCAAACACCGATTAATTTTAGTAATATAACTTCTTAAATTACTAAATAAAATCTTATTTAATCACATTATAATAAGATGTCATTTTCTCTCTTATGATAATAATTTGTTCAATTTTAAGGAATTAATTAATTTGTATCGACATACAATTGATTAACCTTCTTCAATTAAGGGAATTGTCCTTTAGGTGCGACCTCAAGGGATTAACTGATCACCACCGTCGCACGACAATAATGTCAAACTCTAGCCAGCCAATCATTACCGATATGTGTGGACCAGTTGACTATATATGTTATGTATCATCCCTTTCGTATTCTTGATATGAGATTTAAATATGTGATCAATATGATCGACAATTGTGATCGCATTATTGTCGGGGACACTTACTCCAACAATCTCCCACTTGTCCTCGACAAGTGTGCGTCACCAATTCTCTTGTCCTATTACTATCTCCCACTCAATGCAAGATGTCTTTCAGGTCGTACTTGCAAGTGATCATATCGAGAGTGGTTTCCTCGATCTGGAGAATAACTGATTGACCGGAATTTTCATTGAAATACTCATTTCATGCTTTATACGATTTTGATTTTAAATTTTCAAATCAAAATATAAAGATGAGAAACGTAAAAATAAAAAAGATTAGTTAATTTAAATTTCAAAAATCCCCCTATTACTAAGAGAATAAAAATTCTCTTAGTTTTCCCTCCAAAAAGCATCTAGCTAAATAAGGTAATAAATAAAATTTTCTTTCATTACATTATTATCTTTTCAATGAATATATTCTTATAAATAAACTTTCATCTTTTAAATAAATTAATATTATGTTTTTTTCATTAAAATAAAATAAAATTGATATTAAACTATAAAGTATAAGTTGCTAAATTTTTCAGTAATGTAATAATTATTACTGTAGAATAACTTGACACATTCTTACTATTAGCTTCATCACAAAAAAACATTCACTAAAATAAATTAATAACTTAAATAAAGTTTTTTATTAGTTTTCCATTTTATTTTATTTTTGTTTCATATCAAAATACAATGGAGTGAACTGATAAATATTAATGAGGTGCAAATTTAAAAAAATATAAATCCTCCTATATACTAAGAGAATACAACTTCTCTAAAGTTTTCCCTCCAAAGTGTTCAAACTTATATATGGAAATAAATTAGATTTTCATTTATTAAGCTAATTTTCCATTTAAAATAATCTATACATAAAAATTGTATTCTTATTATTAATTTCGTGACGTAAAAAGATTTTTTTTTAAAATAATGTCATGTAGTTAAAATATTTTCATAAAAAACACAATTCATGGAATTATTCAATTCTTTTGATTTATTTTAATATTAGTTATTTTTTATAAAAATTCGTGAGATATAAATCTAAAATCTATAACTAATGCACTAAAAATTAAAAGACCTATATTTACCGCGCATTTGCACGGGATCTACACTAGTGATACACTAAAATGATAAAACTCTATATATACCCTGCATATAGTGCACGAGATGTAAACTAGTTATTAAATAACGAATCGCGAAAGTGGTAATTAGGCCCCTTAACTTTGTTCAATCGTAAAATTAGGCTCCATAAATTTTATTTGGAGCAATGAAGCCCCTTAAATTTCACCAAAAGTGAAATTCAACCCCATTTTCATAATTTTCACCAAATTCTTATGTTAAAATTACTTTTAATACAATTTATCAAATATAAAATATTTTGTTTTATAATTTTAAAACTTTTATATTTATATTATATTATTGAGAATTGTTTTATTTTGAATTTTATAGTATATAGACAATTTATTATATATCTATGAATATTATATAAATTATAAACAATTTACTAAATAAGTATGTAAAAGTGTTCTTCAATGATTAATAAATTATATAGAAATTCGTAAAGTTACAATTAGTAATTTTTAGTTATTTAATAAATTGTTTAATACTAATATAAAATATTTTAAATCAAAATTCTTGTGAGAATTTAAAAAATGAGGTTGAATTTCACTTTTGGTGAAACTTAAGGGGCTTAATTGCTCCAAATAAAATTTATGGGGCTTAATTTCATAATTAAATAGAGTTAAAGGGCTTAATTACCACTTTCGCGAATAACGAATTGAAGATATGACTTTGATTAAATTCTCCTAGCTGAATGTGTTAATTGAAATCGAACCCAGAGCTCTGGGGAAGAAAGACAACACATTAAACAACCCGAGTTCCCGACACTCATATTCGTGTGGAATCCGCCCCTTACTCGTAGAGTTGGCCAAAGGAACGAGTCAGCCCGGCCCTACCCGCCACACAGGCTCCTTTTGGCCCGCCCTGGCATGCTCCTGGCCATGTAAGGCCCGCCTAATACACGGACCTGGCTCGCCCTGACCCATTTATTTTAGGAACTACGCAAAAAAGGAACTAGGGCAAGTTTAAGAATTCGAGTGATTTTTAGGGTGTGTTTGGATAGTAAAAGTGGAGGGAAAGGAAGGAGACGGGGAAGGAAGGAAGGGGAAGGGAGAGAAGGGAAGGGGAAGGGGAAGGAGAATGAAGTATGATTGTTTGGATATAATTTATCTTCAATTATTGCTTATTGTGGAGAGATTTTGACTAGGAAGGTAGAGAATTTGGATCTCTCCAAATCTCTTCCCTCCACCCCTCATTTGCTATTCAAATCATAGATTTAAATTCGTACTTTTCCCTTTTTTATCTCTCCAAATTTCTTAATCCAAACACACCTTAAAAGGTTGACGAGGTTAACTAGATAAATGAGGGTATGAATGACACGTGGTGGAAAGAGAGCTTTGAAGATGTCAAGGTCTATGAAGCATCAAGCAGGTGCTCTTCGGGGGCGTTACCAATTCTTGTATAAGTGGATCAACTCATTCTTTACTAGGGTTGGGCGGGGAAGTGGTAAACGACCCCCTTAAGTTTGCTATGACGTGAGACTAACCTCCTTAATTTTGCATTGGAGTAAACAAGCCCCTTAATTTTGCTATAAAGTGAAATCAAGTCCTTTCTATTTTTACGGTCAAAATCTCACAGAAATTTTCAATTTCTCATCAAATCCGATGGAATATGAAGTGCGGTTAAACCCGTCTCAATCTCAGCAGAATACAAGTACCCAGTACTCGATTTATCGAAAAAATTGAACAAACTCCTAATCATAACCTCCCTCTCCTCCTTTGTTTCCTGCAATGCCTATAACACATCCTCCAATGTTTGACTACTTAATTTGAGATTTTGAGTGCAAATTCCACAAAGTAACCACTAATAATTCCAAGGAATTTGTAATGTTAATTACCAAAAACAAAGAACTAAAGATGAATATGGAATTAATTAATACCCTAGAATTCAATTGCACAATAAATAATGATGTTGATCCGACAAATTGAGGTCGTCGGAAACAAAGACGAATGTTATCGGAAAATCGATGGTCGCCGGAGATCGCCTGAAAATGGCATTGATTTTAATTTGGGGGAATTGTGATGATTAATGCATTGATTGAAGAGTGTGCAAAATGTGTGATGTTGGTATGAGCAAATCAAACTGAGAAATTGAAAAATCCGGTGAGATTTTGGCCGGAGAAATAAAGGGGACTTGATTTCACTTTATAGCAAAGCTAAGGGACTTGTTTACTCCAAGGCAAAGTTAAGGGGGTTTATCTCACATTATAGCAAATTTAAGGGGGTTGTTTACCATTTTCCCGCTAATTTGAATTAGTATTTCAATTTTGACATTAAGATTACGATACAGTAATTATCGTATAACACCGTTTTATATTATCAGGTGATTCTATTATCTAAAAAATAACTTGCGGAGTATTAATTACGGAGTAACCGAGTAACATTGAGGTTTTGGTGTTATTCCACGTTTTAACCCGATAGTACGTAAAACGGCACAGCGGCGGCAAGAAACGATCGTCTATGTGACTGAAATTAAAGCCCCCATGTTGCTTGCATTGTAGTGCTATCTCAATTCCACCAATGGTCGGTAATTTTATTACTCTACTTAAAACTTGAATCCACACAACTTAATATTAACGTTTGATTTGATTATTGTTCCAACTTCTCACCGTAGAGCCTATATGACATGACCATGACCGTAGAGTGTTAGCCGCTGGAGCGAATACTAACAAGCGAGTTGGCTATATGAAAGTACTATGTGAATGTTTTTTTTTCCGTCAATTAAGCTAAAGGGCAATACATAATCGGGCCATCGGGGTAGTGACTCACACTTGTAACCTATTGTCATATGTCTACTATACCTTCTTCTTATCCATTAGCTGAAGACATTTGCGATAAAGTATTATGTGAATGTGTAAACAAAGAATTCATTCTATTCTATGGGGGAAACTAATTTTGTATGTATGTAGCCATGTAGGGGCATATGTCTTGAATTCATTCCTTTTGGTGTTTTTTTTTTCAGGAGTATTATGTCGTGTTATATGTCACTTGTTAGTCTCCCTTTAAATTATTCTCCCATACATAACAATAATGTTTGTTGTTGAGGGCCTACTAAAGTTGTTACATCGGCTTAACTCCCAGATAGTGCAAGGACCCGTTATCTACAAATAGTTTCACCTCAGCCGCCCTTCGACAATTTGTTTATTTTCGAGAACTAAGAAAAATGTTCTAAGATAGAACCGGCAACACCAAAGCCGTTGTAGTTGTCATAAGTGGCATCTCTTGAGTCTTGACTACATTGTTGGGGGTCGAAGTTAAGGTAATCTACACTTCAGGTTTACAGAACAATAAAAACAAATTACTCCGTATTAATTTTCAATAAGAGTCTCGAGCTCTCGATATAGGAGTCACATATATTCTTACAATGAACATTTTTGATTTAGGAGCTAGTTGCATATTATATATGACTACCGATTACAATTGGCCTGCCGTTATTAATCACTATAGGAAATTGTAGTATTATGCCTTGAAAAATTGAAAGCAACTCGATCCAGCAACTCCTACAACAAGATGAGCAAACTGTAGAGTTATAGTTATAACACACAAGTAGTTTATATAAAAGATTATTGCCTTACTACTGGATAAAAAGTATTAGAATTATGAAAAGATGATATGAATTGTATATATTATTGAGAAGATGAATACAAGTATTTATAGGTAGAATACATTGAGTAATAGGAAAGTAAATAATCTAAGCTAAGGAATATAGAAAATAATATAAACGATGAAGATACACGAAATATATACGGAGTAGCTAGCAAGGAACATATATACATCGAATATAGACTAATGACTAATAAAAAGTAGATTAGAAAGACGTACGAAATGGCGGCCGGTCTCAAGATTTCCTCCAAACTCCGGGTATATTCACCACCACCATCACATAAATTCGGTCTTTGATCTTGTCGTATAACCGGAAGAAGGCATGCCTCCAAAATGCTTTAATAATTAAGGGACCACAAACTTCCCAAAATCCAATTATGAAACCAAGCACCACACTTATGTATAGTCCGAGCATAAAGTTATCACTGTGGTGCACATTATCTACATTTAGTGAGGTTATGGCCGCTTAGACTCCATCACATTTAGGGAGTGGTGCCCCGCAAAGTTCAAGGTTTCCTATGAATGACGAAGGATCGAAACATTGTAACTGATGAGTGCCATCTGGGATCTTTCCGGACAAGTTATTGTATGACAAGTCCAACACTCCTAGAGTGTTTATTTTAGCCAAACTAACAGGAATTTCTCCAGAAAGATGATTATGTGATAAATCGAGAGATTCCAAATAGATTAGTTGACCTATCCTTGACGTAATAACTCCACTTAAGTGGTTTCTTGATAGATTTATTTGTTGTAAACCAAGAAGACTTGAAATTCCTTCGGGAATATGTCCTTCTAGTAGACAAATCAATGGTTTTAGCGTGTCCCAGTATATAATCTTGTTTAATCTATACAATATTACTCCCTCTATTTTTTTATATATGACTTTCTCACATTTTGAGACACTCTCTTCTCTCTTCAATATCTCTTAAAATATAAGACTAAATATTATGATATGTATACTCATATGAAAGAATTTTTCGTAAGGAATTTAATGGTACCATTTTTATATTTTTTGAACAAATATATTTTTGTAAATATTAAAGTCAAATGCTTACCTCGTAAATGCAAAACGTCATATATAAAAAAATGGAGGGAGTATTAAAAAGCTACTTGAAACATCAAATTTAATGTCACATAGACAATGCCACGTAGACACCGATAAATGCCACCTAACTTTTTCATAATGTCCACATCATCTCCTACACATATTGATATACTCTACGCTCTATATTTGTGATTGATTATTTGGTTTTTTAGAGCTTTTGTTTTTCATTTATAGTCTTTGTGAGAGTATTTAAATTAATGTAAAAAAAATAATTGGGACGAAGTGAGACGGAGTAAGTATATAAATCTATATAATATAGTTAAAAAGCTACTTAAAGCATCAAATTTTATTATATATATCTATACAATATACTTAAAAGGCTACCAACTAAAGCATCAAATTTTATTCCATGTGTCATTTTTACAACTAATTTATATATTTAGTCTTTGAACTATAATAAATAAATATAATAATGAAAAAAAAGACTTTGAAGTATACTTGACATCTTAAGAAAATCAGATTATTTAGGTGGTAATCTATATAATCTATCTATATAATAACATAAAAGCCTAGATTGAGTAGTTAGTAGAATGACACGTGGCGCGCAACATTTACATGTTAGATCAATTTTCTATTTTATATTTAAAAAAAAAGTAAAAATAGAAAATGAAAAGGCAAAGTAGTAATCAATAGACTAATTATTCATCTTATTTAAACACTTTCATTTACCATACATTGTTCCACTTAATAATCATAATTTAGTGCTAATCTCTTTATATTCAACCGTTATGAAAAAATTTCACTTATAAAAGAAAATAAATTGATAAATATTCTAGCATATTCTTAACAAAAAAATTAATGAAAAATTAATAAAAAGTAACATAAAAAGCTTAGATTGAGTAGTTACTAGAATAACAAGTGACGAGCTACATTTACATGTTTGATCAATTTTTTATTTAAAAAAAAAAAGTAAAAACAGAAAATGAAAAGGCAAAGTAGTAATCAATAGACTAATTACTCCTCTTATTTAAATACTTCCATTTATCATGCATTATTCCACTTAATAATCATAATTTAATGCTAATTTTTTTATATTCTACCGTTATGAAAATATTTCACCTATAAAAGAAAATAAATTGATAAAAATTCTAGCACATTCCTAGCAAAAACAAATTAATGAAAAAGTTTGTTTATTTTCGCCTAATTATTTTATTTGATTTATTTTTCAACAATTCTCATATCTTTACTTTGTGGTGTGTAGGAATCAAATGGACAAGAAATGAAGAGATAAGAGAGAAGTATAAGAAAAGTGGAGAATTCGACAAGCATTTGTATTATATAGTTTGTTTTAGGCATTGTCAAATGTATATAAAGACACTTGAGATCGTCGACGATTGAATATAATCATCAACGAATGGTGGTCAAACTTTGGTGAAGGAAATCATCAGCAAATTACTGACGGAAAAAGGCTGTTAATGATGGATTTTCCCCGTCAGTAACCCGCATTTTCGTAGTAATATAACTTGACTAAATTGTAACTTTAGTTTTTTTAATCTCTTTTCAATAGTGATAGATTGTTTTGCGGATGTTTTTAATATATTCATCATTGTTAATGTGTAAAATTTATTTAGATTAATATTAACAACAAATTACAAATATGACTAAGGCAAGATAGTGTAAATATTGTATTCTCTATATATTTAATTAAGTTGGTTAGATGGGTAAATCTATATTTTTCTTCTGATTTGAATACTAATGAGATGAGATAGGATACATTTGATTTTGTTGTCTTATTGTTGCTTTGATAAAAAGATGGCAAAAGTACATTGTATATATCGATTTGCAATAATCTGTTTATATTAATTCTCGCTTAGTATAATTACTTATATTTTATCCCAAAACAACATAATACTAATGAGTAAAATATCTTTTTTACTTTTAATTTTCAATGTGAGAATGGATGTTTTATCTATTTACCCACCTTATTTAAATTATTTTTATTTGATTAAACGTTACAATAGTTAAGAGAAAATGAGTGAAGAATATTTAAAGGCTTAAATAGCATCATTATTTCCAAACTAAAAAAAAGAGGTATATAAACTATGTTTAATACTACTTATTATTATTTTAATTAATACGGAGTATCATCATTTTAATAAAGTTGACTAACAAAAATATCAAATTTGACGTTGAACAAAAATGATATCATTTGGTTACAAAAGTAATAATGAGAATAAGAATAACAAAATAACAGGTTACAATAAAAAAAAAAACAATACTAAAGAATGACGTAAAATTGTAAATAACTGAATATCAAGCTACTATAAAAAGTAGTATAAAAAATTTATGCCAACAAATTAATGAAAAGTTAAAGCTTAACTCTTATACTTTCACAATAAGTTATCTCCTATTGAATAAACCACACCTCATCCTTTCAATTTCCTCATCATAATATTGCAATAATTAGAACCCTACACAAATGCTTTGTGTGTCTTTCCATCTTTTCTAACTTTTAATTTTTTCATTAATTTGCCATAAATTCAAATTCATCATCCTGTTTAAAAGCCCTATCATAATATTGCAATAATTAGAATCCTACACAAATGTTTTATCCTCATGTGTCAACTTTATTTTTGTTATCGATAAATAGAAACGACTCATTTTCTTACTCAGTAAAACATACCTAAAATATGAAAAGCTAAAATAATTAGAGAGATAGACCATAATGAAAAATGGAAAAATCATCAAAAAACTAAAGGGAAAAATGCATGAACGATCCTTAAACCGAACCCGTGAATTTCACGGGCCACAAAACTAGTATCTTGTTTATTTCCTTTCCATGTTATCAATGCATCATCAGTGGGAAAATCTATACTGTAATCGGGCGAGTAAACGTCTGAGATAGTTTGTAGGAGAGTCTTTGTGTCAACCATGCCTATGAGATTGTATATGCATCTTGGGATGGTTCCACATATCCGATTGTTTGAAAAAAATTCAATATTTGAAGTTGAGAGAGGTGACACAAGCTTGAAGGAAGGGTCCCGGAAAAATTATTTTCTGCCAGGATAAGAATGCTAAGTTTTTTTAACATAAAATTCTCCATTGCAGAGGGTATGTTCCCAGATAGTGAATTATTTGCAAGATCCATAATAACTAAAGAAGTACAATTTACTAGGGACGCAGGGATTTCACCAAAAAGATTATTGTTGCTCAAGTGAAGAACATTGAGCTGATTTAGTGCACCAATGGAGTCAGGTAAATTTCCCCAAAGCTTATTGTTTTCGAGGTGTAAGCCTAATAACTTATCAAAGTAACCCAGCAATCCGGAAGCATATCTGAAAATGAGTTGTTTGATAGGTGTTTTAGCAGGATTTTACTGAGTAAGAACGTCCTGCCATGGAAGATTTGAGGGGTGATCTAACTCAATTTAACTCGCCTGACTGATGTATCTAAATAAACGAACGAATAAAAAGTAAAGACACAAAGATTTATACGTGGAAAAACCCTGAGAATAAGGGAAAAAACCACGTGCACCAAGCCAGAAGGGATTTTCACTATGATTTTAGGTAGCCTGACAGGGAATTTGTATGTCAGGCGTGACAGGCTAAGAATATCGCTCAATTATATGTTTAATACAAGAATAAGAGTAGTAGTATTGGTGTACGAGTGGTTGAGTATATATGTCCCTTCTCTAGTCTTCTCTTCTATTTATAATAGCTTCAAAACGGTCCCTTCAAGTTTGTTTAGGGTTTCCTGGTAAATAGGACTCGTGCCATATTTACCCGGAAGTGGTTGATTGACCTATTCTTCATTCCAGCCGTTGCCCTTGATCCTTTCTTCTATATTCTTCCTTTGAATAGGTCTTCCTTGTTTATAGGGACTTTGTTTATATGGCCTGATCGTGTCTCTTTTGTCTCATGTCCAGCTTTGATGAAACTACCCTTGTGCCTGACGTGGTGTCTTTCCAGGCCAGGCCTAGTAGTTGTTTATCCTGTGTTTCTCTCCTGCTTGGTGCCTGTACAGGCACTCCAAATGCATGGCTTTAAGTATGTCTTGTTCAGATTTTGGCTTTGGACATTGCCTGATTCTTGTCTAGTCAGGCAGGGTATTTCTGGGCCCAACAATAGGTTAAGATAGATCATACGCATTTTGGTTTGAGGGCTCAAGAAGGGAACCAAGCCTTTAGATAAGTTGTTGTTGTTGAGATATAATGCTGAAACATTTCTCAGACATAGTGGTATTGCACCACTGAAGTTGTTTGAACTCAAATCTATCCATAGGGAAGCTTCGAATGTAATTGATACATCTGGAAGTACTCCATACATCATATTTTGAGACGTCGATAATGATTTTAGTTTGGATGATAACGAGGTAAAAAAAGAGACGGGCATCGTGCTTAAAATACTAGTGTTGGATAAACTAATAATGGTAATGTTTTTTTGAGTAACAAGCCACATCGGGAAATCTGGGCCAACCTTACATGAGGTTAAAGAAAGTTCGTCCAATTGAAATGGAGGAACCCAATTGCCACTAATGTTAACCACTAGTTTTGTGTTATCGTCCAACCTTAACGTACTCAACTTCGGAAGATTTGATAGATGGGCGCAAGTGAGAACTCCCTTAATGGAATTCGATTGAAGACTTAACATTTCAAGCATAGGAAATCCCCTAAGCGCCACTAGACTAATGGTGCTATTAAGATGATTACTATCAACGATTAACTCCCTCAAGTTAAAGAGGTTTCTCAGGTTGTCAGTAATGGAGCCCCATACTTGGTTTCCCATTAAATCTAGAGACACTAGTGACTTGTGTGAACAATTTGACAATGATTGGATTGTGTCTGAGAAGTCGTAGTTGAGACCGGTGTAATATAAATCTAGGAGTTGTAAACTACATAACCTACCGAGGAAATTCATAGCATGCCCATTCTGTTGGAAATTAGTTCCAAACAGTTGTTGATTATTAGAGACGTCAAGTTTAACAAGGTTGGTTGCGACTCCACCTATGTGGGACAACCACTCAAATATGGATGTATCATTCAAGTTATTTCCATAAAGGCTAACAATATCAAGGGTTGTTGAAGAATTAATATACGAAAGAGAGGAAGACAACTTTAGAGATAGATTACAATTATTCAAGGGAAGGATAGGTAAGAAAGGTAGATTGTTAATGATAGAGAGCTAACTGCTTGTAGCTACACTTAAATCAATACCACTCAAGTCCACCACCCTTAGCAACCTTAGTTGCGAAAGCCAATGCAAGCTTTCCACCCTCATATTACTGGAAGAAAAGTCACAATTAAGTTCAAGAGATATTAATCTGGAAAGATTTCCAATCTCATGAGGAACGATACCTGTTAACCCAATATTAGAGAGGAACCATACATCTGAAAGTACTCCATACATCATATTGTAAGGTTTTTTGGTGCTAAAAAAAAACCTTACAATATGATGTATGGAGTACAATTTATGGTAAAAACAGAATTTGAACTCTACGACGGCGAAAACAAAGACCTGATATATTATTACTGATGGTCTCAAGTTAAACCTCGCAAGTGCACGATTTTATCGTTGTACACTTTAAAGGGTCGATCCCACAAGGAGTAGGTGGAGTACTAATCGTACTAATTCACAAGCTTAGCTAAGTCGATAAATAACAAAGATGGTGATAACAAACTAGCACTAAACTAACAAATTTAAAGACTATAAACTAGACAAGATAAGAACAAGCTAAAAGATAAGGGAAAGATCAAATAAAGAGAAGGACTAAAACTCGGTTCTCCCACTAATATAAGTAATTCCACATACTAATCGTCTCGGCTAATCAAAAGGGGTAGAAAAGTAAGGGGGAGATGGCTCTAATTTGCCTAGAACCTCCCTTCCGGGTTCGCAAAAGGACACTAGCAACTCCAACTAACCCCTCTCCCGGGTTCGAAAGTTGGTATCCCTAACTCAAAACCCGACAACCCCAAGAACATGCATTTTCCCAAAGAGGTCAAGTAAATGGTCAAGGTCATTAAGTACTCATCGTATTCCGGGTCATCCCACTCCTCCTTCCGGAGGTCGATTTCAAATGCTAGTCTAGAGGCACCCTCCCTCGGTTCTCCCTTCCGGTCTCAACCTTAGTCGGTTACAAGGTCAAATTTCGGGTATCCAACTTACAACCTAACCAACTTCCGTTGGTGGTCAAGGGTCACAAGTCGACACTACCCAAAACCCAAACCTTAAACATGCAAAATCCTCTAAACTACCCTCACCAATTATCCCCCACAAATTAGCCTTAATGATAATTAGTTAGTGAAATTACCCATATCGGGTCAAACCGAGTCCTAGAAGGAGACTACTCACTAATCATGTTTCTAAAGGCTAAATAAACAACAAAGATGGAATCTTTAAACATAAACATGGGTGGAAGATGAATTCTACTTCTAAACATTCAACAATCCAACAATAATTAAGAGGAAGGATGTTTTAATCTAATAACAAGGATGAACAAACTAAAAGACACAATCTTTAACACAATCAACTCAAAGATTAAGTCTTTGAGGACAACTAGTAAGGGTGAACAAAGGAAAGAGAAATAATGAAAAGATGAACAATAAAAAGATTAACAATGGTGAAAACAACAACAATTAAACAACAAAGATGCAAATTTATCAAAAACAATCAAACAAACTTGAAGGAAGAACAAATGTAAACAAATGAAAATAGGGAGAGAAATAATACCAATCAAATAGTAAGAAAGGAATTAGGATAGAAAATTAAAGAAGGAGGAACCTTCAATTCTTCTTACAACCCAACTCCAATTACTAATTAATTGAAGAACTAGTCTAATTAAGGAATGATTAACAAAATAATTAACAAAGTTTGAAACTTGAAAAGGGAAATATTCTTAGATCTAGGGTTCTGTGTACAAAGGGTTTAAGGAGGGGGGTATTTATAGGCTTGTATAATATTAACTAGAAAAGAGGAGAAAAGAGAGAAAAGGCCCAAATCCGTCGTTGCTGCGTTTTGCCGGTGAACCGGCTGCCGGCGCTCCTACCGGCAGAACCGTGCAAGTTAAATAAAACATCTGGCAAATGTGTTCTGCCGGTGGACCGGCTGCCGGCAGAACACTACCTTCAGGTCTTTTTCTTCTTCCTTGAGATGTGCTTTACCGGTTGACCGGCTGCCGTCGCTTCTCCCGGCAGCGAGGTCAAGCTTCTTTTTCCTCTAAAACTTGAATTAATTCTTCCTGCTGTGTTCTACCGGTGGGCCGGCTGTCGGCCTGCCGGCAGAACACAACACTCAGTGATTTCTTCAACTTCTGGCTTGGCTGGGGGGGGAGGGGGGTGCTCTGCCAGTGGGCTGGCTGCCGGCCTGCCGGCAGAACACTGCCTTCAGCATTTCTTCACCTCTTCTTCATGTAAAAGCAATGAGATGCCTTTCTTGCCCCAATTCCTCTATACTCGGATCGGTTCCTGCAAAAGGATACACAAAATAACAAGTACGGGGATTGGGCACAAAATGCAAGGAAAAGCACCCGAAACCGACTCGATACGAGACGGTATGCATAAAAGAAAGAGGGGAATTAGAAGTAAATTAATCGTATATCAAACCTCCCCACACTTAGACCTTACTCGTCCCCGAGTAAGTCCCAAGACCAATGTACAAATCATTATTATGATAGATATGGAGAGTGGGTGCACAATATAAGCATCACTCAACTAAACTACTACCTAAGCCGATCGAGTATTAGCGCACTCAACGCCCCTTCAACTCGCAATTTGACACTCATGAGGGAAGAGTGCCCTATTGCAAGGCAAGTTGGGTCTTGCTACAAAATTTTTGACACATCCAACAATTAAGCATGGATCAACATAGAAGATGCATCACAAAAAGTCAAACCGCTTTCCTCATCTAAGCGGCCGTTTTTCCTTGAACAATTAAAGGTTTTGGTCGGGAGATACCGTCTCATAGTCTTGGCGGGGTATCAATGCCCTAATGGTGGCTCAAGCAACATCAAAAAGACAACCGAATGCCTAAGAAACGAATTCAAAGGCGGGAAAGGGGGAAGCGAAGCCTAACCTTCGAGAATTACATGACACACACAAGATTTGACCAAATTGACCCATGACTAAGGGGACCAAGACTACCGACTTCCTCACGGTTTTCACTAGTCTCTCATTTTGTTTTTAGAACGGGTGATTTTTGTGCAAAAAGTAACCAAAATCACTCAACTACTCGACTCGTGAGACATGCCCACAATCTAACATGGAATCCTCTCCTACAAGACCATTTATGAGATGCAAAAAGGAAAAATATGCATAAAATGAAACAAGGGTTGTAACGGGGCTAGGTGACGGATCGAAACTGGGTTGGTGCAAGCACCATTTTGGGAAAATGTGGAGATACACATCAAGAAGTTGCCAAAATTCCATTTCTTCCACTTTTATTACAACAAATGAGCAACGTCTACACCCTAACAAAAATTGGTTTCCCGAATTAATGCAAACATTGTGCAAACCCGACTCACTTTGGAAAAACACGAAGATTATCACCTTATTGCAACTAATGAGTAACGTCTACACCCTAACAAGAAATTGGCTTGCCAAAATCAAGCAAAAATTGTGTAAACCCGACTCACTTAGGAAAAACATCAAATGCCCATTTATTCTTGCAACGCCTTTTTCTACTCCATTGATGAAAGAGTGTTGCTTGGCTTTTTCTCATCAAACAAAGTAATTGTGCAAATTTTTTTCTTTTTCATTACATTTTTCTCTTTTTTCTATTTTCTTTTCTTTTCTTTTTCCATTTCAAAAACCTCTTATTCCAGCAACAAACCAAATTAAGAACCATTATTTCAACTCAAATCATCAACTAGGACTCAAAACACCCTTCTTCATACAACCAACAACAAGTAAGCAACTTTCTTGATAAGGGAAGGTTGTTTATGGTATGTAGCTAGTTTTGTAGGTGCCAAGAAAAAGGTTTAAGCTCAAAAGGGGTTATCAAAACGGGACCTAGTCTAAAGGGTCGAAAAATAGGCTTATTTGGCAATGTGAGGCTCAAAAGTGAAATGCAACTAATTGTTTCAAAATATGCATACAAATGAAAATCTCATGGTCTAAAAAGGAAAGGACGCCATGCTTGTGCGTCTTGATGTGACATGCCACGCAAGGAGCCTACTCATACCTAAGGGAGACCAGGTATAGATGTACCGGTCCCAAGGAGGCTCTAAATCTCACATGTAAGTAGATATGTCGAAATCTAGGCCTAGTCTACGGTCTATGGTCTCACAAGGTGGTCAAAACTCTCCGGTCTAGCCTCATTTCCCGGGCATTTGCAAGCAAACACCCTAACAAGGAAGTCACAAGGTGCAAGCCACTAAGAGGGGAAAGACACGACCTAGACAATATCATCGTAGAGGGTATCATGCTCCCTTCCTAGACCAAATTTTGTTCAAAAATTTATATACAAACTCAATGCAACAAGAATTAAATACAACACATATTTACATGTGAAACAAAAGCATGCGAGAAATGGAAATGAACATAGGGTAAACATGCAACAATATTGACTAATCCTAGCAGCAAATCAATACCAACAATCCACATGGTCTCCCAAGGAGACACCCAAGGCAACAAAATCCCATTCTCCTTCATATATACAAGATACAAAAAGAAAGAACGGTAAAGGAGTAAGGGATTAGAACGAGTTTACCAAGCGACTTCTAGCTCCTTTTTGCCTCAAATGGTCAATGCATATGCCAAAGGTTAGCCAAACATATATATACAATGCAATATTTTTGGAATTTTGAATTTTTTTTTTCGATTTTTAGGCATTTTCTTAATTTTTCTTAAATTTACAAGTATATATGTATATGTACAAATATAGACAATATTCACAAAGTGGATATTTCCCTCCCCACACTTGAAATTTACATTGTCCTCAATGGAACAAAGTATAGGGAGAGAATAAGAAAAAGAAAGGAACATATTTTTAGTTTTTTGATTTTTCAAAAGAAAAATAACATATTTTTGGGATTTTTTTTTATTTTTGAAAAATTAAAAAGAAATATTTTGGGGTTTTTTAATATATGAATTTCCTCCCCACAGTTATTTATTTACATTACTTCCAAATGGAAATAAATGTGTGGAGGAAATTAAAATGAAAAGACATGTTTTTGAGTTTTCTTTTTCTTTCTTTTTTTTTTTTTTTTAGGCCCTCCCCACACTTATTTATAGACATGGGAGGGCAATTTAGTGAAATAAATTAACATGTTTTTGGTGGTTTTAGTCATTTTTTTTCATTTTTTTTTGTGAATTTTAAAATGAAAATGCGATGCATGCTCTAGTCTATATGCGATATGTAAATTACAATGCAAGCTATACTATATGGATGCAATAACTAAATGTGACAATATATTACAAATGGAAATCTAATGCAATCCTATATGAATGCAATTATATGAATTTCTAACTAAATGCATGCGAAAAATTAAACATGAATGAGAGAGTTTGGATAAAAGGGAGAGATCGTACTTGTCATTTTGGATTGAATATGAGGAGCATACCGAAGGCTTTGGATTGAAAAGGGAGGATAATAGGCCACCAACTCGGCCTCTCGGGACTAGGAGTCCATCTCATCATCATCATCATCATCATTGTTCTCTCCGGTGCTAAACTCGGAGCCCGGAACTAAATCCTCGGGGTTGAAGGTGAAATTACCTCCACTACCACCGCTCATGAGACCACCCGTGAAATCTCCACTCATGTTCATCACGCCGCCATCTCCTCTCGTAAAGCCCCCGCCGGACCCCGAAGCACCCACATCACTAGGAAAGTAGGGCCGGACCCCTAACCATTGGGTATCATGCCCCTCCGGACGATACTCGGGCCTAGGGGGGAAAATAGGGGCGGCAAAGTAGTCCGGTTGGAGGTTAAGACCTCCGCGAACAAATTTCCCGTCATTGGGGTAGTTCCCGTCGGGCCAAGTAAAGTAGGAAGGGTGAGGGTCGTCATAGGGGACGTAATCCCGTCTACAAAAGTCATCGTAGATCGGGTAGGAACCGGTGGCTTGATCATAGTAAATCCGGTCCAATTTCCTCCCCAAAATGTCCCTCTCACTAGCGGCCTTTGCCGCGGCAATGTCCATCTTCTCCATCCACTCGGTAAGAGAAGGCGGTAAGGGAGGATAAGAAGGTTGGCCCGAGGAGGACCCCTCACCTTGTTGGAATTGTCAAGGTGGTGGTTGGTGGGTTTGAGGCGCGGTGTATTGTAGGGAGGAGGGAGTGTCGCTTCTACGATCTCTTGAATATACACGTGGAATAATAGGAGGAGGTTGGTCGGTGGGTGGTTCTTCTTCAATATCAAGGAGGTAGAAATCCTTGTCCTTTTCAATTTTGATGGCGGTGACATTGGGAAGCCGGATTGAGTTCTTGTAATTAATTTGCCAATATTCACGGCCGTCAAGGGGGTTCACTTTGAGCCACGTGAGGCTCGTGGTCAAGTAATGCTTTGTTAAGTAAGTGTCCCCGGGTATCCAATTCATGGTAGAAAGGTCTACCGGACGGTCTAAATTACGGGCAATTCAGGTGATCATGCCACCCACATGTATCGGGACTTTTTGCCCCGGAGAACTTGCAATCTTTGATAGGTGAAGGGCTAGGTGGTGAGCCACATTAATTCTGAAGGGGGTGGGTTTTGTGAATAAGTAGGACCCCAATATTTCAAGTTCGTGGGTCCTAAACACCCACGGCTCATCCACCGCAAGAACGGTGCAACCCATACATCTATGCCACACCCGAATGACGGGGTTGTGGCAACTAATCGCGGGCCTGTTCACACCAACTTTATCATAAAGGCCCGAAATCGCTTTCCATACTCGGGAATAGTGAAAATCAGCGGGTGGGTTATGTGACGGCGCATTTTCCAACCCAAAAATGTTAGCCAACCGACCCAAAGTAAGATTGTGCTCCCGGTTCATGAGACGAAAGCTAAGAGTAGCCACCATATTCGATTGCCGGTGCTTTGTAATCTTTAGACTACTCAAAAATTCCCAAGTAATGCGGGGGTAAGTATACTCATGCATTGTAAATATTCCCCTCATGCCACACCCCGTAAAGAGAGCTTCCGTCTCCCTAGCTATCCCAAGGGTTGATAAAGAGGGATGATGTAAAAACTTAGTCGGGGTGAGGGGACGATTTTTGAAGAGAATAAACTTACCCTTCTGAGTTTGTGTGGCAAACTCAACTGTAGGAAAGTCCGGATCGGGATTTGTATCACTTGCGGCTCGAGCAATCAACTCCGCTTGATCCCTTGCTACATCCGCTCTTGTCCTTCTTCCGGCCATAGTGAAGATTGGAGGTGATTGGTGAAGGTTGATTGAAGTTTGGTGGAGATTTGAGGGAGTTAGGGTTGAAAAAGGGGGAAAATAATGGAGGAGTGAAGGAGGAAGAAAGAAGAAATGAAATGAAATGAAAGGGGGTTATCGTGGTTTATGTTGGTCTGAAATATGTGTTTTGTCGGTTAGCGAACCTGTAACACCCCGCGCTTTCCTTATATTTTTAAATAAACTTTTAAGCGATTTTTATTAAATAATTATTATTTAAAGCTTATTTTCATAAAATATAGCCGTAGCCGTGTAACGGTAATAATAGTGTAGATTTTAATAATATTATTCTCCGACTCGAGTTATAGTAGACTTGGGACGAAAATTCTAGTGGATACCGACTCATTTGAGTTATTGGGCTTAACTTGACTCATGGGCATTTTTCCCCTCTTTTCTCTACACAAAACCTCAACTAAACCCTCACAACTTCATCTCCCTCACTTGTAATTTCTGAAATTTCCCAACAACCACCCCACCATTGTTGAACCTTCCCTTACTAACCCTAAAACCACCATATCTCACTCAATTCTTCACCAATCTCGTTCCTTTTCGCGCCATACTCTTCCTTTTCTCATTTCCTTTCTTTCTAAGTAAGAAAGTTGTCATCTTTCTCTCTATTTCGAAATTATCATCTTTCAAGGATGTGAATTCTTGACTTAATATCTTTATTTTTGTGTTTAGGGGAGAACTTGGACAACCCGGAGGAGGATAGCATCATCATTGACGAGTCTTTAGAAGATTGAAGTGCAAAAAGGTAACGGTGATGGGTTACTCGACTTTTATGTTAAAATTGTGTGGTTTTATATAGTTATAATCTCATATGAATGTTAAAAGTTGTATCTTTCATGATTGGTGCTAATTTGGTTGTTGAATATCTTGCTTGTTTGCAATTCTCACATGTTTGGATGAAAATCTCATGCTACATCTCTTGAATACGAAATTACCCATTCACATGCTCAAATATGTTGTTTTTCCGAGTTAGAATCATGCTAGGATACGTAAACAATTGATGGGAAACAATTTTTGTTGGTTTCAAATGGTTTGGAAGTGTTTTGCATGAAATCCGCGTGTTTGTAGTCCCAGCCGGGTGACCGGCGGCCGGTCTAGTGACCGGCTGGGAGTTTCCTGTAAGTTTTGGACAATTTTTAGTAAGCTCGTAGTCCCCCGGTGATCGCGGCCGGTCTCTTGACCGGCTGGGAGTACACGAGGATTTTAGGTGATTTTGAGTTTTGGTGTATTCCCAGTAGGGTGACAGTGAATGGGTGACCTACTGGGAGTACATTGAAGGTTTTATGTGTTTTTGGAAATTTGGTCGTATTTCACTGGGGACTGGCAGTAGGGTGACCTACTGGGAGTGCATCAAGGTTTTATGAGAGTTTTGAAATTTGGTGTAGTCCCAGTAGGGGTGACGGCGGACGGTCTCTTGACCGGTGGGAGTGCATGTAAGTTTTATTAAATTTCGATTTTGGCTTGTTGTCCCAGCCCGGTGGTCCGGCGGCCGGTACACCACCTACTGGGAGCCCCTGTTTGCTCCTTTTCACTTGTGACTTCTAATAATGATTGGTTTATGCTTGTATCTTTTCCCCTATCAATGATTGGTTACCTTGAGACTTATTCATGTTATGATATTGCAAAATCATGGACATCCCCTTTTGACCCATGTGTGACGATTTACATTGCATGACGACTTGACAATACCTTATTAACCTTTTCGGACCTTTGGATACGAGTGCGTACCATGTTTCCGGATTAGGATACCCTTCCGCCTTTCTTCGGACCTTTGGATACGAGTGCGTGCCATGTTTCCGATTAGAGGTTACTCGACCTTTGGATACGAGTGCGTGCCATGTTTCGAGTCTTGGATACGATTTGGTATCGTTTGTCGAATCGGGTGTCGTCCATCCCGAGAGTCTGGATCCAGGTTTAGACTAGGACCGTATTATGATCGTCGTCCTACCAAGAGGTTGGAGTCTAGGTTGTCCGTCTTGTCCGTCTGTCCTTTGTATTTGTCTTACATTGGAGTCGAGTTGGTGTGTGACAGTTGGACCTAATAATTCTTCTCTCGTTTGTGCTTTACCATTCCTATTTTCTTGTGCCCACTAATCATGATGTTCTTATTACCGTAAGTATTTATTCTCATGCTTGTTTATTTAATTAAATTCCTAATTACTTGTATTTTGACATTTTGTGGTCGGGAGAACCCCGAGTTACTCCCCACCGACTGTGGCTTTCATATTTATTATGAATGACAGGTTTGTGATGAAGCTTAAGTGGGGAAGACCGTGTGAGCTAGCGAGTTCTTACCTCGGACCTTATTTAGTTATCATTTAATAGACTCACCTACTTTTCGAATCTATGTTAATTCGTGGGATATCTTTTCCCCAATAAATAGACTTGTTTTGTAAACTTAAATTTAACTAACTAAACTTATTTATCGTGTTGGTGATACTCCGCGTTGGACTTCAATAGAAGCCTTAAAAGTTTTTAAAATCACGTGTTTCCGCCACGTTTTGCTAGTTCTTTTGGTTACCTCAACGAGGGGTGTCACAGTTGGTATCAGAGCATGAATTGCTCCCGACGCACACACGTGTACCCCAACTTAAATTTCTTACTTGACCTTGAATAATGAATGAGAGATGGGTAGAATTAAGGACCTAAGTTGGTAGCCTTTTTGTGTATGTTTTGTGTTAGGTTCTAACTTGTTTGCTCTTGTGCAAGATGGCACGACCAACCCAAGTGGAAAATGCTATCATGCAAGCCCTCACTCAAGTACTTGCTAATCAACAAAATGCTCAACCCGCTCCCCTTGCACCCGAAGCTAACCGTCAAGGAAGTTATGCTTGGATTGCAAGTCAACTAGCAAGGAACAAGGCTAAGACCTATGGTGGTGAAGTGGATCCCGTTGCTCTCTCGGAGTGGTTTCGTGATATGGAGAAGAACTTCTCTCTCTTTGATGCCCGAGAGGAGGACAAGGTGAGGTTAGCATCTCACTTTCTTGTGAAGGAAGCCGATAGGTGGTGGACTTTGACCGGTCCTACCGCTACTCAAGACCCCAACTTTGATTGGAGCCGCTTCAAGTCACTTGTGGAAACCCGCTTCTATCCTAAGGAGCTCAAGCAACAAAGATTGAAGGAATTCATGGAATTCAAGCAAGGGAAGCTATCAATTCAAGCCTACACCGACAAGTTTAATGAACTTGCTCATTATGCCTCCAAGTTCGTGAAAGATGAAGAGGATCGTGTCTACTTCTACAAGAACAAGTTGAATCCTAAGGTGGAAAGTATGGTGAGAAGAAGCTCAACTACCTTTGTGGAAGTTTATGATGATGCTATTTGGGCCGAAAGCTCTTTGAAGGCCATTGAAGGAGATTCCAAAATCCACTCCTCTTCTCATTCTTATCGTTCTAACTTTCATGGCAAGAGACCATTTGTGCCTTCTACTCCAAACTATGCCAACAAGAGGAGGTTTGTACCAAGGATACAAGACCATGGAGGACAAGAACCAAGGGTACAAGAACCAAGAGATCAAGAACCAAGAGGACAAGTTCACACCTCAACTAATAGGCTTGGGAAAGATCGTAAGTGCTACCATTGTAGACAAGCCCCACACCCCGGAGTTGGATGCTATGGCAAGCCCTTGACTTGCTTTCATTGTAAGAAGCCCGGACACCGTATGGCCGATTGCCCCGAGAAGAAGGACGCCCCTACTCCAAATGCTAAGCCAAGAGGAACTATCTTTGTCATGAGTCGAGCCGAAGCCGCCGCTCATCCCGATATCATTACGGGTATGTTCTCAATTTTTGATCAACCTTGCCTTATTCTATTTGATACCGGCGCATCTTTATCTTTTATATCTTCCAAATTCTCCGAAAAGCTAGCCGTTGAACCAATTCCTAGTGAGGAAACTTCTATATCCTTACCTTCCGGAGAAATGTTCTCTTGTTCCCTCACTTTCTCCGACATTCCTATCTCTATTTCGGGAACCTTATTCCCCGCTAACCTACTTCGTTTTCCCCTTGAGGAATTCGATGTAATTTTGGGTATGGATTGGTTGTCAAAGTATGATGCAAGATTCGAGTGTAGGGACCAAAAGATTCGCCTCAAGAGTCCGTTAGGCACTCGTGTGTCCTATAGAGGAGTCCGTTCCCAAGAAGGTGTGAAGTTGATTTCCGCTTTGAAGTTGATGAGTATGAGGAGGAAAGGTTACCAAATCTTTCTATGCGTGGTGACTTCTACCTCCCCTTCCTTACCAAAGATCGAAGAAGTGCCCGTGGTTTGTGAGTTCGCCGATGTCTTTCCCGAAGAGTTGCCCGGAATTCCTCCCGAACGTGATGTTGAGTTCTCTATCGACCTTGTACCCTTAACCAGGACCGATTGCTAAAGCCCCGCACCGTATGGCGCCAACCGAATTGAAGGAGTTGAGAAAGCAACTTGATGAGATGATTGAGAAAGGATTCATTAGACCTAGTGCCTCGCCTTGGGGTGCTCCAGTTCTCTTTGTGAAGAAGAAAGATGGATCCATGAGACTTTGCATTGACTACCGTGAGCTTAACCGTGTTACCATCAAGAACAAGTATCCTCTACCAAGAATTGAAGATTTGTTTGATCAACTCAAAGGTGCTTCTACTTTCTCCAAGATTGATTTGAGATCCGGTTATCACCAAATCCCCGTTCGTGAGTCCGATATCCCTAAGACCGCCTTTAGCACGAGATATGGACATTTCGAGTTTAAGGTGATGCCCTTTGGTTTAACCAATGCCCCTTCTATCTTCATGGACCAAATGAACCGGACCTTTAGTGAGTTCTTAGACAAGTGTGTTGTGGTCTTCATCGACGATATTCTCATCTTTTCCAAGTCCGAAGAAGAGCATGCCGATCACCTTCGTATCATTTTGGAGATCCTCCGTCGTCAAAAGTGGTTTGCCAAATTCTCCAAGTGTGAATTTTGGTTGTCTAAGGTGTCTTTTCTAGGCCATGTGATATCTAAGGATGGTGTCATGGTAGACCCTTCGAAGATTGAAGCCGTGATCGAGTGGAAGAGTCCAACCGATGTTGGTGAAATCCGTAGTTTCTTGGGTTTGGCGGGTTACTACCGTCGCTTTGTGAAAGATTTTTCCAAGCTTGCTAGACCGATGACTCAACTTTTGAAGAAAGAGACCAAGTTTGTGTGGACCGAAGCTTGTGAAAGTGCATTCCAAGAGTTGAAGAAGAGGTTGACTACCGCCCCCGTGTTGACCTTGCCCGAGGATGGAGTTGATTTTGATGTGTTTTGTGATGCTTCTAAGATGGGTTTGGGTTGTGTTCTCATGCAAAATAGAAGAGTTGTTGCCTATGCTTCGCGACAATTGAGGGTTCATGAGGTGAGCTATCCCACTCATGATTTGGAGTTAGCCGCCATCGTTCATGCTTTGAAGATATGGAGACACTACCTCATTGGAGTCCATTGCCGTATCTACACCGACCATAAGAGTTTGAGGTACATCTTCACCCAAAAGGATTTGAATATGAGACAACGACGATGGTTGGAATTGGTGAATGATTACGACATGGAGTTGTTGTATCATGAAGGAAAGGCAAATGTGGTTGCCGATGCCCTTAGTAGGAAGTCTACTCATCCCTTGAGTGCTATTCGTGTGCTCCCCGATGAACTTTGTGCCGAGTTTCGTAAGTTAAGTTTGCAACTTGTGGAGAGTGGTTTTGATTATCTTGGTGCTATGGTTGCCGAGCCCGTTCTTCACCGTGAGATTCTAGATAGCCTTGTGGACGATGCTACCTTTAAAAGTTTCCAAGCCAAGCTTCTTGAAGGGAAAGCAAAGGATTGTGAGATTGATGCTAGAGGTTACCTCCGTTACCGAGGACGCATGTATGTGCCCGATGCCGTTGACTTGAGGAAGAGAGTTCTAGATGAAGCTCATCTATCCCCTTATTCGATTCACCCCGGAGGAGACAAGATGTATAAGGATTTGAAGCTTCAGTTTTGGTGGCCTAACATGAAGAATGACATTGTGTCATATGTTGGAAGATGTCTTACTTGTCAACAAGTGAAGATTGAGCATAAGAGACCCGGTGGTTTGCTACAACCGTTGGATGTTCCTTTATGGAAGTGGGAGTCCATTTCCATGGATTTTGTGATGGCTTTGCCTAAGACCGTTGGTGGAAAGGATGCAGTATGGGTTGTTGTGGATAGGTTGACCAAGTGTGCTAGGTTCATTCCTATCAAAGAGACTTGGAGTTTAGACCGTCTTGCTAGTGCTTATGTTGAAGAGATCGTTCGTTACCATGGTGTTCCTAAGGAGATCGTTTCGGATCGTGACCCGAGGTTTTGTTCAAGATTTTGGAAAGCTTTGCAAGATGCTATGGGTAGTAAGTTGTTGATGAGTACCGCTTTTCATGCCGCTACCGATGGACAATCCGAGAGGACAATTCAAACTCTAGAAGACTTGTTGCGTGCTTGTGCCCTTGATTTTCATTCTAGTTGGGAGAAGAGCTTACCTTTGGTGGAATTTTCTTACAACAATAGTTATCATGCTTCTATCAAGATGGCCCCTTATGAAGCCCTTTATGGAAGGAAATGCCGTAGTCCAATTTGTTGGGACCAAGCAAGTGATGTTCGTGACCTAGGACCCGACAAGTTAGCCGAGACAATTGATCAAGTGAAGCTCATCCGTGAAAGAATGAAAGCCGCCCAAGATCGTCAAAAATCCTATGCCGATGTTCGCCGTCGACCCTTGGAATTTGAAGTTGGAGATAGAGTGTTCTTGAAGGTGTCCCCGATGAAGGGAGTAAAGAGATTTGGAGTCAAAGGGAAGTTGAGTCCGAAGTACATTGGACCGTATGATGTGATAAAAAGGATTGGTGCCGTGGCTTATAAGTTGGATTTGCCCCCGAGTTTGGGTAAAGTCCATGATGTCTTTCATGTTTCTCAACTTAGGAAATACATTAGCGACCCTAGTCATGTGTTGCAAAATGAGATTCCCGAGCTTGAGCCTAGTCTTTCTTTCGAGGAGAGACCGATTCGTATCTTGGATAAGAAGGAGAAGAAGCTAAGGAGCAAAGTGGTGCCCTTGGTGAAGGTTTTGTGGAAGTGTGGTGATGTAGAAGAAGAGACTTGGGAGAGGAGGCTTCCATGCGTGCCAAGTACCCTAGTTTGTTTTCTTAAGGTAATACCTTTTCGTTTCAAGTTTCGAGGGCGAAACTTTTTAAAAGGTGGGATGATTGTAACACCCCGCGCTTTCCTTATATTTTTAAATAAACTTTTAAGCGATTTTTATTAAATAATTATTATTTAAAGCTTATTTTCATAAAATATAGCCGTAGCCGTGTAACGGTAATAATAGTGTAGATTTTAATAATATTATTCTCCGACTCGAGTTATAGTAGACTTGGGACGAAAATTCTAGTGGATACCGACTCATTTGAGTTATTGGGCTTAACTTGACTCATGGGCCTTTTTCCCCTCTTTTCTCTACACAAAACCTCAACTAAACCCTCACAACTTCATCTCCCTCACTTGTAATTTCTGAAATTTCCCAACAACCACCCCACCATTGTTGAACCTTCCCTTACTAACCCTAAAACCACCATATCTCACTCAATTCTTCACCAATCTCGTTCCTTTTCGCGCCATACTCTTCCTTTTCTCATTTCCTTTCTTTCTAAGTAAGAAAGTTGTCATCTTTCTCTCTATTTCGAAATTATCATCTTTCAAGGATGTGAATTCTTGACTTAATATCTTTATTTTTGTGTTTAGGGGAGAACTTGGACAACCCGGAGGAGGATAGCTACATCATTGACGAGTCTTTAGAAGATTGAAGTGCAAAAAGGTAACGGTGATGGGTTACTCGACTTTTATGTTAAAATTGTGTGGTTTTATATAGTTATAATCTCATATGAATGTTAAAAGTTGTATCTTTCATGATTGGTGCTAATTTGGTTGTTGAATATCTTGCTTGTTTGCAATTCTCACATGTTTGGATGAAAATCTCATGCTACATCTCTTGAATACGAAATTACCCATTCACATGCTCAAATATGTTGTTTTTCCGAGTTAGAATCATGCTAGGATACGTAAACAATTGATGGGAAACAATTTTTGTTGGTTTCAAATGGTTTGGAAGTGTTTTGCATGAAATCCGCGTGTTTGTAGTCGGTAGGGTGGCCGTGGCGGTCTAGTGACCGGTGGGAGTTTCTGTAAGTTTTGGACAATTTTTAGTAAGCTGTAGTCCCACCGGGTGTGATCGTGCACGGTCTCTCCATCGACATTTACCGGGAGTACACCGAGGATTTTAGGTGATTTTGAGTTTTGGTTGTATTCAGTAGGGTGGCAATGTGAGGGTGACCTTTGGGAGTACATTGAAGGTTTTATGTGTTTTTGGAAATTTGGTCGTATTCGGTACGGGGACTGCAGCTGGGTGACCTACTGGGAGTGCATGAAGGTTTTATGAGAGTTTTGAAATTTGTCGTAGTCCCAGTAGGGTGACGGCGGCGGTCTGCCCATCGACCAATACTGGGAGTGCACTTGTAAGTTTTATTAAATTTCGATTTTGGCTTGTTGTCCCAGCCGGTGGTGGCGGCCAGTACACCACCTACCGGGAGCCCCCTGTTTGCTCCTTTTCACTTGTGACTTCTAATAATGATTGGTTTATGCTTGTATCTTTTCCCCTATCAATGATTGGTTACCTTGAGACTTATTCATGTTATGATATTGCAAAATCATGGACATCCCCTTTTGACCCATGTGTGACGATTTACATTGCATGACGACTTGACAATACCTTATTAACCTTTTCGGACCTTTGGATACGAGTGCGTACCATGTTTCCGGATTAGGATACCCTTCCGCCTTTCTTCGGACCTTTGGATACGAGTGCGTGCCATGTTTCCGATTAGAGGTTACTCGACCTTTGGATACGAGTGCGTGCCATGTTTCGAGTCTTGGATACGATTTGGTATCGTTTGTCGAATCGGGTGTCGTCCATCCCGAGAGTCCGGATCCAGGTTTAGACTAGGACCGTATTATGATCGTCGTCCTACCAAGAGGTTGGAGTCTAGGTTGTCCGTCTTGTCCGTCTGTCCTTTGTATTTGTCTTACATTGGAGTCGAGTTGGTGTGTGACAGTTGGACCTAATAATTCTTCTCTCGTTTGTGCTTTACCATTCCTATTTTCTTGTGCCCACTAATCATGATGTTCTTATTACCGTAAGTATTTATTCTCATGCTTGTTTATTTAATTAAATTCCTAATTACTTGTATTTTGACATTTTGTGGTGGGAGAACCCCGAGTTACTCCCCACCGATCGTGGCTTTCATATTTATTATGAATGACGGGTTTGTGATGAAGCTTAAGTGGGGAAGACCGTGTGAGCTAGCGAGTTCTTACCTCGGACCTTATTTAGTTATCATTTAATAGACTCACCTACTTTTCGAATCTATGTTAATTCGTGGGATATCTTTTCCCCAATAAATAGACTTGTTTTGTAAACTTAAATTTAACTAACTAAACTTATTTATCGTGTTGGTGATACTCCGCGTTGGACTTCAATAGAAGCCTTAAAAGTTTTTAAAATCACGTGTTTCCGCCACGTTTTGCTAGTTCTTTTGGTTACCTCAACGAGGGGTGTCACAGAACCGGCAGCCGGTAAAACACACGTCCCTCTTTTCTATTTTTTCGAATTTCCTTCTTGGATTTTTGACCTCGCTACCGGTGGACCAACCGGCTGCCGGTCCACCGGTAAAACACTCCTTTAACTTGAGATTTCCATATACCAGGTGTGTCCTGCCGGTGAGCCGGCTGCCGGCCTGCCGGCAGAACACTACTCCCCTCAAATATCAACTTCCCAGCACTCAAGGCATGAGTGCTCTGCCGGTGAGCTGGCTGCCGGCCTACAAAGCACTCCTCTTCACCAGTTTTTCATGTTTTCAGCTTTGCCAGGTGTGTCCTGCCGATGAGCCGGCTGCCGGCCTACCGGCAGAACACAACATTTCGTCAATTTTCAACAATTTCAAATTGGCCTCGCTACCGGTAGGGGCACCGGCTGCCGGCCTACCGGCAGGGCACTACAAACAGCACTTTTTCACTTGTTTTCTTCCAACTTGCCCAATTTTCTTTAACTCGGGATTCGAGCTTTTTCATTGACCCCGAGATCCTTGTTTTCCACAACTACGCCGACGCATCATGTCGGGATTTCGGGTCAACGAAAATAATGCTTGTTTTCTTCAAAAGTGACCTCCGTCACCAATCCAAATAGACAAAGTACGGTTCTAAATCTCTCACTACTAAACTAAAATGCAAGTTATATACAAAGATGCATGGGTTGCCTCCCATGTAGTGCCCTTGTTTTATGTCGTAGGCTCGACCAAGTAAACAAGGCAACAATTTTCATGGTGAGGACGAAAAAGCTTAATTGACTAGAAAGGTTTCAAGGATCTTCATTTCCTTTTGGACGGGATTGCCAACATGATAGTGCTTTAATCTTTGACCGTTTACTTTAAAAGTTCGGTCTCCTTGGCTTATTTCAACCGCCCCATGAGGGAAAGATCGGACAACGGTGAAGGGTCCGGTCCACTTCGACCTCAACTTTCCGGAAAAGAACTTCAAGCGGGTATCATATAGAAGAACCAATTCACCCTCCTTGAACTCTTTTCTAATTATGCACTTGTCGTGAAATCTTTTCGTCCTTTCTTTGTACAACTTAGCATTCTCGTAGGCTTCTAGCCTAAATTCCTCCAATTCATTCAAATCAAGAAGTCTTTTCTCACCGGCCGTCTTCAAGTCATAGTTGAGATGCTTGATGGCCCAATATGCCTTGTGTTCAAGTTCCACTGGCAAATGACAAGCCTTGCCATACACCAATCGGAATGGTGAGGTACCGATCGGTGTTTTGAAGGCCGTCCGGTAAGCCTACAAAGCATCATCAATCTTCAAGGACCAATCCTTTCTTGACTTGTTCACGGTTCTTTTGAGTATAGTCTTCAACTCTCGGTTGGAAATCTCGGCTTGCCCATTAGCTTGAGGATGGTAGGCAAGACTCTTCCTTTGTTGCACACCATACTTTTTCAACAAAGCTTCTAATGCTCTCTCTCCGAAATGCGTACCACGATCGCTAATGAGGACTCTCGGGACCCCAAACCTTGGAAAAATGATCTTTTGAAGTAGCTTTATCACTTCCTTAGCATCACAAGTCTTGGTCGGGATCGCCTCAACCCATTTGCTTACATAGTCGACCGCCACAAGTATGTACTCATTTCCGAACGATGATGGGAAGGGACCTTGATAATCTATCCCCCAGACATAAAAAAGCTCAACCTCAAGCATGAAATTCATTGGCATTTCATGTTTCCTTGTGATATTTCCACTCCTTTGACATTTATCACATCCTTTAACATAAAAGGCAACGTCACGGAATAGAGAGGGCCAAAAGAAACCGCATTGAAGTACTTTAGCGGCCGTTTTCTTGGAACTTGCATGGCCACCACAAGGTAAGTCATGGCAATGGCTCATTATGGAGGTAGCTTCCTCTCTTGGAACACACCTTATTATTATCCCATCGGCACAAGACTTATACAAACATGGGTCATCCCAATAATAGTGTTTCACATCATGAAAGAACTTCTTCTTTTTGTGATAGTCATAATCATGAGGGATTATCCCGGAGACCAAATAATTGACAATATCCGCATACCACGGTGCTTCACCCAAGCTTAGGGACAACAAGTGGTCATCGGGCAAATAATCATTGATAGGGAGCCCATTGTCAACATTGAGGTTGATTAGCCGGGATAAATGGTCGGCCACCACATTTTAAACTCCTTTCTTATCTCTAATTTCCATGTCAAACTCTTGGAGAAGTAATATCCACCTAATAAACCGAGGCTTGGACTCCTTCTTGATGAGCAAGTGTCTCAAAGCAACAGGATCGGTGAACACTATAACCTTAGCTCCCACCAAATAGGTCCGGAACTTCTCCATTGCAAAAACCACGGCCAAGAGCTTCTTTTCCGTTGTTGAGTAATTTGTTTGAGCATCATCAAGAGTTTTGCTTGCATAATGAATTGCATGCACCTTTCCATTCTTCCTTTGGCCTAAAACCGCGCCCAAGGCATGATCGCTCGCATCACACATTAACTCAAACGGCAAGCTCCAATCCGGAGGTTGTATGATTGGAGCATTTGTCAAAGCTTCCTTCAACCTATTAAAAGCATCAAGACATTGGTTAGAGAACACGAAAGGAGTATCTTTGGCTAACAACTCGGTCAAAGGTCTCGCAATCTTGGAGAAGTCCTTGATGAAGCGGCGATAAAAGCCCGCATGTCCAAGGAAACTTCTCACCCCCTTGACATTGGTGGGAGGTGGGAGACTAGCTATGACCTCGATCTTAGCCTTATCAAATTCTATTCCACGATTAGACACTATGTGTCCTAACACAACACCTTCTTGTACCATAAAATGGCACTTTTCCCAATTAAGTACAAGGTGAGACTCTTGACACTTACTCAAAACTTTCTCCAAATTCATTAAACAACTTTCAAAACTTTTCCCAACAACCGAGAATTCATCCATGAAAACTTCCATTTCTTGTTCAATGAAATCGGAGAAAATTGACATCATAGCTCTTTGAAAGGTAGATGGAGCATTACATAGCCCAAATGGCATCCTCCTATATGCATAGGTGCCAAATGGACAAGTAAAGGTGGTCTTTTCTTGGTCACTTGGATGGATAGGGATTTGGAAAAATCCCGAATAGCCATCCAAGAAGCAAAAATAGTTGTGTTGAGCTAATCTTTCTAGCATTTTATCCATGAACGGCAAGGGAAAGTGATCCTTCCGGGTGGATTTGTTCAACTTCCTATAGTCCACACACATTCTCCACCCGGTTACCGTCCTTGTAGGAATCAATTCATTCTTGTCATTTCGCACTACCGTCATGCCCCCCTTTTTAGGAACTACATGAACCGGGCTTACCCACCTACTATCCGAAATAGGATAGATAATGCCGGCATCAAGTAGCTTGAGGACCTCTTTCCTCACAACCTCTTTCATTATGGGGTTAAGCCTTCTTTGTGGCTCAATGGAGGATGCATCCTCATTTTCAAGTAGAATTTTATGAGTACACAAAGAGGGACTAATCCCCTTGAGGTCACCAATCGTGTACCCAAGGACACCCTTAAACCTTTTAAGCAAAGAAATTAGTTTTGGGGTTTGGGTGTCATCAAGTGCACTATTGATGATGACGGGAAAAGTGGAATTATCACCTAGAAATTCATATTTCAAAGAAGAGGGAAGAGGTTTAAGTTCAACCGTAGGAGGAGGCGTGGAACTCTCCTCCTTCTTACCAACTTCCAACAATTCAAACTTGGGAGCTTGTTCATGAATTGGAGCCGAATACAACATCCATATATATGCAAGAGTCTCAACATCTTTGTCATCGACCTCATACCCACTAACAAGACAAGTTTCCAAAGGATCCATAGAGGAAACTTTTGGGTCATGCTCCTCCATGGGATTCTCAAGAATGTCTACAATGCAACAAGTGTCACCTAGAGATGGAGCTTCCATGGACTTGTGGAGTTCAAATTCCACTCTATCTTCACCCACTTGCAAAGATAGCTTGCCACTCTTTACATCGATCATAGCTCCACCCGTGGCAAGACAAGGTCGCCCCAAAATAATAGGCACATTGTAATCCCCGGGCATATCCATAACAAAGAAATCACATGGTATGACAAGCTTCCCAACAACCAAGGGTACATCTTCAATCACACCAAGGGGAAATTTAACCGACCGATCGGCTAGTTGAAGTGAAACTCTAGTTGGTTTCAAGTCTCCCAAATCAAGCCTCTTGAATATTGAAAGTGGCATGAGGCTCACACTAGCCCCCAAGTCACACAATGCTCTTTTAATAGCCACCCCTTGGATAGAACAAGGAATAGAGAAGCTACCTGGATCTTCTAGCTTGTTTGGAAGCTTGTTGGTGTGAGTAAGAATAGCACTACATTCCTTGGAGAGGTTGATGGTTTGCACCTCTCCATTCTTCTTCTTCAAGGTGACAAGTTCCTTAAGAAACTTGCCATAAGATGGGATTTCGGTAATCATATCAAGAAAAGGAATAGTGACATTCATTCCCTTCAAGATCTCAACAAACTTCTCATATTTCTTTTCAATTCTAGGCCTTGCAAGCCTTTGTGGAAAGGGTACCGGTGCTACATACTCCCTTGGTGGTGGAGTACATTCTTTGGCCTTAGTTGCAATAGGCTCATCTTACTTTGGAGGATCAACCATCTCCACCTCCTTAGACTTCTCCACCCTAATCTCATCTTCTTCCACAACTTCAACCGGGTGCTCTTTCACTACTTCATTAGTCACCCTCTTCCTCTTTCACTTAGGAGATTTCTCAATCTCCTCCAATTGCTTTCCACTGCTAAAAAATACAGCATTCATCTCCCTTGGGTTAACCGTATTACCCGGAAACTTCCCCGGATTTTGAGCCAATTGCCCCAATTGTTGAGATATTTGTGCTACATGAGTTTCCGTAGCCTTTTGGGATGCCCGAATTTCATCATTAACCCGGTTTTGTGAGGCAATGTGGTTATCAAGCTTTGAGTCGGATTTTTGATTTGCAATAACCAATTGTTCAAAGGCTTGTTCCCAAGATGGTTTTTGAGGGGTTTGGAAGTTTTGGTTTTGTGGTTGGAAGTTTTGGTTTTGTTGTTGATTGAAGTTTTGTCCCTTGAAACCCCCAAATGGTTGTTGGTGTTGGGTGATAAATTGTTTCCCTTGGAAACCGGGTGGAATTTGTCTTTGGAATTGAGAGTTTTGATTGAACCTTTGTTGTTGTTGAGGTTGGGAAGTGGTTGGATTTTGAATGTTTTGTGAAGCATAAGATAAGAAAGGGTGAGTTCTTTTTCCATTGACAAATTGGTTGTTGTTACTATTGTTGAACCCTTGCCTTGCACTTGTGGATTCCCAAATTCCATTTGCTTGCTCATAGCATTCCTCTTACAGGGGTGAAATCAAAGGACACCCAATGGGAGTATGCCCTTGTTCTCCACACAACTCACAAGACAAGACTTGTCTCATATCGGAGCTAGGTGGTTTTGAATTTAGCAAAGCAACTTGTTGGGTGAGTTCATCTAGCATACCCTTAACCTCCACATTCAAAACCGAATTAGAATCCTTGCTCTTCCCCTTTCTCATTTGCCTATCACTTCCCCATTCCATAGTTCTTGAGGCCATCTCCTCAATTAGTTCTTTTGCCGCTTTATGCCCCAAAATGTCTAAGGCACCTTTTCCCGATTCTGCATCCAATGAAAGCCTAAGGTCTTGAGTCAACCCTTTGTAAAAATTGTTCACTAGCTCGGCCTTGGAGATGCCATGGTGAGGGCATAACCGTTGGAGCTTCTTATACCGTTCCCATGCCTCATATAAGGTCTCATCCTCTTCTTGAGTAAAGCTTTGTAGTTCACTCTTGACTTTGGCCGTTCTTGAGGGTGGGAAATATTTGTTTAAAAATGCCGAGGCCAACTCATCCCATGTTTTGAAGGAATCCGGGTCACAATTCTTCAACCAATCCTTGGCCGAACCCCTAAGAGAACGGGGGAACAACCTAAGGTGAACCGCGTCATCGGAGACCCCATTTGACTTGTACATATCACAATTTTCAAGGAAATCATTTAGATGATCATTTGGGTTCTCCAAGGGACCTCCTCCAAATTGGTTGTCTTGAACAAGGTTGAGTAAAGCATTTTTAATCTCAAAGTTATTGGCTTAAATTCTTGGCCTTTGGATGCTCGGATTGACTATGTGCTTAGGAGCCATAGTCTCTCTTATCGGAACCGGATCACCCATTGTGTTTGGTTCTTCTTCTAAAACCCCAAAAGGATTTTCAAACACTTCGGTAGCTTCTTGGTGATTAACTTCTTCAATAGGTGGTGTATCAAGTAAACCCCTTCTTCTTAATGAATTAAGTCTTCTTGCCGTGGCTTCAATTTCGCGGTCAAGTTGACATATTGGTTGACCTCGTCTTCGTCGCCTACTCATGCAAAAGACCTAAGCACTTGAAAGAAAGGATTAGTAACAAAAGACTTAGTCTAAACTAGAACAAAAACGATTAATATCAAGCCGTACTCCCCGGCAACGGCGCCAAAAACTTGATGGTCTCAAGTTAAACCTCGCAAGTGCACGATTTTATCGTTGTACACTTTAAAGGGTCGATCCCACAAGGCGTAGGTGGAGTACTAATCGTTCTAATTCACAAGCTTAGCTAAGTCAATAAATAACAAAGATGGTGGTAACAAACTAGCACTAAACTAACAAATTTAAAGACTATAAACTAGACAAGATAAGAACAAGCTAAAAGATAAGGGAAAGATCAAATAAAGAGAAGGACTAGAACTCGGTTCTCCCACTAATATAAGTAATTCCACATACTAATCGTCTCGGCTAATCAAAAGGGGTAGAAAAGTAAGGGGGAGATGGCTCTAATTTGCCTAGAACCTCCCTTCCGGGTTCGCAAAAGGACACTAGCAACTCCAACTAACCCCCCTCCCGTGTTCGAAAGTTGGTATCCCTAACTCAAAACCCGACAACCCCAAGAACATGCATTTTCCCAAAGAGGTCAAGTAAATGGTCAAGGTCATTAAGTACTCATCGTATTCCGGGTCATCCCACTCCTCTTTCCGGAGGTCGATTTCAAATGCTAGTCTAGAGGCACCCTCCCTCGGTTCTCCCTTCCGGTCTCAACCTTAGTCGGTTACAAGGTCAAATTTCGGGTATCCAACTTACAACCTAACCAACTTCCGTTGGTGGTCAAGGGTCACAAGTTGACACTACCCAAAACCCAAACCTTAAACATGCAAAATCCTCTAAACTACCCTCACCAATTTTCCCCACAAATTAGCCTTAATGATAATTAGTTAGTGAAATTACCCTTATCGGGTCAAACCGAGTCCTAGAAGGAGACTACTCACTAATCATGTTTCTAAAGGCTAAATAAACAACAAAGATGGAATCTTTAAACATAAACATGGGTGGAAGATGAATTCTACTTCTAAACATTCAACAATTCAACAATAATTAAGAGGAAGGATGGTTTAATCTAATAACAAGGATGAACAAACTAAAAGACACACTCTTTAACACAATCAACTCAAAGATTAAGTCTTTGAGGACAACTAGTAAGGGTGAACAAAGGAAAGAGAAATAATGAAAAGATGAACAATGAAAAGATTAACAATGGTGAAAACAACAACAATTAAACAACAAAGATGCAAATTTATCAAAAACAATCAAACAAACTTGAAGGAAGAACAAATGTAAACAAATGAAAATAGGGAGAGAAATAATACCAATCAAATAGTAAGAAAGGAATTAGGATAGAAAATTAAAGAAGGGGGAACCTTCAATTCTTCTTACAACCCAACTCCAATTACTAATTAATTGAAGAACTAGTATAATTAAGGAATGATTAACAAAATGATTAACAAGGTTTGAAACTTGGAAAGGGAAATATTCTTAGATCTAGGGTTCTGTGTACAAAGGGTTTAAGGAGGGGGGTATTTATAGGCTTGTATAAGATTAAGAAGAAAAGAGGAGAAAAGAGAGAAAAAGCCCAAATCCGTCGTTGTTGCGTTCTGCCGGTGGACCGGCTGCCGGCGCTCCTACCGGCAGAACCGTGCAAGTTAAATAAAACATCTGGCAAATGTGTTCTGCCGGTGGACCGGCTGCCGGCCTGCCGGCAGAACACTACCTTCAGGTCTTTTTCTTCTTCCTTGAGATGTGCTTTACAGGTTGACCGGCTGCCGGCGCTTCTCCCGGCAGCGAGGTCAAGCTTCTTTTTCCTCTAAAACTTGAATTAATTCTTTCTGCTGTGTTTTACCGGTGGGCCGGCTGTCGGCCTGCCGGCAGAACACAACACTCAGTGATTTCTTCAACTTCTGGCTTGGCTGGGGGGGGGGGGGTGCTCTGCCGGTGGGCCGGCTGCCGGCCTGCCGGCAGAACACTGCCTTCAGCATTTCTTCACCTCTTCTTCATGTAAAGGCAATGGGATGCCTTTCTTGCCCCAATTCTTCTATACTCGGATCGGTTCCTGCAAAAGAATACACAAAATAACAAGTACGGGGATTGGGCACAAAATGCAAGGAAAAGCACCCGAAACCGACTCGATACGAGACGATATGCATAAAAGAAAGAGGGGAATTAGAAGTAAATTAATCGTATATCAATTACAGAGGCGAATTAGTATTGGAAGACCTGATATACTACTCGGTGAACACAATGCCGTATAAACGCTGATACAAATGATATTGAGATTTTATTGCAACTCCAAATTTAACTCAACTAAAATCAAAAACATGAACTTGATGTCACCATTTGACGACTACCAATCGATCATAACAGGAGATCCTAATATATTCCTTGAAAGCAATATCGGCAGCCCCTGAAAAAAAAAATTAGCAAACTGCAGAATCAATTTTGACACAAAAATAAATTACATATATACAAAAGCAGTTCATTAGAATATAAATTTAGAAAGACTTACGAGATGATCTCAAGTTCTCCTGCAAACTCTGGCTATATTCACAACCACCATCACATAAATCCGGTCTTTAATGTTGTCATAGAACCGGAAGAAGGCATGTCTCCAAGATGTTTTGACAACTAAAGTACCACAAACTCCCCAAAATCCAAAGATAAAACCAAGCACAACACTTATGTACAGCCCTAGCTTAAAGTTATCGCTACGCTGCTCTTTGTCTATATTTTTCGGAGTTATTGCCCCTTCATCTTCATGACATTTAGGTAGTGGTGCTCCACAAAGTCCAAGGTTTCCCGCGTATGATGAAGTGTCGAAACTTTGTAGTTGAGTGCCATCAGGAATCATTCCAGACAAGTTATTATACGACAAGTCCAATACTTCTAGAGTACTTATTTTAGCCAAACTAGTTGGGATTTCACCGGAAAGTTCATTATGTGATAAATCAAGAGATTCCAGAGAAGTCAACTGACCTATCCTCGACGGGATAACTCCGCTCAATTGATTTCTTGACAAATTTATGGATACTAAACCAATAAGGCTTGAAATTTCGTCAGGCATATGTCCTTCCAGTAGATTGCTAGATAAATCTATGGCTTTTACGAGTCCAACTGAATCATGTCCTCCTCCAAAATTTTGTTCTTTTCTTTTCCACATTATCGATGGGTTATCAGTGAGATCATACGGAATGGAATATTCTAAATATGTTAAATCAAGGGAGGCATATTGTAAGACATTAGTTGTGTTAACCATGCCTTGGAGATTGTATATGCATCTTGGGATGGTTCCACTAATGCGGTTGTTGGAAAGATCTAATATTTGAAGTCGAGTGAGATGACACACGCTTAAAGGTAAGGCTCCAGAAAAGTTATTATATTGGAGGGTCATGATGCTAAGATTTTTAAGATAATTTCCAACGGCATAGGGTATGTACCCAGACAGTGAATTATAGGCAAGATCTAGACTAATCAAAGATCTCCAATTCAGTAGGGACATAGGGAGTTCACCCGAAAGATTATTGTTGCTCAACTGCAGCAAACTGAGCTTATTTAGTGAACCGATAGAGTTAGGCAGATTTCCCCAAATCTTGTTGTTTTTGAGGCGTAAGATTGATAAATTATCAAAGTAACCCCAACAATCAGGGAGTTTCTCTGAAAATGAGTTATTTGAAAGATCGAGAACGATTAGAGGCATTTTGGCTTGCGGGCACAAAAAAGAAACAAGACCTTGAGAAAAGTGGTTGTTGTTGAGATGTAACACGTTCACAAAATTCAAAAACGGTGGTATTGTGCCGACGAAATTGTTTGAGCTCAAGTCTACTATTACCGTGGAATCAAATGTGATTGATGCATTTGGAAGTAGCCCATACATCATGTTTTGAGACATTATTAAGTTCTCTAATTTGGGTGATAACGAGTTGAAAAAAGAATTAGGGATCATGCTTGAAATACCAGTGTTAGATATATCAATATATGTCAAGTTTTTTTGAGTTATAAGCCACATTGGAAAATCTGGGCCAACCTTACATGAGCTCAAATGGAGTTCTTGTAATTGAAATGGAGGAATCCAATTGGCACTAATGTTAACCACCACTTCTATGTTTAAATCCAAGCTTAAAAAACGTAAATTGGAAAGATTTGAGAAATGTACACTCGTTAAAACTCCCTTAAAAGAATTCCAACCAAGATCCAACGCTTCAAGCTTAGGAAGTCCCCAAAGTGCTTCACTAATAGTGCCGTTAAGCTGATTCCCAAAAACGTATAATACCCTCAAGTATGAAAGGTTGCCAATGTTGTCAGTAATGGAGCCCCACAATTGATTACCATTTAAATCTAAAAACATTAGTGATTGGTGTGAACATGCAGATAAAAATTGGATAATCTCTGAGAAGTTGTACTTAAGACCGGTATTCCTTAAACCTAGAGTTTGCAAACTACATAAGTTACCAAGGAAATTCCAAGTATTGTTGGACAGTTGGAAAGTACTTCCAAACAGTTGAGAGTTATCAGAGAGGTCAAGGTAAACAAGGCTGCTCTCAAGTCCGTTCAAATTCGACAACCACTCAAATATTGATGTATCGTTGAAGTTATTTTCTACAAGGCTAATAGTACTAATGGTTGTGGAAGAATTAATATATGAAAGAGATGAAGGCAACTTCAGGGATAAGTTACAGTTATCAAATCGAAGGGCACGTAAGTGAGGGAGGTTGTTAACAATAGATAACCAATTGTTTGTAGTTAAACTCAAATCAATACCACCCAAATCCAACTCCCTCAGCAACCTTAGTTGTGATAGCCACTGCAAGCTTTCAACCTTCATATCATAATCGTAATCATGATATGCACAATGAAGATTAAAAGATAATAATTTAGAGAGATTTCCAATCTCATTAGGAACGACTCCAGTAAACCCAACATGGGAAAGGTCAAGGTGCTCTAAGTTAGTAAGTGAGCCTATAAACTTGGGTAGATGTCCTCCAAAATAATTTCGACTGAGGTTTAAGTATTTTAAATGTTTCAACTCAAGTAGAGATATACCGATTGTACCTTCTAGGCAGACATCCTGATTAACAGAGTAGTATGATACCAGTGTAGGAAGATCGACGGCGATCACGTGGCCAGAGAGATTGTGACACTGAATACCGCTCCACAGGCAGCAATCTGGAGTGACACTCCAAGAATCAAGGAGTCCACAACGGTCGACACGAATACCATGTTTGAACTCAAGCAGTGCATCTCTCTCGCTCTCCACGCATTGTATACTAGCATGACAACCAAAATAGGTCAAGCAAACACACAATAGAAGAAGAAAAAGAGATTGATCATATGATTTGGAGGTAAATTGAGGACTCATTTTATCTTTAATGTTGTGGATGAAACTATAAATGTGCGTCGAACAAATTGTGTGAGTGGTTTAGTTAATAGCTTGTTGGCGTATGTTTATATAGAGGTCTCTACTCATTTTTTTCACGACTTGTAATTTTTTTTTTTTTTTTGTTTTTTTTGGTCTAAACCATCCGGTAATCCGAACCACATTTGGCCGACTAATCCGGATTTCGGGGCGTGTCCAAGAATTACGGTATTACGACTTGTAATTTTGTGAAATAGCTAAAGGTCATTTTCATTTGGACTTAATTAATTTTCAGTTTTATTCAGGTCGGTTCAATTTTTACACACATTCAGTCCACAAGAAAAAAGGACTAAAACTCGCTCCATTCCCAATGGTTGTAATGCTTTTTAAGTCGTGCAACGACTTGATGATGTGAAGTAGTATTGTCTTCATCTACTGGAATGTAAGTTGGGCATGACTTTTCAAGAAGAATCACTAATTTCTGCACTAACTAACAAAACAAAGGCTACTGATGAGTAATTAACCTAGCCTGTAATGGTTTGACAATGTCAAAGTGATTACATTAATTTTGTGGTTCATGTTTTTATGTTTACTTTTAGTATTGGTACCCAATTTGCTCGTACCATTCATAATTAATTGTATTCTTCTTGTTCTTATAATAGTGATTCTTCATCCTACTAGATTAGGTTCCACTTAAAAGATCATATCTAAATTAAAGAAGATAATAACAAAATATTCCATATATAAATTTTGATTACTTTTATAATTTGAAAGAGGTTTTTATCAATTAAATATGACGCCCTTTGAACTAAAACCAAATTGGTCTGTCCAAATTTTAAGATAGACTTTCGTGTAATATTAGAATTTCTAAATGTTACAGACTACTTCATTTATATAATACCAAGAATATCATATATGTAAAAAGTTAATAAATTAAAAAAGAGATAATGTCTAAGAGCATAAACAAAAGAGAGAAATAGTCAAATTCTGAGATAGATTCGACTTAAAATTGTGTATGCCTACTATATGCTGTAACATGCATACAAAAATTATATATTACAATTGATCAATCAAACGAAGAATATTCCTATTAATTGGTTTTACACATCTTCGAATGATCAGAAACAATAGAAATCGAAATATATGACGGAGTATCATAAAAGCTAAACAAAAGCTAGCAATTCAGCAACAAGAAAATTACACATTGTACGACCTTAACTACTTAATAGAGACTCTTAAATTAATTTGTTTTTCTACTACGGGCCATGCATTGAAATACACGACCGTCAAACCTTGAACTTCTTTTAGATTTAGGTCGTGTTCTTTCTGTCTTATTTTCAGCTCACTAAAATTTAGTTTAGCTCTATTCAGCTTAGTTTAATTCAGTAAATTCAGTTTAGTTCAGCTCCGTTCATTTCAGTTCAGTTCATTCAGTTCAAATTCAGCTCAGCTTCATTCAGTTCAGTTCAGCTATAGAAAGTCAGAAAGAGTTCACTTCAGCTATTATAAGTTTAGTTGAGAAAAGTTAAGCTCTTATAAGTTCAGTTTATGCTTAATTTATACCCATTTTCTATAAGTTAAGCTATTCTAAGTTCAGTTCAGCTCCTATAAGTTCAGTTCAGAAAAGCTCCTACAAATTTAATTCAGTTTCTATATGTTCAGTTCAACCCCTTAGAGTATTGTTACATCACAATCATATGATATTACAAATTGGCCGGGCATCGCCGGACATTAAATCTAGTATCTATCTATCTATCTATCTATATTAATAAAGGAAGCTTTTTTCGAGCGATTATAGAGAGTCCAACTTCGGTGAAATACTTAACATGATAAATACTATAATATACGGTGTCGTGTACTCCTTATAGATAAATTTTGTCAAAACAATGTAGTAGGACCCAACTTCTTAACGTGATCAAATTTTGCTATTAGTATTTTATTTGGATTTGTGTACCTAATTGTCCATAAAAGAAAATTCATATCATGTGTCTGAACTATGTATCATATTCGTTCCCAAATATATTGTTTTTGCTATTTCTATTGGTGTATGGGATTTTGTATTCATGGTAATTATTTAAAATCCGTAAAGCTTTCATGTAGAGTGAGCCTTTGTAGAATTAATTGAGCAGTATAGAGGATCTGAATGCCAAAATACAGTGACAGAAGACGGTAAAGTGAGGATGGACATCCTTCGCTATCATTATTAAAGAGGTAGAGTAATGTGAGATCCTTAACATACTTACATACTCGAGGAAATATCAAACATGACAAGATACAGGACCATAGTTCTAAATTTGGACTTTTAATTTTCGAAGCAGCTAATGAGCCTTTGTGTGCAATCTAATACTCCGTATTATTTGAAGTAGAATTATTATTGGTGGCGATTTTGACGATTCTACAAAATAGAATGGGTTTTGGTACGGGTTGAGTGATTTCGATAATGCTAATGTGTAGACAAGCACGAGACATGATTTCGATGAGTTATGTAATTACTCAAACGTCCTACATTTAAGACATGGTAGATTTAACCGATCCCTCCAAGTTTTTGTGTATAAGATAACAATTAGTTAAAATTGAAGTTAATGAGTAAAAGTTGTGAGATATCAATTTAAATAGTGACCCATAAATATTACGAGTAATATATAAGTCGAATTAGAAAATAGATACTTTTGCAATAATGTGGTCTGTAATGCTTGGTTATTTAAACTTTTTAGTTTCATTTCTTAAAGTCAAAACCTCGAGTTTTTATGAACACTCGCAATACTTTTTTGAAGATACATTTATTGTTTTTTTGAGAGAAAAGAACAATTCATTAATAAAACGTCATACGGTACTTATAAAGAATAATTATAATCGAAAATAAATCTAATGGCAACCAAAGAAAAATAATTTTCTTATAAACTAGGGATCTCAAAACAGCATCTGACAATTCGGCTCGTCCTATTATCGCTATCTTCACGTAGCTTTTGAGGGCATCCTTCGTTTGATTTATGAGATAAAATTTACCACTGACCGATTCCAAAGATCGTTGACAAATTACTTTTACCCTTTAAAAGAACACACTGCAAACCACGAATTTTTTTCTTAAATAGGGTTCAAACCGAAAATAATTACAAAAATGGAGTTTATTTCAAAGTATTTACAAGAAATGAGTCCACGTCATTAATCTTTATTTTTTTTTTACATAAATTGAACTTGTCGCTGCCTCACACAGCGAGTAGTCATTAGTTTGCCATTTAAATAATTCCCTCAACACTCTAGCTTCGACGTCTCCGTTCTCCTTGCTCCGACCACCAAACAGCAAACTACCACCACCATTATCTTCTTCTTACTTTGCTCAACCTATAAAAATATTTTTTTTGGGTTATTAGCTTTTTAGTAAGGACAGAAAATGGCCCGCAATATGGCCGCTCACAAACTTGCTTTTACGATTTCGGTGTACATACGTTCAACGAAACTACCACCAGTCCACCACAACTCTCTTCTTCCTCTTCTTCAATTGCAGCGTGAGTAATTTACTTATTCATTGATTCATGGTTCACATACTTTAAATTAAGGGGCAAGTGTCGAAACCTCTGTATATGATATCTGAAATACTCATCGTCAATCAAACATTGAACCGAGAAGCAAAATCTATGTACTGAAGTTTATGAAGGTTGACTGTAATTGTACAAGCATTCGTTATGATCGATTGTTGAGTAGACTAGGATGCTTCTTAGAAAACCAATCTTCAAGATTTGATCCCAATAGATTAGGTGAAAATGAAAATTGGCTGCTAATTAGAAAACCCGAAATCGTAAAAGCAAGTTTGTGAGCGGTGATATTGCGGGCCATTTTCTGTCCTAACTACGAGGCTAATAACTCAAAAAATTATTTGTATATGATGAGCAAAGTAAAAAGAAGATAATAGTGGCGGTAGTTCATTGATTGGTGGTCGAGAACGGAAACGCCGAAGTGAGAGTGTCGACGGACTTTTTAAATAGCAAACTGATGACTACTCGCTGTATGAGGCAGCGAGAAGTTTAATTTTATGAAAAAAAAAAAAAGATTAATGACGTGGACCCATTTCTTGTAAATACTTTGAAATGAACCCCATTTTTGTAATTATTTTCGGTTTGAACCCCATTTAAGAAAAAAATTCGCAAACCACACTTTAACATTTTTTTTTATCAAATGTTCTCATATGTTAGTTGTTAAATATAGGTTAATCTAGAAAAATCTAGGCATAGCTATATAGATTAATATCTTTGTATCAATGCTTCATAATCCTAGAATTATCTAGAGGTTAAAAGAAGAAATAAGAGGTGAAATGCACCGACATGCAAAGGCCTATAAATAGGCTCATGTCTTCCCAATTTGTATCATGTAAGAAAAATAAACATACATCATCAAACAAGATAAATAATAAAGCATTTTATACAACCATCTCTCCCACTCTGAATACCTTGCTCACATTTAACATTTAACAAATAATCAACATATAAAAAACTAACAGTGGCATCAGAGCCATTCTAACCAAGTACTCCGAAAACAATAAACACTAGCAAATTAAAATTAGTCCCAAATAAATTTACACATTTAAAACATGTCCAACACAATACAAGTAAATTGGGTACCTACATTTAAAGGTGAGAAATATGACCTTTGGTGTACCCAAATGAAATCAATATTCATCTCATAAGGACTATGGGACTTAGTCCAAAGTGGGTATGAAAAACCCAAAAATACAGTCGAGGAAGCATCTTGGGACGCCACCAAGAAAAATTTATATATCGAAAATCAAAAGAGGGATCACTATGCCCTTTCTTTGATTTATCGAGGACTCGACGAGACAATACTCCCACGAGTCATTTCCGCTGCATCATCAAAGGAGGCTTGGACGATCCTGGAAAATACATACAAGGGCTCTGGCAAGGTAATTACTATTAAACTCCAAACTTTATGGAGAGATTTTGAAAATTTACTAATGTCGGAAGACGAGAATATAGAAGCATTCTTTAATCGTACCACTAACATTGTTAATCAAATTCGTTCATACGGTGATACGATTGAAGATACAAAAATTAACTCCAAATATATTAAGAAGTCTTCCGAAAAAATTTGAACACATAGTGGCCGCCATAAAAGAGTCAAAAGATTTAAAAGAACTTACAATAACTGAATTAATGAGCTCACTACAAGCTCATGAAGAAAGAATGAAAAGATTTTCTGACGAGCCACTAGAACAAGCATTTCAGGCCAAATTAAAATTTAATGGCCAAAACAATAACAAAAACTATCAAAACAAAAGAAATTCAAATAATCACATTAGGGGGAGAGGTGTTTATAACAATCAAAGGAACCAACCATATAACCAAACAGAGTTTTATTGTCAACTATGCAAGAAAAACAATCAAAAAACGGAAAATTGTTGGTACAAATGTAAGAGGTGTATAAGACACACCCACTTTGAAAAAGATTGTTGGTTCCGGAAAGAAGATGAGGCAAATTTCATTGAAGAAAATGAATATGGTGGACAAATGTTTTAGGGGGCGTTTGTTTCGTGCACGGGTATGGGGTTGGAATCGGGAATCATACCCGGGTGGTATGGGTTTGGAACTTGATTCCTCATACCTTGTGTTTGGTTCATTTTTGAGTGGTATGGGTTTGAACATCAATTAAGGTTAAAATGCGTAAATTAAAGTATTATACATAATAATTTTCAATATTATAAAATCATGAAAATGATTAGTTAACCAAAAAAGTATATAAAAAATTGGATTTACAATATGCTATAATTTGTTTTTTCATATTTTTGATCAATTTAGTTTGATACTCGTGGGTATCAATCTCATACCCACCCCCCTCCTTGAGTATGAGAAATCCATACCTCATGGGTTTGAAGTATGAGTATGAAACCCTTGTATTTGCCAAACAAACACTTGGAATGGGTTTGGCTCATTCCAAACCCATACCTCATACCTTTTTTTGGGTGAACCAAACACCCCCTTACTCTTGCTTAAATGTGGAGGAAAAATCTACCGATATTTGGTATATTGACAGCGGTTGTTCCAACCACATGACTGGCAATAAAAATGCATTCGTCAGTCTAAATGAAAGTATAAAATCTCAAATTACTCTTGGCGACGGGCGAATCCAAGAAGTTGCGGGTAAAGGAATTGTAGCCGTTAAAACTCCAAACGGCTTCACTAAATTCATTCATGAAGTCTTATATGTCCCGGGCCTAGCACAAAATTTACTAAGTGTTGGACAACTGATACGAAGAGGATATATGGTGAAATTTGACTACAACAAATGCCTTATTTACGACAAGAAAAATGGCCAATTAATAGCTTCCGTACACATGGCCGCAAACAAAACTTTTCCATTAAAAATGCCCTTAAACACACAAAAATCAATTACACAAAAACAAACACCTCAAATATCAAACATTTCAAACTGCCCAAAACCAAAAACTTTAAACCCATCTTCAAAAAATCAGAAATTACGAAGTCCACAATATCAAGAAAAACAACCTCCATCTCCGCAAAATGACTTTGATTGTGGCCAAGCCATAATGGTACTCACAGCTCGGGAATCGTCAAGTTTTCAAGAAGCAGTTAAAGTTAAAAAAAAAAGGGAACTTGTGGACAAGTCAAAATACAAAGAAGTCATGGGCTGGAAGAACAAGAACAAGGATAATACGAAGCACTTCATCCAAAAATACGAGTCTCAACTCAGACATGACCATTGTGATTATAAGAGACGCTGTTTTTCACAGCAAGTCGAAGCACATCAAGATAAAACTTCATTTTACAATTGTTGGAAGACCAAGAGACCGAGTATAATTAAGTAAGACGGGGAAGCAGTCACCCAACATACTCACAGAAACAATTCCAGCCAATAGGAATTGTCGAGTTCAACGAGCTACTCAAAGGCCAAGATTTTTCAAGATTAAGGGGGAGTGTTAAATACGGGTTAATCTAGAAAAATCTAGGCATAGCTATATAGATTAATATCTTTGTATCAATGCTTCATAATCCTAGAATTATCTAGAGTTTAAAAGAAGAAATAAGAGGTGAAATGCACCGACATGCAAAGGCCTATAAATAGGCTCATGTCTTCCCAATTTGTATCATGTAAGAAAAATACACATACATCATCAAACAAGATAAATAATAAAGCATTTTATACAACCATCTCTCCCACTCTAAATACCTTGCTCACATTTAACATTTAATAAATAATCAACATATAAAAAACTAACATTAGTGGCCCTTGGCGACACACATACACGTTGATGTTGACTGTGGTTTTGTGAGTTTGTGTGTGATATGTGAGATTGTTCGGCTAAGTCTTTTAGTAATGACATAAAAATTAGATTAGGAAGATATGTTATAGCAACAAAATAGGTCCTCCAAGATTCTTAGGACGAGTGGACGACCATGGCATTTTATAAGAGAAATTACAGACGACATGTAAGTATTTTTATTCTCACTAATTCAATATTAAGGTACTCTTATGAAAGGAATTTAAATGAAACTATTCCAGTACGTCGTATATATATTATTATGTGCGTAATCGATAAATCGGCGCATAGCAATAATAACTGAATGACTTGTGCAAAACGTGTGACATAACTCAAAACACTACTCCTTTCACCTTACACAAATACTACGTAGGTATGTAAGACGGTCTCACATAAGTTTACTGTAAAATCGTAAAATAGATTTCTCTTATAACTACGCTTACCTGCTAATATCGTTATGTACTTATGTTTAGGTCCGATTTACATTATCTTTCTATAAAATTAAACCGTCTTAGACAAATCCAATTGTGACCTAAAAGAAAAATAATAATGAATAGCACATTCAGACAGTATCTGTGTAATTGAGTTTCATACAACTACTACTACATAGAGATTATAATATAGAAGTTGAAATATAATAATCAATATACAAAAGAATGTTATAAGACTGTTTTATTTTAGAATTTGAGTTATATAAGAACTCTCACATTAGGATTACTATAAAGTTTAGTATTTTTACACGGCTCCCTGCCTGATCTTCCTTACAGTCTGCGTTCTTATTATGTGAGTGGGTCAATCATTTGATTTTAGTAAATATTTTAAAGGATGACAAATAGAAATTATATTCCCCTATTTTAATAAATTATATATATTTAATTTAAATATAATTAACATGTATTTCGCAAATAATGTGTAGAAATGATTAAAAAGAAGGGATTATGAGATAATGATGATAATGAGATGGTATTAAATTTTTGTGTTTCTACATCAATCGAATATAGAGACGCAGTTGACACTAAGGGTGACATCAACCGGTTACTTATAGAACTTCTTAGTTACATACATCTAAGTTACATTGTTGTTTTTATAACAAAAGAGGGATACCCTGTAGAAGTAAAAAAGAAAAAAAAAAAAAAAAAGAACCCAGTGGTGTTAGTCTAGTGGTAGCTGGGTTAAACCTTAAAGCTTGCAGAAATGCAGGAGTTGAGAGGTCCCAGGTTCGACTACCAGCTGGGGCGATGATCACTTGGCCACTGCAGCCCCCGAAGGGGGTGGCTTACATGGTCCATGTGGTGGTGCGGGAATGCATGGGCCCGGGGGGGACTCAACCCCCTCGTCATCAAAAAAAAAAAAAAAAAAAAAAAAAGAAAAAGAAAAAAAAGGATGCAATGTAGAAAATGTGTTAGGATGCGTGCGTAGGTTAATTAACACGCGGTCTAATTTTGATTGTGTCTTTTCAAAAAGAGATTTGTTTGTAATGATTTTCTATAGTGCAACGGTATTTATATAACATAATATTAAAAATGGTATGTGCATTAAATATACTAGATTTAGTTTAATGTTAAGATAAATATCTCTATCTTAAAGGATATTAATTGAAAGATTAAAGTAGTGGCCAACAAAATCATCAATAGAATATAATAATTAAGAAATTATAATTTATAATATAGCATAGATAAAATTTAAAAGATAAGAAGTATTCAGTTCATTTCTACTCAACGTCACTCCGTTCAGTTCAGCTCAACTTTACTCCAGCTCCATTCAGTTTAGCCCAACTCCATTCAGATCAGTTCAGTGCAATTTAACTCCATTCAGTTCAGTTCAGCACAACTCTTTTCAAATTAACTATTACTTCAACTCCATTCAGTTCATTTCAGTTCAACTCGGCTCCATTCAGTTCAGTTCAACCTCTCTCAGCCGAAAAGAACAAGACCTAAAATAGAAGTTCCTAACATAATATAATCTCTCTTTAATTAACCACATTCTCGAAATATCGTTGGCGAGTAAGATTTAAGGATCTGTCGATCGACCTAATCCCATATGCCTTGCTATCATTAGTCCTATACATGATAGACCATTAACAGTAGGTCCGTGCATCGCACGGGCATTAAATCTAGTATATATAAAGCATAAACTTTTCAAGCGATATTAGAGAGTCCAACTTTTTTAGAAATCCTAACAAGAGTAGATTTCGAAAAAAGTTAAATAGATAAAATTGTCCTAATAAAAGTAGATTTCTTAGTATTTAAAACAAATTTTATTAAAATTATCCTAATATAAGTAGATCAAATATATTTTAATAAAATTATCCTAATATAAGTAGATTAACTAGTGACTTGTGTGAACAATTTGAGAGGTTTCCCAGGTTGTCAGTAATGGAGCCCCATACTTGGTTTCCCATTAAATCTAGAGACACTAGTGACTTGTGTGAACAATTTGACAAGGATTGAATTATGTCTGAAAAGTCGTAGTTGAGACTGGTGTAATATAAATCTAGGAGTTGTAAACTACATAAGCTACGGAGGAAATTCATAGCATGCCCAGTCTGTTGGAAATTACTTCCAAACAGTTGTTGATTATTAGCAGAGACGTCAAGTTTAACAAGGTTGGTTGCGACTCCACCTAAGTGGGACAACCACTCAAATATGGATGTATCATTCAAGTTATTTCCAGAAAGGCTAACAATATCAAGGGTTGTCGAAGAATTAATATACGAAAGAGAGGAAGACAACTTTAGAGATAGATTGCAATTATTCAAGCGAAGGATACGTAAGAAAGGTAGATTGTTAATGATAGAGAGCCAACTGCTTGTAGCTACACTTAAATCAATACCACTCAAGTCCACCACCCTTAGCAACCTTAGTTGCGAAAGCCAACGCAAGCTTTCCACCCTCATATTACTGGAAGAAAAGTCACAATTAAGTTCAAGAGATATTAATCTAGAAAGATTTCCAATCTCATGAGGAACGATACCTAATCGACCCAATATTAGAGAGGTTAAGGTGCTCTAATTTAGAAAGTGAGCCTATAAACTTGGGTATATTTCCTCGAAAACGATTATAACTAAAGTCTAAGTGATTATAACCAAGTAAAGATACACCAAGTGTACCTTCTAAACAAGACTCGTCATTGTGATTATTATAGTAATTTTCGGGTGTTGGAAGACGGAGGGCAATGACTTGACCAGAGTGATTGTGACACTGAATACCGCGCCGCCACTGACAACAATACCGATTAACTCCCCAAGAATCAAGGAGTCCACAACGGTCGACACTAATGCCACGTTTGAACTCAAGCAAAGCTTCTCTCTCACTCTCCACACATTCTATTCCCATATTATTACTATTATCAATGTCTGATCTAGCATGACAACGAAAGAAGGTCAGATAAACACAAAAGAGTAGAAAAACAAGGAAAAGTAAGTGACTCATTTTATCGTTAATGTAATGGGTTAATGTATGTTGGATGCAGGTTTGCATTTGTATATATAGAGGGTGTGTATATTTCTACGGTCTGATTGTTCGCCGCCACGAAATTTTACGGGTAGATTGTTTGTAGATCGTCAAATGGTGCATGAATGCATATTCCAAGCTGCAGCAAACCTAACCTTAATTAGAGTAGCATGATTAATTTTATCACTTGTCTTGATAAGACATAAGTAGCTATTAATGTGGACATTAGTGCAGAAAAAATTTAATTCCACGAAATAAAAGTCATGCTATTTCCACGAAATTACAAAGCCAATTTTCCACAAAATTAAAACAGCGTGAAAATTGGAGCAAGTTTTAATTTATATTCCACGGAATTACATGCCAACTAGTTTTATATCCGTGCAAAAAATGCACGGGTCGTAATAACAGGCGTTATCATTAGATATATGAGTATATAATTGAATATGATTAAGTGTTCAATACCGTGACAATATAAATAGTCCATATTTGGAGAGTCGAATATTTGATAAATATTAGATTTGAATATCAGATAATATACAACCGTATTTTATTATAATTACATTAAAGGTATTTGACATGTTAGACCCGTTAAATGTATGTAAATTGCAACATTTTATGTAAATTGTGACATTTTAACTTATGTTTACCATAAGTAATTAAAATAGAAATATGAGATAGGAATAGGAATTGGGTTGAGGAGAGAGGGTAATTAAATAGAATAGGGAACATGGGGGGACCCACATGTAAAAACTCAACAACCAATGAGAAGTATTTAAAAAATTTAGCTTTTATACTATGTAGATTTTGACCTTGTATACGCTTGTTAATAACTTGATCATTGTTCTCGTGGGTTAGGAAGTAAATAAGAGAAAAGTTAAATAAACGACTGAGACGGAGCAAGTATTGTACTTCCTCCATTCAACTCCACTTTACCACTTTTTTTTTCACGTTTGCCAACGCGTGTTTTACGCGCTAAATATCGTTAGCTATGTATTTGCAAAAATTATAAAAGTTAGATATTTTTAATGTACTCATAAAGACGAATCAAACAAGATCACACATGAATATATTTTCACTTACGTATTGAGAGAAAATTGAAATTGAATACTCACTCGTAAATAGTGTTCAAAAATGAAATAGGTGGAGTGGAGTTGAATGGAGGTAGTAGTAAGGTAGTGGCAAGTTAAAACAGAATTAGTGGTCAAGAATGGAGCCCCCATGGTTGATTATAGCTTAAGTCTAAAATATCAGGTCCTGGTTCCTTATGTAAGGCTGTAAATGAGCTGAGTTGAGCTCGCTCGCCAAGTCCTGGTTTCTCATGTAAGGCTGTAAATGAGCTAAGCACGCTCGCTAAGCCCTCAGAATCGGCCTGAGACAGGTCAAACTGAGTTGGAGCTGGAGATCGGGCTCGAGCCTTAACCTTAACCGAGCTAAGCTCGAGCAGACTAATAAGGCTCGGCTCGGAAGCTCGTTTGTGCTCCGTTATGTTTTAAATTTCTTAATTTTTATCAATAATAATTTTTTTACTTAAATCATATCACTTTTATGATAATTTTTATCAATAATAATTGAGGGTGTGTTTATTTCTACGTTCTGATTGTCGGCAGCCACGAAATTTTATGGGTCATTGCCAATTTTACCATTCAAAAAATCTTCGCAAATTGTTTGTAGATCGTCAAATGGTGCATGAATTGCATATTCCAAGCTGCAGCAAACCTAACCTTAATTAGAGTAGCATGATTAATTTTATCACTTGTCTTGATAAGACATAAGTAGCTATTAATGTGGACATTAGTGCAGAAAAAATTTAATTCCACGAAATAAAAGTCATGCCTATATTTACACGAAATTACAAAGCCAATTTTCCACGAAATTAAAACAGCGTGAAAATTGGAGCAAGTTTTAATTTATATTCCCCGAAATTACATGCCACTTTTGGCCTTGTATACGCTTGTTAATAACTCGATCATTGTTCTTGTGGATTAGGAAGTAAATAAGAGAAAAGTTAAATAAACGACTGAGACGGAACAAGAATTGGAGTAAGGTATGTAGTGGCAAGTTAAAACAGAATTAGTATTAGAACACACAGAATACTTGCTCCCAGGGTTCCGCCACGTACATACAAATAATATACAATTCCCTCAACCAAGAGAAGGCGCTGATTATAGCTTAAGTCTAAAATATCAGGTCCTGGTTCCTTATGTAAGGCTGTAAATGAGCTGATCTGAGCTCGCTCGCCAAGTCCTGGTTTCTTATGTAAGGCTGTAAATGAGCTGAGCTGTGACACCCTTAAATCTAGCCTTAATTAAATACGTAAATTCTACAGAAAAACTGGTAGGATATGTTTGTAATTGGTTCAACTAGCCAAAAACTTGTAATTTCAAAAAATTTTCTAAACCAATCACAACATTTCCAACATTCCCCAGAGGCGGGTGCCAAAACCTGCAATGCTAACGAACTACTTTACATGCCATAGCTAAATAAGAAAATAGAATGATACAAACCAAAAATAGAAAAGGGAGACATATGTCCCTTCAAATTATATACAAAATCAAAAGTTAAAAGGTTTACTATAAGAATAGCCAAAACTAGGTCCAAGGTTCCTTATGCTCACTAGCTCGTCTGTGACCCCAACAAAGCATCAACAACCTGTCAATCGCATTTTATACAAACACGAAAGCCACAATTCAGTGGGGAGTAACTTCGAGTCCTCCCAGCCACGAATCGTCAAAATTAATGTAACATGTAGTAAAACATGTAAACAATATGATAATTAATTCAATTATCAATTATTCTAACATATGAGTCCTAAATGACCAAACTAAACTATCATGTGCAACATATAACAAATTGTAATCCAAACTTTATCAATTGTAACCGGCTTACATCTCACCTATTACAATTCATAAAATCACCATACAAGAAAGGGCAATATATCAAAGACAGGCATAAGTTCTTAGCACCGTCAATAGTCACTCTGTAACTCGAGTCTATACCACGAGGTAGGGAAGGTAATCGAACTGGTATCTTGGCTCAGCGGTTAATATTAATAAAACATGGCCAAGACACAACACAACCCTAGCCTAAAATCTGCGCAGACCTAGACATGCGGATACACACCACCGCACCCAAGACCCACAATTTTTCTAAAACAAAGTGAGTACCCTAAGGAGACCACCAAAGGGTTGGCTAGTACTTAAGCTGACCACTTATTATCAAAATAAGTAACGAGGTCATGCCCCAACTTGGATATAAATCCACTAGTCAGACATATACTCGTCAAGGACTATAAAGACCTATCTATGATGAAGGCCGAAATACTCACCTAGGACCTAGTCCCAGCTAGTCCCAGCTTGAATACTTTAGCCCACACCACACGAGACAAGTAAGACACCCACTTAACCATAAGAGGACAAAAAGTCCAACTTACCAACCTAAATGCTAACATCCTATCATGTGAAAGGCTATATAAATGTCTATTCAGCAGATAATCCAACAGTATCCTCAATAAGTATTCAATACTAATTACCAATTCTAACAATATTAACCATATTAAAGGCTTCAGGGAATCTAGGGCCGTTTCTACAATATAAGAAGCTACTTAAATCAACTAATTACACATGTGAGATAAAAATATAATGAATGGCCTAAAACAAGAAAAATGCCGATTATCTAATTCATTCAACCGAATTTTTACCCGCAACCCTGACCTTGCGGCAGTGCGGGTTAAATTTGCGGTGACCAATCACTCAATTAACTGACATCGCATCAGTCAAAGGGACTAAGGCTCAGTTTTCGGCACAATTAACAAAACATTACAATTATCGTTATATAATTCATTCTGAGCCTAATCTTTACAATTTCATTTTCTAACCTATACTAACATGTGCAACTACCAAAATAAATATAATTTTTACCTTTAACATAATTTTTATTACTAATTTGATTTAATTCAAAAGTTTACCCATACATTACTTATTCTAATTATCTCATTAATGAACCTAAAATGACGAACAATGCATGGAAAACCGCGAAACAAGCAACGGGCCAACCCGGGCCAGCCATGGGCTCGCCGGTCACTCTGCTCGGACTCTTGCCGCCCCCTACACCTCTCTTTTTTCCATTTTTGTTCATTATAACATCGTCTGAACACTAATTAATCGTTCCCAATTCAACTTTGTTAACTTAAACTAACAAAAGGCATAAATTAAGCATTCATGCATCTAATTTTAACATGTGAAAATTTCTACTCAAATCAAAAATCACAAAACATCCAAAAACAACAAAGCATGTGACGATCTTTCGTCGAGTAACTCGAAATATGTTAACTTAAGCTAGAAAAAGAGCAATTAGCACCTTAAAACCCAAACCCTAACAAGCACTAGCCGCTATCCTCGACAATATACGAGTCCCCAAACTCGTCCTCCAATTCTTCACCTAAATAAACAATAAAAACACAATAAATAAGCATGAACACCGAAATTTCCGAAAATTCATCTTAAAACAACTTCAAGAAAACTGAAATTAAAACATACTAGGTTGTAGATCTCGACGAGGGGATTCCGGAAATATAAATTATGCGAAAAACCGATAAGAAATGCAAAAGTTATGAGGATTTCTAGCTTGAATGTATAAAAATGGTGATTTGGAATGTTAAGGAAGATGATAGAAGGGAAGAAAATCAGAAAAAAAGAAAGGAAGGGGGTGTGGTCCGCGGGAAAGGGAGAAAGGAAAGGAAAGAGCGGGTTTGAGTCGGGATTTCTCGAGTCGGTTTTGACTCGTTTCGATAATAATTAAAATCGTAGGTCAAATGCAAATTCCGACAAGACCAAAGTTTTTAAACACGAGATTACAAGAAAATTGAATACTCATACGACCCATTTCCAAATTCGTTTACCCAATGTTCAAAAGAATTGTCATTTCCCACCGATACGCCCTTATTTCGAAATAAAAAGTTTTACACGGTTTAAACTATTTTTAAACATCTCGAAACTATCAAAATAATTACTTTTCTTCAAAATATAATAAAATTATATTTCTTTGAATTATTTTTACTTTAAATACTTAAATATCAAATTTTATTTGATTAATAAATTATTTTCGAAATATATTAACGGTCCGAAATTACGGGGCGTTACAATCGGGGGAAGAAGTTCACCAGAGATATTATTGTTGCTCAAATGAAGGACATTAAGATTGTTTAGAGCACCGATGGAGCGTGGTAAATTCCCCCAAAGTTTGTTGTTTTCTAGATGTAAAGTTAATGTGTTCGAGTAAATAATCGTTTTGAAAGTTTTGTTCTGTTCCTTTCCATGTTATCATTGCATTATCATCCGTATGAGGAACCAAGCGGGAAACGCGGAAGAAAACCATTGAGATACCTTGTAAGCTGCTTTTTGTGTTAACTCCCATCCCTGTGAGATTGTATACGCATCTTGGGATGGTTTCGCGGATGTGGTTGTTTGAAAAATCCAACATTTGAAGCCAAGAGAGGTGACACGAGCTTGAAGGTATATGGATCCAGATAGCTTATTACCTCGCAAGATAAGAGCGCCAAGACTTCTAAAACTATTCCCTAAGGCATGGGGTATGTAACCAGACATTGAATTATGGGAAAGATCTAGAATATTCAAAGACGTGCAATTTAGTAGGGATACCGGAATTTCACCCGAGAGATTGTTGCTGCCCTAATGTAGAACACTGATATGACTTAATACACCTAGGGAGATCGGTAAATTTCCCCAAAACTTGTTGTTTTCGAGGTGTAAGACTTTTAAATTATCACAGTAACCCCAACAATCCGGAAGCTTACCTGAAAATGAGTTGTTTGATAGGTAAAGATAGATTAGAGACATTTTGGTTTGTGGACATAAGAAAGGAACCAGGCCTTGAGAAAGGTGGTTGTTGTTGAGAACCAAGACTGTAACATTCCTCATAAACGATGATATTGCGTCACTGAAATTGTTTGAACTCAAGTCTATCCATGGGGGACGCTCAAATGTGATTGATACATCTGGAAGTACCCCATACATCATATTCCCAGACATTATTAAGTTATGTAGTTTGGATGATAACGAGTTCAGAAAAGATATAGGCATCTTGCCTGAAATACGAGTGTTGGATAAACCAATAAAGGACAAGTGTTTTTGAGTTACAAGCCACATTGGGAATTCTGGGCCAACCATACAGTTAGTTGCGAAAGTCACCACAAGCTTTCCACTCTCATAGTATTACGATAACGTACAAAATTAAGATTAAGAATTGTTAATCTAGAAAGATTTCCAATCTCATGAGGAACGGCAACTGTAAATCCAACATTGAACAGGTTAAGGTGCTCTAAATTGAAAAGTCAACCTATAAATTTGGGTAATTGTTCTCCAAAATAATTAGAACTGAGGTCCAAGTATTTTAAATATGTCAAATTAAGTAAAGACACACTGACCAAAATGGTTTTGACACTGGGCAGCAATCTTGAGTGACTCCCCAAGAATCAAGAAGTCCACAATTGTCGACAAGAATGCGACGTTTGAACTCAAGCAGGGCATTTTGCTCGCTCTCCACACATTCTATTCCCTTGTTACTATTACCAATCTCTAATCTAGCGTGACAACTAAAGTAGGTAAGCGGAACACACAAGAGTAGAAGAACAAGCAAGTGACTATATAATTTGGAGGTAAATTGGGTACTCATATTAATGTGCGTTGAACGAGTTGTGTGAGTGACTATATAATTTGGAGGTAAACGGTTGTTAATGTATGTCGTTATATAGAGGTGATACGATATTAGATGACGTAAGTGATGAGCTCAGCTTAGATTTGAGTAGTGGGAGTAGTATGCACGGTCAAGGTCAAGATCAAGAAACAGAATCAAGATGGGATTCATTGCTTGGAGCGAAAACAACTCGAGGAGTTGGAGTTTTAGTCGTGGAAGGACAAGCTGAATAGTCGGCTTCGATTACGTTTCCGTTAATTATTAGGATTTATTTTACCAGTAGAATAAAGGCAATTTAGAGCCTGAGATATTAATTAGATAGAAGTCTCGATTAACTTAGGGAAATAAAACCGTATAAACACGGTGCTTTTAGAAGTCTCAAAGGAACAGGAAACTCATGTTTCCTTAGAGCATTAGGACTAGAGTTAATTACTATAAATAGTCTTCTTTGTAGCCCTTAATATTCATTCAAGTTTGATAATAAAAATCTCAGAAACCATCAAGTTTTGATCACATTAAGGTTTGAACGGTCTTTCAAATCTCGTTTAAAGTATCGATCGGCGTCGTTACCTTAGACAATTATTGACTCGAATTTAGGCGAATTCTAGCCAAATATCGTGGTAAGCAACTGAACTTGTCCCTCCATATCGAGAGGCCCGAGTTCGACCCCTGACCACAACCCTTTTCTATTTCTTTCCGCTTCCGTACTCAGATCAAGAGGTCTTTACTCATTTCATCAATACTTGTAATTTCGCGGAAATAGATGGGATGACTTCAAGACGCGATTGTGATATAGTCTGTTGGTGATTTAAGTGAATCACCGGTTTTAAGTGTAGTCGGGATTTGGTCAAAGTTAAGTAGATTCGTATCGCTATATCTACCTAGTATAAAAGCTAGGTTCTTTAAAGGCTTCTAATTGGCCGATAAAATTCATAAAATTGACTTTGTATGGGTCCCCCCATGTTCTACCTCTCATTTAATTACCCTTTCTCCTCTATAATAAATTTCTACTCTATTCTGATTATTCAATTGTCAATTTTTAATTACTCAATTCAATAATTAGTGATAATAATTGTAAACCAGTTATCACTCTCCAACCCACTTTAAATAATTTTGTTGACTTTTAATTTCAACAAGTCAACTGTTACATAAAAAAAAAAAAAAAATAGTTTCATGTTAAAAAAAAATGATGTTTAAAAAAGAAGTATGGAGTATAGTAAATAAATATAAATTCCTTAAAAAATAATATCTTAATAAAAAAATACCAGGTATCTAAAAATATTATGTGTATAATATTAAATCACCATAATAATTATAATTATACTACTGAATCTTTTAAAAACTGTAGATTTGAAGGTTTTCGAAAAAAATATTGATAAATATTTTAAAATGAAAAAAATACGAGTAACAATTAATGTAGAAGTGGAGATTTTCGGAGAAAAAAGGCAAAAAAAATATATTTACGAATAATTCTCTAAAAGAAACATAAAAAAATACTTTAATGAATATACTAAAATATAATAAATAAGAAATAATCAAATAAGAAGCATATTAGATCTGAAAAAAATCTGGAAAAAACATATTGACAAAATTTTAAAAGTCGAAAAAAAAATATGTACTTTGAAATGGGCCAAGCGAATAAAAGAACCCAGAGTATAATTTTTGGATCATAGTTACATGAATTTCTTCTACTTATACTCTTCAATTAACTCCAATATTGACATTAAATTTATTAAATTCGAATCTAAAAGGCATTAAAGATTAAAAAATATGTATATTGATGTAAATTGTCGATAGGCAGAAAATTAGAGGAAAATTTATCTTTATTTTTTCTATTAGGCTGGAGTCTCGATAGAGATCGGAATAAGAGGTGAAAAGTGTGAAGGTGATACTTGAGAACGGGTAGGATCGCAAGAGGAGAAAAATGATGATGAACAATGATTGGTTTAAATGAGCTTAAAAATATAAGAGGTGACTGATGAGGAGTGCGGCGGAACTTTAAGATAGGGGTAGAGAGTCACATGAAATGGGACGAGGGGGTAAAATGAGTGAGGAGGTGGCTGGGTATGGTTAATTACTTAAAACATATTTTTGGTTATGTATAATTTGTTTAGCTTTTAAGTTTTGGTAGGTTTATCCGTTTATATGTCAAAATCAGAATTTATAGGTAGGTAATACGAACTTACGGAGTACGTAGTAGTGAATAATAGAGCGTACGATAGTAGTGAATAATATGGGATATGGTAGTTTTTGTGAAGCGGTTTTGCCGATAAGACGATTTTATTGTCTAAAAATACAAATTATTTATTAGCATTAAATAAAAAGTTTTCTAATAAAAATAAACCGTTTTATAGTATGATGTCATACTAGTCTATAATTTGTGTAAGGGGCATATTTGTCATTTTGTAAAAAGTTATTTACCTGATATGGAAATAGATAACGAATGAATAATATACTTAAAATAAAAACAGATAACAAATGATTCGGCTAGAGAGAGTAATAGTTTTGAACTCATATTTTAGTCATATTTGTATTTAAAGAACTGAAAATGTCGGCCCAATTACAATTTAGGCACATTAGGATTGTTGATCTAAATATTATAGGAGTATAATTTATAGATGTACCTTTATTTTAACATGTCGAGATAATATATAGTTATTTTCACTTCCGTCGGCCCTCCATATAAGATTTTTCTTTGTTCTTTATATCAGTTTAAATGTATTAAAATCATGTTATATTCACTAGATACTTTTAACCAATTTAATTGATCATGAATTTATTATCATCGCTGTTTGTTTTCACTTCCGTCGGCCCTCCATACTTTTGCTTGATATATTCTCATCGCCGTTTGTTTTGCGATGGCAATAAACAAAGTCAAGGATAATCATACTCATTTAAGTGCTCTTATATACAATGATAAATTGATAACGCATGTTATTAGTTACGACCCGTGCATTTTCTGCACGGGTTTAAAACTAGTTGTGGGTAAAGGAGTGTGGACTACACGCTCACATAAGCGACTCTCGAGTTTTTGTAGCTTTTGGATAAGTTATATTGTCATACTTGTCCCAAAAGGTACCTCTTGGAAATAACCGATTATTTCCTTTAGGGTATGCATACAAAACATGTATAAATACATGTTGATGTATGATTGAAAAAAGATGAGAAAAATCCTAAACTTTTCGACTTTTAAAGAACAAACAAAATTACAAAATTTCATTTGTATTCTCTCGATTCTATTTGCCTAGAACGAGAGGGAATCGATAGTCTTATCCAACAAGGGATTTCGTGCAACCCAAGGCAAATGTAAGGGTCAAAATACTCTTTAAGGAAAACGATTCGTGATTTTATCGTTATCCAAGTTTATCATTTGCTATTGACCGTCGGCGGAGTGTCAACCACCCTGAACATATCCAACATAGTCTTCATCTCCTGGACTCCGGAGTGTAACTTGGCATAACTTTTCTACGAGAATTTATTATTTATGCACCAAAATTGACACAATAATGACAGAACAATGGGCCACTGATGTGATATAGTCTTCATCCTCTATTCCTCTTGACTACGAATTGTTTGACGATGACTCAGAAAAATCCATTGTAAAAATAATACCCAATAATTTTTTTAAAGTTTTTGCTTAATTGGGGTACAAACCCAAACTATTTAACAAAATAGGGCGGTTTTCAAACTATTTACCAAAAATGAGTCCAAGTCATCGTTTCCGCTTTTTTTTCTTTTTTTTTTTTTTTTAAAGTTGTATATATCTCGCTCTCCGTGGACAACAAGATACTATGAAAACCTAATATTCAGTCTACAAAGACTTCAAGACCCACCAATAAGTTCATGTTGTATTTTATGATCCAAAATATTGGTAAGTGTTTGTTTCTTAAAACTAAGTTAATTGTTTGTAGGTTTCCAATGTGACTATTGTGTTAGTGGAAATCATAAAAATAGGATCATGTAGTTGTGCACTAAAAACGTGGGTTGTGTGCTTTATAGTTAGTTATGTATGCCTATAAATTGGCCCGTGTTATTTGATTCATAATTGAGTTAGTTTACGAGAACTTTCTCCATATGATTCCACTCTCCTCTCATTTTAGTCTATCAGTTTATACATAAGAGCTTATAAATATGAGAGCAAAAGTGAATAATATCACCAAAATTGCAGATTCTGTCCGGCAACGATTACAGACAAACCAAAGCTCAAAATGACGGTCCCAACGGTCATAATGTGGCCATGGATGTCAGGAACAAGCTGGCAAAGTTTCGAGACGATTCAACGATTGAAACTCCAGCAATCGACAATTTACATTACCCTCTGCCTTTTTCTCTCTTTTGTTTTCATTTTCAGATTTTGTGTGATTATTATCCACACAAAGTTGCTGCTCCTATTTCCCTTGTACACAAAAAATGCTTCCCGAGAAGCTTTCACAAAGTCATAGCAATTGGGTCAAACAATTAATCCTTTTAGACTTACATACAAAGCACGATAAGAAAGTGGCTAGACCCATAACAAATACTTGTTCCCCTTGATCTACCATGTACATATAATTCCCTCAACGAAGAGAAGGCGCTGATGTTGTCAAGAATAGTATTCTCTCAACTATTGATATATCATTCAAGGCTGGTCTTAACCCCAAGAATCAAGGAGTTTGAGTTATTCAAGCAGGTATTCTCTCCATATCACTCACCACATACACAAGAGTAGGAGAAGGTGATTAATTTTGTAATTTTGCTGCAAATTCGTAGTGCTTCCGATCCCCAAGAATCAATAAGTTTTGTCATAAGTTCAGGAAAAAAAATTCACGGATCTAGGCCATCGGCAAAAAGGTTTCATACTTTCAAAACATATGGACGACGAATAATGGAGTAACCAATATCACGCCTCAGCGATAATGGTTTTTGTGGTTATAATGAGAAATGAAAATCGAGCGATAAGACTACTCGGAAAACACAATGCCATATAAAAGCTGATACAGATGATATTGAGGTTATATTGCAACTCCACATTTAGCTCAACTAAAATCAGAAACATGAATAACCTCATGTCTACATATTAATTTAATGTTCCCAACAAAGAAATCTACATATTTCATCTAAATCTTCAAGATTTTTATTTGTTATTTGCTGATCTTGCGTCTTAACAAGACGACTACCAATCGATCATAACAGGAGATCCTAATATATTCCTTTAAAGCAATAACAGCAGCCCCTGAAAAAAAATAAGCAAACTGCAGAATCAATTATAACAAAAAAAAAATTACATACAAAATCAGTTCATTAGAATATCAATTTAGAAAGACTTACGAGATGGCCTCAAGTTCTTCTGCAAACTCTAGCTATATTCACAACCACCATCACATAAATCCGATCTTTGATGTCATCATAGAACCGGAAGAAGGCATGTCTCCAAGACGTTTTGATAACTAAAGTACCACAAACTCCCCAAAATCCAAAGATAAATCCAAGCACTACACTTATGCACAGCCCTAGCTTAAAGTTATCGTTAGGCAGCTTCTCTTTGCCTAAATTATGTGGAATTATGGCTCTGTCGTCTTCATGACATTTAGGGAGTGGCGCTCCACAAAGTCCGGGGTTTCCCGCGTATGATGAAGTGTCGAAACTTTGTAGTTGAGTGCCATCTGGAATCTTTCCGGACAAGTTATTATACGACAAATCCAATACTCCTAAATAACTTATTTTAGCCAAACTAGTTGGGATTACACTGGAAATCTGATTATGTGATAAATCAAGAGATTGCAAAGCAGTCAATTGACCTATGCTCGATGGGATTACTCCACTCAAATGATTTCTTGATAAATTTATGGATACTAAACCAATAAGGCTTGAAATTTCGTCAGGGATATGTCCTTCCAGTAGATTGCTAGATAAATCTATGGCTTTTACGAGTCCAACTGAATCATGTCCTCCTCCAAAATTTTGTTCTTTTCTTTTCCACATTATCGATGGGTTATCATCAGTGAGATTATACGGAATGGAAAATTCTATATTTGTTAAATTAAGGGAGACATATTGTAAGACATTAGTTGTGTTAACCATGCCTTGGAGATTGTATATGCATCTTGGGATGGTTCCACTAATGCGGTTGTTGGAAAGATCCAATATTTGAAATCGAGTGAGATGACACACGCTTGAAGGTAAAGCTCCAGAAAAGTTATTATATTGGAGGGTCATGATGCTAAGATTTTTAAGATAATTTCCAACGGCATAGGGTATGTACCCAGACAATGAATTATAGGCAAGATCTAGACTAATCAAAGATCTGCAATTCAGTAGGGACACAGGGAGTTCACCGGAGAGATTATTGTTGCTCAAATGCAGCAAACTAAGCTTATTTAGTGAACCGATAGAGCTAGGCAGATTTCCCCAAATCTTGTTGTTTTTGAGGCGTAAGATCAATAAATTATCAAAGTAACCCCAACAATCAGGGAGCTTATCTGAAAATGAGTTATTTGAAAGATCGAGAACGATTAGAGGCATTTTGGCTTGCGGGCACAAAAAAGAAACAAGACCTTGAGAAAAGTGGTTGTTGTTGAGATATAACATTTTCACATAATTCAAAAACGGTGGTATTGTGCCGACGAAATTGTTTGAGCTCAAGTCTACCATTACCGTGGAATCAAATGTGGTTGATGCATTTGGAAGTGGCCCATACATCATGTTTTGAGACATTATTAGTTGCTCTAATTTGGGTGATAACGAGTCGAAAAAAGAATTAGGGATCATGCTTGAAATACCAGATTTGGATATATCAATATATATTAAGTTTTTTTGAGTTAGAAGCCACATTGGAAAATCTGGGCCAGCCTTACATGAGCTTAACAGGAGTTCTTGTAATTGAAATGGAGGAACCCAATTGGCACTAATGTTAACCACCAGTTCTGTGTTCTTCCCCAAGTTTAAATAACTTAAATTGGAAAGATTTGATAAATGTACACTCGTTAAAACTCCGTTCAAAGAATTCGAACCAAGATTCAACAATTCAAGCTTATGAAGTCCCCAAAGTGCTTCACTAATGGTGCCGTTAAGCTGATTCCCATAAACGTATAATTCCGTCAAGTATGAAAGGTTGCCAATGTTGTCCGTAATGGAGCCCCACAATTGATTAATACTTAAATCTAAAATCATTAGTGATTGGTGTGAACATGCAGATAAAAATTGGATAATCTCTGAGAAGTTGTACTTAAGACAGGTATTCTCTAAAAATAGGGTTTGCAAACTACATAAGTTACCAAGGAAATTCCAAGTATGGCTGGACAGTTGGAAAGTACTTCCAAACAGTTGAGAGTTCTCAGAGAGGTCAAGATAAACAAGGCTGATCTCAAGTCCGTTCAAATTGGACAACCACTCAAATATTGATGTATCGTTCAAGTTATTTAATGACAGGCTAATAGTACTAATGGTTGTGGAAGAATTAATATATGAAAGAGATGAAGGCAACTTCAGGGATAAGTTACAAAAATCCAAGCGAAGGGCACGTAAGTGAGGGAGGTTGTTAATAATAGACAACCAATTGTTTGTAGTTAGACTCAAATCAATACCACTCAAATCCAACTCCCTCAGCAACCTTAGTTGTGATAGCCACCTCAAGCTTTCAACCTTCATATCATAGTAACGATAATCACCATATAAACAATGAAGATTAAGAGATAATAATTTAGAGAGATTTCCAATCTCATGAGGAACGACTCCAGTAAAGCCAACATAGGAAAGGTCAAGGTGCTCTAAGTTGGTAAGTGAGCCTATAAACTTGGGTAATTGTCCTCCAAAATAATTTTGACTAAGGTTTAAGTATTTTAAATGTTTCAAATCAAGTAGAGATACACCGATTGTACCTTTTAGACAGAATTCCACATAGTCATCATAGTAATTCTGGGGCATGGGAAGATTGAGGGCGAAAACGTGGCCACCAGAGTGGTTATGACACTGAATACCACGCCATAGGCAGCAATCTTGAGTAACTCCCCAAGAATCAAGGAGTCCACAATGGTCGACTGTAATACCACCTTTGAACCGTAGCAAGGCATCTCTCTCACTCTCCACACATTGTATGCCTGTATTATTATTAACTTTATCAGTTTCTGATCTAGCATGACAACTAAAGTATGTCAGCCAAAGACACAGTAGCAGAAGAACAAGCAAATGGTTCATTTTATGTTTAATGTCGTTGATAAATGGACGTTGAGAATGAATCGTCAATTATTGTGTGAATGGTTTGGTTATCGAATTGGCGTATGTATATATAGAAGAGATGTCTACTCAATTCGTCATGACTTGTACTTTCCCGGAAATAGATTAAGATTACTCCATTCCATTCTGTACGTTGGTTAATGATTTTTAGAACTAAAGTGCTCAATGGGAAGAGTGACATTATTTGCATGTTTGCTACTTTTATTAAGGTAAGGTTCACGGATGCATTCACACACCAATCTGTTTCTCGTCATTTTAGGTGATATGTAATTATCCGACTTAGACCCAAATGACTTGCTCATAACCACGAGATGTGAATTACCCGATTGGAACTTTAACCAAAATTTCATCATACACCAAGTCATTAGCAGAAACAGGCAAAACCAGTACTCAATAACTCAAATGACCCGTTGGTTGCGTCTAGATGCAATAAACAAGATAGACATAGAAACATAATGTTGTAAGTTACTCCGTTATTGAATACAATACAATACAATACAATGAATTTGAAATGAGCGACCTATTAAGTTTGACGTCGACCTCTTAAATTGGCATCTTCTCTTATTATGCACAACTGCACAAAGCATAACGATTAATTCGTCCGAACCATCATAATGAGCGTGAATAAATAAATTCTCCGAATCATTTGTGATATGCAAGCTCAACGGTTAACTCTTAACTAATCTTTTTGTATAAGGATCGTTAAGACTATTATTGAATTTGTGCCTCTTGAATTTCTTAGTCGCAGCTTCGAACGGCTATACAGGAGTGAGTTATAAGCAAGATCGAGAATGATCAAAGACTTAAGGTCTACAAGGGATGCCAGAAGTTCACCCGAAAGGTTATTACTGTGCTAGTGCAAAACACTTAGCACGTGTAGTCAGTGGTGGAGCCAGGTTTTGAACTTGGGGGCGGAAAATTTTAGGAGGGATGGATGAGTCATAATATAAGGTACACTCGAAAAAAATTCAAAAAATTTAATTAAAAACTTTGAAAATCCCAACCGCCAGGAGGGCGAGGGCCCCTGCTAGCCCCCCTTAGCTCCACCACTGTGTGTAATTCCATTAAATAGATGACAAATGGTCTTCAATTTTTTATTTCTACACTAGTGTACGCGTGCACACGATGGCTACTTATGTCTATGATGACAAAGTGATTAGATTAATTATGCTACTCTTATTATGGTAAGCTTTACTACAAGTTGGCGTATGCATTCATCCACCAGTTTCTTGATTATCATTGTACTTTGACGACGGAAATAGCATGGTCGATCTCGTCTACGTTTGTTAATAACATGATCAACATTGTCGACGAGGAAGGTCTACTTCTTTTGTTATGGTAAGGTTGAAACCGACGGAATGAATTACAATGGTAAAAATCGAATTCGAAAGTTTTATGGCCAAAACAAAGATCGAAAATATTACATAGTGCGGTAGTGGCGAGCTTGTAACAGAATTTGATGTTGATGGACTACGCGTATACTCCATCTTTTTATCGAGTTGTATTTGTCACTTGTCAGTCTTTTCGCAGTGGCGAAGCCAGGATTTTAAGTCAGCAGGGGCAAAAGAGTAATATTATAAGGGAACCTCGAAAAAATCCAAAAATTTAACTAAATTTTTTGAAAGGGTACATATATTGTTTTGAATACATATATTGACTGGTTGGCGTATGCATTCATACACCAGTCTGTCGATTATCGTTGTTTGTACTGTGTTTGTTGAAAACTCAATCCATGTCGTTGTCGACAAGGAAGGTAATGAATTTTTTCATGTCTACTACTCTTACTCCCTTTGTCCCAATCATTTGCTTACATTTGATTTGATTGAGAAAACACAATCGAGATACAGGAAGTAAAATGGTAAGGTTGAAACTGGCAAGCGGATTTACAATGCATGCGGTAAAAGCAGAATTATTTGAAGTTTACGGCGAGAACAAAGACCGGAAAGTGGCAAAAATATTACATAGAGGCGAATTGAACTATTATTGGAAGAATCCTTCTACCACGTACATATAATTCCCTAATGAACAGAATGCATCGATGTTGTCAGGAATGGAGAGCTATATTTGGTTAGAGCATAATTCTAGTACACCAGTTCCTTGTTTACTCACAAAGATAAGGATTGGACTAATTATAGGAAGTCATGGCGCCGAGGTTGGTGTCAGACAAGTGTATGTATATTCGATTGCAAATCATTCCATAGCATGGTTTGTCGATTGCAAATCTTTTCTGAATATTTGATTACCAGAGATGTTAAGAATATATTCAAGGCTGGTTTAATTGCAATCAAGCTTAATATACTGCACTACAAGCAGTATCATTCTGAACTGACTGAAATTCCACTTCGTGAGTTATTGGAGTTGCTAGGATTCGAACCCGTAACCATTAGTCACGCTGGCTCTGATACCATGATAGATGAATCATCTCAACGAAAACCTTAAGGTAATGGTTGAGCCCAACTATAATATTTATATGCTATTATTTAGTGCATCGATAGAGCTATGCAGATTTCCCCAAATCTTGTTGTTTTCGAGGAGTAAGATTGAGATATATTATCATTCATGATACTCCCGTTTATACTTTATACTGCTGCACTACAAGCAGCAATATAATTCAGAGTGACTCGTCCGATTCCCAAGAATCAAAGAGTTCGCCTATTTCGACTCAACTATTGAGATATTATTCTGAACGACGAATAATGGAGTAACCAATATCACAGCTCGGCCATTATGGTTTCTGTGGTTATGAGAAATGAATATCAAGACAAATGCTTATACATATGAGATAAATGCCAGTGAGGATTTTATTGTGACTCCAAATTTAGCTCAAACTAAAATTAGATACATGAACTTGATGACGTCGATGTCACCGTATGACGCACTTATTCATTGTCCGTCTGAATCTACAAGATTTTTAATTCTTATCTGCTCATGTTGTATCTTAACAAAACGACTCCCAATTGATCGTAACAAGAGATCCTAATATATTCCTCGAGAGCAATATCAGCAACTGCTGGACAAAATAAGCAAACTGCAGAATCAATTTCAACACACAAAAAGCAAGTCTACATACAACATCAGTGGATTAATATTAGTCTATTAGATTAGAATGAAAGACTTACACGCAAGATGGCCTCAAGTTCTCCCCCAAACTCTTGTTATATTCACGACCACCATCACGTAAATTCGGTCTTTAATTCAAATTTAAATACATTATTGACTTGTGTGAACATACAGATAAGGATTGGATTATGTCCGAGAAGTCGTAGTTAAGACTGGTGTTGTATAATTCATAGTATATATCTAGTCCGTGGGAAATTACTTCCAAACAGTTGATAATTAATAGAGAGGTCAAGGTTAACAAGGTTGGTCTCAACTACTCAACTTAGACAACCACTCAAATATGGTGTTATAACGCCCGTTACAAAAAAAAAAAATGAGTGAGACGGAGGATTGAAGGAAGTATTATAGTGTTAAGTTATATTTTTTACCGCAAGTATACAGTGTCGTGTAACACTTGAGAGTTGTGACGCACAAAGAGCAAATTGAATAATAGTCGGTTCTATTCTAAGTGTTTAGCTAAATAGATCAAATGTGATGGTTATTTAACTAGTGATTTAAACTAAGTACATAACAATGCAATAATACTAAAATACTAAAATGATGAGAAGCAACATCAAGAGTAAGGGTGAAATCAATTAGTAAGAGGACTAGGACACGACTTCTCAGGTTCATGAATTAGTATAGGATTTAATCACATAAAAAAACTGAAAATGAGACGCACTCAAAAATAATTTGGGCCCGTCGGATGTAACGATGCACCGACTGTGCTTGAGTTACACCGATGCTGGTCTTTTACGTCGGATGTACTCTGTTTCGTCCGCCCTTCACAAAATTGCACCGGACGCCTTCAAGTTACATGGGCATGTTGTTAGATGTTAACTTGTTACACCGGATGTAGCTTGTTTTGCCTTAATTCCTTGCCTTGTGGCTTCCGTTTCGAACCATCCTAGCTCTCGTGTCGTCCCAATGCCAAATTTGCCTGTATGATGGAAAAGACACAGAAACAACTACAAAGAGCATGAATATTGAATATGCAAGCTAAGCGGGGGAGAGACATGTAAGCAAAATGCGGCAATAAGCAAACGGAAAGAGGATGTAAATGAGTAGATATATTACAGAGGCGAATTAGTATTGGAAGACCTGATATACTACACGGAGAACACAATGCCATATAAACGCTCGCTGATGCAAATGATATTGAGGTTTTATTGTAACTCCAAATTTAACTCAACTAAAATCAGTAACATTAACTTGATGTCACCATTCGACAAACTTAATCTTCGAGCTTCTTATTTGTTATTTGCTCATCTTGCGTCTTAACAAGACGACTACCAATCGATCATAACAGGAGATCCTAGTATATTCCTTGAAAGCAATATCAGCAGCCCCTGGAAAAAAAAAAACTGCAGAATCAATTTTAACAAAAAAAAAAAAAATTACATACAAAATCAGTTCACTAGAATATAAATTTAGAAAGACTTACGAGATGGCCTCAAGTTCTCCTGCAAACTCTAGCAATATTCACAACCACCATCACATAAATCTGGTCTTTGATGTCGTCATAGAACCGGAAGAAGGCATGTCTCCAAGATGTTTTGACAACTAAAGTACCACAAACTCCCCAAAATCCAAAGATAAATCCAAGCACCACACTTATGTACACTCCTACCATAAAGTTATCGCTAGGCTGCTCTTTGTCTATATTTGTCGGAGTTATGGCCCTTTCATCTTCATGACATTTAGGTAGTGGTGCTCCACAAAGTCCAGGGTTTCCCATGTATGCTGAAATGTCGAAACTTTGTAGTTGGGTGCCATCAGGAATCCTTCCGGATAAGTTGTTATACGATAAATCTAATACTTCTAGAGTACTTATTTTAGCCAAACTAGTTGGGATTTCACCGGAAAGCTCGTTATGTGATAAATCAAGAGATTCCAGAGAGGTCAATTGACCTATCCTCGACGGGATAACTCTACTCAAATGATTTCTTGATAAATTTATTGATATTAAAGCAATGAGGCTTGAAATTTCTTCAGAAATATCTCCTTCCAGAATATTGTTAGATAAATCAATGGTTTTTACGAGTCCCACTGAATAATATCCTCCTCCAAAATTTTGTTCTTTTCTTTTCCACATTATCGATAGATGATCACTTATCTCATAAGGATATAAATTAATTAAATCAGCTAAAGCATATTGTAAGACATTAGTTGTGTTAACCATGCCTGGGAGATTGTATATGCATCTTGGGATGGTTCCACAAATGCGGTTGTTGGAAAGATCCAGTATTTGAAGTCGAGTGAGATGACACATGCTTGAAGGCAAGGCTCCAGAAAAGCTATTATTTTGTAGGGTAAGAATGCTGAGATTTTTAAAATTATTTCCAAAATCAGAGGGTATGTACCCAGACAGTGAATTATGGGCAAGATCTAGACTAATCAAAGATGTGCAGTTTAGCACAGACACTGGGAGTTTACCCGAGAGATTATTATTGCTCAAATGCAGCAAATTGAGCTTATTTAGCGCACCAATGGAGATAGGCAGATTTCCCCAAATCTTGTTGTTTTCAAGCTGTAAGACCAATAAATTATCAAAGTAATCCCAACAATCAGGGAGCTTCTCTGAAAATGAGTTGTTTGAAAGGTCAAGAAAAATCAAAGGCGTTCTGGCTTGCGGACACAAAAAAGAAACAAGACCTTGAGAAAAGTGGTTGTTGTTGAGATATAACACGTTCACATAATTCAAAAACGGTGGTATTGTGCCGACGAAATTGTTTGAGCTCAAGTCTATTGTTACCGTGAAATCAAATGTGGTTGATGCATTTGGAAGTGGCCCATACATCATGTTTTGAGACATTATTAGCATTTCTAATTTGGGTGATAATGAGTCGAAAAAAGAATTAGGGATCATGCTTGAAATACTAGTGTTGGATATATCAATTGTAGTTAAGTTTTTTTGAGTTAGAAGCCACATTGGAAAATCTGGGCCAACCTTACATGAGCGCAACACGAGTTCTTGTAATTGAAATGGAGGAACCCAATTGGCACTAATGTTAACCACCAGTTCTGTGTTCTCCGCCAAGTTTAAATAACTTAAATTGGAAAGATTTGATAAATGTACCCCCGTTAAATCTCCCTTCAAGAAATTCCAATCAAGAAGCAACGTTTCAAGCTTAGGAAGTCCCCCAAGTGCTTCACTAATGGTGCCGTTAAGCTGATTCCCACCCACGTTTAATTCCCTCAAGTATGAAAGGTTGCCAATGTTGTCAGTAATGGAGCCCCACAATTGATTCCCACTTAAATCTAAAAACATTAGTGATTGGTGTGAACATACAGATGAAAATTGGACGATTTCTGAGAAGTTGTACTTAAAACCGGTATCCGCTAAACTTAGGGTTTTCAAACTACATAAGTTACCAAGGAAATTCCAAGTATGGCTGGACAGTTGAAAAGTACTTCCAAACAGTTGAAAATTGCTAGAGAGGTCAAGGGAAACAAGGCTGCTCTCAAGTCCATTCAAATTCGACAACCACTCAAATATTGATGTATCATTCAAGTTATTATCGTAAAGGCTAATAATACCAAGGGTTGTGGAAGAATTAATATATGAAAGAGATGAAGGCAACTTTAGTGATAGGTTACAATGATCCAAGTGAAGGGCACGTAAGTGAGGGAGGTTGTTAACAGTAGACAGCCAATTGTTTGTAGTTAGACTCAAATCAATACCACCCAAATCCAACTCCCTCAGCAACCTTAGTTGTGATAGCCACCGCAAGCTTTCAACCTTCATATCATAATCACCATATGCACAATGAAGATTAAGAGATAATAATTTAGAGAGATTTCCAATCTCATGAGGAACGACTCCAGTAAACCCAACAAAGGAAAGGTCAAGGTGCTCTAAGTTAGTAAGTGAGCCTATAAACTTGGGTAATTGTCCTCCAAAATAATTCCAACTGAGGTTTAAGTATTTTAAATGTTTCAACTCAAGTAGAGATATACCGATTGTACCTTCTAGGCACGCATCCTCATTACTGGCGGCATAGTATGATATTGATAACCGTGTAGGAAGATCGACGGCAACCACGTTGCCAAAGTGGTTGTCACACTGGATACCGCGCCATAGGCAGCAATCTTGAGTAACTCCCCAAGAATCAAGGAGTCCACAACGGTCGACAGTAATACCACCTTTGAACCGTAGCAAGGCATCTCTCTCACTCTCCACACATTGTATGCCCGTATTATTATTAACTTTATCAGTTTCTGATCTAGCATGACAACTAAAGTATGTCAGCCAAAGACACAGAACAAGCAAATGGTTCATTTTATGTTTAATGTTGTTGATAAATGGATGTTGAATGAATCGTCAATTATGTGAGTGATTTGGTTATCGGATTGGCGTATGTAGTATATATAGAAGAGATGTGTACTCAACTCGTCATGACTTGTACTTTCCCGGAAATAGATTAAGACTACTCCATTCTGTATACGTTGGTTAATGATTTTTAGGCCGTGCAATGACTTGAACATGTGAAGTGGTATTTTCTTCATCAAGGAGAGTCATTGTTTTCTGCTCATCAATATGTCTATCATATTCTGATGAATAATGACAAGTGATTAGAATATTTAGATCAATAATGACAAGTTTTTAGAACTAAACTGTTGCTCGTCCTTTTATTGAGATATGTAATTATCTGACTTAGACCCAAATGACTTTCTCATAACCACGAGATGCGAATTTCCCGATTGGAACTTTAACCAAAATTTCATCATACACCAAGTCATTAGCAGAAACAGGCAAAACCATTACTCAATAACTCAAATGACCCAGCCCATTGGTTGCGTCTAGATGCAATAAACAAGATAGACATAGAAACATAATAATGTTGTAAGTTACTCCGTTATTGAATAGAATTGAATAGAATACAATGAATTTGAAATGAGCGACCTGTTGGGTTCCTTATGTTGATGATAACATGCCCATTTGATTTGTGTTATCTTAGTTTACCTTTTCAGGATTAATGATGTAATCAAGCTTGGATTAAGAAGTGTTGAAGTTGTTATTAATTCCATTGTATTTAGTCAAGTGTCATCTAATGTACAAGCAAGAAAGTAGAGTATACTAGAGTAATAGAAACAGTCCAGACGACTGTTGCTTTCACACGCAAACAGCTGTTTGGATTATGCCACAACTCGTAAAAATTTGAAGTCCCTTTTTATCTTTCAAAAAGCCTTTCACGTGACTTATTTTTCAAAGATAAAAAATCAGATTTTTATTAAGGAGTAGTCTTCATTAAAGAGTGGTTTGAATTATTATTTTCAAAATGTTTCCTCTTTATGCAAATTCAACCCTTTGGCTCTTTAAGAAAACAAAGAATGCTTTTTGCCATTTTAGTGTTAACTTGTTATCATGTGACTTGTCTTTTCTCCCTTTGTTTTCTGAATTTGCATGAGCTTTTAAGGATATCTTTCAAACCTTCTTTCTCTATTCTTACCTTTGCAAAAGAGCCCTCTTTGGTGCAAGTTTTGGGTGGTTGCTATTGCCCTTCACATGTGAGGTCTTTGACCCTTCAAAACCCTAGCAACCCCTTCACTCACCTCCTCTATATAAACCATGTCCCTCTTCATAAATCCTCAAGACTTTTCTGAAATAATTCTTTCATGTTTGCAAATTGTTTTTAAAGCTTAAAATCGTGTTCATTTGCAAAATCCTTTAAAAGTCTTCAAGTGTCTTCAAGTTTCTACAGTCGTGGCTACTGTTGCTTTTCTATATTAAACTCTCTTGCTTATGAATTGTTGATCTTGTAAAAGTTGTCCATCTCTATTCTTTGTTAAGAATGTGTTAGTGGAAACTTGATCCTATAACATTCTAAGTGTGTTAGTAGAGTTTAGGACGGAGTAGTCTTTAACTCTTGACAACCGGAGTAGGTTGTGAGTTGGCAACCGGAGTAGGTTGCGAGTTAGCTTGTCATAAGAATGGAGTAGTTCTTGTACTAGCTTTACAACCGGAGTAGGTTGGTGTCTTTTATTGTAAGGGTCTTTTAGTTGTCGGAGTAGATCACTAAAAGAAAAGCAATAAAAAGGTAGATTGGACGTAGGCACTTGAGTATTTGCCGAACCAATTCAAAAATCTCGTGTTCATTGTTCTTTACTTTATTTCCGCTGCAATTTACTTTGTTTGTTTGTTTTTGCTTTGCTTAACCTTAGAAGTAACAGTTCATCATACTGTCGCATTTGGTCTGCAGTAATACTCCACAAATTGAGACAAATAGATACAGTCAGAACGATTGTTGCTTTCATACTTCAGCAAACATTCATAGTGATACTTGTTCAATCTTTCAATATTATTCAAAGTATCCTCTCATCTCTTTTGTTCTCGTAACTCACTTTAATTCAATAAAGTTGAAGTTATAAATTTTTTAAAATAGTACCTAATTCACCCCCTCCCCCTCTTAGGTACTTGAATCCATAAACTCAACACGACCTATTAAGTATGACGTCGACCTCTTAAATTGGCATCTTCTCTTATTATGCACAACTGAACAAGCATAATGATTATTTCGTCGGAACCATCATAATGACCGTGAGTAGATAGGTTAACTCTTAACTAATCTTTTTGTATAAGGACATTAAGACGATTATTGGATTTGTGCCTCTTGAATTTGTTAGTCGCAGCTTCGAACGGCTATACAGGAGTGAGTTATAAGCAAGATCGAGAATGATCAAAGACTTGCGGTCTACAAGGGATGCCAGAAGTTCACCCGAAAGGTTATTACTGTGCTAGTGCAAAACACTTAGCACGTGTAGTTAGTGGCGGAGTCAGGATTTGAACTTAGGGGTGAAAAATTTTAGGGGGAGCAGATGAGTCATAATATAAGGTACACTCGAAAAAAATTCAAAAAATTTAATTAAAAAATTTGAAAATCCCAACCGCCAGGAGGGCGAGGGCCCATGCTAGCCTCCCCTAGCTCCACCACTGTGTGTAGTTCCATTAAATAGATGACTTACGGTCTTCAATTATTTTTTCTACACTAGCGTACGCGTCTACACCATGGCTACTTATGTCTATGATGACAAACAGACAAAGTGATTAGATTAATTATGCAACTCTTATTATGGTAAGCTTTACTACAAGTTGGCGGATGCATTCATACACTGGTTTCTTGATTTTCATTGTAGTTTGACGACGGAAATAGCAAGGTCGATCCCTTTGTCTACGTTTGTTAATAACATGATTAACATTGTCGACGAGGAAGGAATACGAATCCAGGTCTACTTCTTTTGTTATGGTAAGGTTGAAACCGACGGAATGAATTACAATGGTAAAAATTGAATTTGAAATTTATGGCGAAAACAAAGAAGTCTTAGTTGAGTGCCATCTGGTTTCTTGATAAATTTAATTGTTTTAAACCAAGAAGACTTGAAATTCCTTATCCTTAGGAATATGTCCTTCTAGTATATTGCTAGACAAATCAATGCTTTTAGCGTGTCCCAGTATATAATCCTGTTTAATATCCTCCTTCAAAATTCTGTTCTTTTCTTTTCCACATTATCGATGGATGATCACTCATATAATACGAGGTGGAATAATCTGAATATGTTGAATCAAAGGAGCCAGGTTGTAAGACATTAGTTGTGTTAACCGTGCCTTGGAGTTGGAGATTGTATATGCATCTTGGGATGCTTCCACTAATGCGGTTGTTTGAAAGATCCAATATTTGAAGTCGAGTGAGATGACATAAGCTTGAAGGTAAGGCTCCAGAAAAGCTATTATATCGCAGCGTAAAAATGCTAAGATTTTTAAAATATTTTTTAAAGGCATAGGATATGTATCCAGATAGTGAATTATGGACAAGATCCAAACTAATCAAAGATGTGCAGTTTAGCAGGATACTGGGAGTTCACCCGCGAGATTATTGTTGCTCAAATGCAGTAAACTGAGTTAAAGACGAACTTGACAATCGAAGGTTTTGGGAAATATTTGTGTGTAATTCTTATTGACAACCAAACAATACATATATAGTAGTAAGTTAAGGACTAACGTGACAATGAGAAAGATTTTGGGAATGAATTGTGTGTCTTATGACCGCGTGCAAAACGTTAAATATATACTATTAGAAATATAGACGGGTTTGAACATTGGAAAGAATAGAGTATTGAATTGTATATTCACTTGTATGTTCTTTACAATATGTCTATTGCTATTTATACATCAATAGCTATTGTTCTATTTACAGTAACAAAATAAGGAAGAGGCAAAACAGGGGAAGAAGATTATTGTGTGCCTTATTATGTGGGATTGAGGCAACGGTCTGTTGATCCTTGAGGATCTTGTGCAACGGCTCTTTGAGTTGCTAATACCCTCCCGCAAGTTGGAGTGTGGAGGGTCGAAACACCCAACTTGGAGAGAAGTTCTTCGAATGGAGCACGTCCTAGAGCCTTGGTAAATATGTCCGCGAGCTGAGCTTTAGTGTGGATATAGCTAGGAGCGATAACTTCCTTTTGTATTTCGTCGCGGATGAAGTGGCAATCAACCTCGATGTGTTTTGTGCGTTCGTGAAAGACCGGATTTCGGACAATATGGAGTGCCGACTTGTTATCACATCGAAGGGGAATGGGTTGATTGGTAGAAATCCCGAGTGTCTGAAGCAGGCCTTTTAGCCATTTTAATTCGCAAATTGTCACTGCCGTGGCCCGATATTCTGACTCGGATGATGAACGAGAGACGGTTGCTTGTTTCTTAGTCTTCCACGAGATTGGTGATGAGCCCAAGAAGACTAGATAGGCCGAGAGTGAGCGACGGCTTGTGGGACATGTAGCATAATTCGCATCACAATAGGCATTGAGTCGTAGGTAACTGTCAGAGAGAAGAAGTATGCCTTGCCCCGGGGATTTCTTTAGATATCGAACAACTTGGAGAGCGGCATCCCAATGCTCGGTTGTGGGAGCATGCATGAATTGTGCGAGAGTGTGCACCGAATAGGTGAGCTCGGGGCGAGTAATAGTAAGATAAACCAAGCGGCCCACTATTCGACGGTAAGGTTGTGGGTCGATCATGAGGCCCGCGGTAGAGAGAGCAAGACGATGATTTTGTTCCATTGGAGTTGACGCGGGTTTTGTACCAAGAAGACCGGTTTCCGTTAAGATATCCAAAGCATATTTGCGTTGGGAGATAAAAATACCGGATTTTTTTCTTGCAATTTCGAGACCGAGAAAGTATTTAAGCACCCCAAGGTCTGATAAGTAGTAATTTAGCGTCATTTTACCCATGCTTTTATCTTATATTTGACTCGATTTTGTGTGTTATAAATGTTAAAAAGCTCATTTTATTAATTAATTAGAAGTAATTAGTTGTATTGCACTTATAACGAATAATTGTTGTATGTCGAGTATTTGGTATTGCTTCCGTCTTTTGTTTATCTTGCAGGTAATAAGTGGAGCGAAACCCAAGTGGCACGACAAGACGGGACAAAGGCGAGTTTGAGACGGGTCACGTGGCAAAGAATTGAAGCAAATAGAAGAGGTCAAGATGAATCATTGACCTTGACCAATCAACCCATCCAAATTGCAAATCCAAACAAACCCCCTGGTTCCCTTTTCGTCCTCCTGCTAATCCAAATCCCCAATCATCATTTTCTAATAACAATGGCAAAATCTCCATTTAATAGCCAAGCTCCCTCCATTTACCATAACCATTTCATCTACCTTCACCATCACTGTTAATTAAAGCCACCATTAATCAACATTTCACCATCATTTATACTCACCCATATGCCATAATCATCAATTACTCACCACAAAACCATGTTCACCATAATACCAATTCACCACTTGCTCTACCTCGTCTCGGCACCGAAACCAATCTCCAAATGCTATCCATCCCCTAGTCCCCTGCATTTCAACGGAAACTGAGTCGTCGTGGCTCGAGTCTCGAGCTGCCCAGATCCCCACTCACCATCAACCCAATTTCAGCCGTCATCACCAAAACAGCAGCTACCCACCAATTCGTACTTCATTCAACCTCCAGCAGGCGGATTCGACCCAGAACAACGCATCATCAGCCGCCTTTGCCTCGCCGCGATCTCCTCCGTTGAAACCGGGTTTTCTTTGTGTTGAAGCCCGTGCTCTCCGCTGAAATTTGGGGCTTGTTTATTGAGTTTTGATCAGCTAATGACGGAACTGCCCATTCATTTTCCTTTCCTTGTCATTTTAAGTTGAGGGCATTATAGTCTTTTCGTTGTCTTGTGTACTCCCCTATTTAAACACATCTTTGGTATGAGAAGGGGGGAACCCTTATTTTTTGGACGCAGCCTTCTTCACTTTGAGGGAAAAACAGTAGCTTTGGGTAGAGTAGTAGTTAGAGAATAAAACACCATTATTTCCTCATATTGTTATTTCATATTTAATTTAGGGTGGAAATTAGTTCAAAGTTTCCATCTTTTGTAATTCTATTTGAAGATCTATGTTCATTTTTTCCATTTAATGCAAGTTTGGTATCATTTCTTCTCCCTCTTTCTCTTATTGTTATTTAATTATTGTTATGTATTTAATTAGTTTAATTACTTTAATTAGTCAAGTTGTAGTCTTTATTACTCTTACCATGATTAGTGTTAATTTATTCATGTTTAGTCTTGAGATTAGTTGTTAAAGTTTTAATCTTTATCACTTTATTTTGTTTAATACCATGTTTAGAACAATTATTTATGTGTCTTGTGTTGGATTTAACATGATTAGTGAGTAGTCTTTTACTAGAACTCGGTTTGACTCGACATGAGTAACTTCACTAATTGAATCTCATAAAGGCTAATTATTTGGGGAAATTTGTGAGGGTAGTTTAGAGGAATGATTTGGTTTATGGATTGATTTTGGGTAGTGTCGATTTGTAACCCTTGTCCACCAACGAGAATTGGTTAGGTTGTAAATTGGGTACCCGAAAGTTGGTCTTATCACTAACCTAGGTTGAGACCGAAAGGGAGAACCAAGGGAGGGTACCTCTAGGCTAGCGTTTGAAATCGACCTCCGAGAGGAGGAGTGGGATGACCCGGAATACGATGAGTGCTTAGTGACCTTGACCAATTACTTGACCACCTTGGAAAAATGCATGTTTTTGGGGTAGTTGGGTGTTGAGTTAGGGATTCCGACCTTCGAACCCGAGAGGGGGGTTGGTGGGTAGAGCTAGTGTTCTTTTATGAGCCCGAGAGGGAGTTAGTAGGCGAATTAGAGCCATCTCCCCCTTGCTTGTCTACCCGAGAAATTAGCCTAGGGAATCGTGACGTGGAATTATGAATCGTTGTGGGAGAACCGAGTTCTAGGCCCTTTAATCATTTTATTTACAACTTAATCTTTTCTTGCTCATTTTCACTTCTCTTGTTGAATTGCCATTTCTACTACTTGCTTTCTTACTTTAATTGTTTTAGTAGTTATTAATTTAGTTAATTAGTTTAATATCAACCAATTTCTTGATTCACGTAGTTAACTTATAATCTAAGACAAAACTAATACTCAAACTTGATCTCCTTGTGGTTCGACCTCGACTACCCTACTACATTAGTTGAGTTATTTGTTTGATTTGGGGAGTGCGACAAACCCATTATCAAGGTCCTTCATGTAGAAGCAACGGCTTAAGTAGTCTTTGAATTTGATAATGAATGGGACGTTATTTCCACAAATAACTAAGTCATCAACGTAGACTAGCACATGTACCTCAGTATCGGGTTTGGATATCGAGAAGAGGGAATGATCAAGTGGGCATTGTTTGCAGCCATAGTGACGAAGAACGGGAGCGGGCTTTGCGTACCAGCACCGAGGGGCTTGTCGAAGTCCATAAAAGGGACTTTCGAAGACAACAGACCCTCCCGTCATCGGATGGGAGAAAACCCGGGGGAGGTTTCATATAAACTTCTTCATGTAGGTCGCCATGGAGAAAGGCATTGTGAACGTCCATTTGATGAAGGACCCATTGTTTGGCGGCGGCGATTGCGAGAAGAGTGCGAACTGTGACCAATTTAATGGTAGATGCAAAAGTTTCATTGTAGTCGACGCCTTCGACTTGACGATTTCCCATGACAACTAATCGAGCTTTGTAACGTTCGATGGAGCCATCCGCTTTATGTTTAATCTTATAGACCCATTTGGAACCGATAGCTTTCTTGTGTTTAGGAAGAGGTTCAAGAGTCCATGTCTTATTTTTCTCGAGAGCATCAAGTTCTTGTTTCATGGCCTCTCGCCATTCGGGTACCTGCACTGCATCCTTATAAAGACTAGGCTCGTGGTGTTTAGTCACGGCCGATAAGAAAGCTCGATGGTTAGTTGAAAATTTTGCATAATCAAGATAATGAGAAATCGGATAGATTGTACCTGAAGATGATGATTAAGTGACGAGGGAATTAATCGAGGGACGTGGTTTGGCGAGCACAAAATCTTTTAAATTGGTGTTTGGTAATTTAATTCGTTGTCCTCGTCTCATGTGTGTCGTATTATCCAAGGGTTGGTTGTCCGGTGTGGTCTCGGGTGGGGTGTGTGTGGGCTGCTCAGTCCGAGGTGTTGAAGTGGGCTGGTCAGGTGGGGTATCCGTGGTGGGTGGTGGGTCATTCGTGGTGGGTGGGTGGGTCAGTCGAAGGTGTAGAACTGTCGGGTGATGGAGTGGATTTTATGAGAATAGGAGATAGGTTGTCAATGTTAAAAATAGTGGGATCGTTTGTAGAGTCGTGAATATTGAGATGTTGATAAGGAAATTCGTTTTCAATAAAGACGACATCTCGTGAATCAAAGAAAGAACCGGTGTCTAAATCATAGAGCCGCCACCCTTTTTTTCCAAACGGATAACCAACAAACACACATTTTCTGCTTCGGGAAGCAAATTTGTCATGAGAACGATTTAAAGTTTTGGCGTAGGCTAGGCAGCCGAACACCCGTAGATTTTCAAAAGGCGGTTGTTTATTAAAAAGGAGTTCATACGGCGTTTTGCCTTGTAGAAGAGGCGTCGGAGTACGATTTATTAAATAAACCGCACTTAAGACGCATTCTCCCCAAAAATAAAGAGGTAATTTAGAATATGACGATGTTTTCGTTCCACCCGCCCATTTTGTTGGGGGGTGTCGACATTAGAGGTTTGAAATAGGACTCCGTTTTCGTTAAAGAAAGAAAGAAGGGGTCGAAATTCCGTGCCATTATCCGTTCTAAACATTTTAATTTTCTTTTCAAATTGTCGGTCTATCATAGCGAAAAAATTGAGTAAAGTTTGTTTGGTATCGCTCTTATTACGTAGTAAATAAACCCACGTAGAGCGGGAAAAATCGTCAACTATTGTGAGAAAAAAACGAGAGCCACAAGAGGCATTTTCGGAGTACGGACCTCATAGGTCACAATGTATAAGATCAAAAGCAGATGTAGCATGACTAGAGCTTAAATTAAAATGTTCGCGAGTTTGTTTCGCGCGTAAACAAATGTCGCAATGTTTGCTATGAAAAATATGAGAGTTTTGACAAATCTTATTATTAAAAAACGGTAAAAAACGAGAAATTTGTGAGGAGGGATGCCCCAACCTTCGGTGTCAAAGCTCAAAAGAATTCCCATTGTCGGTCATATTAGCGTGAACCCGGTCATGTCGGACACCTTTTAAATGGTAGAGCCCCTCGTATTGTTCACCCGCACCAATCACCGTCTTCGAAGTACGGTCCTGTATAAGACACAAATTGTGAGAAAACTGAATAGTTAACGTTTTATCTAGTAAAAGGCTTGAAACGGAAAGTAAATTACAATGTAAATTTGCCGCGTAAAGGACATCGCTTAAAACCAATCGTGGTGATAAGTGTATGTCGCCACTTTGGGTGGCAATCATAAGGTTGCCGTTAGGCAAACCAACAGAGAGTGGAGTAATAATTTTGAGGTTTGAAAAATGTGAGAGGCATCCCGACATGTGATGGGATGCCCCCGTGTCAATGATCCAAGAATAAGGAGAAATATTACCATTGAGACGGTCATTGCCATTGTCTGATTTCCGAGCCTGCAACAAGCTGCCCAGTTCATCTAGCTCTTGAGGTGTCATAGAGTTAAGGTCGAGCTTGTCGAACTGAGCAAATAAAACCTGAGAAGAGGAAGCAGGGGTATTCGAACTCGTAGAGGCAGAGGTCTTACCAAACGCCATATGGGCTTTAGGTGGGGGACCGGATGCAGCGAGAGTCTTCTGCTCAATCTGTCCTTTACCACGGGTATCAGCCGTGGAAGCAAAAGAGGTAAGGGTGGCAGCGTCGAGATGAATGCGAGGACAGGGACGATCGCCCCACCAATCGGGATACTTAACCGTTACTTGCCAACAAAATTGCAAACTATGCCCACCCTTTTTACACACAGGACAGTAATATTTAGAGGGTTCAGTGGTGTTTCTACGGTCATTATGCCCCCCACCAGTAGAAATTAGAGAGCCATGAGAAGCGCGAGCCGCAAACGCCATAACATCGGGTGTATGTTCGGTTTTATTAGACGATAAATTCCTAACTCCCTCATCTTTCAAAAGACGATTGTAAATAATATCTAGAGAGGGAAGAGGAGTAATACCTATGATCTGAGACCGGGTATTTGCAAAACGATTGTCAAGACCCATTAAGAAATCACGTACCCGCATTTTCTCCCGACGATTATTGATGATGGTGAGCCAATCACACTGACATGGATTGCACGAGCACTTGGGAATTGGGTCTTGATCAACTAGAGCGTCCCAAATAGCAGTAAGACGGCCGAAATAATCCACCAGGGATTCTGTGGCACCCTGACGGCAGGTATGAAGATCAGTTTGTAACTGATAAATACGAGCCTCGTTAGCCTAACAATAACGATTCTTCACATCAAGCCAAATTTGTTTGGCCTCTGGTCGAAGAGAAGTTTGTCTGCGGATTGACGGGGCTAGAGTATTAAAGATCCACATTGTAACGAGAGCATTCGTGGACTGTCATGCTTCGAAAGTTGCAGAGGTAGCAGATGGTTTGGTAATTGTGCCATCGACATACCCGACCTTCCCTTTAGCGAGAAGAGCAAGAAGAAACGAGCGTGACCATTCGTCGTAATTTGTTCCATCGAAAACAATCGGGGTAATGCTTTGTCCCGTATGTTCGACATTAACAAGACTGTAAGACGGAGTCATGGCGGGATTAATGATTGTCCCAGAATCAGGATTAGTCATTGTTTGTGTTTTGTGTTGTTTTTTTTTTCGAAGAGAAACAGAGAAACAAAGAGGAGGATGGAGGCAGAGAATTAGATGAAGAAACCTAGGTTTTCTGATACCATATTAGAAATATAGACGGGTTTGAACATTGGAAAGAATAGAGTATTGAATTGTATATTCACTTGTATATTCATTACAATATATCTATTGCTATTTATACATCAATAGCTATTGTTCTATTTACAGTAACAAAATAAGGAAGAGGCAAAACAGGGGAAGAAGATTATTGTGTGCCTTATTATGTGGGATTGAGGCAACGGTCTGTTGATCCTTGAGGATCTTGTGCAACGGCTCTTTGAGTTGCTAATATATACCAATACAACCCTAATACTCCTAATATACTCCGTAACCCCCCACCCCCCAAGTTGGAGCGTGGCGATAAAAAACGCTCAACTTGGACAACAGATAAGTGAACTGACGGACAGCAAGCGCCTTCGTGAGTATATCTGCCACGTGTTCAGACGTATGAACATAGGAAAGACGAATTACACCATCAAGAACCGCGTCACGGACAAAATGACAATCGACTTCAATATGCTCTGTGCGCTCATGAAACGCAAGGTTACGAGCAATAGACAAGGCAGACTCACTGTCATAATGAAGAACTGTTGGACGAGAAAATGGAATGCGAAGAAAACGAAACAACCCTTGCATCATACATTTAATTCTCAATTTACCTATTAATTATATTCTCTCATTAACCCACTTTATTATATAATTTTCATTTCAAATATCCAAAAAATGATTTTAAAATCTTAAATGTTATTTCCGCGTAAAATTGGAACGGTTTTGTAAAACCTCCGTAAATTTTCATCCGAACTCCGACTAAGGATAAACAAAAGCTTATATTTATTATTATTTTTTGAGCTTGTCCCAATGATAATATTTTCATATATGATACGAATTTTACTCTAAGAATAGAACTCGTGAGTTTGCAGCGGAATTTACTAAACTGGACATTAGCTGGAACTGTCTGATTGCTGAATTTTGTATGATTTGAAAGTTTTTATGGACTATTTGACAGTGATTTAAATATGTAGTTTTTATGTGTTTTATTTTATTTTAAAATGAAAACAAAATAAAAACAATGGATATTTGTTTCGAAATATGTGAATAAATCGAATCAATGGGATATTTGCTTGAGTTAAACCTATAACTTAACCAATGGTGAATTATAATCAAGACATATTGATTATAACTCGGGTTAATGCTTGAAACGCGTTAAACAAGAACAAGATTTGGAACGGAACGCGTCGAACCTAGGGTTTACAAAACTTGCAAACACAATAAAGTAACAACTTCAATTTTTTTTAATTCAATAACATAATCTTAAATAAACGACACAAAAGACCTCATTATATATAGGAGTAATAAACCGACCTACTTAGACTAAACATACACCTAAACTGATCAAAACAATCAGCTAGAAATTTATCTAAAATCGACTTTCCTAAAGCTAACACAATTGCCTTATTATTCTTATTCTTTGATTAGAAAACTAGTAAACTTTCCTAAACCGAATAAGTTTAGAATTTAGGAAACTATAACCTCTAACCTAATTAGGAAATAAATAATTCTTACCACTATTAAGAAATAATTAAATTAATACTCCTAGGATATGACTTATTTTAGGAAAGAAGTCTCGACACCTCTTTCTTGGGCGCCAAGTAACCACGTGAACAGCTATTGAGACTGCTTCTTCTAGGATTTAAGTGAACATACACGAAGACTGTTCATTTCGACCAGTACCAGTTCCTGCATCATTTTCGTATCAGTATACCATTTAGTTTTTGAAATTATCAATACTGCACCATGAATCTGCTTGAAGTTACGACAAATTTACTTGAAGTTATATCTTATCTACTTGAAGTTAATTAATAATTTGCTCATACAGACTTAAATTTACAGAGTATCAATTGAAGTTATACCATATTTATTTGAAATTACACCGTATTCGCTTGAATTTACACCATATCCGCTTGAGGTCATACCCAATTTACTTTGAAATTAAACTGTATGTAATTGAAAATATACTTGAAGTTACACCATATACACTTGAAGTTACACAATATCAATTAAAGTTACACCATCTAACTTGAAGTTGCACAATATCAATTAAAACTACACCATTTGACTTGAAGTTACAACATCTCTTATTTAAAGTTACACAATATCAGTTGAAGTTACAATATTAATTTAAACTTTATAGGTTACTAAAGTATTATTGTGGTTCATGTGAATATTAAAGTTACATGTTACACCAAATCCACTTGAAATTACACACTTTATACTTAAAGTTACACACCCTAATATTTTACATGATGTACAACTGAATTATATACTATATACTTGAAATTACACCTTTTAAAACTGAAGTTACACACTATATATTTGAAGTTACACCTTAAAAACTTAAAGTTAATCAATTAATTTACTCATATACTTAAAGTTACACATTACAAATTGAAGTTATTTCAAGTTAAATCATTTCTTACTTGAAATCATATATTATATTAAAGCTGAAATCTGCTACCCCATTGAATGACACGTGTCATAGCCAGCAAAAAAGGTTGAATAAATAATATTAATATAATATAATATATATAATATAAATATAAATTAGTTTGATTGCCTTAAAAAAGGCAATCTTATCAAACATTCACAATAGATTAAACAGAAATTTCTACGTCGGACTTTTTCAAGAAAATTTTGAACTTTAAATTTAAATCTATTTTGAGTAGAAAATAGCATAAAATCCGAAAAAAATCATGCATAATCACCCTTATGCATATAAATGATAATTTAATATAACATGATAATAAAATTGGATATCAATCTCCATGACAGAAGTGATTATCGTTTAACTATATTTACCTTAATATATCATAATTAGCATATACCAAATCATGGTAATCCATTATGTTACATTTTATAAACGTAAAATAAACAAATAATGGAGAACATGGTAGTTACTGCGAGAGTCAAAACCATCTATATATACATGAATTTTTCATTCACAAATCGCAATATATTTTGCTTAGTACGGTCTTAAGTTAAGATCTTATCACAACCTCCTTTTTATTTTAATAATATTTTTTAAAACAGTTGCGAATGTAGTCTTAACATAACACAGTTAGCATGTTTATGATCCGCAAATTATAACGCAGTGTCCAAAAAATAAGCGTAAAGAATCCAATAGAATGGGGAAAGTATGAATAAGCTTAACCCTAAAATATGGAGTCGTATTTATGATTATATAAGCAGCTTAGATTATTTTTTTTTTTTTTAAAATATGTGTTGATGCCTACAACAACGATTAATCTCTTACTCGAGTATTCCCACCGAAGAGTAAGTTGGTATAGTATGATTGAATGCACTGGGGGCAAACTTCGTAATGAAATTGAAAAATGTTTGAAATATTCTAAAATATAAATCACTAAACCTTCTTTATTCCAAGAGCTTATTTGGGTTTATTCTAATTGTGTTATTAGTCGCCAGCTCATTCGGTTATATTTATCCCTGACAAAATTGAGGTTACATATAAAAGAAACTTTAATTTTCCGTGCAAACAAAAGAATGAAGAAGATGCTATTGAGAGTGTGTTTACATTTGGTTAATAATGGAGGTATAATTGTGTTTGTATTAAGTTTGGCATCGCTATCTACCATCAGTAATAATAACCAAAATCAAAGACTATGTTTATACAATTTAGGTTTGTGGATAAGTTCCCTATAAGGTTCAATTTTAATTTCTAATAAATCTAATAATAAGATTCAAGGCTAAACGAGCTAACAATGTAAAGATTATGTAGTTTAAAATGTTATTGAGATAAGCCCAAGAAAATCCTCTCATTTATAAATTACGGTGTTAAGACGGTACGATTAATATCAATCTTATTTACAATCAACTATGACTTACATTTTGAGTAATTGTTACCGGAAAATGCAATTTATATGATAACACAAAATTAGGTAGACGAATAAGAAAATGGTTTTTCTACGTTGTACCTTTATGTTTCTTCGAATTCTACATGATACGCCTCATTTTTTGAAAAAACCAATTGCAACCCTGACAATTAGTAAATCATTCTTAAAATACGTACCCAAATAACTAAAAGTCGGGTTTTCAAATAGTTAAATTTTGTAAAGAAAATATGTTTACGATTGAGTAAACGATATTTATATTAATGGCATGACAAATTATTGTCGAAATATCAATAAAAAGTGCATACAAATAAACTTTTTGAAAGAGATAGAGTAGTGCATTTTAGGTATTTTGAGAGGTTTTTATCAAGTTTAGGGGTACCAGACTACCAGTGTTGTTTTGGAAAATCGAAGGGTACCACACATAATTCGAAAAAGTACGAGAGTACCATGTAAAAAAACCAATAAAATGAATTTAAAGCATGTATATCCATAAAACAATATTTAATTCAGTAACACGGGGTTGACATGTCAGGATAAAGACGAGTCATTACAATTTGAGACAAAATTCTAACTGAGTCGAGTGGGCAGATGAACATTGATATATTGAAAAATAATTGTTTGTTAAATATATTTAAGAAATATTTTTGGAGAATGGGTTTAAACATTATTCCCGTGGTAAATGGTAGCTCAAGAATAGATTTAGCATCGTATTCATATAATATTTACCCCAAGCATCAAACTTCAATAATTATTCACTAATGTTGATAAATTTGATGTTTCATCCCCCGTGAATGTGAAAAATTTAATGAATCATAATGGATTTTGGCTAAAAATGGGAATTATAAAGGTTAATTTAATAATTTAGAAACAAATTAAAATTGTCTGTGTAATTGAATAGTAGAGGGTTGAATAGTAAAGGGAGAAGTCGAGTAAAGTAGTTTTATTTGTTTTTGGTAGAACTACAAAGAGAAAATAAAATGAACATGACGATGCACATCGTGTATGCTTTTAGGGTTGATAGTTATTATATGATGTTGAATATACAAATAGTAATTTCTTTATACTTGATTAAAGGCAAGATGATGGAAAATCGACTAAGATGGTTTGGCCATGTGAAAAGGAGACCGATGGATGCCCCGGTTAGAAAGTTGGAGACTTGGAGAACAGAAAAGATCTAGAGGTAGAGGGAGACCGAGACAGGCATGGTTGAGAGTGATAGAGCACGATATGAGATTTCTGAGGCTTGAGGTGAGTATGGTGATGGAGAGGGCACAATGGAGGGAAAGCATACATGTAGATTTTTAGTATTTGTTGTTATTTGACATATTTAGTGTTTTTTTTTTAAAAAAAAATATTTGTTATTTTCTCCTTTATTACATCTTTTTACCACCACTTTCTTATATTTTTTACTTGGTTTATTTTTAAGGTATTCCGGATCCTTAAATTCTACTTCGGTTTTCAAAATTATTTTAATCTCTATTCTCGATTTAAATTTTAAGTTTTATAAAAGAAATCTGAAATTCGATTTTATAACCTATAAGTTTACCTTGACTTTGTATTATGTTTCGCTCTCCCTTTTGCTTTTCATTTTTTCCCTTTTCTATTTTTTCGCATTTTGAGGTGTGCGTTCACCCATAGACGGTTCTAAAGGATGATTCATGTCAACAGACTCCAAATTATTTTGGGATTAAGGCTCTGATGTTGTTGTTGTTGTTGTTGTTGTATTAATTATGACAGTTATAATTATAATATAAAAAGGATTTATCATGCAATTTTAAAGATCGTCAATGCGGACATGGGTTCAAAAACTAGTTATAGCATATTCACTTAAAGTTACACCCTATAAATTACTCCATATCTAATTGAGAAGTTAATTAATTAATTACTCATATACTTAAAATTATACGTTATTAATTTAAAGTTACGCAACATCGGTTGAAGTTAAAATATTGGTGTAGACACCAAAATTTTATATTTTGGTATCTATTATTTTAATAAAATCTTTAGTATTTAGGAATAATTATCAAAAAATATTGTGATAATATCCTAGATATTTTAGAAATCTTTATCTTGCTCTCTAAGCCAGCTACAACTATAAATACAACTATTGGCTTTAGGTTAGGGAGCTGAGATGGATTAAGTCAAACGACCCCGTCTTCTTACTACCAAATTGTAGGTAGATGGAATAAGTCACAAAACGACCCCATCATCTCCCTACGGGATTAAGTCGATAAGACCCTCGTAGCACTATCAAAACCCTAAATCTCTTAAAGATGGAATCAAGAGATCTCTGAAAGTTGTAACCCTCAATCTTTCAATAATAAAAATCTTGTTTCCGTATTATTTTGTTCCTCTTTATTTATTATTGCAGATTTCAAATTTTTATGGTCTACAATTGGTATTCCGAAAAAACATTTCTTCATCAATTATTAATCTAAATGTCACATTTTCATCATTAATCTATAACGTCAAAGACTCATCAACAACGATTTGGGATTGGTTGACCGTCATTCCGTACCTATAATTCAAACAAAAAACATCAAATTTATTGTGTGTATGTGTGTCCCATCTGTTTTGCCAACAAAGGACCGTCTCAATTTAGGGAAATCAAGAGCCGAAGCTCTGATACCACTTATGATGCGAAAATTGCGCGGAAGCGGTTTAATAGAATAACGAACAATAATCAAAAAAAGATATTTGCTTCGAAATCTGTCTTGAATTCGAAACAATGGGATATTTGCGCGATCTAGACCTATAGATCGAACAATGGTGATTGAAACGCAAGACCTATTGCTATCAATCGGGTTAGAGTTTGAAAACGCGTCAAACAATAACAAAGCTTGGAACGAACGCGTCGATCTGAAATTCACAATCGTACGCAGCAAAGCAAAGTTCTGTTTTTTTTTATTCATTCCCAATCTATCTGAAAATAACATACAACGACCCCTATTTATACTAGAAAATAAACGACCTAGTGCTGCCTTGCTTCACAAGTTAATATTTTCCTAAAATTGACTTTCCTAAAGCTAATACAATTACCTTATTTATTCTAACCGGAATTAGAAAATAAATAAACTAGTAATATTCTAATTAGGAAATAAACTAGCCCTAATGATTTATGGAAAACCTTTATTTTGTATCACAAAGTTATGGTACTTTGTCGTCGGAATTTGTCGTCGTATGTTTCTTGACAATATTGCTCCAACTCTCATCATCAGACCGGAGCACACAGAACTCTGGCCGGCGATTGTGGTTGGAATGGTTTGAGAGAGGATATAGAATTTAGACCTAAATATACCACGGCACATTTTGTTAGAATAATTAATAATATTCATATGGCCTATGTGTTTCGGGTTTAAATAAAAGTTAAGTTAATATTAAATATTACGGGACTTTAATATAAAAGACGACACCGTGATGGATCGGTCTCGATTAAATGTAATTAAAGTTCGGGAATTATTATTCCCTCCTACCTTACCCTAATATACGTCGTCTTTCACGAAAAGGTACGAACGGTTTTGTTTTTGCGAAAAGATACGTAACCCATCATATATATATATATGATGGGATACAGTAAGAAAAGAATAACATTTATATTCATCTGACAAAAAACAAAAGTATACGTATAAAGTGAAAGGGTGAAAGACACAGTTTCTTCCTCCATCATCAAAGGAACATAAAAGGAAAGGGTTAAGGAGGATAATCAATGTGCTATACTTCTTATTATTGAATTGATTGCGTCTGTAAGACATGGACCAAGGTTAGTCCTTTATTCCGTCTTTATAATTGAATTAGGGTTGAATTAATTCAAGTCTATATTGTATCTTGGGACTGATTTCATTATTGAAATCGTAAAGTTAATCTTATATTTGGTATCAGAGCGGTATAGTCTTGATTAATTTACCATAAAAGTTCACTGCCATTTTTCTTATCACTGTATTTATGAGAAATAATGTCAGTTTAAATGAATTGGAATTTTCTTTTGATGTTTCGGAATATATAAATGCATATTTGTTTTATATGATGGATTATAATAGACGAACTCATATCACTGGTAATAAGTGGTTTCATGAATGAAACCTTGCTCTACATCTACATTGCTTTACCCATGAAATCAATGTTCACGCATGAAACCAATAAGGATCACTCAAACTGTTTTAGTTTCTTGATAATGGAGAATTGTGTATGCACGATCCGTATAAATGCAACTATCCATTGGTACGGTGTACGCATGATCCATTGATCCGTATAAATTGTTCCTCTGTTTTGTTTGTTTCCTTTGTTTCCTGGAGTTGTGACAAACGATTTTGTTTAACATATTAATATGCATTATTAAGCAATGATTGTTAGGGCTTTCAAGGTTTTGACATGTAAGTTTTGCACTTGATATGCATTATTAAGCAATGACAGCCAAATATTTGTTTCCGCTGCAAAATTTATTTATGCATTAAAGTTTGTGCTTTCAAGTTTTTGGCATGTAAGTGATTATTAGGGCTGAACTTATGGTCTGTTATATTTTGTTTGCATATGGATCAAAATGATAATGATAATTTTTGCACTTTGATAACAGATCAATGTTCATTAATGGTATTGTACCTATTGCTTTTCGGCTGTGTCTTTTTGAAGATTAAATGTTTAACATATTTCTACTTATTCCGACAGACATAAAGTTAGACAATAGAATAACTCACATTAAAGTAATGGGTAAATTCATGTTATGAATTGTTAACATATTATGATAATATATTTACCATTAACTTTAAATGTTTATTTTGTATATATTACATGTTAGTCACCAAAGTGGCCTTGTTATATTGCATTTAGACATTTGAAATTATTTTTAATTGATCATGATTAAAAGGGATGTATAAATGACATTATAGATAGATTGATCAATTATTTTTTGTCATCTATATTTTGGGAGATCACCCAAAGGTGGGTCATTAAATATAGTTGATGATATAAAAGGATTAATTATTCATAAATTGGGTCTAATAGTATGTATATCCAAAGATAGCATTCTTATTTGATTCATGTATGTTAATAATTAATTGTTAAAGTATATATTAACATCAGTGATGGCTACTTGTATTTAAATGTTGCCCAAAGGTCATTTAAATACATGTATGAAAGTTTATATGATTTTATTTGAATCTGTATGATAGTTTTTCAAAGCACTAATTGGTAACATGTATAAATGATTGCAGCATCTCCAAATTTGTTTGCATCTGCTGACTCTTTTGTAAAGTTTAATGGGCTTAATTATGATGAGTGGGCCTTAAAGATCCAGTATACACTGGGTATAATGGCTTTAGACATTGCCATCCTAACAGATGAGGTACCAACAAAAATTACACCTGAAAGCTCCGAAGCCGAAAAGTGTCATTATCAGGCTTGGGAGAAATCTAACAGGTTGGGTTTACACCTCATGAGGATGACAATGGCTGATAACATTAAGCCCTCCATGCCTAAAACAGAGAAAGCAAGGGAATTCATGCTTAAAGTAAAGGAGTGTTCACAGTCGGATTTAGCTGATAAGTCAATCGTTGGTAGTTTAATGGGTGAGCTAACTACTAAAAGGTTTGACTGGTCTCAACCGATTCATGATCATGTGACACACATGTCTAACCTGGCAGCAAAGTTGAAGACTTTAGGGATGAACGTAAGTGATACTTTCTTGGTACAATTCATCATTAACTCTCTACCTTATGAGTTTGGCTAATTTCAGGTGAACTATAATACCATAAAAGATAAATGGAACTATCAAGAGTTAAAAGCCATGCTTATACAGGAGGAGGGGAGATTAAAGATGATGAAAGATCAAGCTGTTCATTTCTAAGTCATGATGGTGCCAAAGCAAAGTAGACAAGGCTAAACCGAGTAAGAAGGGTAAGAATGGTAAGAAGGGAAAGTCTTTCTTTAAAGGACCTGAAAGTGCGATCCAGAAAGAAAAGAAGTGTCACTTCCGCAAGAAACCTGGACACTTCAAGAAGGATTGTCCCAAAAGGAAGGCATGGTTCGAAAAGAAAGGGATATCATATGATCCAGCCCATAAGAGGAGCTGAACATTTTGTATCCATGGGAAACAGGATGAAAGCACGCATTGAGGGCATTGGGACTTACAGATTAATCTTAGACACTGGTTGTCATATAGATCTTACAGATTGTCTCTATGTACCTGATTGTGCTAGAAATCTTGTATCATTAAGTAAATTGGATAATTTAGGTTTTAATTTCAAGTTTGGACATGGTGTATTTTCTATGTACCGTAATGAATACTTTTATGGTAGTGGTACTTTGATTGATTCACTTTATAGGTTCAATCTTGATGTTAAATTTTCTGATTCCCTATTTTATGTTGAGTGTCAAGGTATTAAACGTAGTGCATCGAATGAAAAATCAGCTTACTTGTGGCATCAAAGGCTAGGTCACATATCCAAAGAAAGGTTAACGAGGTTGGTAAAAGATGAAATTCTACCTCAATTGGATTTTAGTGACTTAGATGTGTGTGTAGACTGCATTAAAGGTAAACAGACTAAACATACAGTAAAGAAATCAGCTACAAGAAGCTCTCAGCTTTTAGAAATTATACACACCGACATTTGTGGACCTTTTGACACTCCATCTTGGAGTGGTGAAAAGTACTTTATCACTTTTATAGATGATTTCTCGCGGTATGGTTTCACTTATTTGTTGCATGAAAAGGCTCATTCCGTGGATGTCTTTGAGATATTCATAAATGAGGTGGAAAGGCAGCTAGAAAAGAAAGTGAAAATTGTGAGATCGGATAGAGGTGGTGAGTTTTATGGAAGGTTTACTGAAAATGGACAATGTCCTGGTCCATTTGCAAAGTTACTTGAAAGTAGGGGTATTTGTGCACAATATACAATGCCCGGTACACCTCAGCAGAACGGTGTTGCTGAAAGGCGGAACCGTACTTTAATGGAAATGGTTAGGAGCATGCTAAGTAATTGTTCTTTACCTCTTTCACTATGGATTTATGCATTAAAGACAGCAACCTATGTTTTAAATCGGGTTCCTAGTAAAGCAGTTCCTAAGACTCCTTATGAACTGTGGACGGGAAGGAAACCGAGTTTAAGACATCTTCGAGTTTGGGGTTGCCCAGCTGAAGTAAGGTTGTATAACCCAAATGAAAAGAAGCTAGATCCTAGGACAGTCAGTGGTTATTTCATTGGCTATCCTGAAAAGTCAAAAGGGTATAGATTTTCTTGTCCTAATCAAGACGAGAATAGTAGAGACTGGAAATGCTAGATTCATTGAGAACGGTCAAACTAGTGGGAGCATTGAACCACAAAAAGTGGACATTAAAGAAATTCAGGTTGAATTTTCCTCTCCTGAAGTTGCACGTGAAATTGTTGTACCAATCGTGTCGTCACAGTCAAATGACATAATAGGACAACAACGAAATGAAGTGCAAGACCCACAAAATGACAATAACAATGATGATCAAGTCACAATTCAAGGGGAGAATAATATTGTTCCGGGTGTAATTCCAGAGCAAGTATCGTTACCACCCGTGGCTTGTAGAATGATGTCTTAGGTCGAACCCTTCTTGCTTCTATCGTCTCCCTCGGCCTCTCCTGCAACAATGAACGAACTGAGCGCTTGGCTTTGTGCCAAGCGTACTCACTCCGACGCTCAAGTCAGTAAACTTAAAGGATTAAGCTGTGTTGCTTGGCTAGGTATGTATTGTAGAGAGATAAGGGAGATATTACCAGATGAATAGTGTATTTAGGTTTAGTTGTGGGATCCTCTCCTCAAAGAAGGTTGAGGAGTATTTATAGGCTTTCACCTTTTGTCACGTAGTGGCCAAGTTGCCAAGTGGCTATCAGGTGAAAAGACCATTCTACCCTCGGCCGATGGACCTACGGCAGGCCGGCCGAGGGTCTTGGATGTGAGTACGCGGATATGTGTCCCGGCTGGCGAGTTGTCAGGCCGAGACTGGCTATGTGCCGATGGGTGCATCGGCTAAGCGATCTAAGTCGTTGACTTCTTTGTGGATATCTTTGACCTTGCTCAGTGTGTTGACTTGGTCAGCGGTGCAGAATATGCCCCATCAATTTGCCCCCAGCGTAGTCTATGCCGTGGTATGGGCTCCGATGTATGCTGAGCATATATTCTGCACTAAGTAAATTTCGCAAACTTTTCTGTATCGGTGTCTTCTTGTGTATCGGCGTGGCTCTTGTTAGGCCGTACCATATACCATATCCCCCCTCCACACGGATGCGTAAAGGGTGTCCGATGTGGAAAAGAACATGACGCCGCCGAGACCAGTGAGAGTGCCGGTTGACTTTGATTGCCCCGTGCCGTGCTTCCGGCTTGGTTGATCGGTAGCCGCGGAGACTAGATTCCTAGGAATTTGTTTGAGATGAACAGTCGTAGAGATGTGAATAGGCGTGTTGAAGACGCTTGGTCACTGTTGCATTGATTGACATTCAACTGTTGCAACGATTGACATCCTGCGGTTGCATGCTTGACACGTGTGTGTTCACGATTGGTTGACGCTTCATGGGTGTGCCCCGATTGGTCCTTCTCCATGGGCTTTTCTCTATAAATAGGGCAGTTATTCCGTGATTTTGGCCTCCATTTTATTTTCGAAAATTTTCTCTAAAATCTTCACCTCTCCAAACTTTCAAGGGTTGTCTTCTTCTTCTTAATCTTCGGAGTATTTGATCCGGCGAGTGTTTTTCTTTAAGGTAAACAAGCAAACTTTTATTTATCTTTCTTGTTAGTAATTTGTTGCGAATCATGTCTTATAACGATCTTTGGACCTAGTAAAACTGCGTCGGGGGCCCTAGGTCTCCTTCTCTGAAGTTGATCCTCAAATTCGGAGGAATGGGAGGATTCGACTCTTTTGGTGATCTTGGTGATGATTTTGGTGATGATGCGGAGAGGTCTCGTCCTAGTGAGGGAGACGAGTATGTCATGGATCACGGCTATGTCGTAAGATCCGTCTTGATCGTGCTTGGTCCGTAAGCTTGCCCGTTGTTCGCGGGAAACTTTTCGAGGATCATTTTTCTTTGGTAGGGGATACGAAATTGTTATCCCGAGGAGGGTCAGCCGTATCTTGCCCTCCGCCGGGTCAGATCGGGCGTATACCGCGGCATTTGGAGTACGGGCTCCGGTTTCCTGAATGGGTACGTTATGGCCATAATTAGAGCCATGAACGTTGCTGTTGCCCAACTGCACCCGCTGGCCATGAGGACCATAATTGGTTTTGTCTGGCTTTGCCTTTTTAAGGGAGAGGCTCCGACGGTGAATTTATTCCGCCGACTTCATCATCTCAAACCGTCGCTCTCTGGCCGCGTGGGATGGTACAGTGTACAAACGGAGCAGGGTTATGTCTCTGTTGACAAACTCTCTTCTTGCAAGGACTGGCAAGGTCGGTGGGTGTTCGTTAAAGTGCCGGATGACTATCCGCTGCCCCGCTCCTTCCAGCATCAGGTTAACTTGCGGTGTGAGACTAGGGCGGAGCATGACAGATGGGTCACTCGGAAGCATCTCAAGATGGATGCTAGCAGGGTCGTTCTCAAGGAGGATGAGAGGCTGGCAATGAGGCTCTTTGAGGTGGACGGGAGTGGGATGCCGAAAAGATGGATTCCCGACGCGAGATCATTCTTCAGGATGAGCCGCTCTGCTATGTCGGCCTCATACCGGCCCTAGCACGGGGTGAGTGGGGTCGGTGTGAGGCCCATCGCCGCTCTCAATGTTTCTTCATTTTCGAACTTCGATTTATTTCTTCTACTTGATTCTTGCTTTGTTTCTTTTGCAGACCACTTTGGACCGGACCTATCTGAGGATCTTCTTCGGAGAATGGGGCTGCACAAAGATAAAACCGTTGCTAACTTGCATCCCAAGGCTCTAGCCCATGACCGCAGGATGTCGCCGAATGACCTTATGGAACAGCGGCTGAAGGTCTTGAGCAAGGAGGAGGCGCAGGCGAGGGTTGTTAGCGGCGTGGTGCGTCGGACGCGGAAAACAAAGTCTTCAGCGGCACCGGCGTCGACACCGGTTCCAACTCCCATCCCCTCCCTTAAGAAGGTGGAGATTGTTGATATTCCCGATGAGGGGGATTCTGACGCGGAGGGATCTCCCCTTATCCGTAAGAGGAAAGGGACAGCTTCTACCGCTGGCAAGGAAGTGCCTTCTCCGGTCAAGAAGGCCAAACATGGTACCTATCTAGCTTGTGGCTTAAATTTAGCCGAACCATTAGGTGTTTCTGATAAGTCAATGTTGATACTGATGTTTTAATTGAATTTCTGCAGACCAGCCGCAGTCGGCTATTGCTCACGTTAGGCGCGGGCGGTGGGGTCCTCGCACGGGTTGGTGATCAAGGCACCACCGTCAACCCTTCATCCCAGAAGGCTTTCGTCTCCCGGCCCGCAGGCTAGTGGTCAAATTGTCACCACCGTCCCTTCATCCCAGAAGGCTTCCGTCTCCGAGCTTATAGAGGAGGGCACGAAGCTAATTAGGGAGCTGGCGAGGTGGAACGTGGTTACCGGTGCTCGTCTCATGGAGCAAGAGAAGGCCGTGGCTCGGGCTATTCATGAGCGTAATGCCACTAAGCAGGTGGCTGCATCGGCGAAGTTGGGTCTCCTTAATGAGCAGAGGCTCAGGGGAGAAGCTGAGAAGGCGCTCTTGGGCGAGAGAAAACTTAGGGAGGATACGAAAAGGAGGTCCTTCCGAGAGGGCTAAGGCCGAGGCTGGGGCCGCCGAGGCTGCCGCGAAAGCCGCCGAGGAAATGTGAGGTCGCTCAGGGGCGCGCCGACCTCTACCTCCAGCAGAGGAACGAGTCCTGGGACCTGTTTAAGGCTCAGGCGGAGGTGGTTCGGGGTAAAGAGGCCATCATCAAGCAAAAGGAGGCGGACATCGAGATGCTGCAAACCGGCATGCTTCCCAAATCGTGCGCCGAGTTCGGATTTGGCCGAAGATGCTAGGGAAGTTATCGGGAGCTTTTCCCTCTTCTTGGTTCCTTCCGTGGGGCGGGTTCGACGTCTTTGCTTGATGACAAGCTCGAGGCTAAGGAGAAAGCCGCGGTGGAGAAGGCCAAGGAGGCGGTGAAGGCGAAGATGGAGAGGGAGGCGGCCGCGGAGAAAGCAGCTCTTGCTGAGAGGGCTAGGGTGGCTAAGGAAGAAGCCGAAAGGATGAGGGCAGCTGAGGCTGCCGAAGCCAAGGCCGAGGTCGCTAGAAAAGCTTTGGGTTGCCCATTTGAAGAAGATGCGGCTTGATGAGAACAAGTTTACAACAGATCTGCTTCAGCTGTCCGGGGGCCAATTACTCAGCCCTTCCTCCCCGCTATCTCTTGGTACATGAACATAATGGTAGTTTTTGCCCCCTTTTTTTTTGTACAACCTCGGTAGGTTGTGTTTCGGCTTATCCCTGTGGGGACGGCCGTCGTCTGTATTCTTTTCACTTGTAATCTTACTTGTAACTTATCTTCTAATAAGAGTTCGTTTCTTTCGCCTTCGGCCTGGCCGAGGTCTTTATCTCATCTTTGTCAGAGTTGTCTTCCTGTATTCCTAATTGAGCGCCCCTTTTGTTTCCGCCTCGGCTTAGCCGGGGCCGCTTTAGAGTGCGTATCTCAACTGTGTTTCAACGTTTCCAAGACACTTCGTTTGTTTTTGCGAGTGTAGTGTGCGATGGCCGTTACTGTCGTGGTATCCGCCTTACGAGGGTGATTGCCGCTTTAGTCAGATTGACCGTGGGAGCCGGCGTTGGTTTCTTGGCAGAGGTTGCCGCTCTTGTCGGTATGACAGTGTGAGCCGGCGTCTATTTCTCGATAGCGTGTTACGTGGCGTCTACCACTTAGAGTGACTGCGACGGCATCAAACCTCTTGGGGTGACTGCCGTGGCGTCTACTACTTGGGGTGACTGCGACGGCGCTAATTTTTTGATGGAGACTGCCGCTCTTGTCGGTATGACAGTGTGAGCCGGCGTCTATTTCTCGATAGCGTGTTACGTGGCGTCTACCACTTGGAGTGACTGCGACGGCATCAAACCTCTTGGGGTGACTGCCGTGGCGTCTACTACTTGAGGTGACTGCGACGGCGCTAATTTCTTGATGGAGACTGCCGCTCTTGTCGGTATGACAGTGTGAGCCGGCGTCTATTTCTCGATAGCGTGTTACGTGGCGTCTACCACTTGGAGTGACTGCGACGGCATCAAACCTCTTGGGGTGACCGCTAGCAGTGGCGTCTACTACTTGGGGTGACTGCGACGGCGCTAATTTCTTGATGGAGACTGCCGCTCTTGTCGGTATGACAGTGTGAGCCGGCGTCTATTTCTCGATAAATAACTGATGGGAAAATTTTGCTTTGATGGGGGGCTTGGATGTTTTTTCATTAGGTAAAAACATGCGTTGGGGTGTCCACAGCTATTTTGGACACCTCCGCAGCTACATAAATTCTACGAGATTACCAATGCCCTAATGGCTCATCATAGGCACACCTCCCCAGTCAGCCACTAGTTGTATCCATGAGGTCGCCCCCCTGCTGTAAGGACGGGCTTTTTCCTTTTTCGGACTTCTTCGCCTCTTTGAGGGATTGCATGTTGCAACCTCGGGCAGCTATCTGGACGTTGACTACCTCATCCTTCTCGTCTTTGGAGACGAGCTTATGCGCTTCCCCCCGGTCCGAGACATACATCAGTGTTAGGGCCCGGATGGACATCACTGCGTCGGCCTCGCTCAGGGTGACTCGGCCTATGAGAACGTTGTAGGCGGATGAGCCGTCAATGACGACGAACTCAGCTAGGACATTTTTAGCCGCGTTCTTTTCGCCGAACGTCACCGGGAGTCTGATTGATCCCAGCGGCACCAGGCCGGCCCCAGAGAAGCTGTATAGGGGGTTGGTGCGGGGGCTTAAGTCCTTGATCTTCAGGCCGAGGCCGAGAAAGCACTCTCTAAACATGATGTTCGTGTATGCACTGTGTCAATCGGCACCTCTTGACCAGGTGGTTGGATATGTCCAAATTGACTACAAGCGGGTCATTTGTGAGGGGCGATGACCCCTTCGTAGTCCTTTCTTCCAATAGTCATATCGGGGATGCTTGCAGAGGGGATCCTTGAGTTGGGCACAAAGTTGATGGCCTGATATAGCTCGTTTAAGTGTCGTTTGTGCCCATGAGCGGACCCTCCGTTCTCGTTGCCCCCGATGACAACATGAATTACTCCTATCCGCTCGAAGACGGACTTCCTATCTGAATCGCCGCCGCGTCGGTCTTTTGGCCTTTTGCAACGTACTTGCCGAGGCTTCCTTCCGGATCGGTTCCTCTATGGCATTCTTTAGATGGCGGCGATCGTTGGTTAAATGGCGGTGTGGCCGTGGTACTCACAAAGATCTTGGCTCGTGTCACCGTCACTTTTTGGCTTGGGGGGTCTCTCCCACTTCTGGCCCACATTTTTGCTCAGGGCGAAGACTTCGGCGGCTGATACGATGAGAGGGGTTTTTTCACTATACCGCCTCTGGTGGTACGTTCCTGAATTCCACCCGGCGCCTGCCGAGTCTTGCTTCCGGTCGGATCTGTCCGACCGTGATCTATTATTCTCACGGCATCTTCCATCGGACCGCGAACCATTGTTGTCGCGGCGTCCTTCGTCCTGACTGTCCTGCCTGTGACTCTTCTTTTCTGAGTGCTCGGCTTCGCGGGGATCTTCCCAGGTCTTGTGGTAGTCTTCCACCTTGATGGCTTGGTCGGCCAACTTTCTAGCGGCGTCCAGGCCCAGGCCTCCGCTCTTGATGAGCTCGTTTTTTAAGGCTCCCCTTGGGAGGCCCTTCATTAGCGCGAAGGCCGCCAGCTCGGGATTAATTTCTCGAATCTGCTGGACCTTTCCATCAAACCTCTTCACATAGCTTCGGAGAGACTCGCCCCCCTCCTGTCTGATAGTCAGGAGGTCAGATGTCTCTACGGCCCTTCTCTTATTGCAGGAGTACTGGGCTAGGAAAGCGCCCTTCAGGTCGGCGTAATAGTATACCGAGCCGTCGGGAAGCCCTTTGTACCAGCTCTGAGCCATCCCATGCAAAGTTGTTGGGAAAATTCGGCACCAGACCTCATCGGGCTGCTCCCATACCGACATGTAAGACTCGAAAGCCTCAGCGTGGTCGGCTGGATCACTATCTCCCTTGTATGACAGAGGTGGCAACTTGAGCTTATTCGGCACCGGGACTTCTAGGACGTAGGCGTTGAGGGGCTGCCTAACCACGTGTCGAACGACACGCGGCGATCGGCTCCTTGCGTCCCTAACCTGGCTCCTTCCCCCGTGACGGGAGGGGCTCCTTCTTCGACTCGGACTTCTTCTCCAACTCTGCTGAGTCGGACTCCTCTGGCTCCTTCGGGGTGAGCCTCGTTCGTGTGGCGGGGACGCTGTCCTCCCACGAGTGCGGGAAGGACTTAGGTCTACCGCGCCCACTTTGGGCTCCCCCGGCGTCTTGACTGGGTCGGCTTCTCCTAGTGCTCCGTTCAAATTTCTCGGAGTCACGTTTTGGGCCCTGTTCTCCCGGACGATTTCTGCCGCTCTTGTCGGCGTGACGGTGTGAGCGGGGCGTACATCGATTAGGTCCAGGAGCATTTTCAGCTTTGCTACGTCAACCACATGTCCCATGATGGTGACCTGGTTGGCTGGCACCGGCGTGTCGGGTATTATTGGCATCCCGAACTCTGGTTGGATTACCCCGCCGGTGGAGGGTTGCTCGACTCCAGATTTGTGGACGGTATCGTCTTGGTAGAATTCGGTTTCGTCCGTCACGAATACCTCTTGTTGCTTCGACATCTTCTTAGCTTTTTGGGTGGGTTTTTTGTGTGTGTATTTTATTTGGGAATGAATGTGACTAGCTTCTAGTGTCTTTCCCACAGACGGCGCCAATTGTTCCGGGTGTAATTCCAGAGCAAGTATCGTTACCACCCGTGGCTTGTAGAATGATGTCTTGGGTCGAACCCTTCTTGCTTCTATCGTCTCCCTCGGCCTCTCCTGCAACAATGAACGAACTGAGGGCTTGGCTTTGTGCCAAGCGTACTCACTCCGACGCTCAAGTCAGTAAACTTAAAGGATTAAGCTGTGTTGTTTGGCTAGGTATGTATTGTAGAGAGATAAGGGAGATATTACCAGATGAATAGTGTATTTAGGTTTAGTTGTGGGATCCTCTCCTCAAAGAAGGTTGAGGAGTATTTATAGGCTTTCACCTTTTGTCACGTAGTGGCCAAGTGGCCAAGTGGCTATCAGGTGAAAAGACCATTCTACCCTCGGCCGATGGACCTACGGCAGGCCGGCCGAGGGTCTTGGATGTGAGTACGCGGATATGTGTCCCGGCTGGCGAGTTGTCAGGCCGAGACCCTGGCTAACAAAGCCGATGGGTCTGATCGGCTAGCGATCTAAGTCGTTGACTTGCTGTGGATATCTTTGACCTTGCTCAGTGTGTTGACTTGGTCAGCGGTGCAGAATATGCCCCATCAAATATGTCACATGAACAGTCAAGGCAACCTGTAAGGCGAAGAAGGGTAGTCAATGTTCCAGAGGAACAATTAAGGCGATCTATAAGAGAAAGAAGATCAGCCATCCCAGATGACTACGAGACATATAACGTTGAATGTGACTTGAGCATTAGTGAGGATCCCGTCTCATTCCGTAAGGCCATGGAAAGTGATAATTCTGAAAAGTGGTTAATTGCCATGAAAGAGGAGATAAAATCTATGGATGGCAACAAAGTATGGGACTTAGTAGTGTTACCTGAGGGTTCTAAGGCCGTTGGGTCGAAATGGGTCTATAAGACCAAAAGGGACTCTAAAGGTAACATTGAAAGATATAAGGCTCGACTTGTTGCCAAAGGTTTCACTCAGAAAGATGGCATTGACTATAAAGAAACTTTCTCTCCGGTGTCAAAGAAAGATTCTTTAAGAATTGTCTTGGCTTTGGTAGCTCATTATGATCTAGAGCTTCACCAAATGGATGTAAAGACCGCTTTTCTAAACGGTGAGCTTGAGGAAGAAGTATATATGGACCAACCTAAGGGATTTGCGTCCCCAGGTAATGAAGATAAAGTGTGTAGGCTGAGAAAGTCGATATATGGGCTAAAACAAGCTTCCAGACAATGGTATTTAAAGTTCAATGATACCATCACGTCATATGGGTTTGTAGAGATTACCGTCGATCGGTGTATCTACATTAAGATCAGTGGGAGTAGATTTGTTATTTTAGTCTTATATGTTGACGATATTTTGCTTGCTGCGAATGATCTAGGCATGTTGCATGATGTAAAGAAATATCTATCTAAGAACTTTGAAATGAAAGATATGGGTGAGGCATCCTATGTGATCGGAATTGAAATTTTCCGTGATAGATCACAAGGATTGTTAGGGTTGTCTCAGAAAGCTTACATTGACAAAGTTTTAGAGAGATATAGAATGAATGAATGCTCCGCAGGGATAGTTCCTATACAGAAAGGGGACAAATTTAGAAAAATGCAATGTCGCCGTAATGAGCTGGAACGAAAAGAAATGGAGAGAGTTCCCTATGCATCTGTGGTTGGGAGTTTGAACTATGTTCAGACATGTACTCGACCAGATATCAGCTTTGCTGTTGGAATGTTGGGTCGGTACCAAAGTAATCCCGGGATGGACCACTGGAAAGCTGCGAAGAAGGTCCTTAGGTACTTACAAGGCACTAAGGAGCTCATGCTTACTTATAGGAGATCCGATCATCTTGAGGTGATTGGTTATTCAGATTCAGATTATGCTGGATGTGTTGATAGTAGAAAATCAACATTTGGCTACTTGTTCCTTTTAGCTGAAGGGGCAATATCATGGAAAAGTGGGAAGCAGTCTGTCATTGCTACTTCTACTATGGAAGCTGAATTTGTGGCATGCTTTGAGGCCACTATTCATGCATTGTGGTTGCGAAACTTTATCTCGGGACTTGGGATTGTCGATAGTATTGCCAAGCACCGAGAATTTATTGTGACAATTCTGCAGCCGTCTTCTTCTCTAAGAACGATAAATACTCCAAGGGTGCTAAACACATGGAATTAAAGTTCTTATCGGTCAAAGAGGAGGTACAGAAGCAAAGAGTGTCATTTGAGCATATAAGAACGGATAAAATGGTGGCAGATCCATTAACTAAGGGATTACCACCCAAAGCGTGCATTGGCCATGTAGAACGCATGAGTGTTGTATCAAAGGCCTTGTTATTATAAAGTTAATATGCTTGTAATAAATATGACATCTAGAATTCACTTATAGTATTGTTTCTGTTATAATAGACATGTTAATCATTATAGTATATGTATACATTACAGTTATTAGATTACATGTGACTAATTGTGAGAATTAATGTTTTTCTCAAATTAAAGTTTTACCTAGATTTGGAATTGATTTGTGATACATGGAAGGAATCATGTCGATTAGTAAATGACGTGTGACCGCCATGATCCAATTAGTTCTATTTCGATTAAGGATATGAAAGTTAGTGACTTTAACATAAAAGTGCACATTATAGTTATTAAACCATTAAGTCAACACAAAGGCCAAGTGGGAGAATGTTAGAATAATTAATAATATTCATATGGCCTATGTGTTTCGGGTTTAAATAAAAGTTAAGTTAATATTAAATATTACGGGACTTTAATATAAAAGACGACACCGTGATGGATCGGTCTCGATTAAATGTAATTAAAGTTCGGGAATTATTATTCCCTCCTACCTTACCCTAATATACGTCGTCTTTCACGAAAAGGTACGAACGGTTTTGTTTTTGCGAAAAGGTACGTAACCCATCATATATATATATGATGGGATACAGTAAGAAAAGAATAACATTTATATTCATCTGACAAAAAACAAAAGTATACATATAAAGTGAAAGGGTGAAAGACACAGTTTCTTCCTCCATCATCAAAGGAACATAAAAGGAAAGGGTTAAGGAGGATAATCAATCTGCTATACTTCTTATTATTGAATTGATTGCGTCTGTAAGACATGGACCAAGGTTAGTCCTTTATTCCGTCTTTATAATTGAATTAGGGTTGAATTAATTCAAGTCTATATTGTATCTTGGGACTGATTTCATTATTGAAATCGTAAAGTTAATCTTATACATTTTTTTTTTTTTGATGACGAGGGGGTTGAATCCCCGGGCCCATGCATTCCCGCACCACCACCAGAGAAATTACTGTTACTCAAATGCAGAAAATAAAGCTTATTTAGTTTGCCGATAGAGACGGGTAATTTTCCGCAAAACTTGTTGTGTTTGAGGTGTAAGATTGATAGGTTATCAAAGTTACCCCGACAATCTGGAAGCCCGTCTGAGAAAGAGTTGTTTGATAGCCGAAGCTCGGCTATGGGCATTTTGGTTTGGTGACACATGAAAGGAACCAGACCTTGAGAAAGGTTGTTGTTGTTGAGGTATAAAACTGAAACGTTTCTCAGAAACAATATTATGGCACCGCTGAAATTGTTTGAACTCAAGTCTATTGATGGGCGAGACTCAAATGTGATTGACGAATTTGGAAGTACCCCCCATACATCATATTTTCAGACATTAATAATACCTCTAATTTGGATGATAACGAGTTATATTGTTTACCGCAAGTATACAGTGTCGTGTAACACTTGAGAGTCGTGACGCACAAAGAGCAAATTGAATAATAGTCGGTTCTATTTTAAGTGTTTAGCTAAATAGATCAAATGTGATGGTTATTTAACTAGTGATTTAAACTAAGTACATAACAATGCAATAATACTAAAATACTAAAATGATGAGAAACAACATCAAGAGTAAGGGTTAAATCAATTAGTAAGAGGACTAGGACACGACTTCTCAGGTTCATGAATTAGTATAGGATTTAATCACATAAAAAAAAACTGAAAATGAGACGCACTCAAAAATAATTAGGGTTGTTGCTATTTATACATCCCTCCTAAAAGAAATAGCGACATCAAAACAAGGAGACATCATAAATTTGGTCCCGTCCGATGTAACGATGCACCGACTGTGTTTGAGTTACTCCGATGCTGGTCTTTTACATCATATGTACTCTGTTTCGTCTGCCCTTCAAAAAATTGCACCGGACGCCTTCAAGTTACATGGGCATGTTGTTAGATGTTAACTTGTTACACCGGATGTAGCTTGTTTTGCCTTAATTCCTTGCCTTGTGGCTTCCGTTTCGAACCATCCTAGCTCTCGTGTCGTCCCAATGCCAAATCTGCCTGTATGATGGAACACAGAAACAACTACAAAGAGCATGAATATTGAATATGCAAGCGCGGGAGAGACATGTAAGCAAAATGCGACAATAAGCAAACCGAAAGAGAATGTAAATGAGTAGATTTTTGTGAATCATATATATTTAGGTTGAAACTGGAAAGTTGAACTACGGAGTACAATTTATGGTAAAAACAGAATTTGAACTCTACGGCGAAAACAAAGACCTGATATGTTACCAATCGATCATGACAGGGGATCCTAATATATTCCTTGAAAGTGATATCAGCAACCCCTGAACAAAAATAAGCGAACTGCATAATCAACTTTAACACAAAAGAAAAATTACATACAAAATCAGTTCATTAGAATATCAATTTAGAAAGACTTACGAGATGGCCTCAAGTTCTCCTCCAAACTCTGTGTATATTCACAATAACCATCACATAAATCTTGTCTTTCATGTTGTCATAGAACCGGAAGAAGGCATGTCTCCAAGATGTTTTGACTACTAAAGTACCACATACTCCCCAAAATCCAAAGATAAATCCAAGCACCACACTTATGTACACTCCTACCATAAAGTTATCGCTAGGCTGCTCTTTGTCTATATTTTTCGGAGTTATGGCTTCTTCATCTTCATGACATTTAGGTAGTGGTGCTCCACAAAGTCCAGGGTTTCCCATGTATGCTGAAATGTCGAAACTTTGTAGTTGAGTGCCATCTGGGATCTTTCCGGACAAGTTATTATACGACAAATCCAATACTCCTAGATAACTTATTTTAGCCAAACTAGTTGGGATTTCACTGGAAATCTGATTATGTGATAAATCAAGAGATTCCAAAGAGGTCAATTGACCGATTCTCGATGGGATGACTCCACTCAAATGATTTCTTGATAAATTTATGGATACTAAACCAATAAGGCTTGAAATTTCTTCAGGGATATGTCCTTCCAGTAGATTGCTAGATAATTCAATGCTTTTTACGCGTCCCACTGAATCATATCATCCGTCAAAATTTTGTTCTCTTCTTTTCCACATTATCAATGGATGCTCACCGATATCATACGGATAGAAATCATATAAATCAGTTAAAGCAGATTGTAAGACATTATTTGTGTTAACCATGCCTTGGAGATTATATATGCATCTTGGGATGGTTCCACAAATGCGGTTGTTGGAAAGTTCCAGTATTTGAAGTCGAGTGAGATGACACATGCTTGAAGGTATGGCTCCAGAAAGGCTATTATTTTGTATGGTAAGAATGCTAAGATTTTTAAAATTATTTCCAAAATCAGAGGGTATGTACCCAGACAGTGAATTGTGGGCAATATCTAGACTAATCAAAGATGTGCAGTTTAGCAAGGACACAGGGAGTTCACCCGAGAGATTGTTGTTGCTCAAATGTAGCAAACTGAGCTTATTTAGTGAACCGATAGAGCTAGGCAGATTTCCCCAAATCTTGTTGTTTTTGAGCTGTAAGACCAATAAATTATCAAAGTAACCCCAACAATCAGGGAGCTTCTCTGAAAATGAGTTATTTGAAAGATCGAGAATGATTAGAGGCGTTTTGGCTTGCGGACACAAAAAAGAAACAAGACCTTGAGAAAAGTGGTTGTTGTTGAGATATAACACGTTTACATAATTCAAAAACGGTGGTATTGTGCCGACGAAATTGTTTGAGCTCAAGTCTACCTTTACCGTGGAATCAAATGTGGTTGATGCATTTGGAAGTGGCCCATACATCATGTTTTGAGACATTACTAATTGCTCTAATTTGGGTGATAACGAGTCAAAAAAAGAATTAGGGATCATGCTTGAAATACTAGTGTTGGATATATCAATAGTAGTTAAGTTTTTTTGAGTTATAAGCCACATTGGAAAATCTGGGCCAACCTTACATGAGCTCAAATCGAGTTCTTCCAATTGAAATGGGGGAATCCAGTTGGCACTAATGTTAAACTCCAGTTCTGTGTTATCCGCCAAGTTTAAATAACTTAAATTGGAAAGATTTGATAAATGTACACTCGTTAAAACTCCCTTCAAAGAATTCCCACCAAGAGACAACGCTTCAAGCTTAGGAAGTCCCCAAAGTGCTTCACTAATGGTGCCGTTAAGCTGATTGTTAGAAACGTATAATTTCCTCAAGTATGAAAGGTTGCCAATGATGTCAGTAATGGAGCCCCACAATTGATTACCACTTAAATCTAAAAGCATTAGGGATTGGTGTGAACATGCAGATAAAAATTGGATAATCTCTGAGAAGTTGTACTTAAGACCGGTAACCGCTAAATGTAGGGTTTGCAAACTACATAAGTTACCAAGGAAATTCCAAGTATGGTTGGACAGTTGGAAAGTACTTCCAAACAGTTGAGAATTCAAAGAGAGGTCCAGGTAAACAAGGCTGATCTCAAGTCCATTCAAATTCGACAACCAATCAAATATTGATGTATCATTCAAGTTATTTCCGTAAAGGCTAATAATACCAAGGGTTGTGGAAGAATTAATATATGAAAGAGATGAAGGCAACTTAAGGGATAAGTTACAGTTTTCAAATCGAAGGGCATGTAAGTGAGGGAGGTTGTTAACAATAGACAACCAATTGTTTGTAGTTAGACTCAAATCAATACCACCCAAATCCAACTCCCTCAGCAACCTTAGTTGTGATAGCCAACTCAAGCTTTCAACCTTCATATCATAATCGTGAAAATGATATGCACAATGAAGATTAAGAGATAATAATTTAGAGAGATTTCCAATCTCATGAGGAACGACTCCCGTAAACCCAACATGGGAAAGGTCAAGTTGTTCTAAGTTACTAAGTGAGCCTATAAACTTGGGTAGATGTCCTCCAAAATAATTTCGACTGAGGTCTAAGTACTTTAAATGTTTCAACTCAAGTAGAGATATACCGATTGTACCTTCTAGGCAGGCATCCTCATTACCAGAGTAGTAGTATGATTCCGGTGTAGGAAGATCGACGGCGATCACGCGGCCAAAGTGGTTGTGACACTGAATACCGCTCCAAAGGCAGCAATCTTGAGTAACTCCCCAAGAATCAAGGCATCTCTCTCACTCTCCACACAATTTATGTCCGTATTATTATTATTATTATTATTATTATTATTATGAATCCCTGATATAGCATGACTACTACTAAAGTATGTCAGCCAAACACACAATAGCAGAAGAACAAACAAATGGTTCATTTTATGTTTAATGTCGTTGATAAATGGACGTTGAGAATGAATCGTCGATTATTGTGTGAATGGTTTGGTTATCGGATTGGCGTATGTATATATAGAAGAGATGTGTACTCAATTCGTCATGACTTGTACTTTCCCGGAAAATAGATTAAGACTACTCCATTCTGTACGTTGGTTAATGATTTTTAGGCCGCACAATGACTAGTGATTAGAATTAAATAGATCAATAACTAATGTCGTTCCTCTCGTCCAACAATTCCGCGACATTATTTGCACGTTTGCTACTTTTATTAAGGAAAGGTTGAGTGGTTGATGGATGCATTCACACATTGAGACACCAATCTGTTGCTCGTCATTTTAGACCCAAATGACTTACTCATAACCACGAGATGCGAATTACCCGATTGGAACTTTAACCAAAATTTCATCATACACGAAGCCATTAGCTGAAACAGGCAAAACCAGCACTCAACTTAAATGGCCCGTTGGTTGCGTCTAGATGCAATAAACAAGATAGACATAGAAACATAATGTTGTAAGTTACTCCGTTATTGAATACAATACAATTCAATGAATTTGAAATGAGCGACCTATTAAGTAAGTATGACGTCGACCTCTTAAATTGGCATCTTCTCTTATTATGCACAACTGAACAAAGCATAACGATTAATTCGTCCGAACCATCATAATAGAGCGTGAATAGATAGGTTCTCCGAATCATTTGTGATATACAAGCTCAGCGGTTAACTCTTAACTAATCTTAGGGGAGGCGGATGAGTCATAATATAAGGTACACTCGAAAATAATTCAAAAATTTTAATTAAAAACTTCGAAAATCCCAACCACCAGGAGGGCGAGGGCCCCTGCTAGCCCCCCTAACTCCACCACTGTGTATAGTTCCATTAAATAGATGACTTACGGTCTTCAATTATTTTTTCTACACTATTGTACGCGTCCACACGATGGCTACTTATGTCTATGATGACAAAGTGATTAGATTAATTATGCTACTTTTATTATGGTAAGGTTTACTACAAGTTGGCATATGCATTCATCCACCAGTTTCTTGATTATCATTGTAGTTTGACGACAGAAATAGCATGGTCGATCCATTGTCTACGTTTGTTAATTTCATGATCAACATTGTCGACGAGGAAAGAATACGAATCCAGGTCTACTTCTTTTGTTATGGTAAGGTTGAAACCGGCGGAATGAAATACAATGGTAAAAATTGGATTTTAAATTTATGGCGAAAACAAAGAAGTCTTAGTTGAGTGCCATCTGGTTTCTTGATAAATTTAATTGTTTTAAACCAAGAAGACTTGAAATTCCTTAGGAATATGTCCTTCTAGTATATTGCTAGACAAATCAATGGTTTTAGCGTGTCCTAGTATATAATCCTGTTTAATATCCTCCTTCAAAATTTTGTTCTTTTCTTTTCCACATTATCGATGGATAATCACTGATATAATACAAGGTGGAATAATCTGAATATGTTGAATCAAAGGAGCCAGGTTGTAAGACATTAGTTGTGTTAACCATGCCTTGGAATCTTGGGATGCTTCCACTAATGCGGTTGTTTGAAAGATCCAATATTTGAAGTCGAGTGAGATGACATAAGCTTGAAGGTAAGGCTCCAGAAAAGCTATTATATCGCAGCATAAAAATGCTAAGATTTTTAAAATGTTTTTTAAAGGCATAGGATATGTATCCTGATAGTGAATTATGGGCAAGATCCAAACTAATCAAAGATGTGCAGTTTAGCAGGATACTGGGAGTTCACCCGAGAGATTATTGTTGCTCAAATGCAGTAAACTGAGTTAAAGACGAACTTGACAATCGAAGGTTTTGGGAAATATTTGTGTGTAATTCTTATTGACAACCAAACAATACATATATAGTAATAAGTTACTAACGTGACCATGAGAAAGATTTTGGGAATGAATTGTGTGTCTTATGACCGCGTGCAAAACGTTAAATATATACCAATACAATCCTAACTTAGACTTTAGGAAACCGAATATATGGACCTGACACAACTACCCATTTACCATATAATACAAATATACATTTAGTTACCATATATATGACACAAAATAATATATACTTCTGTAAAATAGTACAACCCTAATCCGACATATGGAAATCGTATATCCAGTCTGTTGGAAATTATGTAGATTTGCAAACTACATAATTTACCAAGGAAGTTCAAAGTATATCCAGTCTGTTGGAAATTACTTTCAAAAAGTTTTTGGTTCTCGGAGAGGTCAAGGTAAACAAGGTTGGTCTTGTAGAGAAGATATAAGAAAAGCTTGAATATATTCAATGAAAGCAAAGGTATATATACAACCTAGAGATTACAACCTAGAGTAATATGCAAGAAATACAAGATATGAAAAGGATATGGTACAATGTAAACAAGTAACATATATATCTAATATAGAGAATATCAAGGAAAATATTATACAGAATATCAAGCTAATAAGATCATGATTTATCTTTAACACGCTCCCGCAAGTCGGACATTCCAAAGGAAAGACCGATCTTGAGCAAAATAGGATATAGACTAGGTCGAGCGAGTGGCTTTGTGAGAGCATCAGCAAGCTGATCATTAGCCGAGATGTGCTGAACACGCAATAGCCCCTTATTAACCTGCTCACGAACAAAATGAAATGCTAGGGCAACATGCTTCATACGAGAATGGAACACGGGATTAGCTGCGTAGTGAGTTGCCCCTAAGTTGTCACAATAAATTACCGGAGGTGAGACAACATCAAAAGCGAGTTCAGATAACAATGACCGAAGCCATAAGACCTCTGATGTGGCAGCAGCAACGGCACGGAACTCGGCCTCAGTGGAGGAAAGTGCTAGAGCACGTTGCTTCTTGGAAGTCCAAGAGATCGGGTTACGGCCTAAATATACAATATAGCCAGTGGTAGAGACAAAATTGTCCTTATCACCGGCCCAATCTGCATCACAAAAGGAATGTAATGACAAGGGAGTATCACGATATAAATGAATACCAACTTGGAGAGAGCCTTTAAGATAACGAAGAAGTCGTTTCAAAGCCAACCAATGGGACTCTTGAGGATCCTGCATGAACTGGGCAAGTTTATTAACAGCAAAGGCAATGTCAGGACGAGTAAGGGAGAGATACTGAAGACTACCGACAACAGCTCGATAGTCAGACGGGTTGGAGATAGAGGAACCAGTCGTTGAAGTAAGGGGAGGGTACGGGCTCATGGGTGTGGTAGTGGACTTACAATCAAGCATGTTAGTGCGAGTGAGGAGGTCATAAATATATTTAGTTTGAGTGAGACGAAGGCCAGTGGTGGTGGGAGCGACTTCTACCCCAAGAAAATATGACGGAAATCCTAAATCCTTAAGAGAGAAGCGATGGGCAAAGGAGGTAAAGAAATGATCAAGAGTAGGGGATTGAGGACCAGTGACGATTATATCATCAACGTACACAAGGAGATAAATGGATTGAGAGTTTTTGTGATAAAGAAACAAAGAGGGATCTGAGAGGGACTGAATAAAACCGTAAGATAATAGATAGGTTTTCAATTCATTATACCAAGCTCGAGGGGCTTGTTTAAGACCGTAAATAGCTTTAGAGAGTTTGCAGACATAATTAGGAAGAGAAGAATTAACAAATCCAGGAGGTTGTGACATGAAAACGGTTTCAGTTAACGTACCTTGGAGAAATGCGTTGTTGATATCGAGTTGCTTGAGGGACCAACCACGGATGAGTGCAAGGGAGAGAATGAGGCGCACCGTGACGGGTTTAACAACGGGACTAAAGGTTTCGGAGTAATCGACACCTGGCCGTTGATGAAAACCTTTGGCGACAAGGCGAGCCTTGTATTTATTAATGGTGTTATCCGGGTTATATTTGATCCGGAAAACCCATTTGCAGCCTATAACATTATAGGAGGGATCAGGGGGCACAAGTGTCCATGTATTATTTTTAAGAAGAGCAGAGTGTTCCTCGGCCATGGCAGATTGCCACCGAGGGTCTGTCAAGGCTAGTTTTAACGTGACAGGAGGGAGGGAGGCAGGGGAAAGTTGAGCCATTTTTGCGTACTTTGGATTAGGTACACGGATGTTGTTCATAAGACGGGTAGTGGCACGTAATGGTGGGTTAATAACAGCGGTGGGGACAGTATTGGAAGGTGGAGAAGACTCGGGAGTGGGGGAGGAGACCCCAGCGGCAGCAGCCGTGGTGGCAGAGGGGGTGGCAGAGGGCGTTTCAGGTGGTGTGGCAGGGGAAGCAGTAGTAGGTGAAGCAGGGGAAGCAGTAGTAGGCGTTTCAGGGGAGGGCAGGGGAGTGTGTAACACGGGAATAGACAACGAGCACCATTGAGTTGGTGAGGGAGATGGGGAAGCAGGAACATCAGGACACAATTCGGAATAAGGAAAAATCGACTCAACAAATTTGACATGTCGGGATGTATATAATTTATTTGTGGTGGGATCTAGACAGTAGAAAGCACTTTGGGTAGAGGAGTACCCAACAAAGACACATTGTCTGGACTTGGGATCGAGTTTATGACTCGCATAGGGACGTAACCAGGGGTAACATAGGCAACCAAAGCTACGCAATTTGTGATAGTTAGGAGGGACACCGAACAGTTTGGTGTAGGGAGCAATATTGCCAATGGTCGGTGTTGGCATGCGATTGATAAGATACACAGCAGTGACAAACGCATAAGACCAGAGAGTGGGGGGTAGGGAAGCGTGGGAGAGGAGGGAAAGACCCGTCTCAACAATATGACGATGCCGTCTTTCAGCTATGCCATTATGTTCCGGGGTGTGAGGAGGGGATGTGAGGTGGGTGATACCTTCGGCAGTAATATTCGGGGTGAGTTTTAAATATTCACCTCCATTATCCGAGAAAATTTGAAAAATGGATCGTTTAAAATATTTTTCGACCAAAGCGCGAAAACGAGTGAAGACAGTAGAAGTGTCAGACTTTTTCTTGAGAGGGTACAGCCAAGTGTAACGGGTGTAGTGATCGACAAAAACTACATAGTATTTGTAGCCATCGACTGAGTGTAACGGGGATGTCCAAACATCCGAAAAGAGTAGTTCGAGTGGATTATTAGAACGCAAAGTGGAATCGGAAAATGCAAGTTTATGGCTTTTATTAATAGAGCACGCATTACAATTAGAAAGAAAATCATGCTTGAAATTTAAATGAGCAGAATTATTAATAAGTCCTAGGATAGTTGAGGCCGGATGTCCGAGCCTGTGATGCCAAAAGGAGATGGGGGAGGTGCGGGTTAAATGAGCAGCGGGAGAACACGGAGCGCACCATTCATAGAGACCATGCTTAAGTTGGCCTTGGAGAAGCACTCGACCCGTTAGTTGGTCCTGCAAAACACACGATGTCGAAGTAAAATTAGCAACGGCATTATTATCTATGCAAAGTTGTGAAACAGACAAGATATTTTTAGAAATGGAAGGTGCATGGAGGACATTATTGAATAAAAGTTTAGAAGAGTTAAGGGAGACAGTGAATGAACCAATATTAGCAATATGGAGAGGAGAGCCATCGCCTATCAGAAGGTCGTCATTTCCGTCATAAGGGGCATGAATCGCAAGGTTTTGAAGGTCATGAGTTATGTGATGGGTAGCACCACTGTCAATGATCCAATTAGAGGGAGGAGATGAAGTGACAGCAGCTGTGTTGGCGCGAGGTGGGTGGCGCTGATTCTGATTAGAGCGTTGGGGAATGACAATGTTCGGGTAAAGGGACTTAAAGATGGGGCATATGCCGAGGTAATGGCCAGATACATGGCACCACTGGCACTTCCCTTTGAAAGAAGTGGCAGGGGAGGCCGAGGCAGGAGCAGAGGTGGTATTGGCAGGGAGAGGAAGAAGGCCAGGGGCATTAGAGGAGGAGGCGCGATTGTTATTGGTGTAGCGAGGTTTATTGTTGTGGTAGGCTACATGGGCAGAGGCGGGGGTGTGGAGTGAGGGAGTGGTTTGGGTAGTATGTTTGAGGGAAAGATCAAATTGGAGAAGCTTTTCATGTAGGGCATCAAAAGAAATCGGAGTATCGCGATTTCGAACGGCCTCAATAAGGGAACGGTAGGTGTCAAATTCAAGTCCATTGAGTACTTTGTGAACGACATCTTCATTATCCATGGCTTTGCCCAAGCCAGCGAGTTCATCAACACATGAACGAATAGCCTGCATATAATCAGTAGCAGATAAGTTAGACTTAGAAATTGACTCGAGACGATCCTTTATTTGGAGAATATGGCCTCGAGATGGATTTGCATAAGTGGACTTCAAAGTTGTCCAGATTTCAGCAGAGGTTGTGGCACCGAGAAGCAGATTCGTGATGCTAGAGGAAATGGTTCCTCGAAGAGCACCACTCAGTAGCCTATCCTGACGAAGCCACGTAAAATACGCCGGATTGGGAGTGTCAACAGTCTTGTCATCTTTGACGGTGTCGGATGGACAGGGATGTGAACCATCCAAAAATTTGATTAAGTCATAGCCAAATAATAAATCTTCTATTTGGCGAGACCAAGCACGGTATGTGGAGGGTGATAATTCAATTACGTTGGCGAAGTTGACAGCAAAGATTGGGTTTTTGGGATCGGCAGGATTGGGCAAAAGTTGAGCCTGGCCAGCCATTGAAGCAGAAGAGAAGAAGAAACAGGGATTGAATTTGGGAGAAAGAAGGAATAGGGTTGGATCGTTATTTGCTCTTATACCATGTAGAGAAGATATAAGAAAAGCTTGAATATATTCAATGAAAGCAAAGGTATATATACAACCTAGAGATTACAACCTAGAGTAATATGCAAGAAATACAAGATATGAAAAGGATATGGTACAATGTAAACAAGTAACATATATATCTAATATAGAGAATATCAAGGAAAATATTATACAGAATATCAAGCTAATAAGATCATGATTTATCTTTAACAGGTCTTAACTCCACGCAAATTGGACAACCACTCAAATATCGATGTATCGTTCAAGTTATTTCCTGAAAGGCTAATGGTACCAAGGGTTGTGGATGAATAAATATATGAAAGAGTGGAAGGCAACTTCAAAAATAGGTTACAATCATCAAACGAGAGTACTCGTAAGAAAGGGGGATTGTTAACAATAAAGAGCCAACTGTTTGTAGCTGCACCTAAATCAATACCACCCAAGTCCAACTCATGTTAATTGAATAAGATTCACAATTAAGATCAAGAGATATTAATCTGGAAAGATTTCCAATCTCATGAGGAACGATACCATTCAAAAAATCGTCAAATGGTGCATGAATTGCATATTCCAAGCTGCAGCAAACCTTACCTTAATAAGAGTAGCATGATTATTCTTATCACTTGTCTTCATAGACATAAGTAGTTATTATGTTGGACATTAGTGCAGAAGAAAATAATTCCACTATACAAAAGTCGTGCTTAAGTTACACACCAGAAGATGAAGATAATTGCACGGCTTAAAAAGCATGAAACAGCGTGAAGAATGGAGCAAGTTTTAATCTAGGATTTCCACGAAATTACAAGCCAATTTTTCCCTTGTCTACATTTGCTAATAACTCGGATCATTGTTATTGTCGACGAGGAAGTAAATTAACCCCATATGTATACTACTTTTATTCCCTTTGTCCCAAATATTTGTTTACTTCGATTAAAATTTCTTCGCAAAGAAATGACTCGGATGGAGGAAGTAGTTTCATCGCAAGGTTGAAACTTGAGTCAATGTATGGTAAAAATAGAATTTGAACTTTTTATTGCGAAAACAAAGACCTGAGATATTACAGAGGTGAATTACTATTAGAAGAACACGCAAAATACTTGCTCTCCTTGTTCCACCACGTAAATATAATTCCCTTAACGAAGAGAAGGCGCTGATGGTTGTCAAGAATGGATCCCCATATATATATACTAGTGTTTAAGCCCGGCCGTTGGCCGGGTCAGTTTGCAACATATGCTTTTGTGATCTAATATGTGCAAAGTAGTTTTTGCATTTGTTTTGGCACGCTAAGGTAATTTAGTAGATTAAATGGTGTGATTTTCATGTTATTTGTAAGATGTATTTATCAGCCTTAAATAAGGCGTTTGAGTTGCACGTTTTGTTAATTTGTTCCGGTTAGTAAATAAAATAGTTGGCAAACTAAGATTAATCCTCCTCAAATTTGATAATTCCAATTAAAAATAATAAAGAAAGATCACATTAGGCCTTATTGTGCAGAATGTTTTTTTATGTTAATTTAATTCTATTTTTCGCTTGAAATCGTAAATAGTGTTTATCAGCACAGAAGTTTACTTGCTAGCTCAAATGGTAATAGTTGCTCAGACTATATTGATATTAAGATGGTTATATTCGTTTCATTTTAAGACGGATTCTTTTTTATACATATTTGATCTATCTTCTGACGTATACATCCGAGTTAAAGAAAACATATTCACGTATTGTATTTTATCCGCAAACCCGTTTATATGTATTATTTTTAAATTTACGTGTCATTATTTGAGCTATCCATATTCTCTTTGATATTCATTTATTTGGTTATTGGATATGGATTATTCATTTAGCCCCCTTGTCTGTCGTAAACTCGTAAGTGTGTATCTCAATTCTCAATTTTTTACTTCAACTTTCCCAATTCCAGAATATCAATCCCTTATTTCACATTCCAACTTCTAGATCCTTCGTTATCACCCAAAAAATCCGGCACTCTAAGCTTAGCAGACAACCTTTGGGACACCCTCACAAGGCCGGAGCCAAAGTAATCACTTAACTGTATTCGAGAATCGGGAAAAATCCGATCTGGAGTAATTTGATCAAAATCTCAGTCGAGTGTCTGGTTGTCGGAAGCTTTATATTTGGAACAACATTTTGTTCTTAAGATTAAAGAAGCAGCTTCCTTTGGTGTAATTTTCGACATGATTCTCAGATTCTTCATCGAAAGTCACGCTTTGTTTATTCATGGTTTGTCTTTTATCTGTTTTACTTTTTATTTATTGTTGTTTATGTATCTTGCATCTACTACTCAAGTTATTGTCTGATTCCTAGGTGACATATTAGGTATGTTGTTCACCAAGCACGAATAACATTATTTATGGTAATTTTAAAGAGTTTAGACGGTATATATGTACGATTTGTTTAGAAGCGCCAACTGCATAAATTCACATTGATCTTATTCCAAACTTGTGTGTAAATACCAACCGTTGAGTCTCCTAATCTGGTTGTATGACAGGTAGATTTGAAAAAAATTCATTGAAAACGATATTCCTTGTGTGCCCCTTGTATTGCTGTGTTGAACGTCTATGAAGAACTTTAGTCCTTCGGGGGATGTTGTCCTTGATGCAGCTACATATAACTGTCCATGGCTAAACGTGTGGCTTTTGTTTATTGTCATTGCATAACATTGTCGTAGCGGATATTGGCGTCTTTTTAGCACAAACGGTATTTTTGTGTCTGTTGTCGTCATCACTATTCTTGGAATAAGCATCTTATCACCTGCCCTTAATCCCGTTATTATCTTTGCTTCTACTATAAAGTTGCCTAAGTGAGTAATAATTAGGCGGGTGCCGTTACACAACCCCTTGGACGGGTTGATGTTCCTGAGCAACATGACAGGCAATCCTTTCTTTAATTTCAACTCATGGGGAGGCAGACCCTGCAAGTTTAGGCTATTTAAATACTCCGTAGGATAGTCTGTATATTGTTCCGTGCTCTCAATTGATTATGTGCACATTTCATCACAACTTCTGTAAATCTTCTCCTCACTTTGTATAAGGCCAGCCATATACGTGGTTATCTTGTCAGCCATTTCGTTTAAAGAGGTGAGTATCGCTCTTTCCTTTAGATACGTTTCGTTGAAACGTTCTTGTTGAAAATCTGGGCAAATTCTTTCAACAACTGTTTCAACATTCAACGGTCCGTTGCTTCAAATATACTCTTTTGGTATCTCAATCCATGTAGGCTCCTTTTCGTTTTCTGCTGCTTTAGTCTCTATCCGCCCGTCTCCCATGGCTAACAACCAGTTATTGAAAGCGTGGTTTATCTTTTGTTTCTGCGGATTGTCTGCCGTTTCTGACACCCTCATGCTTTTTGATAGTGTAAAGAGTTGACACTCATACCATATATACGACCTGTTGATCGATGCTTGAACAATATCTTGTCTCTTGCCTTTGGTAATTATAGGCAGAACTTGCCTGAAGTCACCCCCAAGTAAGACGACCTTACCACCGAACAATTTTGTTTTGGCTTCTGGATCTTCTAACGCGAGCACATCTCTCATTGTTCAATCAAGTGCTTCAAATGCGAACCTGTTGTCCATTGGAGCTTCGTCCCATATAATTAGGGGCGTTTGTCGTAACAGATCTGCTAGTTGGCTCTTTTGTGAAATGTTGCACGTAGAGTTCTCTAATAGCTCTATTGGTATCTCAAACATGCTGTGAGCTGTACGTCCTCCTGGGAGTAATAACACCGCGATTCCTAACATGAAAATTAAACTTTATACGGGGTATTCTTGTCTTAAACTTAGTTGTTTTTTATTTTCGATTTTATATTGTACTACATGTGTAACAATTGTGGTTGGTTATTCAGTCCTTTTATCTAAGATAAAGTTCTTTATTACCTGATGATGCTACATTGAGAACAATTTCACCTTCTGATCTGATCCTTGCTGAAATGGTTGTGTATAAGAAGGTCTTCCCGGTCCCTCCGTGTCCATATAGAAACATTACTTGGCCAGACCTAGTGTGCACCGCTTCAATAACTTTCTCATATACCGCTCTTTGCTATGTATTTAGTTGTTGCTCTTTTTGGGTCCATTCTTCTTTCAACTTGCGGGTGTCATACATACGCTCTTCTCTGATTAATTTATTATCCAAGCCCCTGACATCTTCGAACTGGGGGCGAGGCATACCCTTTATATCCTTCAAGGTTTTACCATACCTCAGTAGGATCTGTTCTACTTCAATTAATGTATAAGCTATCTTGGCCTCCTCTGTTAGCACAAGTCCCGGGTGGTTAAATAGCCTTCTTCTTCGTCTTTCAATATCTTCAGAGAGCATTCCTCGACTGCGATGGATGATTGATGTCTATTTGTACACCGTTGTTGTTGCAGGTTTGAGAGAAGCATAATAGGAGTTAAAGTGCACAAACGTTCAGATATAGAGAAGGTGTGGAATTGCAGTTTGATAAGAATTTGAAGAAGTGTCGAAGTCGTACTATTGGAGCATTGTGATTATATAGATTGAAGCTGTCGTATATTTTATATCATATCTAACTACTTTATTTAATGTATAGATGAAAGCTGTCGTATTATTTAATGTATATTTTTTTATACATAAATTAAAACTGTTTTTTAAATATCTGTTGTATTTATTGATTAAAAAACAATAGCCAATGAAATTAAAACAAAACAATAGCCAATGAAATTGCTTCAAAAGTTCCTCTTTTAAGTATATATATTGATTGATATATATAGTTGGTTAGAGCTTAAGGCCCTGTTCTTTTGGACTGAAATTGTCTGAATTAAACTGAAGTACTGAACTGAACTGAATGAAGCTGAACTGAACTGAACTGAACTGATCTGATCTGAACTGAACTGTAATAATAATAAAAAGATAATAATAATAATAATAATAATAATAATAATAATAATAATAATAATAATAATAATAATAATAATAATAAATATTATAATAATAATAAATATTATAATAAAAATAATACCAATAATAATAATAAATATTATTATAATATTATTCATTAATAATAATAATCTAATAAGATATATAAAAAATAAAATATTAATATAATAATAAATAAAGTAAAAATAATAATAATATATTAGTAATATAAATGATAATATTATTAATAATAATATAATATATTAATAATAATAACTAAAAAATAAATATAATAATAATAATAATAGGTCTAATATAATAACTTATTAACATAATAATATTAAATATAATAATAATAATAATAATAATAATAATAATAAATATGTGATTAATAATATTAATAATGAGTATATTAATAAAATAATAAATATTAAATAATAACTTATGAATATAATAATATTAAATATAATAATAATAAATATGTTATGAATAATATTAATAATAATAAATATATTCATAAAATAATAAATATAATAGTAATAATAATAATAATAATAATAATAATAATAATAATGATAATAATAATAATAATAATAATAATAATAATAATAATAATAATAATAATAATAATAATAATAATAATAATAATAAATGTATTAAATATAAATATAATAATATAAACAACACAAATTAATTATTATTAAATATAATATTAATATAATAAATATAAATATAAAATAATAATAATAATAATAATAATAATAATAATAATAATAATAATAATAATAATAATAATAATAATAATAAATACATTAATATAAAAATAATAATAAGAATATCAATAAGAATAATAATAGTAATGTTGACATAAATGAATCAATCGAATCGAATCGAATCGAATGAACTGAATCGAATCGAATCGAATCGATTCGAATCGAATCGAATCGAATCGAACCGAATCGAATGGAGTGAATCGAATCGAATCGATTAGAACTGAAATTAAGTCCAAAAGAACAGGGCCTAAGTCATGGCCTACATTGGTGTCAAACAAGTGTAGAGTTTGCGAAGTATATATCACTGTGAAATTTCGTAGCACGCTTAGACGATTGCAAATCAAGACATTCAAGTCCGGTCTTAATAACCACTCAACTATTGATATATGAGGAGTCTATTGATCGAATACGAAAGAGGGGGGTGAATTGAGTATTAAAAACGATGACCGCTTTTTCATCTATATGATATAAAATAATTATTTGATTTTATTGATTAAAATCAACTAATTAAATTATTAATAATAAATGCAAAATCGAAATAACAATAATAAAGAGAGAGAGAAAGAGAAACACACAGGATTTTTGAAGTGGTTCAGTTTCACAAGTCGAAACCTACGTCCACTATTCTCGATTAATAATTTTTAGTACCTTTCTCCGGACTACAAAAATTATCAATCCACTCGTATAATCAACTATATGATTATAACTCAGATTGAGTATCGCTAAATACTCTAGGTTGCTCTTACGTTAATAAGAAAAGTACAACGATAAATACTAATCTCACGTTATGCGAGTGAGTACAATATCTTGTGTACTTAGTATCCTATAACGATTCTACTTCGAGTGATTGACAAATTTGACGCGCAATTTTTGTATAAGCAAATTGGAAAATAAGAATTAAAGCTCAAAGAATTTTGCTTAAATATTTTTCTCTCTAAAAGTGTAGATGTGTGTGTCACATTTAAATGATGAATGAATGAGAGTATTTATAGTAGTAGAGAATTAGGGTTTAGGAATGTTCTGGAAGAATAAATTCCTAAACGACTTGATGAACAAGTAAGAAGCAAAGGAAGAAGGAGTTCGGCCTCCTAGGGATTCGACCACCTAGGGTTTCGGCCTCCCTAGGGTTCGATCGGCCTCTAGGCCTCATTCGTCCCACTATTGCTTCCATAGCCCACAACAAATCGAGATAGAATTTAGTTAAAGCCCTAGGTTGCATGACGATAAAAATATCGTGTTACAAACCAATAGTTTATTCAACTTAAATTCTTATTAATTAATTCCAATTAAAATAAATACTCTCTTATTTTATAAATCACTAAAAATATATTTTTCAAAAATTAACGCATCATTTTTGTCTAGCAATGAAGTTATGGCTATTAGGTCATAACTTCACTAACCTTTAAATCAAACAAAGTAAAACCATTACCGAATGACGACCTATACTATCTAATCTTCGGTAGATCTTCAGTAAACGAATCGTCTCTTCACAAGTCTCTCATCTTGAGTCTCGTGGTTGATTTCTAATCTTGATCTTGCTTGAATACATCGATCAAGTATATTTGAAGTTGTACCTCCTTGGTCCAAACTTCAAGCTTGCATCATTGTAATTGTTCCTTTCTATATTAAGACTTAAGCACACAATTACACGCATATGTTTATAATATTAAGTCCACATACAAATCATTACTGTCATTATCAAAACAATTAATAAGGACTAAAGGTCCAAAAAATTCCCCCTTTTTGATGATGACAAGTCTCCTATGATTTGTGTCTAAAGTCTAGTTCCCCCTCAACATAATACTTCCCAAATTATAGAAAAGTTGAGCGCAGAAACTTATAAACTTTTCAAAGTTATAACTATAGAACGCCTAGAGAGAATTAACTTGAGACGGTCGCAAATCATAAAAACAATTCCCCCTCTTGGCATCATTGAAAAGATAAGAACAAACATAAAACGACCAGAATAATATATTATGAGACAAGAATAAATCATGAAAAACATATTATATTAAACGCAATCTAGTTCTTAATTAGCATAATAATATTATAAACCTGCATTCACATAAGGAATAAAATGCGGAATTGAAAAGCTAATATCCATAAGATGGATTTTTATTGTGAGCAAAGGAATTAAAAAGATAAGGCTAGGTTGAATGGGTCAGGGCGAGAAGGTCAAGGGTATCGTGGGCTCGGCGGGTGTGACCTAGGACGGGTTCGATATTCCAAGTCCTCGAGTCGTGCATGACAATGGTCTAGGAGCACAGCTTGAGCAGCTAATCAAGCGTCGAAATTAACAATCCTCAAAGTCATATCTTTAACTGCTTCATATATCGTATGCATCTCAGACCTCATTTCCTTTCCCGATTGCAAAAGCTCATCACCAAACTTAACCAAACTATCCATACCTTCCCTCATATGAGTAGACTCGGAGTGTGTTCGCACGGCGGCCTTAAGAGCACTGTCGATTTTTGTGTCAAACCGTGACAACACGGTGTGTATACGAGTCGGGCTAACTTCACTAGGTCCACTAGTATCAACTCTCCTTTCCTTTTTAATAAGATCAAACAATTCTCCTAATTTCTTGTCTTGCTCATTAATCCTTCCAAGAATAGAAGTAAAGTTTGAATCCATCTTAGAATCCAACATCTCAAAACTCACATTGCTTTTTCCTCCTTTTTCTCCTTTTGTCTCAAAACATAATTCCGGGCCATTAATAACGAGCTTCATATAAGATAAGTAAAGATCGCTCATCTCGTCATTTGTTATAACTCCATAACTATGCCTCCCAATAACTCCTTTCTTCTCTAAAATTCGTGAGATCCAATTCCCATAAGGCAAACTTAAAGTAGAAGCTAAATCATCCATCTTAGCCGTTATACTAGCTTGTATAATTTTATGAAACACAAGCAAGGGTAGACTAACCTTTTCTCCTTCAAACCAATTCAAGCCTTCATAATAATCATCTCATGAGCCCCGAATTTATCTCTACCTTCTTTGCGAGGCACAACGGTAGTCCAAAGAAAGTTCAAAAAGAACCTCAAAGTTGGCGACAACTTCGCAGTTAAGATAGTCTCAGATGAAGTCACATCTTGTTTGAAATACCATTTCACTAACAACCTTTTTTCAGGTGACATACTTCCCCATTCTACGCTTGGATTGATTTCGATTCCTCCTTCAGGAACTCGAGCCAAGTCGCAAAAATCACCAGGTGAAACACGTATGGATGTCTCATTAACCACAGCAAGTAAATTTCCTTCCTTAAATTGAACAGTAGCATAAAATTAATATACCTCAATAGGAAAGACAGGACCACTTACAGCAACAATATTTTCCCATCCTTGATCTTTGAGAAAATTTCTGAAGAACCCAAGTGCTTTGTATTGCTTTAACCAATCAATCGAATAAACTCGCCCTGCGTGAATGCGATATTGAGCAACTTGATTGATATTCCTTCGTTCTACTTGAGTTAATCGAAGATTATTCAGTCCATTGTTAGTGTAATCATCCATATGATGTGCGTAAAGAATACGTGAAGAACCATCTTGAAGTATATAGTTCTCAGTCTTTGAACTTACCTCAATTTCCGAAACCAACTTTCCCTTACCCTTAATCAATTTTCGTCTTTTTGTGAGGTTGTCGGGTAGGTCGACGGCGGACCGTGGGGAGCGTGGGGTGTTGGCCGGTGAGGTGGAGCGCGTGGTTCTTGGCGGTGATTGGGTTACCTTCTTTCTAATGACAACATGTTTCTTGGATTGAAAACGGGTTGTAGGTTGATTTGTCATTATGAAATTTTAGCAAAAGGTATTAGGGTTTTAGATGATTAAAATTGATGAGAATTACGGAGAGATTAAAGAGGTATAAATAGCATAAGGAGTTTGAGTTTTGGTAAGAATAAAATTCCTTAAAGATAGAAAATAATACCAATTTCCATATTTTTTTTTTTGCCCTTTTTTTTTCGGCACTTCCTTTCTTTTTTTTTTCGTGCCCTTTTTTTTCACAGCACTTTCCCCTTTTTTTTCGGCACTTTCCCTTTTTTTTGTGTTTTGGTACTATTTCCTATTTCTTATATGATAATAATAAGAAAATAATCCTCTTTGAAGTAAGATTAGGAAAGAAAATCTTGTGATGGAGTTTAGGCAGGATTTGTGTAGGAATATAATAAGATAGAAATATCTTTATTATATTTAAGCATTTTATTGTAGATTTTGTCGAATTTTTGTAAGGAAATGTGATTATGCAGAATATAAAATATTACCATACACATAAGCAAGATATAACACGTAAAATAAATATTATTTAACATAATTAAACTTGCAACAAAAAATATACGGACACAATCGTACAATCTCATCTTCCTAGCCAGTCATTCAGGTTCCCAGACATAATTATGACGGATTTAATTATCGCTAATTAAACCAATCTCAAGTCTCAATAACTCAAAGCGTTTTCTAGCTAACGGCTTAGTCAAGATATCAGCCCATTGCCTTTCGGTACTACAAAATTCAAGTGAAATGTTGTCTTTCTCTACATGATCTCGTCGAAAATGGTGTCGAATATCTATATGTTTGGTCCTCGAGTGCTGGGCAGGGTTCTTAGAAATTACTATAGCACTCGTATTGTCACACATAATAGGCATACGACCTACATTTATACCATAATCACATAGTTGTTGCTTTAACCAAAGTAATTGAGAACATACCAGTCCAGCAAATACATACTCGGCTTCAGCAGTAGACATTGCAATTGAATTTTGTTTCTTTGATCCCCATGTGATAATACAAGGTCCAACAAACGTAGCAAACCCAGAAGTGCTTTTCCTATCTAAAGAGCACCCTGCATAATCTGCATCTGAATACCCTACTAGATCGAAATTACACTCAAGTGGATACCATAAGTACAAATTTGATGTACCAATTAAATATCTCAAGATACGTTTAACTGCAATCATATGTGAATCTTTAGGACACGATTGATATTGCGCACAAACACATATGCTAAACATTATATCAGGACGACTTGCAGTTAAATATAAAAGTGAACCAATCATACCTCGATATGTAGTCTCATCGACACACTTACCATGTTCATCTATAGTCATCTTCTTTTCAGGTACCATAGGTGTATCGTAAGATTTTGCATTTTCCATACCGAATTTTCGAATCAGTTCCTTGATATATTTCTGTTGGTGAATCTTTATACCATCCTTTGTTTGTTGAATTTGTAAACCTAGAAAGTACTTCAGTTCTCCCATCATGCTCATTTCAAACTCAGAAGTCATTAGATCTGAAAAATACTTGCGCAATTTTTCATTAGTAGAACCGAATATAATATCGTCTACATAAATTTGCACAACAAGTAAATTAGAACCCTCGAATTTTAGGAACAAGGTTTTATCAACAGATCCTCTTATAAAATTATTTTGTAATAAGAACTTGGATAATCTGTCATACCATGCCCTTGGAGCTTGTTTCAAACCATATAAAGCATTGTCTAATTTATAAACGTGGTTTTGAAACTTGCTATCTAAAAATCCGGGAGGTTGTTCTACATAAACTTCTTCTTCCAAGTAGCCATTAAGAAAAGCAGTCTTAACGTACATTTGGAATAATTTCATTTCTTTATGAGCAGCAAAGGCAATAATGAGACGAATAGCCTCAAGTCTTGCTACGGGTGCAAAGGTCTCGTCATAATCGATCCCTTCTTGTTGATTGTAGCCTTGGACAACTAGTCGTGCCTTGTTTCTTGTAATAAGTCCTGTATCGTCCAATTTGTTTCTAAACACCCATCTTATACCAATAACAGTTCGATCACTAGGTCGTGGCACCAAGTGCCATACCTTGTTGCGTTCGAATTGTTGAAGCTCATCTTGCATTGCAGTTATCCAATCAGGTTCCGCAAGAGCTTTTTTAATATTGGTAGGTTCAATGGTTGATAGAAACGAAAAGAATGAGCAGAAATTATTCAAGGACCTTCTAGTTTTAATGCCTTGCTCTAGATCCCCTAGGATTTTGTCCAAAGGGTGGGAGCTTTGATGTTTCCACTTTTTGAGAACTCTAGGCTCATTATCATTTGATGGACTAGCATCATCTGCAGACGAAGAATCATGATTTGTTCCCCCTGAGTTGGACTCGAGATTTTCTTCAGAAGTATCACTAACTTCATTAGAAATGTCATGATTTGGATCAGAAGTTACATCATCATTAGGTATAACTTCAAGATCTTTTTCTTTATCTAAGGAAGAGTCGATAGTATCATTAACTATGGACTCATCACTTCTCTTAGGATCGTTTGCAGAGTTATCTAGTTCATCATTGATACCTTGAATATCTTCATCTTCATTTAGGGTCTCATTTCTTGCTAGAAAGAAATCGGGCTCATGTGGATCCTCTTCTTCCTGTTCAACTTTATCAAACACATTATCTTCATCAAAGCGAACATGAACACTTTCTTCTATGCGCAAGGTTCTTTTATTGAACACTTTGTAAGCTTTACTATGATCCGAATATCCCAGAAAGACAACTTCATCACTTCGGGGGTCAAATTTTTCTAAATTTTCTTTTCCATTATTGTGAACAAAGCATTTACTCCCGAAACAACGGAGATGTGATATATTGGGTTTTCTCCCTCTTAAAAGTTCATAGGGAGTCTTTTTCAAAATAGGTCGGATCATAGCTCTATTATGCACATAGCATGCGGTAGTAACAGCTTCTGCCCAAAAACTTCTAGGATGCCCACTACACAAAAGCATAGTACGAGCCATATCCTCTAGGGTTCGATTCATACGTTCCACGACACCATTTTGTTGTGGGGTACGTGGTGCGGAGAAGTTATGCCCCACACCATTTTCCCTACAAAATTCTATAAACAATTGATTAACAAATTCCGTGCCGTGATCCGTCCGAATCGAAATAAGCTTCTTATCATATCTATTTTGGGCAAGCTTCATTAATACCACAAATTCATCGAAAGTTTCATCTTTAGAGGAAAGAAAGATTGGCCAGACATACCTTGAGTAATCGTCGACTAGAACAAATATATACCTTGATCCACCACGGCTTCTAATTCTCATAGGTCCACATAAATCCATGTGTACCATCTCAAGTGGTCGTTTAGTACTAACTACTCTTTTAGGTTTAAACGAGGATCTAACATGTTTGCAACGGGCACATGAGTCACACATTGTCTCTTGCTCGAATTTAATTGAGGCAAGCCTTCAACTAACTCCATGGACTTAAGTTTCTTTAAAATAGTTGGACTAATGTATGCAAACCTCTTGTGCCACAAGCAAGACTCATCTGAGGTTGCTTTCATACACGAAAAGGAATTTGTATTGACAACATTTAAGTCAATCATATACACATTCCTCATACGGTGACCCTCAAGTAAAACATTATTAGTACCTTCAATTATGATACGACAAACATCGGCATGAAAAACAACTCTATTTTCTTTGTCACATAATTGAGAAATACTAAGTAAGTTGTGTTTAAGACCACTTACCAGATATACTTTATCGATTGAATGGGAGGTTGAAATTCCAATTTTTCCTACTCCAATAATCCTACCCTTCTTGTTATCTCCAAAGGTAACTTTGCCACCGAAGAAGGGCTCTAGTGAAAGAAAAAGATTTTTGTCTCCTGTCATGTGTCTCGAGCATCCATTGTCGAGATACCATAGATTATTTTCTTTCACTACTACCTGCAAATGAATCAAATACAACTTTTAGGTACCCAAGCTAAGTTGGGTCCTTTATGGTTAGTGACTCTATATATTTGATCCTTTCTAACCCATACTTGTCTTATTATTCTTTTGGCTTTAACATTGGGTTGTCTTGGTCTTTGTCTAACAATCGGAACATAAGGTATTCTAGGTTTTGTTCTAACAAAAGTAGCTCTAGGTCTAGTACCTTCGTGAGACGCTCTAGGTTTAGAGTTATGAATTTTAGGCTTGAATGTATGCTTTCGATTCTCATTTATTTTGTTTGATTTTGAAGGCACAAATGAGTAATCAAAAACCATATCATAAGTCCATCTAAACTCATTATTGCGTTCTTCGTTGTCGTTAGATTCATCTATAGTTGAGACATCATCTTCAACTATAAAATCACAAGTCTTAACAGTTTCGACATTCTTTTTCTTATCCCAAGCAAGTTTGACACAATTGACTTGAATATATCCAGTAGAGCCACAGTAATTACAAATCAAGTATTCTGGAAGATTAACATATTTTCTTTTTCTGAAATCGTGATCAGAAGGATTAGATTTGCATTTATCATGGTCTCTACGGCTATAGCATTCATGACCAAGTCCCATCTTCATGTTATTATCAGATTGTTCAGTAAGGAAGTTTAAAACCTTTGTGCTTCCTTCCCATTTATCATGAACTTTTCGTGCATGTAAGAGTAATTCTTTCAAGGACTCAATTTCTTTTTCACATTTCGAATGATCTATATTTGAATCCTTGGAAGAGTTACCTTTCTCAAAGTCTTCACGAAAATTATCAAAACGTTCATTCAAGACACGTTTCTCATTTTCATGTTGTTCCTTAAGTTTGGACATACTATCACTAGTTTCTTCCAATTGCTTAGAGAGAAATACAATTTCTCTCTTGTGTTCGGAAACCACACTATCTTTGCCACGAAGCTCATCTTTTAAAATCTCATTGAATTTCTTCAACTCGGAAGTTATAGCATCACTAGCTGTAACTTTAGCTTGAAGATGCTTAATGTTGAGTTTAAGCTCTGAAGTTATGGCATCACTAGCCTTAACTTTTGATTCAAGAGCGTTTTTCTCAGCATTTGTCTTGTCTGAAGTTATAGGAGTAGCCATAACTTTAGATTTGAGTTTTTTGGCTTTGGTTTTCAGAAGTTGGTTTTCTTCAGTAATATCTAAAATCTGTTCCTTAAGGTCTTTTAACTCTAGACTTTGTTCATGACAACGATCAAGGGATTGTTAAAAAAACTTAATTAAATTATCCTTAGAAAGTTTCTTAACTTGCTTTTTAAGTTCAAGATAACTTACCTCTTCATCCTCTGAATCTGAATCTGAATTTCCAACGAGACACATCTCAGCATTTGAAACATTGCTTTCATTGTCGCTTTCTGAGAATAGGTCAAGACTGACGCTACTTAGACAGAGATTGGCAGTTTCTTCTTCATCCTCGGATTTGCCATCTTCAGAGTCCAAGTCTCCCCAACAGTATGCCATCATAACTTGCTTGAATTCCTTCTTTGTTTTGTCACGTTGATTTTTGTCTTTAATTTTCTTCCATGTAGGGCAATCTTTAATCATGTGATCATTATCACCACACTTGAAGCATCCACGATTAGAGAAGGACCTTTTTGACTCAACAGTTTTATTGGGAGTTTGCTTTGATTTGTTATTTGTCTTATTTTGATTTTGAAAGAAAGGCTTTTTCCTAAGACGTTTAACAAACAATACAGTTTCATCTTCAATATCTGAAGAATCATCAATCTTGCTAGATTCAGCTTATAAGGCCATCTTTTTGCTTGTGCCAGCTTCCTCCTCATCCTGATTCAGAGTAATCTCGTGAGCCATTAAGGTTCCGAGTAGCTCCTGATAGGATAACGAGGTTAGGTCCTTACATTCCTCTATGACAGATACTTTATGTCTCCATCTGCGAGACATACTTCTGAGTATTTTTCTTGCAATTTCCTCGGAGTCAAAAGTTCTTCCTAAATTCTTTAGCTCATTGATGATGCTAGAAAAGCAAGAGGACATGCTATCAACTGACTCGTTTTGCTCCATGGCAAACAGCTCGTATTTTCGCATTAGTAATGCCATACGCTGCTTTTTGACAACAGTGGTTCCCTCATAGGCTAATTCTAGACCATACCATATTTCCTTGGCAGATGAACTGGTTGAGAAACGATCGAATTCAGTGGCAATCATACCGTTTTGCAATAAGCTTATTGCTTTTGAATTCTTCTCAGCCTTTTTATAATCCGCCTCAATATAGTCTTCTTCTTTCTTTTCGACGGTAGTGCCATTACTGGTTGCAAGTAAGATCTTATTCGGACCATTCTTGATAATCAACCAACACTCCGAATCGTTTCCTTTAATGAAGTGGGTCATCATATTTTTCCATAAACCATAGTTCTTCCCACTGAATATAGGACACTTAAGGTGTTTGGAATCCATTTGATAAAAATAAATGCAGCGGAAAAAGATAAATAGACTCAAAAAAAATATATCAGACTCTAGCCGTTAGGCTTATCAAGAGCACGAGGCACTGATACCAATTGAGGAGTCTATTGATCGAATACGAAAGAGGGGTGGGGGGGGGGGGGAGTGAATTGAGTATTAAAAACGATGACCGCTTTTTCGATCTATATGATATAAAATAATTATTTGATTTTATTGATTAAAATCAACTAATTAAATTATTAATAATAAATGCAAAATCGAAATAACAATAATAAAGAGAGAGAGAAAGAGAGACACACAAGATTTTTGAAGTGGTTCAGTTTCACAAGTCGAAACCTACGTCCACTATTCTCGATTAATAATTTTTAGTACCTTTCTCCGGACTACAAAAATTATCAATACACTCGTATAATCAACTATATGATTATAACTCAGATTGAGTATCGCTAAATACTCTAGGTTGCTCTTACGTTAATAAGAAAAGTACAACGATAAATACTAATCTCACGTTATGCGAGTGAGTACAATATCTTGTGTACTTAGTATCCTATAACGATTCTACTTCGAGTGATTGACAAATTTGATGCGCAATTTTTGTATAAGCAAATTGGAAAATAAGAATTAAAGCTCAAAGAATTTTGCTTCAATATTTTTCTCTCTAAAAGTGTAGATGTGTGTGTCACATTTAAATGATGAATGAATGAGAGTATTTATAATAGTAGAGAATTACGATTAAGGAATGTTCTGGGATTAGGGCATAGAAATGTTCTGGAAGAAAAAATCCCTAAACGACTTGATGAACAAGTAAGAAGCAAAGGAAGCAGGAGTTCGGCCTCCTAGGGATTCGGCCACCTAGGGTTTCGGCCTCCCTAGGGTTCGACCGGCCTCTAGGCCTCCTTCGGTCCACTATTGCTTCCATAGACCACAACAAATCGAGATAGAATTTAGTTAAAGCCCTTGGTTGCATGACGATATAAATATCGTGTTACAAACCAATAGTTTATTCAACTTAAATTCTTATTAATTAATTCCAATTAAAATAAATACTCTCTTATTTTACAAATCACGAAAAATATATTTTCCAAAAATTAACGCATCATTTTTGTTTAGCAATGAAGTTATGGCTATTAGGTCATAACTTCACTAACCTTTAAATCAAACAAAGTAAAACCATTACCGAATGATGACCTATACTATCTAATCTTCAGTAGATCTTCAGTAAACGAATCGTCTCTTCACAAGTCTCTCATCTTGAGTCTCGTGGTTGATTTCTAATCTTGATCTTGCTTGAATACATCGATCAAGTATATTTGAAGTTGTACCTCCTTGGTCCAAACTTCAAGCTTGCGTCATTGTAATTGTTCCTTTCTATATTAAGACTTAAGCACACAATTACACGCATATGTTTATAATATTAAGTCCACATACAAATCATTACTGTCATTATCAAAACAATTAATAAGGACTAAAGGTCCAATAATATATCATTCAAGTTAGAGAAAATTGTTGATTACAGCCTTTTAAAAATCACTTTTTGAAAATTACAGCCTTATAAATTTTTTTTTGAAAATTACATCCAAAATATTACTTTTCTTCTAAAATTGCACCAACTTGAGGTTTTTGGTGAATTTTGATGATGTTTTTATGATGTTTGGGGTGATTAATTGGTTTGTGTTAAGGAGAGGTAAGAAATCTGGGTAAGTAGGCTCTCAAATAATAAAGGGTACATCATAAAAACATCATCAAAATTCACCAAAACCTCAAGTTGGTGCAATTTTAGAAGAAAAGTAATATTTTGGATGTAATTTTCAAAAAAAAATTTATAAGGCTGTAATTTTCAAAAAGTGATTTTTAAAAGGCTGTAATCAACAATTTTCTCTTCGAGTTATTCTGTTTTAGGCTGATGCAAAAACAAACTCGTGTTTTCGGCACTAATGTTGTAATCATTATTACTCGTGTAACTCTGAATTTAACTAAACTAAAATCAGAAATATGAACTTGATGCATGTCTACATGTATTAATGTTCCCAACAAAGACTACCCATTGATCATAACAGGATACGATCCTAATACATTCCTTGAAAGCAACTTCAGCAAAATCCAACGATAAATCCAAAAGTGTGCGTACAAGATCAGTGGACATCAAGTTCTCCTCCAAACTCTGTGTATATTCACAACCACACTTATGTACACTCCTAGCAATATCAGCAACCCCTGAACAAAAATAAGCAAACTGCATAATCAATTCTAACACAAAAAAAAAGTTACAGACAAAATCAGTTCTTTAGAATATCAATTTAGAAAGACTTACGAGATGCCCTCAAGTTCTTCTGCAAACTCTAGCTATATTCACAACCACCATCACATAAATCCGATCTTTGATGTCATCATAGAACCGGAAGAAGGCATGTCTCCAAGACGTTTTGATAACTAAAGTACCACAAACTCCCCAAAATCCAAAGATAAATCCAAGCACTACACTTATGCACAACCCTAGCTTAAAGTTATCGTTAGGCAGCTTCTCTTTGCCTAAATTATGTGGAATTATGGCTCCGTCGTCTTCATGACACTTAGGGAGTGGCGCTCCACAAAGTCTGGGGTTTCCCGCGTATGATGAAGTGTCGAAACTTTGTAGTTGAGTGCCATCTGGAATCTTTCCGGACAAGTTATTATACGACAAATCCAATACTCCTAGATAACTTATTTTAGCCAAACTAGTTGGGATTACACTGGAAATCTGATTATGTGATAAATCAAAAGATTGCAAAGCAATCAATTGACCTATACTCGATGGGATGACTCCGCTCAAATGATTTCTTGATAAATTTATGGATACTAAACCAATAAGGCTTGAAATTTCGTCAGGGATATGTCCTTCCAGTAGATTGCTAGATATATCTATGGCTTTTACGAGTCCAACTGAATCATGTCCTCCTCCAAAATTTTGTTCTTTTCTTTTCCACATTATCGATGGGTTATCAGTGAGATCATACGCAATGGAAAATTCTAAATTTGTTAAATCAAGGGAGGTATATTGTAAGACATCAGTTGTGTTAACCATGCCTTGGAGATTGTATATGCATCTTGGGATGGTTCCACTAATGCGGTTATTAGAAATATCCAATATTTGAAGTCGAGTGAGATGACACAAGCTTGAAGGTAAAGCTCCAGAAAAGTTATTATATTGGAGGGCCATGATGCTAAGATTTTTAAGATAATTTCCAACGGCATAGGGTATGTACCCAGACAATGAATTATAGGCAAGATCTAGACAAGTCAAAGATCTCCAATTCAGTAGGGACACGGGGAGTTCACCCGAAAGATTATTGTTGCTCAACTGCAGCAAACTGAGCTTATTTAGTGAACCGATAGAGCTAGACAGATTTCCCCAAATCTTGTTGTTTTTGAGGCGTAAGACCACTAAATTATCAAAGTAACCCCAACAATCGGGAAGTTTCTCTGAAAATGAGTTATTTGAAAGATCGAGAACGATTAGAGGCGTTTTGGCTTGCGGACACAAAAAAGAAACAAGACCTTGAGAAAAGTGGTTGTTGTTGAGATATAACAGGCTCACATAATTCAAAAACGGTGGTACTGTGCCGACGAAATTGTTTGAGCTCAAGTCTACTACTACCGTGGAATCAAATGTGGTTGATGCATTTGGAAGTGCCCCATACATCATGTTTTGAGACATTAATAATTGCTCTAGTTTGGGTGATAACGAGTTGAAAAAAGAATTAGGGATCATGCTTGAAATACTAGTGTTGGATATATCAATAATAGTCAAGTTTTTTTGAGTTATAAGCCACATTGGAAAATCTGGGCCAACCTTACATGAGCTCAACCGGAGTTCTTGTAATTGAAATGGAGGAACCCAATTGGCGCTAATGTTAACCACCAGTTCTGTGTTATCTTCCAAGTTTAAATAACGTAAATTGGAAAGATTTGATAAATGTACACTCGTCAAAACTCCCTTTAAAGAATTCCGACGAATATCCAACGTTTCAAGCTTAGGAAGTCCCCCAAGTGCTTTACTAATGGTGCCGTTAAGCTGATTCTCATAAACGTTTAATTCCCTCAAGTATGAAAGGTTGCCAATGTTGTCAGTAATGGAGCCCCACAATTGATTACCACTTAAATCTAAAAGCATTAGTGATTTGTGTGAACATGCAGATAAAAATTGGATAATCTCTGAGAAGTTGTATTTAAGACTGGTATCCTCTAAACGTAGGATTTGCAAACTACATAAGTTACCAAGGAAATTCCAAGTATGGTTGGACAGTTGGAAAGTACTTCCAAACAGTTGATCATTAAAAGAGAGGTCAAGAAAAAGAAGGTTGGTTTCAAGTCCACTCATATTGGTCAACCACTCAAATATTGATGTATCATTCAAGTTATTTCCGGAAAGGGTAATAATACCAAGGGTTGTGGAAGAATTAATATATGAAAGAGATGAAGGCAACTTTAGAAACAGGTTACAATTATCCAAGTGAAGGGCACGTAAGTGAGCGAGATTGTTAACAATAGACAACCAATTGTTTGTAGTTAGACTCAAATCAATACCACCCAAATCCAACTCCCTCAGCAACCTTAGTTGTGATAGCCACCTCAAGCTTTCGACCTTCATATCAGAATTAAGATTAAGAGATGTTAATTTAGAGAGATTTCCAATCTCATGAGGAACGTCTCCAGTAAACCCAACATAGGAAAGGTCAAGGTGCTCTAAGTTATTAAGTGAGCATATAAACTTGGGTAATTGTCCTCCGAAATAATTATGACTAAGGTTTAAGTATTTTAAATGTTTCAAATCAAGTAGAGATACACCGATTGTACCTTTTAGACAGAAGTCCACATCGTCGTCATCATAGTAATTTTGGGGCATGGGAAGATTGAGGGCGAAAACGTGGCCACCAGAGTGATTATGACACTGAATACCGCCCCATAGGCAGCAATCTTGAGTAACTCCCCAAGAATCAAGGAGTCCACAACGGTCGACACGAATGCCACGTTTGAACTCAAGCAGTGCATCTCTCTCGCTCTCCACACATTGTATACTAGCATGACAACCAAAGTAGGTCAGGCAAACACACAATAGAAGAAGAAAAAGAGATTGATCATATAATTTGGAGGTAAATTGAGGACTCATTTTATCTTTAATGTTGTGGATGAAACTGTAAATGTGCGTCGAACAAATTGTGTGAGTGGTTTAGTTAATAGCTTGTTGGCGTATGTTTATATAGAGGTCTCTACTCATTTTTTCACGACTTGTAATTTTGTGAAATAGCTTAAGGTCATTTTCATTTGGACTTAATTTTCAGTTTTATTCAGATCGGTTCAATTTTTAGACACTTTCAGTCCACAAGAAAAGGGACTAAAACTCGCTCCATTCCCTATATATGGTTATTGTTAAAGCTTTTGAAGTCGTGCAACGACTTGAAGATGTGAAGTAGTATTGTCTTCGTCTTCTGGAATGTAACTTGGGCATGACTTTTCAAGAAGAATCACTAATTAATCAAAGTGATTGTATACTTGGTGCGTTTTGATCTAACCTTTTCATACGTACCCCTTAATTATTTTGGAAAATGGTAGGGCACCCGTGAGACTAAAGTTTCAGTACCACTGTGATTAAAATAATTAAAAAGTTAAATTTCGATTTTGCACTAAAAAATTCGTGCACTGTTAATCTTCAATTGAAGAGGCTTTTAAATGAATTTTTTTCCAAAATAGGGTTTTATAACAAACAATTTAACGAAATGTGGTAACTTTGAAACTAATTACTCAAAATGGGTCCACGTAGGCTCGGTTTTGGCGATGCTAGGTTCAGATTAAGGTCGCTTAGCGGGAGAGCGACTTGAGGTCAAACCGCCCAGCCACTGAGCGACTAAGGGAAAAAAAAAGTAGCTGATGGGAATCGAACATCGAACATGGAATTTAAAACAATCCCACCACACCCCTAACCATAACACCCAAGATAATATTATGACTTGCACAACAATTACTCAATAATATTTTTAAGCACTTTAATTTGATATATAAATTGGATTGTTCTGCTGGTTAGGCAGTATAGAATAAGTGTTAATTTCGTGGGTGGTCTTGAGTTTGATCCTGTTAAACTGCGTTTTTTTTTTTCTTTTTTTTCTCCAAAGACCCAAATCGCTGTGGGGGAGGACGATTTGAACTGAAATCGCTCACTCCCCGAGCGACTTGCCTTGAAGTAACATACTGCGGTTTGGGCGAACATTAAGTTACACTTTGGGTAAGGTCGTTGAGCGGGAGAGCGACTTGGATCCGAGCCTAGCTTCGGTGAAGACGTGGACCCATTTTGGGTAAATACTTTGAAACTCAACCCATTTTATTAATTTGTATGTGTTTAGACCCCAATTTGGAAAAAAAACTCCTTTTAAATGGTGTACATAGACGACTGACTTATTCCATTCTTTATTTACGTTTACTAAGACTTGTATACTTGGTGCGTTTTGATCTAACCGTTTCAAGTCTTATAAAAAGAGAATGAATGATGAGCAATTGAGAATGAATGCAGTCTATAAATAAAAAATTCGTGCACTGTGATGTGATGGAAATCAATATTATGTGCGCCAAATGAATTGAAAAAGGCTTTGTGGTCAGTCAATCTACAGCACTATGTCAGAAGATGGAAATCAATATTATGTGCGCCAAATGAAAAAAGCGAACAGGATATGATGAAAAATGGAAATACACGCCATGTTTCACAATTAGACAAGTCAACACTACTACAAAACTAGTTATGGACATCAGTCGATAGACATCGGATTATCTGGAAAACCGATTTACATAACATGCACATCGGTTGTTTGCAAAAACCTGATGTGCATATAATTATATGTACATCGGTTGCGTTAAAAAACACATGTCCATTATTTCTGATTTTAAAGGACATGTGATATTTAATAAAACTCATGTCTATATAAAAGTCATGGACATGGAACATTGCATTTAACCGATGTGCATCTAAAGTAAAAATTATAAGCGGCAAAAATATTTACCTCACCCCAATCCTCTCCCTCACTACCACTACAAGAAAAAAGCGTTTTTGAGACCGTTATTTTCATTGAGATCGAAAACCTTTGTTTTTTATTTGTGACCGTCTCGAACACACATTCATTCTGAATTTCACATCCTTCATTTCACAAAACCCCCCATACAGCTGACTTGCTCTCCAACGGCGACGACCTGCACTCCCAACGGCGACAAGGCTTTCACCTGCACTCCCAAAGTCGATGACGCTTTGACCTGCTATCATTCATTGGCAGGGATTTGTTCTTGTTCAGCCCAGATTCGCACCTCAATCTTAGGTTCAGGTTTAATGAATTTTTCGTATAGGTATCCAACTTATGTGCTTTCAAATTTAAGTTAGTGCTTTGTGGTATTGGTGTAGCTGGGATTTGGTATACTCTATAGATGTGTGTGATTAAAATACGTTTACTTAGCAGATTAAGACAACTTAACTGGTGAATAACTTGTGCTTATGTTCTTAAAGAAGATATATAACTCAGAGAAATAGTTATGTAGCAGTGTTTAAGGTACATTACTAAGTAGCGTCAGATGAAGACGACTGCTTTCACTTCACTGTTGGTTAATTTCCTCACAACCATGACTGTTATTTCAAATTAAGATATTTTATGATAATAGGCTATTAGTGAATGGTGAAGTGAGATGGCGAATTTGTATTTCATGGTCAACTTGTTTGTTGGTTTAATTATATTTCGGAACATAGATGCTATTAGTGACTAATGAAGTTTTATATTTCAGAACATATAGACTGATCAGTGGTTTTTTATGTTAGAAGTCAATAGTGCACCGTTTATGAGACTGATGTGCGGTTTTGTGTTTTTGTATGGAGTATAGCTGAGCCTATGTTGGATCATGACCGTCATTTTCATGTACCAATGTCTACACTCTACACATGCCCACATTAGACAAATTTCTTGAGTTTCGTTTTTTTGAAAGTATTACTTTGTTTATGAATAGGATGATTATTAATATCGTCTCTTTGCCCAAACCTTAGCTTTTCTTTCTCTTTATTTACCTACATCTGCTTCTCTCGGTTGCACAAAACCGCCTGCACCCTACATGGGCTTCGTTCACTACCCAAACAAGAGTTTTCGAGGTATATATTTTAATTTTCCCTAAAATTATTAACCCTAATTTCTGAATTTGATTGATTTTGAATAAGCATTATATTTCTTTGTGCTAAACACCCCTCATTGTATGATTTGCCATTTATTTAAAGTCTTCTCGTTCGCCATCGTCACTCCCTCCACTTGGAATTATGCAAGGACAGAGCCTGGATTGAGAGATATAGAGTTGAGCAAGTTCGGGTCATAATGGTGTTGTAGAGCATTCTTCTGAGCAGTCCTCTTGCCGTGGCTATAACTCAAGATATATAGCTGACCTGTCCATGATTCTAACTCTCAATTAAGGTTAGCATTTCAAGCTCTTTATCCATATAATAATGACATCAACTAGTGAAAATAACACCATATATTAGCTCATAAAGTCAGGCATGTAGTAATGAATAATCAGAATGTTATAATGTTCATTAACCCCTTAATTTGTATCTGAATTATATGAATGCTTGAAATTTAATTTGGCTTGTTCGCTTGGTAAGATAATGAAGGACCCATAGTCCTAACTCCTACTACAACTTTCATATTTGGTATAAACTAACTATTTTTCTTAATTTGATGGAAAGGGTAGGCCAATTGGATAATAAATGGTAGATTTTGCTGAAGATATAGGTGATATCGCTCGCAATCATATCAAGATCACATATGAGCATTGGCTTAAAGTAACCGAGGGAATTAAATATTTGATTTGGCAAGACATAAAGGTAAAGTCACCCTGAGTTCTGGTTTGATTATTTTGATTTATTTAGAACTTAGCATAGCTCCAGTTAGTGATTAAATTATAAGCAAATGTTATGGACAAGTCTGGTTATCATAGATTAAGTTTGTCTGATTAACATCGTCTGATTAACATTCTGATTTTGCCTTTCTGTCTCATCTTCTGGTTTGTGCCATTCTATTAACTAGCATTATGATTAGCATAACAGGCTTCAAACCAGTTAGTGATTAAATTATAAGAATGATTTGGATTGACAGTGGCATATTTAATTCCTCCTGTTTTTACTGCCGTTGGAGCTAATTTTTGGGAAAATGCATCTGTTTATGAACCTTCAGGAAAAACCCTTGTCGGTATGGCAGAAGTTGAAGCGGCCATACAGGAAATGTTCCAAGCTCCTCACATTCAGGTGAGTGTATTGCTAGTAGTTGTGATATTTAAAATACAATAATGTATGTGTCTCGTTAGTTATATTAGGATCTTCTATGTTGATATTTTGTTTTCTCGTTAACTTTGTTGTGTTGAACCAGATTCTCTTGGTAATATGCCCAATGGGAGATGAGCAAATCTGAGGCTGCCAAGTAGTCTTGTCTCTTCGGCATTTTTTTAAAACAATTAGTCAGTTTACATATCGGTTTATATTTTTGTATAGGTTAGTCGTCTAAGTAAATTTGACACATTGTAGATGAAATTTTTTTATAATTGGCTTTGGATAACCGATTGATTGTATACAGATATTTTTTATTGATTATGGAATCATTTTGCATTGTCATCATGTGTACGACTAATATGGGCAACAACGTAATATTTTTTTTTTATAAAAAAAAATAATTATAGACATCGGATTTTTGCAAAAAACTGATGTCCATTGATCAAATAGACATCGGTTTTTCTAAAAATCCAATGTCCATTGATCAAATAGACATCGGTTTTCCTAAAAATCCGATGTCCGTTGATCAAATAGACATCGGTTTTCCTAAAAATCCGATTGATAAGTAGCATTTTAGTCGTATTTTACCCCGCATTTATACCTTATTCCGACTCGATTTTGTGTGCTTAATTGTCTAATAAGCTCATTTAATTACTAATTTATAATAATTAGTCGTATTGGTTATATTTATTAATTAGTTGGATTTTTATTTAATATTAACATTGATATCGTTTCATTATAATTTGTAGGCGAGACGGTATAATAAAGTGGAGATTCGAGTTAGAATAAAAGAGAACGGAAATCGAAGAGCGAGACGGGTCAATGCGAGATCTAGTATTAAACAAAAGTAGCAAAGTCAAAGGTTGACAAATTCAACCAATGACTTGCTTTCATCACCCTTGCCAAGCATCACCTTCCCTGTATCATCATCAACAACACGCAACATCTGCTCCTCCATTCACGCCTCCTTCATTCATCTTCTCCATCATTACCACCCGCACCAATCCATCAAACATCACCATTTCATCACTATTTTCGCATTCATCATCATCTCCAAATTCAGTCACCACCATTAATTCACCTCCTTCACCATTCACAAAAACCACCATTTCATCCATTAGACCCGCAACAACAACAATGGACAACCCCTACTGCATCCACCATCATTAACCAACAATTCACCTAGTCACCATGTACCTGATTCCGCAAACACACCATACAACCCCTGCACTTCGACAACTGCAAACCGCCATTACCATCCTCCATTCAACCTTCATCTTCAACCTCCATCAATTACCACGACATCACCATTTGCCCATTCATTCACTAATCAAACTCCGTCACCACAACAATCAGTCACCAGTGAATTCATCAATTTCGACCTCAGATTCGAACTCGGGATCCAAACTGAGCTTTTATGAAGCTATGTTGCTCCATGCCGGTGCCCCGGCAGTCGACACCCTCAACCGGCAGAACACACCCATTTTTCCTCCTTTTTGTGAAGGCCTCGCTACCGGCATAGGCACCGGCAGCCGACGTACCGGCAAAACGCACCTTTTCAACATCTCGCATGAACTGCTGCTGCTCTCTACCGGTCAACCGGCAGCCGTCGTACCGGCATAACGCACATCACATTAATTTTTGCTCCTTTCTTCAAGTGGCCTCGCTGCCGGCACAAGCCCCGTCCGCCGGCGGGCCGGCAAAACACCCCTGCTGCTACATCTGATATGTATGAAGACAAGAAATGAAAAGGAGAAGGATATGACGTCTTTGCCCCTGCTTTATCACACTCAATGCTGCGTTTTATTTGTGGCTTTGTGTCGTTTCAACCAAGTGCACCAATGTATTATAAAAATGCAAGAGGAGGAAGACCCATTATGGGGGGATTAGAAAAGAGTATAATAATTATTATTATTATTATTATTATTATTATTATTATTATTAGTGTCATTATTAGTAGTAGTAATTAGATGAGTATAAAAGACCACAACTTACTCAACACAAGGGGAATTACCCATTACACCACCTTAGAAATTAGATTAGAAAATTAGACTAGTTCATCTTTCTCTCAAATATTTTAAACCCTAAATTAATTTTCCTCTTACCCAAGTTGTAATCTTTACTCAAAAATTAATACAATTGTTCTCTTGTTTATCCAAGTTCTTCCATCAATTCAAAGTTTCCATGTTGGTATAATTCTCTCCCTTAATTTCATTTGTTTACATTTATTTTCATTCAAGTTTTGTTAATTGTTTATGCTTGAATTCCTCTCTTTTGTTGTTAGATTGTTATTGTCTTTCTCTTGTTCATCTTTTCTTTGTTTTCCTTTGTTGTTGCTCTCAAAGATTGAATCTTTGAGTTGCTTATGTTAAAGTTTGTGTCTTTTTGCATTAATCTCTTTCCATCTTAGATTAATTTGTCTTTCCTTATAATTTAAGTTGGATTGTTGCATGATTAGTAATATAATTTGTACTTCCATCATGATTATGCATAAAGATACCATCTTTGTTGTTTCTATTGCTCTTAGCACCATGATTAGTGAGTAGTCTTCTACTAGGACTCGGTTTGACCCGACATGAGTAGCTTCACTAATTGATTCTCATATGGGCTAATTGTTTGGGGAAATTGGTGAGGGTAGCTTAGAGGATTGACTTGACTTATGGACCGATTTTTGGTAGTGTCGATTTGTAACCCTTGTCCACCAACGAGAGTTGGTTAGGTTGTGAATAGGATACCCGGAAATTTGTCTTACAACTAACCTAGGTTGAGACCGAAAGGGAGAACCAAGGGAGGGTACCTCTAGGCTAGCGTTTGAAATCGACCTCCGAGAGGAGGAGTGGGATGACCCGGAATACGATGAGTACTTAATGACCTTGACCGATTTCTTGACCTCCTTGGAAAAGTGCACATTTTTGGGGTTGTTGGGTGTTGAGTTAGGGATTCCGACCTTCGAACCCGAGAGGGGGGTTGGTGGGTAGTGCTAGTGTCCTACTTCGAACCCGAGAGGGGGGTCTTAGGCGAATTAGAGCCATCTCCTCCTTGCTTGTCTACCCGAGTGATTAGCCTAGGGAATTAGTATGTGGAATTACGAAATGTTGAGGGAGAACCGAGTTCTAGGCCTTTTATTCATTTGATTTACAACTTTATTCCTCTCTTACTCATTTATCATCTTTAGTTAATTTGCATTTTATTTCATTTATGTTAGTTGTTTAGTTTAACAACCTCATCTTATATTGCCGACTTAGCTAAGCACGAGAATTTAGACGATTAGTAATCACCCATGCTCCCTGTGGATTCGACCTCGACTACCCTACTACATTAGTTGAGTTATTTGTTTGATCGGGGGAGTGCGACAAACCCCGCTATCAAAATGGCGCCGTTGCCGGGGAGCATTGGCATGATATTAGTTGTTTTGTTCTAGTTTAGACTAAGTCTAAGTTGCTTTGCACACCTTGGTGTGCCGTTTGTCTTGCTAACTCGCTCCTTCAAGTGTGTAAGCTTTTGCATAAGAAGATTGAGTTTGAATTCAACAAGTCCATGAAGTTTCCCTCTATGAGTGACTCTTGCTATATAGTGGATGTTTTGGATGTTGATATGAAAGAAGATTTTAATGAAGATGGTTTGAGGGAAAGTGAGTTTGAACCTCAAATTATGAAGGAAATTGAATTGTATTTGAACTCCCCAAAATCATTACTTGATGTTGGGTCTTGGCTAGATGACTCTTCAAATGATTCTTGGGAAGCTCAAGTTGATGCCTTGGAGATGGCTCTTAATGGAGGTGGAATGGAGTATACCAAGAGTTGTGAGGAAGTTGAACTTGGCCCTCCCAAATGGGACACTTATGAAGACTCATTGCAAAATGATAAGTGTGGGGAGGGAAGTTATGAAAAGCTTGGTGCCCCTATTTGGGATGTTTATGATAATGAGGAAGACTCCCTTCTACCACCTCCTACCGAAATATTTGAAAAGGAAGTGATTGTCAATGACAAGTGTGGGGAAGAAGGAAAGAGTTGGGAAATGGAGGTTGATGAATTCGAACTTGCCATCTTGGGAGAGTTGAGGAGCCATGAGAAAAACTACGACCCTTGTAGTTTTGACTCTAGCTTGGAAGAAATTGAAGCTCTCATCTTTGGTAGTAATTCGGTTCAATTGAAGAGTCAAGAGAATTTGGATAAAAAAGATGATATTATGAACCTCAATGTTGAGATGTTGACTCCTCCACCTCTTATTCTTCACCACTCTCCTTGTCTTGATGACCATGAGGATGCTTCCTCATTCTATGAGGTTTATGAGATTCCGTCTCTCTCTCCTTCTAGCCACTACATTGAAATTGAGGATCCTATACACCAAGAGGATCCTAGAAACAATACCGAGAGGAGCAAGAGGAAGAATGGGAGGAAGCGTTGGAAGAGAGGTCGGGTGCGGTTTGCTATAGCTTGGCACTCCTTGTTTCTAGTTGAAGGTTTTGATAGAGCATTTGACCGTCTTCTCCGTGCCTTGAGTGACATGGATCATGCTACTTGGAGATTCAAGCAAGACAATTTTGCATGAGAGGTTTGGTGGAGTCCCTCAATAACCACTAAATTGTATTTATTCTCTTCCCTTACTTATACTTTACTTGCATTTTTATTTCATTATATAAAAACCATAAAAATTTGAAAAATTTGAAAAATCTCAAAAACATGTTATTTATTTTATTGCACCTTTCTTTCAAAAAATTCCAAAATTCCAAAAAAAATGAATATTTCAAAAATACAAAAACAAGTTATTTAATTTTGAAAGATTTTAAAAAAATCAAAAATATGTTATTTATTTTTCCTATTCTCTCCCTATACTTTGTTCCATTGAGGACAATGTAAATTTCAAGTGTGGGGAGGGAAATATCCACTTTGTGCAAATTGTTTATATTTGTATATAGAGTTGTTAATTTGAGAAAATTACAAAAATCCCTAAAAATTGAAAAATTTCAAAAATTTCAAAAAGATTTGCATTGTTTATATTATATATATTGCATTTGTTCTAACCAATTTGATTGACAACACATGCAAGCATCGGAGAAGACGCTTGGTAAAATTCTTCCAATCATTTCTCCTTTATTCTTCCTTTTCCTTTTGTATATATTTGCATGGAGGAGGACGGGATATGTGATGTGGGTGTTCCCTTTGGGAACCGTTTTGGATATGCTTGTGTTGTTGGTGTGCTGTTAGGACTAGATATTGCATGCATTTAGACTAGACATGTATATATGGGTTCACTCTTTCATTCACGTAGCTTGTTCATATGTTTTAGTTGCATTTCATACACTTTGCGTCGAGTTTGTAAATAGTTGCATAGAGGGTCTAAATGTGGAGGGTATATGTCGCCAATGATGATAATTTGTTTTACCCGTGTCATTTCCCTTTTGATAGCTCATACCTCTTGATGATACATGTTAGGGTTTTGCTTGCAAAAACCCGGAAGTCTAGCTTAACAACCAAGTTGCGACCACTCTGTGAGACCGTATTAGACCCGAGACTCGACCTAGGACCGACATAGCTACTCAAATGTGAGGATAGAGCCTCCATATGGCCGGTCCTTCAAACCGGTTCCGTTAGGTTATTGTGAGTAGTTCTCCTTGCGTGGTGTGTCATGTCAAAACGCATAAGTATGGTGCTCATTCCTTACCGTAGAAGTGTCGATGTGCATGTTGAGACAATTTTGTTCAAATAAAGAAGCCTCTCATAGCCAAATAAGCTTATTTTTCACCCATTTGATCATCTTTCCCTTTTGTTTACCCAATTTGTGCCTAAACCTTGTCATTTCAATTGCCAATAAAATAACTACATTCCATAAACATCTCACCTTGTTGAGTAGTTCGTCTTTGTAGTTGTTTGGAGGAGTATATAATTGGGTAGAAAATTTGATTCTTGATGAGGTGAACTGTCCGAAATATCACAAAAGTGAAATGAAGCTTGATAGTTGGCCAATTTTTGCATTATTAAGAGGTTTACAAGAAACAAAAATGAAAATGAAGAAGAAAAACGAATAGAAAAAGAGAAAAATGAAATGAAAAACAAAAAGAAAAGAATGTATATTTTTGTCTCAAATAAAGGGTTGATGGAATTGCAATTGAGTCTTGTTTTGAAAAGAATGAATTGAATAATTTTTGGAAATGACAATCTTGTCATATTTTGTGTAAGAATTCATTTGCATGGGTTGAGTTTAATGGATTGGTTAGATGTGACGACTACTTAACCGATAGCCCCACATGTCATAAAACGGTGCTTGCACCGATCCCTTTTTACCGAACCCGAGCCCCATTATAACCCGATTGTCTCTTGTATGTGCATCATTTGACATTTCTCTTGCGGATATTGGATGGAGTACCATATTAGATTGCGGGCATGCTTCGCAAGTCGAGTTAGGAGAGTGATTTTGGTTACATTTTGTCACAAAAATCACCCCGTTCTTTCATTTGAGTGACTAGTGAAACCCGTGAGAGTCGGTCTTTGGTCTCCTTTTGGTCAAAGGTTTGATATGGAGTCGAATCTTGTGTGTGTCGTGTCAATCTTGGGAGTATAGCGAATTACTTCCCCTTTCCCGCCTAGAATTTGTTTCTTAGGCACCTCGTGTTGTCAATGTTGGCTACTTGAGCTAGAACTTGGGATTCGACACCTTGGTAAGACCCGGAGACGACATCCTCCACTAATGACTCTTTATTTGATTTTTGAAAGTAAAATGGCCGCTTAGATGAGGAAAGCGGTTTGACCTTTTGTGATGCATCTTATATGTTGATTCGTGCTTAAATGTTGGATGTGTCAAAATTTTCCGCAAGCCCCCACTTGCCTTGCAAAGGAGCACATACCTCATTGTGTTTCATTGTGAGTTGAAGGGACGGAGAAGGCCCGTTAATTGCCTCTCATCGGATATTATTAGTTTAGCTAGTCTTTTATATTAAGGGTCTCGCTTTAGTTTAAATGAGCTTACTCGAGGACGAGTAAGGTTTAAGTGTGGGGAGATTTGATAAGTAGCATTTTAGTCGTATTTTACCCCGCATTTATACCTTATTCCGACTCGATTTTGTGTGCTTAATTGTCTAATAAGCTCATTTAATTACTAATTTATAATAATTAGTCGTATTGGTTATATTTATTAATTAGTTGGATTTTTATTTAATATTAACATTGATATCGTTTCATTATAATTTGTAGGCGAGACGGTATAATAAAGTGGAGATTCGAGTTAGAATAAAAGAGAACGGAAATCGAAGAGCGAGACGGGTCAATGCGAGATCTAGTATTAAACAAAAGTAGCAAAGTCAAAGGTTGACAAATTCAACCAATGACTTGCTTTCATCACCCTTGCCAAGCATCACCTTCCCTGTATCATCATCAACAACACGCAACATCTGCTCCTCCATTCACGCCTCCTTCATTCATCTTCTCCATCATTACCACCCGCACCAATCCATCAAACATCACCATTTCATCACTATTTTCGCATTCATCATCATCTCCAAATTCAGTCACCACCATTAATTCACCTCCTTCACCATTCACAAAAACCACCATTTCATCCATTAGACCCGCAACAACAACAATGGACAACCCCTACTGCATCCACCATCATTAACCAACAATTCACCTAGTCACCATGTACCTGATTCCGCAAACACACCATACAACCCCTGCACTTCGACAACTGCAAACCGCCATTACCATCCTCCATTCAACCTTCATCTTCAACCTCCATCAATTACCACGACATCACCATTTGCCCATTCATTCACTAATCAAACTCCGTCACCACAACAATCAGTCACCAGTGAATTCATCAATTTCGACCTCAGATTCGAACTCGGGATCCAAACTGAGCTTTTATGAAGCTATGTTGCTCCATGCCGGTGCCCCGGCAGTCGACACCCTCAACCGGCAGAACACACCCATTTTTCCTCCTTTTTGTGAAGGCCTCGCTACCGGCATAGGCACCGGCAGCCGACGTACCGGCAAAACGCACCTTTTCAACATCTCGCATGAACTGCTGCTGCTCTCTACCGGTCAACCGGCAGCCGTCGTACCGGCATAACGCACATCACATTAATTTTTGCTCCTTTCTTCAAGTGGCCTCGCTGCCGGCACAAGCCCCGTCCGCCGGCGGGCCGGCAAAACACCCCTGCTGCTACATCTGATATGTATGAAGACAAGAAATGAAAAGGAGAAGGATATGACGTCTTTGCCCCTGCTTTATCACACTCAATGCTGCGTTTTATTTGTGGCTTTGTGTCGTTTCAACCAAGTGCACCAATGTATTATAAAAATGCAAGAGGAGGAAGACCCATTATGGGGGGATTAGAAAAGAGTATAATAATTATTATTATTATTATTATTATTATTATTATTATTATTAGTGTCATTATTAGTAGTAGTAATTAGATGAGTATAAAAGACCACAACTTACTCAACACAAGGGGAATTACCCATTACACCACCTTAGAAATTAGATTAGAAAATTTAAATTTAGTTAAATCTTTCTCTCAAATATTTTAAACCCTAAATTAATTTTCCTCTTACCCAAGTTGTAATCTTTACTCAAAAATTAATACTGATTGTTCTCTTGTTTATCCAAGTTCTTCCATCAATTCAAAGTTTCCATGTTGGTATAATTCTCTCCCTTAATTTCATTTGTTTACATTTATTTTCATTCAAGTTTTGTTAATTGTTTATGCTTGAATTCCTCTCTTTTGTTGTTAGATTGTTATTGTCTTTCTCTTGTTCATCTTTTCTTTGTTTTCCTTTGTTGTTCTTTCTCAAAGATTGAATCTTTGAGTTGCTTATGTTAAAGTTTGTGTCTTTTTGCATTAATCTCTTTCCATCTTAGATTAATTTGTCTTTCCTTATAATTTAAGTTGGATTGTTGCATGATTAGTAATATAATTTGTACTTCCATCATGATTATGCATAAAGATACCATCTTTGTTGTTTCTATTGCTCTTAGCACCATGATTAGTGAGTAGTCTTCTACTAGGACTCGGTTTGACCCGACATGAGTAGCTTCACTAATTGATTCTCATATGGGCTAATTGTTTGGGGAAATTGGTGAGGGTAGCTTAGAGGATTGACTTGACTTATGGACCGATTTTTGGTAGTGTCGATTTGTAACCCTTGTCCACCAACGAGAGTTGGTTAGGTTGTGAATAGGATACCCGGAAATTTGTCTTACAACTAACCTAGGTTGAGACCGAAAGGGAGAACCAAGGGAGGGTACCTCTAGGCTAGCGTTTGAAATCGACCTCCGAGAGGAGGAGTGGGATGACCCGGAATACGATGAGTACTTAATGACCTTGACCGATTTCTTGACCTCCTTGGAAAAGTGCACATTTTTGGGGTTGTTGGGTGTTGAGTTAGGGATTCCGACCTTCGAACCCGAGAGGGGGGTTGGTGGGTAGTGCTAGTGTCCTACTTCGAACCCGAGAGGGGGGTCTTAGGCGAATTAGAGCCATCTCCTCCTTGCTTGTCTACCCGAGTGATTAGCCTAGGGAATTAGTATGTGGAATTACGAAATGTTGAGGGAGAACCGAGTTCTAGGCCTTTTATTCATTTGATTTACAACTTTATTCCTCTCTTACTCATTTATCATCTTTAGTTAATTTGCATTTTATTTCATTTATGTTAGTTGTTTAGTTTAACAACCTCATCTTATATTGCCGACTTAGCTAAGCACGAGAATTTAGACGATTAGTAATCACCCATGCTCCCTGTGGATTCGACCTCGACTACCCTACTACATTAGTTGAGTTATTTGTTTGATCGGGGGAGTGCGACAAACCCCGCTATCACCGATGTGCAAATTTTAATGGACATCGGTTTAAAATCCGATGTCCATTAATCCACAATGGACATGACCAAACTCTACATCGGTTGTGTATCCGATGTCCATATAGCGAAAAGTCCGATGTCCATCACAAGTTTTGTAGTAGTGCAAGACAAAACAATTTTAACAATTTTTTTTATTTATAGACTGCATTTCACACACATTCATCCCTAAAAATAAAGGGGAAATGGAAATTAGAGGGGAAATTATTATTAAATGGGTTAAGAGAGGGAGATGGAGAGAAACAAATGGAGAGGATCCTAATCCGTTTGTACCTATCAATACAATATCACAACGCCTTAATAAGTATACACCTTCTACTTTTTCATTAACCTAGCAAACAACATAATTCACCAACTGTAACACCCCCGATTTTTCAACTAAATTAAAAATTACATTTACATTAAAAAGGCGCCAAAATACGGGGATATTAAAATCAATATACAAAGTCTCTTTACAAAATGGTTTTTATATAAAATGATACGAAATAAAATAAAACATTTACAAGGTCTTTAATCAAAAGCTCGACTTGAAAATCTTTTGAACCGAAGCGGAAGTCACCTGAAAATAAACCGTCAACATGACGACACTACCTCAATATAAGTGGCCTCTATCAATTTAAATATTAAAACCAAAGGAAGGGAAACGAAAACTCTTTAGTTTAGCATTTCAAATGATAAAACAAATGAACTAATTTTGTCTCTACAAAATGGTTTGGTCCGAAGATGATTCAACTGCTAGAAAGTCAGAAACTTTACTTTCTAGAGACTAAGAGGTTAATAAAAAAAATGACTAATCACATACTTTATGTGCACACCTCAATGTCCTGTGAGCTCAGAGAGTATCTAATGGCTCACTCTACCTCATACGACTAGGGGTGAGCAAAACCGTGTACCCGATACGGTTTTGAAAACCGTATCGGGTACACGGTTTTAAAAATCGCAAAAATCACTATACGGATCCGATACGATTTAACCATATATACGGTTTTCGGGTACCCGGAAAATCCGTGTATACGGAATCCGTATATACGGATACGGTTTGGTGACAAATGCCCAATTAAACATTGTAATTATTCAAGAGCTAATAATTAGTTCTAACATGACCACCTCTTATAAATGCCTGATTTTTGTTTATTGAGAGTGAAAAAGTCGTAAAAAAACATTAATAGAGTGGAGTTGAAAGAGGAACTTTGCATTTTTTTAATTTTTTTTATACAAAAACTTGAAACCGTGTCAGAAACCGTATATACGGTTTTGTTTTTGCCCGATCCAGATACGGTACGGTTTTTATAAAACCGTATCGTATATACGTATTTTCGTATCGTATATACGGAAATCCGTATAACTCAAACCGTATATCGTATCGTATCCATATTATAAAACCGTATCGTATATTTTTGCTCACCCCTACACAGGGGCGTCTTAAAACAAATGGAGGCCCAGTGCGACACGGAAAAATGTGGCCCCAAAATGAATGCACAAGTATATTATACTTCGAGATTTGTATTAAATTTCATTAATGAAAGCTTATAATACGGTGACCAAAAGCGGAGGCCCGGTTCCCACGCCCGTGGTTGCCCGTGGCCTTAGACACCCCTGCCCCTACATACGACTACTAATGGCATTTTTGTAGGCATAGCTCACCACTGCGGGTTGTGAGCAAAACTATAAACTTCTAAAGACACTTTTGTATGCCGGCTCGCCACTGCGGGTTGTGAGCCAAAATATAATCTTCTAAAGGCACTTTTGTATGGTCGGCTCGCCACTGCGGGTTTTGAGCCAAAATATAATCTTCTAAAGGCACTTTTGTATGGCCGGCTCGCCGCTGCAGGTTTTGAGCCAAACCATAATCTTCTAAAGGCACATTTCTATGCCCGGCTCACCACTGCGGGTTTTGAGCCAAACTATAATCTTTTAAAGGCACATTTCTATGCCCGGCTCACCACTGCGGGTTTTAAGCCAAACTATAATCTTTTAATCATATAGCTTCATGGTATAAGATATCTAATCTTTAACTACACAGCAATGTTTAGTTGTATACTCTCTTTATGGGACTTGCTGACCCGTGCGTGAAGCAATGAGCTGATAGAATTCCCTTGGATATTAGACAAACCAAATATAGCTTAAAAATCAAAATAAACTCCTCTAGATAAACTCATCTGCACAAAATACAAAAACGTAGGAAGAAAATCTACCAAATGCATCCTCTTAAAAAAACAAAACATCAATTAATATTTATGAAAAATCATCCTCAGATAGAAGTCGATTAGATAGTTCAATACTCGACCGTAAAAGACAACTTGGCACACATGCCTTATAACTCAATATAATACCAATATCCTAATCTCAAGATCAGTGGCATACCGTCAAATGTTCCTTTTAAATAAAAACTGCTCAACATTCGGAGTAAATCTCCGAATTATTCACCCACGAATCGACGTCGAAGGGAACCACAATTTAAATAAATACAAAACCAAAAATCAAATAAGAAACCAAAACTCGTCATGTCTCATTCAGGTACAAAACCATTGCCTACTCTAATCTCATGAGCAAAGTCATCTCATCATCTAATTAACTTGGATTTTGCTTTGACATGGATTAGAAAGAAGAATAGGGGAGATGTGTTAGGCGGCAATATGAGACTATAAAAATAGATAGATCAGAATAAGAGTTAGACCCCTCAAATAATAAACCGACTTTAATTTTTTTTTTTTTTTCTAAAAATAATATTAGACTATAAAACAATTTTAGTCAAATAAAAAATTAAAATAATTGGGGTATTACAATAATCTTCTTCAATGTCTTGCTCCTTCCCTTTCCAAATTATCAATGCATTATTAGTGTTAACAGACGTACTGTATCTGGGTGAGGAAGCAAGCGAGATATTTTGTAAGAGGCTCTCTTTGCTAACCACGCCTTTGAAATTGTATATGCATCTTGGGATGATCCCTCTTATGCGGTTGTTTGAAAAATCTAATCTATCTATATATATAAAAGAGAGTTTTTTCGAGCGATCTGAGAGCGTCCACATCATCAAAAATTAAATTAGGAAAGTATAATTTTTGATGTAAAAAATAAAGTAGAGAATCTTTTAATTATTATAATATGCATATTTCCTAAATTATACTCAAGTGATATTTCCAATTTTTATATCAAACTTTTACATTTCATTTGTAAAAAAAAATATCGTTAAAAAAATTATGAAAATAATATAATTAGCTTTGTGGTAAAAAATGCTATCATTAGAGTATAAATTTCATATTATTTGCACATGTTAAAGATGGTGTACTTCTTAATATGAAAAAGTGTGTATTTTTTAGTATGTTTTGTCCCACATTGAAAATAAGTAGGTGTAGTGAACATACTACATATAAATAGTAGAATTGTCCCACATCGAAAGATTAGTATAAGGTGGCTGATTCTATAATTATAAATAGGAGGCATACTTGGAACTTAGGCATCAACCCAAAATCTTTTGAGTCTCTTAAGTATTGTCTTGGAGAGCTCTTAAAAGTTTATATCATTATATTTTCTACCTATAGATTTTATATGTCCCACATTGAAAAATAATATAGGTGTGGTAAATGTACTACGTTTAAATAATATAATTAGAATTGTGTTAAAAAAAATTCTATCATTAGAGTATAGGTTCATATCATTTGCACATATTTTAATTATGATAAAAATAAATAAAAAACAAACATATGAATATTAATAGATAATATAGTATTTTCTCATTATTAAATCGGGTTGGATTTCGAATTAGGTTCAAAAAATATGGTGTACTTTTAAATATGTTATTCGTCTCACATAGAAAAATAATGTAGGTGTGATAAATATATACTACGTATAAATAGTTGAATTGTCCCACATCATAAGATTATCATAAGGTGTGGTGATCCCATGATTATAAATAGGATTTATCCTTGGAACTTAGGTATCACCCCAAATATATTGAATCTCTCAAAGTATACTTATTATGTAAGAGACTTTAAACATAATCTTGAATTAAATGTTAAATTTTTAAAGTTGTAACATTTTTTTAGGTGGGAGAAAGATCGATAAAACGGTCAATATTAAACTTTTACATTTCATTTGTCAAAAAAAATATCGTTAAAAAAATTATGAAAATAATATAATTAGCTTTGTGGTAAAAATGCTATCATTAGAGTATAAATTTCATATTATTTGCACATATTAAAGATGGTGTACTTCTTAATATGAAAAATTGTGTACTTTTTAGTATGTTTTATCCCACATTGAAAAATAAGTAGGTGTGGTGAACATACTACATATAAATAGTAGAATTGTCCCATATCGAAAGATTAGTATAAGGTGGCTGATTCTATAATTATAAATAGGAGGCATACTTGGAACTTAGGCATCAACCCAAAATCTTTTGAGTCTCTTAAGTATTATCTTGGAGAGCTCTTAAAAGTTTATATCATTATATTTTCTACCTATAGATTTTATATGTCCCACATTGAAAAATAATATAGGTGTGGTAAATGTACTACGTTTAAATAATATAATTAGAAGTGTGTTAAAAAAAATTCTATCATTAGAGTATAGGTTCATATCATTTGCACATATTTTAATTATGATAAAAATAAATAAAAAACAAACATATGAATATTAATAGATAATGTAGTATTTGCTTATTATTAAATCGGGTTGGATTTCGAATTAGGTTCAAAAAATATGGTGTACTTTTAAATATGTTATTCGTCTTACATTGAAAAATAACGTATGCGTGATAAATATATACTACGTATAAATAGTTGAATTGTCCCACATCATAAGATTATCATAAGGTGGGGTGATCCCATGATTATAAATAGGACTTATCCTTGGAACTTAGGTATCACCCCAAATATATTGAATATCTCAAAGTATACTTATTATATAAGAGAGTTTAAACATAATCTTGAATTAAATGTTAAATTTTTAAAGTTGTAACATTTTTTAGGTGGGAGAAAGATCGATAAAATGGTCAATATTATAACGAAAATTTTTCATGGTACCCTCGAATTTTGTTAGATTACACATAATACCCCTAATTTTAAGTTTGTACATATAATACCCTTGTGTTTACTTTTTTTATAACGTCGTTACTCCTATGAGTAACTTGAGTAATTGAGCATGCCATGCTATTTGTGTTTTGTTATTTAGGTATTAAATGTTAGTTTATTAAATAAAATTTGGATTTAAGAATTAGATGATGAAGTGTTTGTGTACTAGATAACAAAAGAAAAAGGGGTCAAAAGTCATAGGAGCAATGACGTTATGACGGAAGTTGTTAAATGGTATTTTGGGAAAGAAAAAGGTGAACACGGGGGTACCATTTGTAGAAACTTAAAATTAGGGGTACCATGTGTAATCTATCAAAGTTTAAGGTTACCATGAGAAATTTCCAATATTATAATGATATACTTAATTAAATTTTCATTTAAAAGAGAGAGATATCCGTACCAATAAAACAATAAAGGGGGTATTATTTTTTAATTGTTATTTTATTGCCACGCCATCAAACTTAACGTCTATTTAACATCCTTTACATTAGGGGGTACCATGGGCAAAAAAATGGAACTTCAAGGATATCATAGACAGATTCTTAAAAGTAGGGGTAACATGAAAAATCTGACAAAATTAAGGGGTACCACGGGAAATTTCCGTATATCAATTATGATAAAAAAAAAATGAAGAAAAACAGCGACAAATATTAATGGAGAGTACTTGATCATATTATTAAATTTAAATATAACTATTAAATATAATGAGTAACAATTAACCGTATTCGGTATTCGGGACCTGGTTGAATGTCGAACTAAGTGCAAAAAAGATGGTGTAATTCTGAGTATGTTATTTGTCCCACATTAAAAAAACAATGCGGGTTTGATGATATACTACGTGTAAATAGTAGAATTGTCCCACATCAGAAAAATAATCCAAGTTTGGTGAATATATTACTTATAAATAGTAGAATTGTACCAAATCGAAAGATTAGTATAAGGTAGGGTGATTATATGATTATAAATAAGAGTTAACCCACGTATATATTAATCTTTTATTTTTTTTAAAAGAGATATTTTAATAATATGTAAACAAATCATTAGACATAGAATGTAAACATTAAACCCTTATGTTTTTTTTTTTTGCATTATAAATAAGTTAATTACCCCGTTGCAACGCACGAGCATTCAAACTAGTATTACAATATACCGTAATCGGAATAATATAATATTATGAATAAAGTTATTATATGTTGCCTATAATAGTTGATATAATTTAGATCTCGGGAGTATTATAAATGTCGAGACAATGTAATCATTCGAGACACGAATTATTATCAATAATACAAGCGACTCATTTATGATTTTCCCCTCTCTACGATTCTAATATCCGCTCGACGAAACAGGTTCGAAAAATTGCGGCGTTCCTGTCGATTAATCGAAAGAAGATCTTACATGTGAGAGGGCGTGTGAAGAATCACATGTATGTCTCCCACATCGGAGAAATAGAGAAGAGTGATCCAGCTTATAACCCAAGAGACTACTCCTCCCATTGTCAATTGGTTTTGGAATGGAACCTCCTTGGACTTGTAAACTGGACACTCTCTCCTCCTCGACGGGTGCGGCCCAGGTCCGTCAAAGGCGGAGGGTATGTACCCATTTAGCGAATTATGGGTAAGATCTAGACTAATCAAAGATGTACAGTTTGCTAGAGAAGGGGGGAGTTCACCAGAGATATTATGTTGCTCAAATGAAGGACATTGAGATTGTTTAGAGCACCGATGGAGCGTGGTAAATTCCCCCAAAGTTTGTTGTTTTCTAGATGTAAAATTAATAACTTGTTGAAGTAAACCCAACAATCTAGAAGCTTGTCAAAAAAAGAATTGTTTGATAAGTCAAGATAAATTAGAGGTATTTTGATTTGTGGACACAAAAGAGGAACCAAGCCTTGAGAGAGGTTATTGTTCTTTAGTTGGAGTACTGAAGCATTTCTCATAAATGGTGGTATTGCGCCACTGAAATTATTTGAACTCAAATTTATCCATGGTGAAGCCTCGAATGTGATTGATACATCTGGAATTACTCCGTACATCATATTTTTATACATTGCTAGTAACTCTAATTTGGATGATAACGAGTTGAAAAAGGAAACAGGTATCATATCTGAAATACTAGCGTTGGATATATCAATATAAGTTAAATTTTTTTGGGTAATGAGCCATATAGGGAAATCGGGGCCAACCTTACATGATGGCAAATAGAGTTTGTCCAACTGAAATGGGGGAACCCAGTTGGCACTGATGTTAACCACCAGCTCTGTGTTATACCCCGTCCTTAAGATCTTCAACTTGGAGAGATTTGATAGATGTGCGCTAGTGAGAACTCCTTCCAAAAAATTCGTAGAAAGATCCAATATCTCAAGCATAGGAAGTCCTCCAAGCGCTACTTGACTAATAATGGCGTCGTTAAGCTGATTACTAATAACATATAATTCCCTCAAGTAAGAAAGGTTGCTGATGGTGTCAGGGATGGGCCCCATACTTGGTTATAGGCTAAATTTAGATATAACAATGACTTGTGTGAACATACAGATAAAGATTGGATTATGTCTGAGAAACCGTAGTTGAGACTGGTGTTGGATAAGTATAGTGTTTGCAAATTACATAATTTTTCAAGGACGTTCATTGTATATCCAGACAAATTGACGTCACTTTTAAATAGTTGATGATTATCAGAGAGGTCAAGGTAAACAAGACCGGTCTCAACTCCACCTAAGTTGGACAACCACTCAAATATTGATGTATCGTTCAATTTATTTCCTAAAAGGCTAATAGTATCAAGGCTTGTCGAAGAATTAATATATGAAAGAGAGGAAGGCAACTTTAGAGATAGTTGACAATCATCTAAACGAAGGAAATGTAAGAAAGGGAGTTGTTAATAATAGCGAGCCAAGTGTTTGTAGTTACACTCAAATCAAAATCACTCAAGTCCAACTCCCTTAGCAACGTTAGTTGCGATAACCAACTCAAGCTTTCCACCCTCATGTAATTACTATTTAGATCAAGAGATGTTAGTTTGGAAAGATTTCCAATCTCTTGAGGAATGACTCCCGTAAACCTCACATTGGAGAGGTTAAGGTGTTCTAAATTAGAAAGTGAGTCTATAAATTTGGGTAATTGTCCACCGATAAAATTTGAACTGAGGTCTAAATATTTTAATTGTTTCAAATGAAGTATAGATACACTGATTGTACCTACTAGGCAGGGATCCTCAGTTTCGGCATTGTAAGTTATAAGTGACGGAAGATCGAGGGCAACGACATGGCCAGAGTAGTTGTGACACTGAATACCGTGCCACATGCAGCAATCTTGAGTGATTCCCCAAGAATCAAGGAGTCCACAACGGTCGACACGAATGCCACGTTTGAACTCAAGCAAAGCTTCTCTCTCACTCTCCACACATTCTATTCCCATATTATTACTATTATCAATATCTGATCTAGCATGACAACTAAAGTAGGTCAGACAAACACAAAAGAGTAGAAAAACAAGCAAGCGATTATATAATTTGGTCGTAAACTGGAGACTCATTTTAACTTTAATGTAATGGGTAAATGTATAGGTTTTGATTTGTATATATAGAGAGTGTATATTTCTACGATCTGATTGTCGGCCGCCACGAAATTTTACGTGTCATTGCTAATTTTACCATACAAAAAATCTTCGCGAATTGTTTGCAGATCGTCAAATGGTGCATGAATTCATATTCCAAGTTTCCAAGCTGCAGAATTACAAGCCTTAAACAGCCTTAAACAAACCTTACCTTAATAAGAGTAACATGATTAATCTTCTCACTTTTCTTGATAGACATAAGTAGTTATTATGTGGACATTAGTGCAGGAAAAAAATGATTTTCCATGAAAAGTCCTGCCTAAGTTACACACCAGAAGATGAAGATAATTGCACGACTTAAACAGGCATTAAACAGCGTGTAGAATGGAGCAACTTTTAATCTTTATTTCCACGAAATTACAAGCCAATTTCCCCCTTGTCTAGTTTTGTTAATAGCTCGATTATTGTTATTGTCAACGAGGAAGTAAATGATCCCCATATGTATACTACAATTACTCCTTTTGTTCCAGTCATTTGTTTACTTTTACTCATAATGCCCGTTTATGATTATTGTTGTGCGGAAGCGTGAATATCCCGTGTTGGGCCTCTGCTGTATCTGTGTCCACAATCCATAATAGTACGATATTGTCCGCTTTGGGCCAAGCCCTCACGGATTTACTCTTAGGCTCCTTCCCAAAAGGCCTCGTACTATTATACTCCCTCCAATTCCCTATTATCTTACCTCTTTCCTTTTTCACACAAGTTTGATTATCTTCCTTCTTTCCTTTTTTTGGTAAGTTTCATTCATTTTTTATTAATTTCTCTCTCCTAAAAAATCAACAACTCTCATTATTTTATCTATTCTTTATTCATCATCCATTCTTTATTATTATCTCTCACCTATAAATTTCACAACTTACAATACTTTATTCTACCTTATTCCTTCTTTCTTCCCCTTTCTTAATTTTTGTGCCAAAAGAAAGGGGAAGATATAAGGAAATAGGAGGGAGTATTTTCTAGACATTTATAAAGATATCTTCCATCTTTATTCTAACAATGTAGGACATGAGTTTGCACCCTAACGATTATAATGTGAAGTTAAATTATACGGAGTATTTTTTAACGCAAGGTACGATGTCGTGTAACACTTGAGAATCGTGACCCACAAAGAGCAAAATGAATAATAGTTGGTTCTATTATGAGAGTTGGGTTAAATCGATCAAATGTGAGGGTTATTTAAACTAGGAAAATGAAAGGGCGCTATCAGGTGACACTCAGTTTAGACGCTACCCTTTTACATAGGGTGAGTGGAAACTCCTTCAATTAAGAATACATGTGAGAAGCTAATTTGGGCGCCACTCGGTGGCGCCCTGTCACTGTCTATTAAACTAAGTACATAACAATGCAATAATACTAATTAAAATGATGAGAAGCAACAAGAGTAAGGGTTAAACCAATTAGAGCACCCACAATAGAGAGTATGCTTTCTTCCTCTTAATTTTTCTTTTTCAATCTATTTTTTTGACACCTCATTTTCACTTTCATTCGTCTCATTTCTCACCATCACCATCCTTTTCCATCATTTTTTCATTTCAGGTAGCTTATTTGGTTAAATAAGCTACTTGCCAAACGCGTATAAAAAAATAAGGTACCTGGAATTTTGCTCAAATAAGCTATTTTGACCAAATCAGGTACCTGAAATGTTTTGCCAAACGGAGCCTTGACCTTGTATACGCTTGTTAATAAATCGATCATTGTTCTTGTGGATTAGGAAGTAAGTAAGAGAAAAGTTAAATAAACGACCGAGACGGAGGAAGTATTGTAGTAAGGTACTGGCAAGTTAAATTAGGATGTATGGTAAAAACAGAATTTGAACTTTAAGGCGAAAACAAAGACCGGAAATATTACAGAGTCGGCGATTGGGACGGATGAAGTATATTATAGTAGTCTTGAGGGCTCGCTTAGAATGGAGATAACTTTTGCTTGACTAATGGACCTTATAATACCGTGGCACAAGCAGCAATTCTTAGTGACTCCGATCCCCAAGAATCAAGGAGTTCGACTTTTTCAAGCAGTTCTTCTCTCCATATCACTCTCCACACATAAGAGTAGGAGAAGGTGATTGATAGAGTCAAGAAGTGTCGAGTCACTAGGGCCTTTTTAGGCCAAGTATGCTTTTAATTAAGGGTCTTTTTGTCGGAATCAAGAGTTAATCTTCCCGTCCCGATGATTGTCATAACTAATGCGTTTTGATTCACGTGTGGAGCTTCGTATGAGGATGGAACCCGGAATCCAAAGAGTGAACCTCTAGCCACACTAGTAGACAAGCAATCATGCGGAGACGACCTCACATGAACGATTCGGAGCCGAGCATTCCTGCTAGGAAGCATGAAGGCTAAGTAGTGAAGAACTCGTGTTGAGGAAGTGAAGAAATAAATTCGTTCCAGGCGGTTTTGGCGGATCGCCACCATCGCAGCGACGATCTGCCATGGCGTCTGCCCTCCATCTGACGATCTCTGCCGTGGCGATCTGCCACTCATCCGTGATGCCGTTGTCTTTGTGCTCGTGACTTTTATTAAGCCCGTTGGCTTAAATTTAAGCCCAAATCCCGTATTACCCTAGATTCGTGTGCGACCTTATAAATAGTTCACATTTTGGAGACCTAAAAATCATCTTGTTTAGGAGTAATTCAAAAGGCTTTGTGTTAAGAAAGCTTGGATTTTTATTAAGGAATTTGTAATCTTTTAGTTTGGGTGTCAATCTTTCTTCAATTCTTGGGTTTTACTAAGAAGATGGAAGGCTAAGCTCCCTTTACTTGGTGTAATTTAATCAAAGTATCCAACTTTGATGTTGTAAGACTCTTAAAACTCTCTCAATTTATCTATTGTTCTTTCCTTTGTTCTTAAATTCTTATGTTGAGTAGATGAATGTTTGAATTGATCACTCTTGCATCTTATTTACCCATCTATTGCAAATTCTAGAGAAATGGTTTAATCTATCTAGAATTGTTTGGAGCAAACTTGTTATATGTTGATTTGGTTTAAAGGATGCATATTTCAAGTAGGAAATTACATGTCTTTTCTTGCTAGTATGGTTTAATCTAGTAGGATTTGATTCTAGCTTACATCTCTTGGCAAAAGCTTCATGCTCAATTCTAGTCTTTATTCATGGTTTAATGAGTTGTGGTTGGAATTGAAGGACTCACATATATGGTTTAATTGTGTGTGTCAATTTCTTGAGATGATAGTATTGGATAGATAACAATAGAGAGAAAAGAGTCAAACTTTGTCATTGTTGGATTACTAAGAGAGAATTATACCAAGTCTTTCCCATATTTGATTGTTGCACATCTAGTGTTTGTTGTTTTGCTTCTATGATAAGAATTGCATCTTTATTTTCCCTTATTCTACTTCAAAACCCCTTTCTCCATTTATGTCATACTACATGTTAACCATTGTTCATAAGCATTGTTTGTTGATAAATATAATTAGTAGGTCCTTATTGTAGTTAGTGTTGTGATTAGTCATAAAGTCCTAATTAATTGCTTTATAGTTAAAATTCAAGTCTTTAGTTTAAAAGTTCTTCCCTTGGGTTCGACCCTAACTTGCCAATTTACTACCCTATTGCTTGAAGTTAGTAAAGTTTAGTTAGGCTTATAAATTGTTAATTTGGTAGTTAATTCTAGTATATTAGCGACCTAGTCTTTTTCTCTACCAAATTTTGGCGCCGTTGCCGGGGAAGGGCAACATAGCTAGAACTTGAGTTTGTAAATTTATGTTTAGTTGTTTTCTTACTCCTCTTGTTGTTAGAAGTAATAGGAAGTTTTAACTTGTTTGCTTAGTGCGAAGGTTTATGTTTAGCTCCCCACCACACGGTGAATCAACCCCCGTGGAAGAAGACGCTTTTGGAGCATATTCTTGGCTATTCACTAACCCTTGGTACCAAAGACCACCAAGAGAACAAAGAGTAGAAGAACCACCTTTAGAAACCCCTCTTGAAGAAGAACCAATAGAAGAAGAACCAATTGAAGTAGAACCAATTGAAGTGGAATACCCACAAATGGCGAATGATACTAGAACTATTAGGGAGCTCCGGGCAAGGAATTATGACACTCAACCTCTTTGCATTGCCTACCCACCCATGGGGGCTAATGCCAACTTTGAATTGAAGGGCTATTTCATTCACAACCTCCCAAAGTTTCATGGACATGCGGGGGATGACCCAAATCGCCATCTTTCCGAATTCCATATGATGTGTGAGGGTGCAATTCCAAATGGTGTCACGGAAGATCAATTCAAGTTGAGAGCTTTCCCATTTTCACTTCAAGATGCGGCAAAAGATTGGTTGTTTTACCTTCAACCGGGTACAATCCGTACTTGGAAGGACATGAAGGCGGCTTTTCTTGAGAAGTACTACCCCGACTCAAGACATAACCATGCAAAGAAAGCCATCACTTCTCCGGAGCAAGATGCAAGTGAGAGCTTATATGAGTATTGGGAGAGATTCAAGAAGCTAGTTGCTCAATGTCCTTACCATGGCCTTAGTGGTGATGACCTTTTGGTCAACTTTTGTGATGGCCTTACCGTACAATACCAAATCATGGTTAATTCCGCTACGGGTGGTGGAGTTGACAACTATTCCGTGGCGGAGGCAAATGAGATCATAGAAAAGTTGGCCGCTAGCACAAGGAACTATGGAAGAAGCCGAGTGTCAAAGAATATTAACTCCATTGAGACACCTTCTCCTTCCTCCCACAAGCTTGAGAAAACCGTGGATGATCTCACAAAAATGGTTGCTCAACTAGTGGGAAACAATCAAGGAGGAGCACAAGGATCTAATGTGGAATGTAATTTTTGCCAAGGTCCACACCCAATGGAAACTTGTCCCATCATGGAAGAGCAAGGAATAAGCAAGGAGAATGTGAGTGCCATGATGCACGGTCAATACAACTCTAGGAACCCCAATGGGGGAGGGTATTATAAGTATGATCCGAGTGGCAATACTTACAACATTGGGTCAAGGGACAATCCAAACCTTAGTTGGGGAGGAGATACTTCCAAGAGCTTCCAAAATGGTCAATTCAACCACTTGAAGAACTCCAACTCTCAAGGACAAAACTCCAATTACCAAAGAAACAACAATCATCAACAAGCCAAGGGAGGATCCTTCCAATTTGGAAACCAAGGACAACAAGGGAATTTCCAAGGTAACCACAAGAACTTCCAACAAGGAGGGGGCTCTTCCTCCCAAGGAAATGAAGATTTGTCTACAAATGAGATGTTTAAGATGATCATGAAAGGGCAAGCCGAAAATACCAAGAGGTTTGACAAAATGGATGCGGATAAAATTTCAAGTGATGCTAGGGTGAAGAACCTTGAAATCCAACTTGGCCAACTTGCACAAGAAATGGCCAAGAACAATCAAAGGAACTCTAACTCAATTCCATCTACAACATTTCCACCAAAGGAAAATGCAAGCTCCATGACTTTGAGAAAGGGGAGAACCCTAGAATCTCCCCCGAAGAAGAAGAGGAAAGCCAAGTCACATGAGAGAGTCATTGACATTGAGGAACAAGTTGAAGAAGAGCTAGTGGTTGAGAAAGAGAAAGAGACACCCTCTAGAGCTAGTGGGGAAGAGGAGAAGACTCCCTTGAGGAATGACAAAGAAAAGAGTGAAAGCAACAAGACCAAGGATCATGTTGAGGAGATCGAGAAAGAATATGTTGTGGAGGTACCTTTTCCTAGTGCTCTCACACATTCTAAAAGAATCGCAAGAGATGAGGATCTCTATGAAACTTTTAGGAAGTGTGAAGTAAACATCCCTTTGCTAAATCTTTTGAAAGGTGTACCTAGGTATGCAAAGTTTCTCAAGGAACTTTGCACACCTAGGAGAAGCCCAAGGAAGGGAACCCAAAGAGTAAGGGTAAGTGAACATGTTTCATGATTTTAAAAAATCACTTCCCAAAAAGTGTGGAGACCCGGGAATGTTCACCATACCATGCTCTATTGGGGACAAAAGTTTCACTCATGCTATGTTAGACCTTGGTGCATCAATCAATGTTATGCCATATGCCCTCTATGAGACTTTGGGACTTCCACCATTGAACAAAACCGATGTAGTGATCCAACTTGCGGATCGCTCAAACATATACCCAAAGGGGATGGTGGAGGATGTGTTGGTAGAGGTAGATCACTTAACCTTCCCGGCCGACTTCTATGTTCTTGACATGGAAGCCGACTCGAGGGCCACTCCAATCCTTTTGGGGAGGCCTTTTATGAAGACCTCTAAAACCAAGATTGATGTGTCTAATGGGAACCTTACTATGGAATTTGATGGAAGGAAACTCACGTACAACATCTATGATGCTATGAAACAACCTAGCGATTCACATTCATGCTATTTCTTAGACATCATTGAACCAATTACCTCTCAAATTTATATGTTGTGTCATAGGGACCCACTTGAGGTGGCCCTCACTAACAATATCGAGAAAGAAGGGTTGCGGTTTTTGTTGTCCAATGATGTGCAGGATTATGTCGACAAGTTAGAGGAGGAAGTAACCCTTGATGATAATCAAATGGAAAAGATAGAGGACGGAATCAGGGGGTTTCAGCAGACTGCCAAACCCACCGCAGTCTGCCAGACCCACGGCAGTCTGCCATGGCAGTCTGCCAACCCCTCGGCAGTCTGCTAAATCCCATGTTTCCCGAATACTTGTTATGCTTGAAGACAAATCCTAGTTACCCCAAATTCCTTCCCCTAGAAGCCTCCCTTGAAAGACCACTTCCCTCAATCATTAAGCCACCCACCCCCGATCTAAAACCACTCCCCGACCACTTGAAGTACGTGTTTCTTGGGGAAAACAACACTTTACCTCTCATCATTTCAAATCAACTTGAGAGTGATCAAGAGAGGAGGTTGGTGGATGTTTTGCAAAAGCATAAAGAAGCATTTGGATGGAGCATCGCGGATATCAAGGGAATAAGTCCAAGCACTTGCATGCACAAAATTCGATTGGAAAAGGATGCAAAACCCGTTCGACAACCACAACGAAGGCTTAATCCACCTATGATGGAAGTTGTCAAGGAAGAGATCATCAAACTCCTTCAAATGGGTATTATCTTTCCAATTAGTGACTCCCAATGGGTAAGTCCTACTCAAGTTGTGCCAAAGAAGGGAGGGGTGACGGTAGTCAAAAACACTCAAGGGGCATTGATCCCCACCCGTTTGCAAACGGGATGGAGGGTGTGTATTGATTATCGCCGCCTCAACCAAGTCACTTGGAAGGACCATTTCCCCCTACCCTTTCTAGATCAAATGCTAGAGAGGTTAGGTGGGAAAGAGTACTATTGTTTTTTGGATGGGTATTCCGGGTATTTTCAAATCCCCATTCACCCGGAGGATCAATCCAAAACAACTTTTACTTGCCCATTCGGTACTTATGCTTACCGACGCATGCCTTTTGGATTGTGTAATGCCCCCGGCACTTTCCAACGATGCATGATGAGCATTTTCTCGGACTATGTGGAGCGTATTTTGGAAGTCTTCATGGATGACTTCACCATCCATGGGGACTCATTTGACTCGTGTCTAGACCACCTCGCTATGGTCCTATCACGGTGCATAGACACTCACCTTGTTTTAAATTCTGAAAAGTGTCACTTAATGGTGAGTAGTGGAATCGTGTTAGGACACATAGTGTCGAAAAGAGGGATTGAGGTGGATACGGCAAAGGTAGATGTGATTAAAACCTTACCGTATCCATCTAATACTCGAGACGTGAGGTCGTTCTTGGGCCACGCGGGTTTTTATCGAAGGTTTATAAAAGATTTCTCCAAAATAGCTAACCCCTTGTGCAAACTTTTGCACAAGGATGTGGATTTCGTGTTTGATGATCATTGTAGGGAAGCATTTGACTTGTTGAAGGAGAGACTTATATCGGCCCCAATCATTCAAGCACCCAAGTGGGATCGTCCTTTTGAGATCATGGCCGTCGATGCAAGTGATTTTGCCATTGGAGCCGTATTGGGACAAAAGGATGACAAAGCTTCATATGTGATCCAATATGCTTCATCTCTCTTGAATGATGCTCAACGGAACTACACCGTCACCGAGAAGGAATTCTTGGCGGTGGTGTATGCTCTAGAGAAGTTCCGCCCATACTTACTAGGAGTCAAGGTGATTGTCTATACCGATCACAAATCCATCACTCAACTTGTGAGCAAGAAAGACACCAAACCAAGATTAATGAGGTGGGTTCTCCTACTTAGTGAGTTTGACCTAGAGATAAGAGAGAAAAAGGGATTGACAAATGTGGTGGCCGACCACCTAAGCCGACTACAACTTGATGATCAACAAATGCAACGAATGGGGGTAGTCGATGGGAGTTTGCCTCATGAATCTCTCTATAGTTTGAGGATGACGGAGCCATGGTATGCCAACTTGGTGAACTACATGGTGACTAAGAAGTTTCCAACTTCTTTATCATCAAGTCAAAGGAACAAGATCAAGGCCAATTCCCGCTTCTACATATGGGATGATCCTTATCTATGGAAAATGTGTCAAGACCAAGTCATCCGAAGATGTGTGCCGGATGTAGAGATACCATCCATCCTTAGACATTGCCATGAATATGCTTGTGGAGGCCACTTTGGACCCCAAAGGACGGCCCGGAAAATTCTTGAAAGCGGGTTCTATTGGCCAAACATCTTTAAAGATGCTCACATCTTCACAAAGACTTGTGACAAGTGCCAACGGGTTGGAAACATATCAAGGAGGAACGAAATGCCTCAACAACCCATGCTCTACTTGGAGGTCTTTGATGTGTGGGGGATAGACTTCATGGGACCATTCCCCAAATCGGAGGGCTATCTCTACATTCTTTTGGCGGTAGACTATGTCTCAAAGTGGGTTGAGGCCATACCTACTAGGAATGATGATGCGAGAACGGTCTCAAGTTTCATGCAAAGCCACATTTTCTCGAGGTTTGGCTATCCAAGGGCTTTGATAAGTGATCGGGGCACTCACTTTTGCAATCGGATTATGGAAGGGTTGTTGAAAAAGTACGGGGTCGTACACAAAATCTCCACCGCTTACCACCCACAAACAAATGGGCAAGCGGAGGTATCCAATCGGGAGATCAAAAGTATCCTACAAAAAACAGTGAACCCCGATAGGAAGGATTGGAGTCAAAGGCTAAACGACGCTCTTTGGGCGTACCGCACCGCGTACAAAACTCCGATTGGTATGTCCCGTCACCGACTCATATATGGCAAGGCATGTCACCTTCCTTTGGAAGTGGAGCATAAAGCCTATTGGGCCATCAAATCTTTCAACCAAAACATAGACGATGCGGGCCTCCATCGGAAGCTTCAACTTCAAGAAATTGAAGAAATCCGTCTTGACTCTTATGACAATGCCGCCATATACAAAGAAAAAGCTAGAATATGGCACGATCGCATGATAAGTAGACGGGTTTTCAAAGAAGGCACCAAGGTTCTCGTGTTCCAAAATCGGTTAAAGTTGTTCTCCGGGAAGCTAAGATCAAGATGGGTTGGACCATTCATTGTGAGAAAGGTCCATCCCCATGGAGCGGTCGAAGTTGAGAACCCGAGCACGGGAAAGACAATCAAAGTGAATGGTCAAAGGCTCAAGGAGTATCATGAAGGGATGGAGGCAGAAATTGTTGAACAAGTCACATTGGAAGACCCAATTTACCAAGCTTAAGCATGAGAATGACTAAGTCGAGCCATCGACGTTAAAAATACGGCACAAATTTGTAAATATTCTCTTTTAGTGTAGAATTCCCGTTTTCATAGCTAGAATTTACATTCACGTCATTTATCATTCCGTTATTTACATTCTTATTGATAAATTGCATTAACCTTCATGAAGTTACTAATCATTCTATAAAGTGTGAAGTCGATTTTTACATCACCTCGGAAGGCGTGTCATTGGTGAAGTGACGGAAATGTGGAAAGGAATTTGAGTGGGGGCGTGTCAAGGGGAAGAGAAAGGAAGAGGTGAAGCATTTTTGAGCAAAATTTTGGTTTGATACCAAAATTTAGCTCACAAAAAAATTGCGACATCAGGCTATTTTGGCAGACTGCCAAACCCCTCAGCCCGATCTGCCACGGCGATCTGCAAAACCACGGCGATCTGCCGTTTACCTCTGATGCGGATTACTCTAAAAATACCCACGAATGTCCTATTGTTCCTCATTTCAGAAATTTCGAAACCTCACACCCCATCTCCCTTCAATCACCCTATTCCCACCCAAATCACCCAAAAATCCTTACCAACTTTCAGCAAATCTTCAATCCTTCAATCATTAAGCCTCCATCATCCCCTCACAACACACAAAATACCTTTGATTTCACCCAAAATCAGAAATTTCCCCCAAATTTTGAAGAACCCTAACTTTGAAGATCTCAAATTTCAAGCTTCTAGAGTGGAATTCAAGGGTCTAAGTCGGGTTTTTGAGCAACTAGGAGCAACAAGGAGCATTATTTTTGTGGAATTCGGGGAGGTATAACAACCAAACTCTACTTCCATTTTTCTTGCTCTCTTATAATTCGATTTTCTTCTTGTTTTAGAAGAATTAGTTGGATTAGTTGTTGCCTATTGATGTTATAGTTGTTGTTGGTGGAAAAATTTTCTGGGTGAGGCTTGACAAACACCAAACACAAGCTTTTGAATCCTTCTTGAGCTAGTGCACACCAAGTGTTTGGTGAATTGTCTCAAAGAGTGAAAAATTTTTTTGAGTGTCCTATTTTGTGTTGGTTGTGTTGTATCAATTCTCTTGTAGGTACAAACATGTCAAGCTTGAATCCATTCCGAAGACCAAACAAGAAAAGGGTTGTAGAGGAAGCCGAACATGGGGAGGAACCAATTTTTACCGGGGGGGAAGGGTTAGATGCCAACCAACTCAAAATCTTTCAAAAACTTGGCCTTCACCAAAAACAACCTATCAAAACCACCCGTTTCCTTTCCCCCGAGACTCTCACTGCCCTAGGCATGGGCACTCTCGCCCGGTCTATGCTTGCTAAGGTGGGTTTAGAAGATTACTTTGATGATGGGTTATGGGATTACACATACACCTCCTACACCCGAGAGTTCCTTTCGACCTTGACGGAGTGTAATGTAGCGGAGGGTAGAGAGAAAAAAATCCGATTTCGAGTGAATGGCAAGTGGCATACCCTCACCCATACCCAAGGAAGAGAAGTCTTGTCCATCTCCAAAGCCCCGTCCCCCATTCTCATGGCCGGGAATCGGAGTGATGCGGCTTGGACCGAGATGGTGGGACCCAAAAATGCCGCCCATGCCAATATGATTTCCTATTGCACCAACCCCGTAGTCCAACTCCTTACCCTCTATCACCCAAGAAGATGTGGACCAACAATATGCCCGGGCAATAAGAGAAAGAGAAAGAAGAGAAAGAAGGTGGAAGAACCAAGGCACCGATGATCAAGGGGGTGCCTCGGGTTCTCATTGAAGAAGAAGTGTGTGACTCCTCCACATTGAGGACAATGTGGAATGTAAGTGTGGGGGAGGAATTTGGATTGTATTATATGTAAATTTCTTGTTGGTTAATGCATAAAAAAAAAAAAAAAAAAAAAAAAAAAAAAAAAAAAAAAAAAACCGAAAATCCCGGCTAGGTGAAAACCCACAAGGGTGGGCGCCTAGGCAAGATTGGAAAAGGTGGCCGAGGACGGAATGAAAACCCGAAAGGGCATTTCGGGCAAAATGAAAAATTGAGTTGCGAGCCACCATGAGAGGAAAGGAAAAGCTAAGGTGAAAACCCGAAAGGGCACCTTAGGCAAAATGAGGGATTTTCAACAAAAAAATCAAAAAATTGAAAAATGCACCACCAAAAAGATGGAGGGACAAGAAGGGAGTGATAAGGAGGGTCTTGGAAGGAGGTTAGACTAGGATTTAATTTCATTTTTGAGTCACAAAAAGCTTGTTCCAAATCGGTGGATTTTTGGCTATGGCTACTTTGGTTGTTGAATTGCATAGGTGTGTGGCCAACCAAGTAGCATGATCATACTCTTTGTGGAGTGATAAGGGGGTGAAATAAGGGGAAGATGAATGAATTGGAGGATTGGTTTTGCCACTTTGCTTGTGCCTTGGGATAAGGCAAGAGTGGCTACTTCTTCTTTGGAGATATAAGAAGGGTGGAGTTATGTGAGGAGTCGGAGTTGGGGTCATGTCGTGTCTTGTGCGAGGGATGATATAAGGAGGACGAGTGAGAGAAGAGTTTGTGTCACCTTTGAGTCTAGATTTTCTCTTCAATTGGTGGTAGTTCAAGAGGGAGATATAAGGAGGAAGAGGTGAGGGAAGAGTGGTCATTCTCCCCTACACCCGCTTGTGGACTTGCCGAATGCTTTCTTGAGTTTTACTCGGGACGAGCAAAAGTCCAAGTGTGGGGGAGTTTGATAGAGTCAAGAAGTGTCGAGTCACTAGGGCCTTTTTAGGCCAAGTATGCTTTTAATTAAGGGTCTTTTTGTCGGAATCAAGAGTTAATCTTCCCGTCCCGATGATTGTCATAACTAATGCGTTTTGATTCACGTGTGGAGCTTCGTATGAGGATGGAACCCGGAATCCAAAGAGTGAACCTCTAGCCACACTAGTAGACAAGCAATCATGCGGAGACGACCTCACATGAACCGATTCGGGGCCGAGCATTCCTCTGCTAGGAAGCATGAAGGCTAAGTAGTGAAGAACTCGTGTTGAGGAAGTGAAGAAATAAATTCGTTCCAGGCGGTTTTGGCAGACTGCCACCATCAGCAGCAGTCTGCCATGGCAGTCTGCCCTCCATCTGGCGATCTGCCGTGGCGATCTGCCACTCATCCTAGTTGTCTTTGTGCTCGTGACTTTTATTAAGCCCGTTGGCTTAAATTTAAGCCCAAATCCCGTATTACCCTAGATTCGTGTGCAGCCTTATAAATAGTTCACATTTTGGAGACCTAAAAATCATCTTGTTTAGGAGTAATTCAAAAAGGCTTGTGTGTTAAGAAAGCTTGGATTTTTATTAAGGAATTTGTAATCTTTTAGTTTGGGTGTCAATCTTTCTTCAATTCTTGGGTTTTACTAAGAAGATGGAAGGCTAAGCTCCCTTTACTTGGTGTAATTTAATCAAAGTATCCAACTTTGATGTTGTAAGACTCTTAAAACTCTCTCAATTTATCTATTGTTCTTTCCTTTGTTCTTAAATTCTTATGTTGAGTAGATGAATGTTTGAATTGATCACTCTTGCATCTTATTTACCCATCTATTGCAAATTCTAGAGAAATGGTTTAATCTATCTAGAATTGTTTGGAGCAAACTTGTTATATGTTGATTTGGTTTAAAGGATGCATATTTCAAGTAGGAAATTACATGTCTTTTCTTGCTAGTATGGTTTAATCTAGTAGGATTTGATTCTAGCTTACATCTCTTGGCAAAAGCTTCATGCTCAATTCTAGTCTTTATTCATGGTTTAATGAGTTGTGGTTGGAATTGAAGGACTCACATATATGGTTTAATTGTGTGTGTCAATTTCTTGAGATGATAGTATTGGATAGATAACAATAGAGAGAAAAGAGTCAAACTTTGTCATTGTTGGATTACTAAGAGAGAATTATACCAAGTCTTTCCCATATTTGATTGTTGCACATCTAGTGTTTGTTGTTTTGCTTCTATGATAAGAATTGCATCTTTATTTTCCCTTATTCTACTTCAAAACCCCTTTCTCCATTTATGTCATACTACATGTTAACCATTGTTCATAAGCATTGTTTGTTGATAAATATAATTAGTAGGTCCTTATTGTAGTTAGTGTTGTGATTAGTCATAAAGTCCTAATTAATTGCTTTATAGTTAAAATTCAAGTCTTTAGTTTAAAAGTTCTTCCCTTGGGTTCGACCCTAACTTGCCAATTTACTACCCTATTGCTTGAAGTTAGTAAAGTTTAGTTAGGCTTATAAATTGTTAATTTGGTAGTTAATTCTAGTATATTAGCGACCTAGTCTTTTTCTCTACCAGTGATTATGTAATTCTGCTGCAAATTGGGGAACTGTATTTATGTATACTCCGTATATAACTCTGTAATTTAGGTATACCAATAACAAATTTGTGTGACCAATTCTATCAACCTTTTTTACCATCTGAACGACGAATAATGGAGTAACCAATATCACGCTTCAGCAATTATGGTTTCTGTGGTTATAATGAGAAATGAAAATCGAGCGATGAGACTACTCGGAAAACACAATGCCATATATATAAACGTTGATACAAATGATATTTGTTATTTGCTCATCTTGCGTCTTAACAAGACGACTACCAATCGATCATAACAGGAGATCCTAATATATTCCTTAAAAGCAATATCAGCAGCCCCTGAAAAAAAAATAAGCAAACTGCATAATCAATTTTAACACAAAAATAAATTACATACATACAAAATCAGTTCATTAGAATATCAATTTAGAAAGACTCACGAGATGGCCTCAAGTTCTCCTCCAAACTCTGGCTATATTTGCTACCACCATCAGACGGTCTTTGATGTTGTCATAGAACCGGAAGAAGGCATGTCTCCAAGATGTTTTGACTACTAAAGTTCCACAAACTCCCCAAAATCCAAAAATAAAACCAAGCACTACACTTATGTACAGCCCTACCTTAAAGTTATCATTAGGCTGCCCTTTGTTTAAATTTTGTGGAATTATGGCTCGTTCGTCTTCATGACATTTAGGGAGTGGCGCTCCACAAAGTCCGGGGTTTTCCATGTATGATGAAGTAGTGAAACTTTGTAGTTGAGTGCCATCTGGAATCTTTCCGGACAAGTTATTGTACGACAAATCCAACACTGCTAGAGAGCTTATTTTAGCTAAACTAAGTGGAATCTCACCGGAAAGATGGTTATGTGATAAATCGAGAGATTCCAAAGAGGTCAATTGACCTATCTTTTTCATAATAGCTCCACTCAGATGGTTTCTCGATAGATTTATTTGTTTTAAACCAACCAGATTTGAAATTTCCTCAGGTATTTGTCCTTGTAACATATTGCTAGAAAGATCAATAGTTTTAACGTGTCCTAGTATATAAGCTTCTTCAATGGCGTGCTCTTTCCCTTTCCAAATTATCAATGCATTATCATTGGAAGGAGTCATACCGTATTTGGGCATGAAAGAAAACGAGATAGTTTTTAAGACACTTTCTTTGCTAGCCATGCCTTTGAGATTGTATATACATCTTGGGATGGTTCCACTTATGCGGTTGTTTGAAAAATCCAGTATTTGAAGTCGTGAGAGGCGACACAGGCTTGAAGGAAAGGCTCCGTAAAAGTTATTACCTTGTAGGGTAAGGATACTAAGACTTTTAAAAAGAATTCCAAAGGCAGACGGTATGTACCCATTTAGTGAATTATGGGCAAGATCTAGAATAATCAAAGACGTACAATTCACTAGAGACGAGGGGAGTTCACCAGAGAAATTATTGTTCCTCAATTGAAGGACATTGAGCTTTTTTAGCGCACCCATGGAGCGTGGTAAATTCCCCCAGAGTTTGTTGTTTTCAAGATGTAAAAATAATAACTTGTTGAAGAAAACCCAACAATCTGGAAGCTTTTCAGAAAAAGAGTTGTTTGATAAGTCAAGATAAATTAAAGGCATTTTGGTTTGTGGACACAAAAGAGGAACCAAGCCTTGAGAGAGGTTATTGTTGTTTAGATATAATACCGATGCTTTCCTCATAAATGATGGAATAGCGCCACTAAAGTTGTTTGAGCTCAACTCTATCCATGGCGGAACCACAAATGTGATTGATACATCTGGAAGTACCCCATACATTTTATTCTGAGACATTGCTAGTACCTCTAACTTGGATGACAACGAGCTGAAAAAGGAAATAGGTATCACATCTGAAATCCTAGCGTTGGATATATCAATATACGTTAAGCTTTTTTGGGTTATGAGCCATATAGGAAACTTAGGGCCAACCTTATATGATGGTAAATAGAGTTTGTCTAACTGAAATGGGGGAACCAAGTCGGCACTGATGTTAACCACCAGCTCTGTGTTATACCCCATCCTTAAGATCTTCAACTTGGAGAGATTTGATAGATGTACGCTAGTGAGAACTCCTTCCAAAGAATTCGTAGAAAGACCCAATATCTCAAGCATAGGAAGTCCCCCAAGCGCTACTTGACTAATAATGGTGCCGTTAAGCCGATTACTAATAACATATAATTCCCTCAAGTAAGAAAGGTTGCTGATGATGTCAGGGATGGGGCCCATACTTGGTTATAGGCTAAATTTAGATATAACAATGACTTGTGTGAACATACAGATAATGATTGGATTATGTCTGAGAAACCGTAGTTGAGACTGGTGTTGGATAAGTATAGTGTTTGCAAACTACATAATCTTTCAAGAACGTTCATTGTATATCCAGACAAATTGGCGTCACTTTTAAATAGTTGATGATTATCAGAGAGGTCAAGGTAAACAAGGCTGGTCTCAACTCCACCTAAGTTGGACAACCACTCAAATATTGATGTATCATTCAATTTATTTCCTAAAAGGCTAATAGTATCAAGGCTTGTTGATGAATTAATATATGAAAGAGAGGAAGGTAACTTTAGAGATAGTTGACAATCATCTAAACGAAGGAAATGTAGGAAAGGGAGGTTGTTAATAATAGCGAGCCAACTGTTTGTAGTTACACTCAAATCTAAATCACTCAAGTCCAACTCCCTTAGCAACGTTAGTTGCGATAGCCAACTCAAGCTTTCCACCCTCATATAATTACTACTAAGATCAAGAGATGTTAGTTTGGAAAGATTTCCAATCTCTTGAGGAATGATTCCCGTAAACCTCGCATTGGAGGTGTTCTAAATTAGAAAGTGAGCCTATAAATATGGGTAATTGTCCTCCGAAATAATTTGAACTGAGGTCTAAATATTTTAATTGTTTCAAATGAAATATAGATACATTGATTGTACCTTCTAGGCATGGCTCCTCAGTATTGGAATTGTAATTTACGAGTGACGGAAGATCGAGGGCGATGACAAATAAGTATTGGAGTTGTAATTTGAACTGCCCAAGAATCAAGGAATCCACAACGGTCGACACGAATGCCACGTTTGAACTCAAGCAATGCATCTCTCTCATTCCTCATACATTCTATTCCCTTACTATTATTTTCAATCCCTGATCTAGCATGACATATAAAGTTGGTCAGCCAAACGCAGAATAGTAGAAGAACAAGCAAGTAGTGATTATATAACATGGCGGTAAATTGGGGACTCATTTTATCTTTCATGTAAAATGAATGCTGAATGTGGGCGAGTTGTTATCAGGGTGCTGGCTTATGTATATATAAATATAAATATGGAGAGTCTTAGGGCGCCACCCGTTGTTATCGATTTTGAGTAAATAAAAAACGAAACCTAATTGATACTCCCTCCATTTTTGTATATATGACGTTTTTGTTTTTGTATATATAAAAACGAAATTCTTTATGAAAAGAGCTTTGATATGAAATATATATTATACATTTGATAATATTTTTTTCTTATATTTTAAGAGATATTGGAGAGGAAAAAAAAAACAGAAGGAGTATTTAGCGTTTAAATCATTTAGTCAATTTGAAATAATTTAGTACTTGTTCCGGGTGTAATTCCAGAGCAAGTATAGTTACCACCCGTGGCTTGTTGAATGATGTCTTGAGTTGGATTCTCCCTTGGTCTTAATCGTTCCTCTCGGCCTCTCCTGCAACAATGAACGAACTGAGGGCTTGGCTTTGTGCCAAGCGTACCCACTCCGACGCCCAAGTCAGTAAACTTAGATGGATAAGTTGTATGCTAATTGGCTAGGAATATATTGTAGAGAGATAAGGAAGATTATACCAGATGAATAGTGTATTTAGGTTAAGTTGTGTATTTCTGGATTGGATCCTTTCCTCAATGAAGGTTGAGGAGTATTTATAGACTTCACCTTTTGTCACGTAGTGGCCAAGTGGCCAAGTGGCTAGCAGGTGGAAAGACTGATCTACCCCTCGGCCGAGCTACCTATGGTTGGCGGCGGGCGCTGGTGACCCCCGCCGAGGGGTCTTGGATATGAGCACGCGGACATGTGTCCCATTTGGCGGGTTGTTGGGACCCGGGTTGACAGCCGATGGGCGGCATCGGCTAGGTTGTCTAAGTCGTTGACTTCTTTGTGGACATCTTTGACCTTGCTCGATATGTTTGACTTGGTCGGCGGTGCGAGAATATGCCCCATCAATTTGCCCCCGGCGTAGTCTATGCCGTGGTATGGGCTTCGATGTACGTACGAGCGTATATTCGCGCAAGTAGTTTGTAGAAAATTTTCCGCATCGGCTTCTTCGCTCTGCCTAGTCTTTCTTAGGCCGTACCATATCCCCCTCCACATGGATGTGTATTGGGCATCCGATGTGGAAAAAAAGAAAGGACGGCCGAGACCAGGGGTTGAGGCTAGGTTATTTTTGATTGCCCCGACGGCGGTGTCTAGCTTGGTTGATCATGTTGCCGGCGGAGAACAGATGCTTGGGAATTTGTTGAGGAAGGTGAATAGGCGGAGAGATTTGAATAGGCGTGTTGAAGACGTTTGGTCACTGTTGCATTGATTGACATAACTGTTGCAACGATTGACATCCCGTGGTTGCATGTCCGACACGTGTCTGCACGCTGATTGGTTGACGCTTCATGGGCATTTCTTGATTGGTCCGCTTCATGGGCTTTTCCTATAAATAGGGCAATTGCTCGAAAAATTGGCCACCAATTTCATTCTCCAAAATTTCCTTCTCTCTAAACTTCCAAGGGTTTCTTTGTCTTCTAATTTCCAGAGTTGTTACTCCGGCGAGCGTTTTCTTTAAAGTAAACAAACAAACTTTCCAATTTTTAATTTTGTAATTTCATTGTAAACATGTCTTCTGCCGACGCCGGGCCTAGTAAGCCGGGCCGTAGGTCCCCTTCTCCCGAAGTCGATCCTCAAATTCTGGAGGAATGGGAGGATGATTCTGATGTCGATGATGATGCAGAAGATTTTGGTGACGATGCTGAGGAGGCTCGCCCTAATAACGTGAGGAAGTACGTTATGGATCACGGCCTCGCTTGTAAAGTCCGTCTTGACTGTACTTGGACCCATAAGTTAGCCCGCTGTTCCGGTGAGGTATTTTTCGAGAAACATTTCTTCTTCGGTGAGGGCTACGAAATCGTTATCCCGGAGGAGGGTCAGGCTGTCTGTTGCCCTCCACCGGGCCACACCGGCGTATATATGCGGCATTTGGAGTTTGGGCTCCGGTTTCCGCTGAATGGGTATGTTGTGGCCATCCTTAAGGCCATGAACGTTGCCGTTGCCCAATTGCACCCGTTGGCCATGAGGACCATAATCGGGTTTGTCTGGCTTTGTCTCTTCAAGGGGGAGGCCCCAACGGTGAACTTATTTCGCCGACTTCACTACCTCCAGCCGTCATTCTCGGCGCGCCGGTGGTTCAGCGTGCACACGGAGAAGGGTTATGTCACACGACAAACTTTCCTCTTGCGAGGGCGACGGGGTCGGTGGGTGTACGTTAAGGTGCCGAACGACTATCCGCTTCCCTGCTCCTTTCAGCATCAAGTTAACTTGCGGTGTGAGACTAAGGCGGAGCATGACAGATGGGTCTCCCGAAGAAAATCAAAATGGGTTGCTGGCAGGGTTCTTCTCTCGGAGGACGAGAGGTTGGCAATGCGGCTTTTTGAGGTAGACAAAGGTGGGCTGCCGAAAAGATGGATTCCTCCGACGCGAGATCATTCTTGAGGATGAGCCGCTTTGCCATGTCGGCCTCATACCGGCCCTAGCGCAGGGTGAGTGGGGTCGGTGTGAGGCCCATCACCGTTCTCGTTGTGTCTTTGAATTTTGATTTATTTCTTCTACTTAACTCTTGCTTCGTTTCTTTCGCAGGCCATTTTGGACCGGACCTGTACGAGGATATCCTCAGGAGAATGGGGTGAACAAAGATAAAACCGTTGCTAACCTACATCCCAAAGCTCTCCCCAATGACCGCGGGGAGGTCGCCGACCGATCTCATAGAGCGGTGAAAAGCTTGAGTGCGGTGGAGACCCAGGCGAAGGTTGTTAGTAACGTGCCGCGTCATACGCGCAAAACGAAGTCCTTGGCGGTGGTGGCGTCGACACCGGCTCCGCCTTCCATCCCCCCTGTTCAGAAGGGGACGGTGGAGGTCATTTGTATCTCCAACGGGGATGACTCCGACGAGGAGGAGGGCTCGCCCCTTGTCCGTAAAAGAAAACAGACGGCCCATACCGCGACCGTTGATTCTGCTGCTGACGAGGAGACGCGCGTTTCGGCCAAGAAGGCCAAGCACGGTATTGTTCTTTCTGTGGCTTCAGATTTAGCTGGTTCCTTAGGGCGCCGCCGTGGAAAGCTCTTCGGCATGTCGCGTATGTCGATACTTATGCTTGCTTTAAATTTTGTAGATCGGCCCCAGTCGTCCGCCGCTCTGTTGGGCGACAAGTGGAGGAGCTCGTGCGGGTGGTGATCAACACGTCACCGTGAACTCTTCATCCCGAAGGTTTCCCTCCCCAGTGCAGCCGGTGATCAAAATGTCGCCATTGTCCCTTCATCCCGAAGGTTTCCTTCCCGCTACAGGTAGGTGATAAAAATGTCGCCACCTTTGTCCCTTCATCCCGAAGGTTTCCTTCTCCCAGCTCATAGACGAAGGCACGGAGCTGATCAAAGAGCTGGCGAGGTGGAACAGTCTTACTGGTGCTCGTATCGTAGAGCAGGAGAAGGTCGTGGCTCAATCCACCTTGGAGCTAAATGCCACTAAGAAGGTGGCCGCGAAGGCCAAGCAGGATCTTCTCAATGAGCAGAGGCTTAGGGGAGAGGCCGAGAGGGCGCTCTTGGCTGAAAGAAAACTCGAGCGGGACGTTGAGAAAGAGGTCCTTCGCCGAGAGAGCCAAGGCCGAGGCTGCGGCGGTGAATCGCTAAGTGTTGGAGAAGTGTACACTTGTTCGAGGCACGCCGACCTCTACCTCAAGCGAGAGGAATGAATCCGGGGACTGTTTAAGGCCCGGGCGGAGGTGGTTCGGATCGGAGATGCCGTCATTAGGCAAAAGGATAAGGACATTGAGATGCTCCAAACCGTCATGCTCCCTAACATGTGTCTTTGAATTAGGGATTTAGCGGAAGGAGCTGCTAGAGAGGTGATTGAGGAGCTCTTCCCTCTTGATGGTTCCTTTCCGTGGGACAGATATGACAAGCTGCTTGATGACAAGCTCGAAGCCAAGGAGCAAGCCGTGGCGGAGAAGGCTAAAGAGGCGGTGAGGGCGAAGGAGCGAGAGAAGGAGGCGGCGGCCGAGAAGGCAGCTACGGTTGAGAAGGCTAAGGAGGCCCAAGAGGAAGCCAAGCGGGCAAAGGCGCCGAGGCCGCCGAGGCTAAAGCGGAGGTTTGGCCGAGGTCGCCAAGGAGCTTTTTGGGGTACCCATCGAAGAAGAAAGTGCCGCTGCATTGTTGATGGCGAGCAACAACGGACATAGGGGGATAGCATTTGTAACTTTTTGTCTTTTGGCTTGCCCTTGTAATTTCTTGTGATTCGTTGAATATATTTAATAAGAGTTCGTTTTTACTTCACTTCTTTTCCTTGTGCTAGCATTCGAGCTTATTTGTCCTTTTAGCGTCTCCGTCTTTGTCCGGGTTGTCTCTTTCCGTTATTAATTGAGTATCTCTTATGTTCCCGCCTCGGCTTGGCCGAGGCGTCTAGAAGTGCGTGTCTCAATTGTGTTAACGCTTCCAAGGCATCTTGATCGTTTCAGCGAGTATCAACCCGTGGCTGGTTATAACCGTCGCAGATGTCGCTTCCTTAGGGTGCATGCCGCTCTTGTCGGTATGTGTGTGTGAGCCGTCGTCTGCCGTGGCGTCTACTACTTGGGAGGCTGCGACGGTGCACATTTCTGAAGGAGACTCCCGTGGCGTCTACTACTTGGAGTGGCTGCGACGGTGTCGTTTTCTTGAAGGAGACTCCGTGGCGTCTACTACTTGGAGTGGCTGCGACGGCGTCACACTCCTTGGGGTGACGTCGTGGCGTCTACTACTTGAGTGGCTGCGACGGTGCCGTTTCTTGAAGGAGACTCCGTGGCGTCTACTACTTGGAGTGGCTGCGACGGCGTCACACCTCTTGGGGTGACTGCCGTGGCGTCTACTACTTGGAGTGACTGCGACGGTGCTTGTTTCTTGAAGGAGACTCCGTGGCGTCTACTACTTGGAGTGACTGCGACGGCGTCACACCTCTTGGGGTGAATGCCGTGGCGTCTACTACTTGGAGTGACTGCGACGGTGCCCGTTTCTTGAAGGAGACTCCCGTGGCGTCTACTACTTGGAGTGACTGCGACGGCGTCACACCTCTTGGGGTGAATGCCGTGGCGTCTACTACTTGAGCGCTGCGACGGTGCCGTTCTTGAAGCGAGACTCCGTGGCGTCTACTACTTGGAGGATTGCGACGGCGTCACACCTCTTGGGGTGAATGCCGTGGCGTCTACTACTTGGAGGGCTGCGACGGTGCTGTTTCTGAAGGAGACTCCGTGGCGTCTACTACTTGGGAGGCGCGACGTGTGCTGTTTCTTGAAGGAGACTCCGTGGCGTCTACTACTTGGAGTGACTGCGACGGTGCCTGTTTCTTGAAGGAGACTCCCGTGGCGTCTACTACTTGGAGTGACTGCGACGGCGTCACACCTCTTGGGGTGAATGCCGTGGCGTCTACTACTTGAGTGGGCTGCGACGGTGCCGTTTCTTGAAGGAGACTCCCGTGGCGTCTACTACTTGGAGTGACTGCGACGGCGTCACACCTCTTGGGGTGAATGCCGTGGCGTCTACTACTTGGAGTGACTGCGACGGTGCCCGTTTCTTGAAGATGACTCCCGTGGCGTCTACTACTTGGAGTGACTGCGACGGCGTCACACCTCTTGGGGTGAATGCCGTGGCGTCTACTACTTGGAGTGACTGCGACGGTGCCTGTTTCTTCATAGAGACTGCCGCTCTTGTCGGTATGACAGTGTGAGCCGGCGTCTGCTCCTTCCTAGTGACTATGGGAAGAGCGCACATTCTGATGGAAGACTTGGATGATTTTTCATTTAGGTAAAAACATGCGTCGGGGTGCCCACAGCTGTTTTGGACACCTCCGACGTTACATGGAGTATTCCCGAGATTACCAGCGTCCTAATGGCCTAGTCAGCCACTAGTTACATCCATGAGGTCGCTCTCCTGTTGTAAGGATAGACCTTTCCCTTTCTCCGATTTCTTTGCCACCTTGAGGGATTGCATGTTGCATCCTCTGGCAGCTATCTGGGCGTTCACCACCTCGTCATTCTCGTCTTTGGAGACGAGCTTATGCGCTTCCCCCCGGTCCGAGACGTACATCAATGTCTGGGCCCGGATGGACATCACTGCGTCAGCCTCGCTCAGAGTGACGCGGCCTATGAGAACGTTGTAGGCGGATGAGCCGTCGATGACCACGAACTCAGCTAGGACGTTCTTGGCCGCGTTCCTTTCGCCGAACGTTACGGAGTCCGGCGATCCCGGTGGTACCAGTCCGGCCCCGAGCGTACAGCGGGCTGGTGCGAGGCTTAAGTCCTTGACCTTGGCCGAGGCCGAGGAAGCACTCCTGAACATGACATTCGTGTATGCGCTTTGTGTCAATCGGGCACCTTTTGACCAGGTGGTTGGATATGTCCAAATTGACTACAAGTGGGTCGCTATGAGGAGCGATGACTCCTTCGTAGTCCTTTCTTCCGACAGTTATGTCGGGGATGTTGGAAGAGGGGGTGGCTGTGTTGGGCACAAAGTTGATGGCCTGATAGAGCTCGTTCAGGTGTCGTTTGTACCCATGAGCGGACCCTCCGTTCTCGTGGCCCCCGATGACAACGTGGATCACTCCTATCCGTTCGAAGACGGATTTCTTCTCTGAACTGCCGGCGTCGGTCTTTTGGCTTTTGGCAACGTACTTGCGAGGCTTCCTTCCGGATCGGCTCTTCAATGGCATTCTTCTGATCGTGATGGATCGTTGGTTAGATGGCGGTGTGGCGTGGTACTCACGATCGGCTCGTGTCACCGTCACTTTTTGGTTTTGGGGTCTCTCCCACTTCCGGCCCTCGCTTTTGCTCGGGCGAAGACTTCGGCTACCGATACGACGAGAGGGGTTTTATCGTTATACCGCCTCGATGGTACGTTCCCGAACTCCACCGCGCCCGCCGAGTCCATTTCTGGCAGATTTGTCAGGCCGTGACCTATTATTGTCACGGCGTCTTTCTTCGGACCGTGACCCGTTGTTGTCACGGCGTCTTTCATGCGGGTTGTCCTCCTGGCGGCTCTTCTTTTCTGAGTGCTCGGCCTCGCTCGGGCCTAGCCACGTCTTGTGATAGTCTTCTACCTTGATGGCTTGGTCAGCCTTCTTCTGGCGGCATCCAAGCCCAGGCCTCCGCACTTGATGAGCTCATTTTTCAAATCTCCCCTTGGGAGGCCTTTCATCAGCGCGAAGGCCGCCAGTTCGGGATTAATCTCCTGAATCTGTTGGACCTTTCCGTCGAACCTCTTCATGTAGCTTCGTAGAGACTCGCCCCCTTCTTGTTTGATAGTTAGGAGGTCCGATGTCTCCACGGCCCTTCTCTTGTTGCAAGAGTACTGGGCTAGAAAGGCGTCCCTTAGGTCGGCGTAGTAGTACACCGAGCCGTCGGGGAGCCCCTTGTACCAACTTTGAGCCATCCCATGCAATGTCGTTGGGAAGACTCGGCACCATACTTCATCGGGTGCTCCCATGCGACATGTGAGACTCGAAAGCCTCGGCGTGGTCGGGTGGATCACCCTCCCCTTTGTATGATATGGGTGGCAACTTGAGCTTAGTTGGCACCTGGACTTCTAGGACGTAGGCGCCGAGGGGCATCGATCACACGGACGACACGTGGCGATCGGCTCCTCGCATTCCTAGCCCGACTCCTCTCCTCGTAGCGGGAGGGACTCCTTCCCGACTGCGGCGAGTCGGGCTTCTTCTTCTCGACTCGATGGGTCGGACTTCTTTTATTCCTCCGGAGTGGGCCTCGTGGCTGCTGCGGTGACGCTGTCCCCCGCGAGTGCGGTCGGGACTTATGTCCATCACTAGCATTCTGGGCTCCTCCGGTGTTTCAACAGGGCCAACCTCTTCCGGTGCTCGTTCAAGTCTCTCGGAGTCACGTTCCGGGCCCTGGTCTCTGGACGGGTCCCGCCGCTCTTGTCGGTGTGACGGTGTGGCCGACGTCCCTACCGATGAGGTCCAGGATTTGCTTTAGCAATGCCACGTCGACCACATGTCCCATGAGGGTGACTTGGTTGGCGAAGCGCGTCGCATCCGGTGTTATTGGCATCCCGAACTCCGGTTGGATTACTCCGCCGGCGGAGGGCCGTATGACTCGGAATTGTTGAAGGTATCATCCGGGTGGAGGGCTCGTCGGTTACGAACACCTCTTGTTCTTTTGACATCTTCTTACCTTTTTGGGTGGGTTTTTGTTGTTTTTTTTTTTGTTTGGGAATGAATGTGACTAGCTTCTAGTGTCTTTTCCCACAGACGGCGCCAATTGTTCCGGGTGTAATTCCAGAGCAAGTATAGTTACCACCCGTGGCTTGTTGAATGATGTCTTGAGTTGGATTCTCCCTTGGTCTTAATCGTTCCTCTCGGCCTCTCCTGCAACAATGAAGAAGGCGAGGGCTTGGCTTTGTGCCAAGCGTACCCTCCGACGCCAAGTCGGTAAACTTAGATGGATAAGTTGTATGCTAATTGGCTAGGAATATATTGTAGAGAGATAAGGAAGATTATACCAGATGAATAGTGTATTTAGGTTAAGTTGTGTATTTCTGGATTGGATCCTTTCCTCAATGAAGGTTGAGGAGTATTTATAGACTTCACCTTTTGTCACGTAGTGGCCAAGTGGCCAAGTGGCTAGCGGTGGAAAAGACCGATCTACCCCTCGGCCGAGCTACCTATGGTGGCCGTGGGCGCTGGTGACCCGCCGCCGAGGGGTCTTGGATATGAGCACGCGGACATGTGTCCCCGGGCGGTTGTCACGCCGGGACCCAGGTTGACGAGCCGATGGCGGCATCGGCTAGGTTGTCTAAGTCGTTGACTTGCTGTGGACATCTTTGACCTTGCTCAGTATGTTTGACTTGGTCAGCGGTGCAGAATATGCCCCATCAGTACTAATAAGAAAAATCTAGTTGATATTTAGTGTTGAAAAATTAGCATTAGCGGTACTAATATATTTAGTGTTGAGATCATTTAGTCAATTTGAAATATAAGTAGTCATTATTTACTAATGGCATAAGTGTTGAAATCCCAACCAAATTGACAACAGTACTAATTTTACAAAAGATAGGTTGAAAATAAGAACTCAAAATCAATTTTGCAATAATGTAGAACTAGGCAGTTGAGAAATGTACTCATCTGCTAAGAATTGATCAGATTATATTTATAAGCTTAATAAGTTTATGTTCGGTGTACAATACTTGTACCCTTTGTCTCGATCTTTTGTTTGCCTTTGATTAATGTACCCTTATGAAGAATTAAAAAACTTAGACATATGATTGAAACCGGCAAGCTGAACTACAATGCATGATTGAATTTGAACTAGGATTCGACTAATTATAGGAAATCATGGCCGAGAATTGTGTGAGTGTTAGAGTATAAAATCGATCTTGGAACTCCAACCATCAAATTAAGCTTTTGGTTGAGATGGTTTCTTAATATGGTGTCGAGCCAGGTGACTAAAAGGTCACGGGTTCAAATTTCACTGCCCCCAATTTCTAAAGTGGAATATTAAGCACCAGAAGTCAAACCACCCAATGCCCGAGTGATAGACAGAATTTATTTGTCATGTTGAATGTATTTACGTATGCTCTGTATATGAGACTGTAATTTTCGTATAGTGATAACAAATCCGTGTTGCCAATACTATCAACCTTTTTAGCGGGCCATCTCCAAAGTTTTCCATGTTTTATGAACAGAAAATAGAAGTTTTGCAGTAAGTTCAGGGAAAAAATATTCACAGGTCAAGATCATCCGAAAAAAGATTTCCTCCAAAACAGCAATTGAACCACGAATGATGGGGGAAGCTGTAAGCACGGAAAATTTATTAATGTACCGAATAAATAAAATAAATTAATTATTTTGAGTTAATACTAAATTTTAACTTAATTTATAATTATTTTGTCCCGATTAAATGAAATATGGGTCGATTCGGATTACACAAGGAGTTATTCGGATCACTAACTATCAAAATCATTGCAAGTAGTCAACAATCCCATCAAATCGTGCCGAAAATTCAATCACAAATTCAAATCTTCAAGAGAGATTTAAGTCATCGCGAAAACAATAAAAGTTGTCTACACGCGCACCCCCTCACTTGTACCCCGTATACGTACCCCTTACGGCATACTAGAATCAGAAGACTATACATTAGACATTGTACACGTAACGTAACTTTTGATATTTATTAATAAAATTTATTTGTTTCCTTGTTTTGTATTTCAGTTATTGCAATACAAAATTTGTTGTTACAGTAACCAATATCACGGCTGAGCGATTATTGTTTCTGTGATTATGTGAAATGGAAATCAAGAGTGATGAGACTACTCGGAAAACACCATGATATACAGACGTTGATACATATGCGATAGATGCCAGTAAGGTTTTATTGTGACTCCAAATTTTAACTCAAACTAAAATTAGAAACAGGAACTTGATTTCACCGTATCGAGCACTTAATTCATTGTTCCCAACAAAAGAATCTACATCGTCTGAATGTACAAGATTTGTGTCTTAACAAGACGACTATCAATTGATCATAGCAGGAGATTCCTTGAAAGCAACATCAGCAACCCCTGATGAACAAAATAAGCAAAACTACAGAATCAATTTCAACACACAAAAGCAAGTCCATATACAAGATTAGTGAATTAATTTTAGATTTGAAAAACTTACACGCGAGATGGCCTCAAGTTCTCCTCCAAACTTTGTGTACATTCATGATAACAACCACATAAATCTTGTCTTTGATGTCGTCATAGAATTGGAAGAAGACATGTCTCCAAGATGTTTTGACAACTAAGCTACCACAAACTCCCCAAAATCCAAAGATAAATCCAAGCACCACACTTATGTACACTCCTAGCATAAAGTTATCCTTACGGTGCATAACGTCTACATTATTTTGGGGAATTATGGCGACTTCATCTCCATCACATTTAGGGAGTGGGGCTCCACAAAGTCCATGGTTTCCTATATAGGATGAAGTATTGAAACCTTGTAACTGTGTGCCGTATGGAATCCTTCCGGACAAGTTATTGTATGACAAATCCAACACATCTAGAGAGCTTATTTTAGCCAAACTAAGTGGAATCTCACCGGAAAGATGGTTATGTGATAAATCGAGTGATTCCAAAGAGGTCAACTGACCTATCTTTGACATAATAGCTCCACTTAAATGGTTTCTTGATAGATTTATTTGTTTTAAACGAACAAGGCTCGAAATTCCTTCAGGAATCTGTCCTTCTAGTATATTGTTAGACAAATCAATGGCTTTAACGTGTCCCAGTAAATAATCGTCTTTAAAATCTTGTTTTTCTCCTTTCCACATTATCAATACATTCTCACCGGGAAAAGGCGTTCTGTCATCGGGCGATTTTTCTTCTGAGATAGTTTGCAAGAGACTTTTTGTGTTAACCATGCCTGTGAGATTGTATATGCATCCTGGGATGGTTCCATATATTTTGTTCCTTGAAACATCCAACACTTGGAGTTGGGAAAGGTGACACAAGCTTGAAGGAAGGGTTAGAAAAAGTTATTTTCTCGCGAGGATAAGAATGCTAAGTTGTTTAAAAATATTTCCCAAGGCAGAGGGTATGCATCCAGACAGTGAATTCTGGGCAAGATCTAGAATAACCAAAGACGTACACTTTTCTAGGGACGCGAGAAGTTCACCCGAGAGATTGTTTTTGCTTAAATGTAGAGCTTGAGTGATTTGGAGCAGAAGGAGATTGGTAAATTTCCCCAAAGGTTGTTGTTCTCGAGGTGTAAGACTTTTAATTTATCAAAGTAACCCCAACAATCCGGAAGCTTATCCGAAAATGAGTTGTTTGATAGATCAAGAGAGGTTAGAGGCATTTTGGTCCGTGGGCACAAGAAAGGAACTAAGCCTTCAGAAAAGTGGTTGTTGTTGAGATGTAACACCGAAACATTTCTCAGATAAAGTGGTATTTCACCACTGAAGTTATTTGAACTCAAATCTATCCACGGGGAAGCTTCAAATGTGATTGGTACATTTGGAAGTACCCCGTACATCATATTTCGAGACATTGATAGTAACTCTAATTTGGATGATAGTGAGTTGAAAAATGAAATGGGTATTGTGTCTGAAATACTAGTATTGGATATTTCTAGAATTGTTAAGTTTTTTTGAGTTATGAGCCATGTAGGGAAATTAGGGCCAACTTTACATGATCTCAAACGGAGTCTGTTCAATTGAAATGGCGGAACCCAGTTGTCGCTGATGTTAACCACCAGTTCTGTATTATCATCAAGGTTTAAATCTCTCAACTTGGAAAGATTTGATAGATGGTCATGGTTGAGAACTCCTTTCAAAAAATTAGAAGAAAGTCTCAATTTCTCTAGCATTGGTAGTCCTCCAAGTGCTCCTTGACTAATGCTGCCGTTAAGCTGATTATCACCAACAACTAATGTCCTTAAGTTATAAAGGTTACCGATGTTGTCAGAAATGGATCCCCATAGTTGGTTTAGGTCTAAACCTAGAAGCACTAGTGACTTGTGTGAACATATTGATAAGGATTCGATAAGGTCTGAGAACTTGTAGTTGAGACCGGTGCTTGGTATGATTAAGGTTTTCAAACTACATAAACTACCTAGAAAGTTCATCGTAACTCTAGACATTTGGAAATTATTTTTCAACACTTGATCATTAAAAGAGAGGTCGAGGTAAACAAGGCTGGTCTCAACTCCACCCAAGTTTGACAACCACTCAAATATAGATGCATCATTCAAGTTATTATATGAAAGGCTTAGCACACCAAGTGTTGTGGATGAATTAATATATGAAAGAGATGAAGGCATCCTCAGATATAGGTTACAATCATCCAAGCGAAGGTCGTGTAAGAGAGGGAGGTTGTTCACGATAGAGAGCCAATTGTTTGTAGCTATACTTAGATCAATGCCACCTAAGTTCACCTCGCTTACCAAAGTTAGTTGTGAAAGCCAAAGCAAGTTTTCCACCCTCATATTATTAGGATAATAATCATAATAATCATAATTAAAGGAACTAATATCAAGATATGTCAATTTGGTAAGATTTCCAATCTCGTGAGGAATGACGCCTATGAACCGAGCATGAGAGAGGTCAAGGTGCTCTAAGTTAGAAAGTGAGCCTATAAACTTGGGTATTTGTTCTCCGAAATAATTATAACTAAGGTCTAAGTATTTTAATTGTGTCAAGTTAAGTAAAGATATACTAATCGTACCTTCTAGACAAGATTTGGGGATGTAGTCATAAGGTGTAGGAAGGCGGAGGGCGATAACGTGGCCAGAGTGGTTATGACACTCAATACCGCTCCATAGGCAGCAATCTTGAGTTACTCCCCAAGAATCAAGGAATCCACAATTGTCGACACGAATGCCACGTTTGAACTCAAGCAGTGCATCTCTCTCACTCTCCATACATCCTGATCTAGCATGACTACTCAAGTATGTCAGCCAAATACACAATAGTAGAAGAACAAGCAAGTGATTATATAATTTGGTGGTAAATTGGGTTCTCATTTTATCTTGCATGTAATGGATCAAATGATAAATATGCGTTAAATGAATTCTGAATATACAGGTCTATCATCATGACTTATAATTTTGTGAAATAGCTTAACGTCATTTTCATGTCGACTTAATTTCTTTATTCAAGTGGGTTTAATGTTTAGACAGTGAGGATCTTCTATCCCATTTGATGTCTCATTGTGTGTCACACCAATTAGCTTCTAACACCTCAACAAATTAATATATATATTGTAATATGTCGAAATGTAAGTGGTATGACACACACAATGGGACAAAAATGTAACTTTCAATCCAAAAGGCTAATTTCGGCACTAACAAGTAACAAGTAGCGTTGTCACAATAAATGAAAGAACAAAACAAAGGCTACTGATGAGCAAGCCTATGATAGTTTGACAATGTCAAAAGTGATTACATTAATTTTGTGGTTCATGTCGTCCTAGAATTCCGTGATGTCTATAGAAAAAAAGTGACATATTGTTTGTTTCTATGTTATTTGTTGAGATATGTATTGATATGTTAAGATATCCATACATATTTCAACATTATTGTAAGGTTAAAATATATGGTAAAATAAATAAATAAATCTCAAAATTAAGACCGAAAATATTACAAAGAGGCATATATATTGGAGGTACACACTTAAAATACTTGTTCCCCTTATTTGTTCGGCCACGAACAAATTTGGACTTCACATATATAATCTAGTATCATTAAACCAAATCTTAACTCAATAGGATATTTACTTGGTTCGAGAAAATTTAAATTGACTTAATTTTCTCTGAAATAAATAAGACGGGATTTTGTGATAACTTTATGATCAAATGTAACCCTAATAGTTCAACTAATGTCAAAGCTTATGATAACTTATTTTCCAAAAATAATCACATTTTACGGAAAAATAGTCTCTAAAAAAAATGTTGTGGGTAAATGTACGTCGATAAAATAGTACAGTCGCAGTGTGATTGATTATCCGGTTAGCCATCAGCCTATGTAACTATGTATGTATATATTTAGAATTTGAATCCTCCCTATTTTTCTCTCCTTTTCCTCTCTAATACATCCATATTTTAATATATTTTCTCTCTTCCTTCATTAAAACTTTATTTCACTTAAATTTGGAAAACATTATCATTCCAAGTCCTAAATTAGAAAAATCAAATCCTATTAATAACTAATTGGATCTGAATTATCTCTTGACTCTTGACAATACAATACCTAATCTCATAAGTTGGGCATTACCATGTTGAGTTTATGGATTCAAGTACCTAAGAGGGGGAGGGGGTGAATTAGGTACTATTTAAAAATTTTAACTTCAACTTTATTAATTTAAAGTGAGTTATATGAACAAAAGAGATGAGAGAATACTTCGAATAATATTGCAAGATTAAACGAGTATTAAAATGAATGTTTGCTGAATTATGAAATTAACAACTGTTCTAACTGTAGCTATTTGTTTCAGTTTATGGAGTACAGACTGCAGACCAAATGTGACAGTATATGGAACTGTTACTTCGAAGGTTAAGCAAAGCAAAGCAAACAAAATAAAGACCAGCGGAATAAAACAAAAAAGATTAAACACGAGATTTTTGAATTGGTTCGGCAAGAAACTCAAGTGCCTACGTCCAATCTACTTTTTATTGATTTACTTTAGTGATCTACTCCGACTACTAAAAACCCGTACAATAAAAAGATCAACAACCTACTCCGGTTGTGACATAAGTTCAAGAACTACTCCGTCCTAGAACAAGGTAACTCGCAACCTACTCCGGTTGCCAAAGAGTCAAAGGACTACTCCGTCCTAGAGCTCAACAACTCACAACCTACTTCGGTTGCCACAAGAGTTAAAGGACTACTCCGTCCTAGAACTCAACACTCTAACTTAGAACGTTTACAAGGATCAAGTTTCCACGGACTGATTCTTTAACAAGAATTGATATGGACAACTTACAAGATCAAACGGTTCATAAGTGAGAGAGTTTAATACTTAAAGCAACAGTCACTGTGATTGTAACACTTGAAAACTTTGAAAGCTTTGCAAAATATCAAAAGGATTTGAAAACTTGAAAACAATTTTGCAAACTCTACACTCTAACTAGAATGTTTTCAAACCAAGTTTCCTTAGACTGATTCTTAAAAAGAATTGAGAAGGACAACTTATTGGTACAAACGATTTCTAGATGAGAGGTAGAACAACGTGAAGTGTGATTATTTCGATCGCATCGCAATTGAAGACTTAGAAGATTTTTTGCAAAGAAAATTTCGTGTTCTTTAAAAACTAATTTTGCAAAAATACGTTGATTTCTCTTAAAAGTCTTCAAGAAATGAGAGGATGAGGCACTCCTTTTATAGAGAGGATGAGCAAGGGAGTTGCTAGGGTTTTGAAGGGTCAAAGACCTCACATGTGATGAGTCTCAACAATCTCCCAAACTTGCACCAAAGAGGGTTCTTATGCAAAGGCAAAAAGAGAGAAAGAGTGTTTGAAAATTATCCATAAAAGCTCATGCAAATTTAGAAAACAAAGAATGAAAAAGCAAGTCGTAATGATTAAGTTAACAAATATGGCAAAAAGCATTTCTTGTTTTATAAAAGACCAAAGGGTCAAATTTGCACAAAGAGGAAACATTTTGAAAATGATAATTATTCAAACCACTTTTTCTAGAGGGTCAAATCCTTATAAAAATCTGAAAGTTATCTTTCAAAAATAAGAGACACGAAAAAGGCTTTTGAAAGATAAAAAGGAATTCAAGTGTTACGAATTGAGGCAATTGATCATTTGCAACATTACTTGTGAAAAATGTGATCGTCTTGTTGTTGTTATTGCTTTTAAATACTCTACTCCCCTAACATGCGTTAGATGACACAATTGACTCTAAATCTTGGGTAGCAAATTATCAACTATTCTTAACTTTGATATTGATTAATTCTTGCTTAAGGAGGTTGCATTATTCCTGAAATGGTACACTTAAAAACACGATTAGATTGGGCATGTCATCATCAACAAATAGGTCCTAACATACCACGAGCAGTTGCGTAGAGTGCGGGTAAAGCCATAGAAGCTAGTTCACTGAATTGCCAATCTAAAAGGGCACTCCTATTATAATTGACCATTATGTTTTCATTAACCCCATCAAACTTAAGTTGTCACATGCGGAGTCTACTTCCCTTAAAGGCCAATTTCATAATTTCTGAGATCCTACGGGAAAATAGCTCAACGTCAGGATGATAGATGATAATAAGAATGAAAAGGTCGTCTTATTCAAAAAACCCAATTATGACATTCTTTCTCTCCCACTTCACACCTCAGAATGCGCCGTTCTTAATCTTATAAAGAGAAACGCGCTTTTATATCTTCTTAACCCGAAATGAAATGCGCACAAGATAATCATGGTGATTGGCGCAATGGTTTGGGAGGCCCACCCTTGAATTTTTTACTTAAATGGGGTTGTAATCCAAAATATTTACAAAAATGGTGCTCCTTTCAAACTATTTACACAAAATGGGTCCACGTCATCACAAAGGACGAATTTTTATTTTTTTTAATAGAACAACACATCTCGCTGTTTGTGACAGCAAGTAGTTAGCAATGCCTTTGCTCTCTATCATGCTTCCTTCATCCTCTTCATTCTCCTTGCTCCAAACACCAATCCATGAACTACCATTACCATTCTTTTCCTCTCACTTCCCTTATCAAATAAACTTCTTTGTTTGAATTATTAGCTTCGTATTTTGTAAATTAAATAACCCGCAACATTGCCGCTTGCAAGACTATTTCCGCGTTTTCGGTTTTGCACTTTTGCAGCTGGGTATTTGCCAACATTAATTGATGATCAAGACCCTTTTGGAAGCCAAAGACAATGGTTAAGGTCGAAAGTCGACAAGTTCGGAGCGAAACTTAAGTGCATGGCCATTAAATAATATCCACACAGGCACACATGAAGATCAATTACTTACTGCAGACCAAACAACTAATCAAAGAGATTACCAAACCAAATAGTGAGAACTGAGAAGCATTGAATTTGACGTATGTTTTGGTTGTGCGTGTGAGTAAGTTGGCTACAAATTACAAATAGTATAGATGGCACATTTAATAATCTATTCATTCATTTTTCACCATTAAAGTCCTGTCTTCTTCTCAAATACCACTCAGCCGCTAAATCGAAAACGCATAAATAGTCTTGCGAGCGGCGATGTTGCGGGTTATATAATTTGCAAAATACGAAGCTAACAACTTAAACAAAGGATTTTTTTTTGATAATAGGAGTGAGAGGAAGAGAATGGTGGTGGTAGTTCGTGGATTGGTGCTCGGAGCAAGGAGAATGAAGAGGATGAAGGAAGCATGTTAGAGAGCAAAGACATTGCTAACTACTCGCTATCTCACACAGAGAGATGTTATGTTTTGTTCAAAAAAAATAAAAATTCATCCTTATTGATGACGTGGACCCATTTGATGTAAATAGTTTGAAAGGAGCACCATTTTTGTAAATATTTTATATTACAACCCCATTTAAGTAAAAAATTCGAACTACAATGCATGATTGAATTTGAACTAGGATTCGACTAATTATAGGAAATCATGGCCGAGAATTGTGTCAGTGTTAGAGTATAAAATCGATCTTGGGACTCCAATCATCAACTTAATCTTTTGGTTGAGATGGTTTCTTAATATGGTATCTGTTGGGTTCCCTTGATTGATGATAACATGCCCATTTGATATGTGTTATCTTAGTTTACCTTTTCAGGATTTATGATTAAATCAAGCTTGGATTAAGAAGTGTTGAAGTTGTTAATCATCTCATTGTATTAAGTCTTAAGTGTCATCTAATGTACAAGTGAGAAAGTAAAGTATCTTAGAGTAATAGAAACAGTCAAGATGACTGTTACTTTCACAAGTAACAGCTGCCTGGACTGTTGCCTCAATTCGTAACAACTTGAACTCTTTCTTATCTTTCAAAAGGCTTTCACGTGTCTCTTATTTATGAAAGATAAACCTTCAGATATTTTAGGACTTGGCTCTCTAGAAAAAGTGGTTTGAATAATTATCATTTTCAAAATGTTTCCTCTTTGTGCAAATTTGACCCTTTGGTCTTTCATAAAACAAAAAATGCTTTTTGCCATATTTGTGTAAACTTGTCATCATGTGACTTGTTTTTCCTTCTTTGTTTTCTGAATTTGCATGAGCTTTTATGGATAATTTTCAAACACTATTTCCCTCTTTTTGCCTTTGCACAAGAACCTTCTTTGGTACAATTATTGGGTGGTTGTTGAGACTCATCACATGTGAGGTCTTTGACCATTCAAAACCCTAGCAACTCTCTTACCCATCCTCTCTATAAAAGGCGTGCCATCTCCTCACAAAAATCTCAAGACTTTTTCTAAGATTTATCTTAAGTTTGCAAATCGTTTTCTAAAGCTTAAAACCGTGTTTATTTTGCAAAACTTCTAAGAGTCTTCAAGTTGTTACAATCTCGGCTACTGTTACTTTAACTTACTAAACTCTCTCACTTAAGATTGTTGATATTGTAAAAGCTGTCCACCTCAATTCTTTGTTAAGAATAAATTAGTGGAAGCTTGATCCTTAAAACATTCTTAGTGTGTGTGTAGAGTTAGGACGGAGTAGTCTTCAACTCTTTGGCAACCGGAGTAGGTTGCGAGTTGGCTTGTCATAAGAACGTAGTAGTTCTTGGACTCGCATTACAACCGGAGTAGGTTGGTGTTTTTATTGTACGGGTCTTTTAGTAGTCGGAGTAGATCACTAAAAGAATTCAATAAAAAGTAGATTGGACGTAGGCACTTGAGTATTTGCCGAACCAATTCAAAATCTCGTGTTTCATCCTTCTTTTATTTCCGCTGCTCATTTATTTTGTTTGTTTTGCTTTGCTTAACCTTCGAAGTAACAGTTCATCATACTGTCACATTTGGTCTGCAGTTTGTACTTCATAAACTGAGACAAATAGCTACAGTCAGAACAGTTGTTACTTTCATACTTCAGCAAACATTCATTATATTACTCGTTTAATCTTACCATATTACACGAAGTATTTTCTCATCTCTTTTGTTTTCATAACTCACTTTAAATCAATAAAGTTGAAGTTAAAATTTTTAAATAGTACCTAATTCACCCCCTCCCCCTCTTAGGTACTTGAATCCATAAACCCAACAATTGGTATCAGAGCCTCGTGCTCTTGATCGAGGCTAATCGCCTTAGAGTTTGATTCGTGGGTAATGGATTCCGAGAAACACTCCAAGATCTCGGTCTTTACCGGTTCGAATTTTGGATGGTGGAAACTCAAAATAGAATATTACATCAAAAGTATCGATTATCAATGTTGGAACATCATCCAAAATGGACCTCTTGCCATTGAGGAAACCGATATCTTAAACGGTTTCACCAAGACAAAAGAGGAAAGAAATTACAATGAAAACGACTTTAAACTTGCCGAAAAGAATTCCAAAGCAATGGCGATTCTTCAACGTTGTGTTGATGAGGGGGAAGTTAGTCGTATCTCTGGATGTCCTATGGCGAAATCTATTTGGGATTCCCTTGTACTTGCCTATGAAGGGATGTCCCAAGTAAGAAAACACCGTATTGACCTTCTCATGCAACAATATGAGATGTTTAGAATGTCAAAGGACGAGTCCTTAAATAGTTTCTCTTCACGTTTTTCTTGTATTATTAACGAGCTTAAAAGTCTAGGGAGGAATTTCGAGTCCGAGGACATCATTCGAAAAATCCTTCGTAGTCTAACCTCTAAGTGGCAACCCAAAGTCACCGCTATAGAGGAAGCTAAAGACTTGTCAACCCTATCTCTTCATGAACTAATGGGATCATGATAGCGGGGTTTGTCGCACTCCCCCGATCAAACAATTTACTCAACTAATGTAGTAGGGTAGTCGAGGTCGAATCCACAGGGAGCATGGGTGATTACTAATTGTCTAAATTCTCGTGCTTAGCTAAGTCGGCAATATAAGATGAGATTGTTAAACTAAACAACTAACATAAATGAAATAAAATGCAAATTAACTAAAGATGATAAATGAGTAAGAGAGGATTAAAGTTGTAAATCAAATGAATAAAAGGCCTAGAACTCGGTTCTCCCACAACGATTCATAATTCCACATACTAATTCCCTAGGCTAATCGTTTAGGTAAACGGGCAAGGAGGAGATGGCTCTAATTCGCCTAGAACCTCCCTTCCGGGTTCGCAAAAGGACACTAGCTACTCCGACTAACCCCCCTCCCGGGTTCGAAAGTTGGTATTCCTAACTCAAAACCCAACAACCACGAAAACATGCATTTTTCCAAGGAGGTCAAGAATTTGGTCAAGATCATTAAGTACTCATCGTATTCCGGGTCATCTCACTCCTCCTTCCGGAGGTCGATTTCAAACGCTAGTCTAGAGGCACCCTCCCTCGGTTCTCCCTTCCGGTCTCAACCTTAGTTGGTGACAAGGTCAAATTTCGGGCATCCAATTTACAACCTAACCAACTCCCGTTGGTGGACAAGGGTTACAAGTCGACACTACCCAAAATCGATCCTTAAAACATGTGATTCCTCTAAACTACCTTCACCAATTTCTCCAAACAATTAGCCCATATGAGAATCAATTAGTGAAACTGCTCATGTCGGGTCAAACCGAGTCCTAGTAGAAGACTACTCACTAATCATGTTCCTAATTGCAAGAGAAACAACAAAGATGGAAACTTTATGCATAATCATGATGGAAGTACAAATTCTATTACTAATCATGCAACAATCCAACTTAAATTATAAGGAAAGACAATTTAATTCAAGAAACAATGAAGATTAAACTAAAGGCACAAACTTTAACTCAATAAACACAAAGACTCAATCTTTAACATGAGAAATTCAAAGATTCAATCTTGTAAACAACAATGGTGAATAGAGAAAAGATGAACAAGAGAGAGAATAACAACAATATAACATAAACAATTAAGATTAAACTTGAAAGAAAAGCAAATGTAAACAAATGAAATTATGAAGAGAAATTATACCAACTCAATAGCAAAGAAAGGAACTTGGATTGAAATATGGAAGGATTCTTCAATTCTCCAAATACAACCCAAAATTACTAATTGTAAACTAATGAAAAGAGAAGAACTTGAATGAACAAAAGAAGAATTAAACTAATAATTAAAGAAAGATAACAACTTTTTATTGAATGAAAATAAGAGAGGAAATATGAGGGTTTTACAATATTGAGAGAGAATAAGATGAACTAGTCTAATTTCTAAGGTGGTTTAATTAATGGGTGGTAGTTGTGTTGTTTGTGTGGTGTGTCTTTATACTTAGGAGTACTAATCTAATTATAATAATAATAATAATAATAATAATCACACCTAATAACTAACACAAATACACGTTTAACAATTGAAAAGGGGAAAAGTCATTAAATCAAACAAAGGGAGCAGAATTGAAAATCACGCAACATGAGACGCGTCCCGGTAGGGTGGCCGCGTCGGTGATGTCACCCTGGGGAACTCTCTCTGGAAAACTTGAGGAATTTTGGTGGTATTCCCAGCCGGGATGAGGGGCGGCGGTCGGTTGACCGTCCTGGGGAGTACATTTTGATGCGAGATGAGTTGCGAGCGGGTAGGCGCAGACGGGTGCCCGTCCTGGGAGTGCACGATGCAATTGGAGCGATTTTGTTGATTTGTGAACTCGGGTTGATGGTTGATTGATGCCGGTGACGGAGATTGAATTGGGCTCGGGTTTAGATGTCGGGTTTTGTTGCTTGATTAATGGTAAGCAGGTGGTTAATGGTGGAATGAGGTTTGTTGATGCCGTGGTGATGAGGTGGAGCTCGGGTTTGCTCTTGGATTGGTCTTTGGTGAATGGTGTTTGATGATGATGATGATGAAGGTGAAATGTTGAAGGTCAAAGGTTGACTTTGATAAGTCAACGACTCATTGTTCCTTCACCCAATTACTTAGACCCGTCTTGCTCACCAATTTCCGTCTCATTGTTCCTCTAGCTCGAATCTCCTCTTTATTATTCCGCCTCACCTACACATTAAATTAATATATTAATAAATTAATAGTAATAATACTAATATTATAATAACAATACGACTAATTATTAAATATGACTAAGCGGACTAATTATTATAAATTAGTAATTAAATGAGCTATTTAATCATATAAGCACACAAAATCGAGTCGAATAAAAGGATTAAATATGGGGTAAAATGACACTAAAATTATACATATCAAATCTCCCCACACTTAAACCTTAGTCGTCCTCGAGTAAGCTCATTAAATAAACTAAGACCCATAATGTAAAAGACTAGCTAAACTAATAATATCCGATGAGAGGCAATTAACGGGCCTTCTCCGTCCCTTCAACTCACACCGAAACACAATGAGGTATGCATTCCGATGCAAGGAAAGTGGGGGCTTGCGGAAAATTGGACACGTCCAACATTAAGCACACAAATAAGCAATGGATGCATCACAAAAAGTCAAACCGCTTTCCTCATCTAAGCGGCCGTTTTGTTTTCAAAAACCGAACAAAGAGAGTCATTAGTGGAGGATGTCGTCTCCGGGTCTTACCAAGGTGTCGACTCCCTAATTCTAGCTCAAGTAACCAACATTGACAACACGAGGTGCCTAAGAAACAAATTCTAGGCGGGAAAGAGGAAGTACTTCGCTATACTCCCAAGAATGACACGACACACGCAAGATTCGACTCCATATCAAACCTTTGACCAAAAGGAGACCAAAGACCGACTCTCACGGGTTTCACTAGTCACTCAAATGAAAGAACGGGGTGATTTTTGTGACAAAAAGTAACCAAAATCACTCTCCTAACTCGACTTGCGAAGCATGCCCGCAATCTAATATGGTACTATATCCAATATCCGCAAGAGAAATGTTAAATGATGCACATACAAGAGAGACGACCGGGTTGTAATGGGGCTTGGGTTCGGTGAAAAGGGGTTGGTGCAAGCACCATTTTTAGGAAATGTGAGGCTAAAGATCGAGTAGTCGCCACATCTAACCAATTCACTAAACTCAACCAATGCAAATCTTCACAAAATATGACTAGATTGTCATTTTCAAAAATTATTCAATACTCTTCAAAACAAACTCAATTTGCAAATTACCAACCCTTTATTTGAGACAAAAATATACATTCTTTTCTTTTTGTTTTTTTCATTTCATTTTTCTCTTTTTCTATTTGTTTTTCTTCTTCATTTTTTTTTCTTTTCTCTTTGATTTTCTTTCTTGCATTTTTCACGACTTGTTCACCTCTTATTAGACAAAAGTAGCCAAAGTTGCACTTCACTCATGTGGCTTTTCGATCATACACCTCAAGATAAGTCAAAATTTCAACCCAAATATACTCCACAAAAGAACCACAATGACGAACTACTCAACCAAGGTGAGTTGTTTATGGGATGTAGTTAATTTGTTGGCAATAGAAACGATAAGGCTTAGGCTCAAAATGGGTTAACAAAAGGAAATGATTGACTCAAGGGCATAACAAAAGCTTATTTGGCTATTGTGAGGTTACTTTATTGAACAAAATTGTCTCAATATGCACATCTACACTTCTACGGTAAGGAATGAGCACCATACTTGTGCGTTTTGACATGACATACCACGTAAGGAGAACTACTCTCATGACCTAGATGGGACCGGTTTGATGGACCGGCCATATGGAGGCTCTATCCTCACATTTTAGTAGCTATGTCGGACCAAGGTCAAGTCTCGAGCCTAATACGGTCTCACAAGGTGGTCGCAACTTGGTTGTTAAGCTAGACTTCCGGGTTTTTGCAAGCAAAAACTATAACACGTGTCATCAAAAGGCACAAGCTATCAAGAGGGAAATGACACGAGCAAAACGATTATCATCATTGACGACATATACCCTCCACATTTAGACCCTCTATGCAACCATTTACAAACACGATGCAAAGTGTATGAAATGCAACTAAACATATGAACAAGCTACGTGAATGCAAGAGTGAACACATATATACATGTCTAGTCTAAATGCATAAAATATCTAGTCTTAACAACACACCAACAACACAATCATATCCAAAACGGTTCCCAAAAGGAACACTCACATCACATATCCCGTCCTCCTCCATGCTTATGTACAAAAAGAAAAGGAAGGATAAAAGAGAAATGATTGGAAGAATTTTACCAAGCGTCTTCTCCGATGATTCATGTGTTGCCTATCAAAATGGTTAGGACAAATGCAATATATATAATATAAACAATGCAATATTTTTGAAATTTTTGAAATTTTTCAATTTTTAGGCATTTTTGTGATTTTCTCAAATTAACAAGCAAATATATATACAAATATAAACAATATGCACAAAGTGGATATTTCCCTCCCCACACTTGAAATTTACATTGTCCTCAATGGAACAAAGTATAGGGAGAGAATAGGAAATTAAAGAACATATTTTTTATTTTTAAAATCTTTCAAAATTAAAGAACTTGTTTTTGTATTTTTGAAATATTCATTTTTTGGAATTTTTGAATTTTTTGAAAGAAAGGTGCAATAAAATAAATAACATGTTTTTGAGATTTCAAATTTTTCAAATTTTTATGGTTTTTATATAATGAAATTAAAATGCAAGTAAAGTATAAGTAAGAGAAGAGAATAAATACAATTTAGTGGTTATTGAGGGACTCCACCAAACCTCTCATGCAAAATTGTCTTGCTTGAATCTCCACTTAGCATGATCCATGTCACTCAAGGCACGGAGAAGACGGTCAAATGCTCTATCAAAACCTTCAACTAGAAACAAGGAATGCCAAGCTATAGAAAACCGCACCCGACCTCTCTTCCAACGCTTCTTCCCGTTCTTCCTCTTGCTCCTCTCGGAATTGTTTCTAGAATCCTCTTGGTGTTTAGGATCCTCCATTTCAATGTAGTAGCTAGAAGGAGAGACGGACGGAATCTCATAAACCTCATAGAATGAGGAAACATCCTCATGGTCATCAAGACAAGGAGAGTGGTGAAGAATAAAAGGTGGAGGAGTCAACCTCTCAACATTGAGGTTCATAATATTATCATTTTTATCCAATTTCTTTTGACTCTTCAATTGAACCGAATCACTACCAAATATGAGAGCTTCAATTTCCTCCAAGCTAGAATCAAAACTACAAATGTCGTAGTTTTTCTCATGACTCCTCAACTCTCCTAATATGGCAAGTTCGAATTCATCAACCTCCGTTTCCCTTTTTCCTTCTTCCCCACACTTGTCATGGACAAGAACTTCTTCTTCTTCAAAGATTTTGTATGGAGGTGGTAGTGGGGAGTCTTCCTCGTTATCATAGACATCCCAAATAGAGGCATCAAGCCCTTCATAACTTCCCTCTCCACACTTATCATTTTGCAAGGAGTATTCATAAATGTCCCATAAGGGAGGGCCAAGTTCATCTTCCTCACAACTCTTGGTATACTCCATTCCGCCTCCATTAAGAGCCACTTCTAAGGCATCAACTTGAGCCTCCCAAGAATCATTTGAAGAGTCATCTAACCAAGACCCAACATCAAGTAATGATTTTGGGGAGTTCAAATACAATTCAATTTCCTTCATAATTTGAGGTTCAAACTCACTTTCTCTCAAACCATCTTCATTCAAATATTCTTTCATATCAACATCCACTATATAGCAAGAGTCACTCATAGAGGGAAACTTCATGGACTTGTTGAATTGAAACTCAATCTTCTTATGCAAAAGCTTACACACTTGAAGGAGCGAGTTAGCAAGACAAACGGCACACCAAGGTGTGCAAAGCAACTTAGACTTAGTCTAAACTAGAACAAAACAACTAATATCATGCCAATGCTCCCCGGCAACGGCGCCATTTTGATAGCGGGGTTTGTCGCACTCCCCCGATCAAACAATTTACTCAACTAATGTAGTAGGGTAGTCGAGGTCGAATCCACAGGGAGCATGGGTGATTACTAATTGTCTAAATTCTCGTGCTTAGCTAAGTCGGCAATATAAGATGAGATTGTTAAACTAAACAACTAACATAAATGAAATAAAATGCAAATTAACTAAAGATGATAAATGAGTAAGAGAGGATTAAAGTTGTAAATCAAATGAATAAAAGGCCTAGAACTCGGTTCTCCCACAACGATTCATAATTCCACATACTAATTCCCTAGGCTAATCGTTTAGGTAAACGGGCAAGGAGGAGATGGCTCTAATTCGCCTAGAACCTCCCTTCCGGGTTCGCAAAAGGACACTAGCTACTCCGACTAACCCCCCTCCCGGGTTCGAAAGTTGGTATTCCTAACTCAAAACCCAACAACCACGAAAACATGCATTTTTCCAAGGAGGTCAAGAATTTGGTCAAGATCATTAAGTACTCATCGTATTCCGGGTCATCCCACTCCTCCTTCCGGAGGTCGATTTCAAACGCTAGTCTAGAGGCACCCTCCCTCGGTTCTCCCTTCCGGTCTCAACCTTAGTTGGTGACAAGGTCAAATTTCGGGCATCCAATTTACAACCTAACCAACTCCCGTTGGTGGACAAGGGTTACAAGTCGACACTACCCAAAATCGATCCTTAAAACATGTGATTCCTCTAAACTACCCTCACCAATTTCTCCAAACAATTAGCCCATATGAGAATCAATTAGTGAAACTGCTCATGTCGGGTCAAACCGAGTCCTAGTAGAAGACTACTCACTAATCATGTTCCTAATTGCAAGAGAAACAACAAAGATGGAAACTTTATGCATAATCATGATGGAAGTACAAATTCTATTACTAATCATGCAACAATCCAACTTAAATTATAAGGAAAGACAATTTAATTCAAGAAACAATGAAGATTAAACTAAAGGCACAAACTTTAACTCAATAAACACAAAGACTCAATCTTTAACATGAGAAATTCAAAGATTCAATCTTGTAAACAACAATGGTGAATAGAGAAAAGATGAACAAGAGAGAGAATAACAACAATATAACATAAACAATTAAGATTAAACTTGAAAGAAAAGCAAATGTAAACAAATGAAATTATGAAGAGAAATTATACCAACTCAATAGCAAAGAAAGGAACTTGGATTGAAATATGGAAGGATTCTTCAATTCTCCAAATACAACCCAAAATTACTAATTGTAAACTAATGAAAAGAGAAGAACTTGAATGAACAAAAGAAGAATTAAACTAATAATTAAAGAAAGATAACAACTTTTTATTGAATGAAAATAAGAGAGGAAATATGAGGGTTTTACAATATTGAGAGAGAATAAGATGAACTAGTCTAATTTCTAAGGTGGTTTAATTAATGGGTGGTAGTTGTGTAGTTTGTGTGGTGTGTCTTTATACTTAGGAGTACTAATCTAATAATAATAATAATAATAATAATAATCACACCTAATAACTAACACAAATACACGTTTAACAATTGAAAAGGGGAAAAGTCATTAAATCAAACAAAGGGAGCAGAATTGAAAATCACGCAACATGAGACGTCCCAGCCGGGTGGCCGGCCGTCGGTGATGTCACCGGCTGGGAACTCTCTGGAAAACTTGAGGAATTTTGGTGGTATTCCCAGCCGGGATGAGGGGCGGCGGTCGGTTGACCGTCTGGGAGTACATTTTGATGCGAGATGAGTTGCGAGCCGGGTAGGCGGCAGACGGGTGCCCGTCTGGGAGTGCACGATGCAATTGGAGCGATTTTGTTGATTTGTGAACTCGGGTTGATGGTTGATTGATGCCGGTGACGGAGATTGAATTGGGCTCGGGTTTAGATGTCGGGTTTTGTTGCTTGATTAATGGTAAGCAGGTGGTTAATGGTGGAATGAGGTTTGTTGATGCCGTGGTGATGAGGTGGAGCTCGGGTTTGCTCTTGGATTGGTGCTGCTGGTGAATGGTGTTTGATGATGATGATGATGAAGGTGAAATGTTGAAGGTCAAAGGTTGACTTTGATAAGTCAACGACTCATTGTTCCTTCACCCAATTACTTAGACCCGTCTTGCTCACCAATTTCCGTCTCATTGTTCCTCTAGCTCGAATCTCCTCTTTATTATTCCGCCTCACCTACACATTAAATTAATATATTAATAAATTAATAGTAATAATACTAATATTATAATAACAATACGACTAATTATTAAATATGACTAAGCGGACTAATTATTATAAATTAGTAATTAAATGAGCTATTTAATCATATAAGCACACAAAATCGAGTCGAATAAAAGGATTAAATATGGGGTAAAATGACACTAAAATTATACATATCAAATCTCCCCACACTTAAACCTTAGTCGTCCTCGAGTAAGCTCATTAAATAAACTAAGACCCATAATGTAAAAGACTAGCTAAACTAATAATATCCGATGAGAGGCAATTAACGGGCCTTCTCCGTCCCTTCAACTCACACCGAAACACAATGAGGTATGCATTCCGATGCAAGGAAAGTGGGGGCTTGCGGAAAATTGGACACGTCCAACATTAAGCACACAAATAAGCAATGGATGCATCACAAAAAGTCAAACCGCTTTCCTCATCTAAGCGGCCGTTTTGTTTTCAAAAACCGAACAAAGAGAGTCATTAGTGGAGGATGTCGTCTCCGGGTCTTACCAAGGTGTCGACTCCCTAATTCTAGCTCAAGTAACCAACATTGACAACACGAGGTGCTTAAGAAACAAATTCTAGGCGGGAAAGAGGAAGTACTTCGCTATACTCCCAAGAATGACACGACACACGCAAGATTCGACTCCATATCAAACCTTTGACCAAAAGGAGACCAAAGACCGACTCTCACGGGTTTCACTAGTCACTCAAATGAAAGAACGGGGTGATTTTTGTGACAAAAAGTAACCAAAATCACTCTCCTAACTCGACTTGCGAAGCATGCCCACAATCTAATATGGTACTATATCCAATATCCGCAAGAGAAATGTTAAATGATGCACATATAAGAGAGACAACCGGGTTGTAATGGGGCTTGGGTTCGGTGAAAAGGGGTTGGTGCAAGCACCATTTTTAGGAAATGTGAGGCTAAAGATCGAGTAGTCGCCACATCTAACCAATTCACTAAACTCAACCAATGCAAATCTTCACAAAATATGACTAGATTGTCATTTTCAAAAATTATTCAATACTCTTCAAAACAAACTCAATTTGCAAATTACCAACCCTTTATTTGAGACAAAAATATACATTCTTTTCTTTTTGTTTTTTTCATTTCATTTTTCTCTTTTTCTATTTGTTTTTCTTCTTCATTTTTTTTTCTTTTCTCTTTGATTTTCTTTCTTGCATTTTTCACGACTTGTTCACCTCTTATTAGACAAAAGTAGCCAAAGTTGCACTTCACTCATGTGGCTTTTCGATCATACACCTCAAGATAAGTCAAAATTTCAACCCAAATATACTCCACAAAAGAACCACAATGACGAACTACTCAACCAAGGTGAGTTGTTTATGGGATGTAGTTAATTTGTTGGCAATAGAAACGATAAGGCTTAGGCTCAAAATGGGTTAACAAAAGGAAATGATTGACTCAAGGGCATAACAAAAGCTTATTTGGCTATTGTGAGGTTACTTTATTGAACAAAATTGTCTCAATATGCACATCTACACTTCTACGGTAAGGAATGAGCACCATACTTGTGCGTTTTGACATGACATACCACGTAAGGAGAACTACTCTCATGACCTAGATGGGACCGGTTTGATGGACCGGCCATATGGAGGCTCTATCCTCACATTTTAGTAGCTATGTCGGACCAAGGTCAAGTCTCGAGCCTAATACGGTCTCACAAGGTGGTCGCAACTTGGTTGTTAAGCTAGACTTCCGGGTTTTGCAAGCAAAAACTATAACACGTGTCATCAAAAGGCACAAGCTATCAAGAGGGAAATGACACGAGCAAAACGATTATCATCATTGACGACATATACCCTCCACATTTAGACCCTCTATGCAACCATTTACAAACACGATGCAAAGTGTATGAAATGCAACTAAACATATGAACAAGCTACGTGAATGCAAGAGTGAACACATATATACATGTCTAGTCTAAATGCATAAAATATCTAGTCTTAACAACACACCAACAACACAATCATATCCAAAACGGTTCCCAAAAGGAACACTCACATCACATATCCCGTCCTCCTCCATGCTTATGTACAAAAAGAAAAGGAAGGATAAAAGAGAAATGATTGGAAGAATTTTACCAAGCGTCTTCTCCGATGATTCATGTGTTGCCTATCAAAATGGTTAGGACAAATGCAATATATATAATATAAACAATGCAATATTTTTGAAATTTTTGAAATTTTTCAATTTTTAGGCATTTTTGTGATTTTCTCAAATTAACAAGCAAATATATATACAAATATAAACAATATGCACAAAGTGGATATTTCCCTCCCCACACTTGAAATTTACATTGTCCTCAATGGAACAAAGTATAGGGAGAGAATAGGAAATTAAAGAACATATTTTTTATTTTTAAAATCTTTCAAAATTAAAGAACTTGTTTTTGTATTTTTGAAATATTCATTTTTTGGAATTTTTGAATTTTTTTGAAAGAAAGGTGCTATAAAATAAATAACATGTTTTTGAGATTTCAAATTTTTCAAATTTTTATGGTTTTTATATAATGAAATTAAAATGCAAGTAAAGTATAAGTAAGAGAAGAGAATAAATACAATTTAGTGGTTATTGAGGGACTCCACCAAACCTCTCATGCAAAATTGTCTTGCTTGAATCTCCACTTAGCATGATCCATGTCACTCAAGGCACGGAGAAGACGGTCAAATGCTCTATCAAAACCTTCAACTAGAAACAAGGAATGCCAAGCTATAGAAAACCGCACCCGACCTCTCTTCCAACGCTTCTTCCCGTTCTTCCTCTTGCTCCTCTCGGAATTGTTTCTAGAATCCTCTTGGTGTTTAGGATCCTCCATTTCAATGTAGTAGCTAGAAGGAGAGACGGACGGAATCTCATAAACCTCATAGAATGAGGAAACATCCTCATGGTCATCAAGACAAGGAGAGTGGTGAAGAATAAAAGGTGGAGGAGTCAACCTCTCAACATTGAGGTTCATAATATTATCATTTTTATCCAATTTCTTTTGACTCTTCAATTGAACCGAATCACTACCAAATATGAGAGCTTCAATTTCCTCCAAGCTAGAATCAAAACTACAAATGTCGTAGTTTTTCTCATGACTCCTCAACTCTCCTAATATGGCAAGTTCGAATTCATCAACCTCCGTTTCCCTTTTTCCTTCTTCCCCACACTTGTCATGGACAAGAACTTCTTCTTCTTCAAAGATTTTGTATGGAGGTGGTAGTGGGGAGTCTTCCTCGTTATCATAGACATCCCAAATAGAGGCATCAAGCCCTTCATAACTTCCCTCTCCACACTTATCATTTTGCAAGGAGTATTCATAAATGTCCCATAAGGGAGGGCCAAGTTCATCTTCCTCACAACTCTTGGTATACTCCATTCCGCCTCCATTAAGAGCCACTTCTAAGGCATCAACTTGAGCCTCCCAAGAATCATTTGAAGAGTCATCTAACCAAGACCCAACATCAAGTAATGATTTTGGGGAGTTCAAATACAATTCAATTTCCTTCATAATTTGAGGTTCAAACTCACTTTCTCTCAAACCATCTTCATTCAAATATTCTTTCATATCAACATCCACTATATAGCAAGAGTCACTCATAGAGGGAAACTTCATGGACTTGTTGAATTGAAACTCAATCTTCTTATGCAAAAGCTTACACACTTGAAGGAGCGAGTTAGCAAGACAAACGGCACACCAAGGTGTGCAAAGCAACTTAGACTTAGTCTAAACTAGAACAAAACAACTAATATCATGCCAATGCTCCCCGGCAACGGCGCCATTTTGATAGCGGGGTTTGTCGCACCCCCCGATCAAACAATTTACTCAACTAATGTAGTAGGGTAGTCGAGGTCGAATCCACAGGGAGCATGGGTGATTACTAATTGTCTAAATTCTCGTGCTTAGCTAAGTCGGCAATATAAGATGAGATTGTTAAACTAAACAACTAACATAAATGAAATAAAATGCAAATTAACTAAAGATGATAAATGAGTAAGAGAGGATTAAAGTTGTAAATCAAATGAATAAAAGGCCTAGAACTCGGTTCTCCCACAACGATTCATAATTCCACATACTAATTCCCTAGGCTAATCGTTTAGGTAAACGGGCAAGGAGGAGATGGCTCTAATTCGCCTAGAACCTCCCTTCCGGGTTCGCAAAAGGACACTAGCTACTCCGACTAACCCCCCTCCCGGGTTCGAAAGTTGGTATTCCTAACTCAAAACCCAACAACCACGAAAACATGCATTTTTCCAAGGAGGTCAAGAATTTGGTCAAGATCATTAAGTACTCATCGTATTCCGGGTCATCCCACTCCTCCTTCCGGAGGTCGATTTCAAACGCTAGTCTAGAGGCACCCTCCCTCGGTTCTCCCTTCCGGTCTCAACCTTAGTTGGTGACAAGGTCAAATTTCGGGCATCCAATTTACAACCTAACCAACTCCCGTTGGTGGACAAGGGTTACAAGTCGACACTACCCAAAATCGATCCTTAAAACATGTGTGATGGGGCATATTCTGTGCCCGCTGACCAAGTCAACATATTGAACGAGGTCAAAGATATCCACAGCAAGCCAATGACTTAGACATCCCAGCCGATGCAGCCTTTCTACCTGCCCGTGTGTCTCGGATGGCAACCTACCGGCCAGGGGCACATACCCGCGTACTCATATCCAAGAACCCTCGGCATGGAGTCAACCAGGCTCGCCGGCCGGCCATAGGTCCCTCGGCGAGGGTAGATCGTCTTTCCACCGCTATGCCACTTGGCCCACTTGGCCACTACGTGACAAAAGGTGAAAGTCTATAAATACTCCTCAATCCTCACTGAGGAAGGGATCCAGAATCTAACCTAAGAACCACTTAAATCGGTATTATCTCTCTCATCTCTCTACAATACACGTCATCAAGCTACATACTACTTAATCACAATAAGTTCACTGACTTGAGCGTCGGAGTGAGTTCGCTTGGCACAAAGCCAAGCCCTCAGTTTGCTCATCGTTGCAGGAGAGGCCGAGGAGAGCAGTCAAGGCTAGAAGAGGCATTATTCGACAAAGCTAGCGTGGTAAACAAACCTACTTCGGAATTCATACCCGGAACAATGTGATTCCTCTAAACTACCCTCACCAATTTCTCCAAACAATTAGCCCATATGAGAATCAATTAGTGAAACTGCTCATGTCGGGTCAAACCGAGTCCTAGTAGAAGACTACTCACTAATCATGTTCCTAATTGCAAGAGAAACAACAAAGATGGAAACTTTATGCATAATCATGATGGAAGTACAAATTCTATTACTAATCATGCAACAATCCAACTTAAATTATAAGGAAAGACAATTTAATTCAAGAAACAATGAAGATTAAACTAAAGGCACAAACTTTAACTCAATAAACACAAAGACTCAATCTTTAACATGAGAAATTCAAAGATTCAATCTTGTAAACAACAATGGTGAATAGAGAAAAGATGAACAAGAGAGAGAATAACAACAATATAACATAAACAATTAAGATTAAACTTGAAAGAAAAGCAAATGTAAACAAATGAAATTATGAAGAGAAATTATACCAACTCAATAGCAAAGAAAGGAACTTGGATTGAAATATGGAAGGATTCTTCAATTCTCCAAATACAACCCAAAATTACTAATTGTAAACTAACGAAAAGAGAAGAACTTGAATGAACAAAAGAAGAATTAAACTAATAATTAAAGAAAGATAACAACTTTTTATTGAATGAAAATAAGAGAGGAAATATGAGGGTTTTACAATATTGAGAGAGAATAAGATGAACTAGTCTAATTTCTAAGGTGGTTTAATTAATGGGTGGTAGTTGTGTAGTTTGTGTGGTGTGTCTTTATACTTAGGAGTACTAATCTAATTATAATAATAATAATAATAATAATCACACCTAATAACTAACACAAATACACGTTTAACAATTGAAAAGGGGAAAAGTCATTAAATCAAACAAAGGGAGCAGAATTGAAAATCACGCAACATGAGACGTCCCAGTAGGGTGGCGGCCGTCGGTGATGTCACCTACCTACTGGGAACTCTCGGAAAACTTGAGGAATTTTGGTGGTATTCCCAGCCGGGATGAGGGGCGGCGGTCGGTTGACCGTCTGGGAGTACATTTTGATGCGAGATGAGTTGCGAGCCGGGTAGGCGGCAGACGGGTGCCCGTCTGGGAGTGCACGATGCAATTGGAGCGATTTTGTTGATTTGTGAACTCGGGTTGATGGTTGATTGATGCCGGTGACGGAGATTGAATTGGGCTCGGGTTTAGATGTCGGGTTTTGTTGCTTGATTAATGGTAAGCAGGTGGTTAATGGTGGAATGAGGTTTGTTGATGTAGTGGTGATGAGGTGGAGCTCGGGTTTGCTCTTGGATTGGTCTTTCTTTGGTGAATGGTGTTTGATGATGATGATGATGAAGGTGAAATGTTGAAGGTCAAAGGTTGACTTTGATAAGTCAACGACTCATTGTTCCTTCACCCAATTACTTAGACCCGTCTTGCTCACCAATTTCCGTCTCATTGTTCCTCTAGCTCGAATCTCCTCTTTATTATTCCGCCTCACCTACACATTAAATTAATATATTAATAAATTAATAGTAATAATACTAATATTATAATAACAATACGACTAATTATTAAATATGACTAAGCGGACTAATTATTATAAATTAGTAATTAAATGAGCTATTTAATCATATAAGCACACAAAATCGAGTCGAATAAAAGGATTAAATATGGGGTAAAATGACACTAAAATTATACATATCAAATCTCCCCACACTTAAACCTTAGTCGTCCTCGAGTAAGCTCATTAAATAAACTAAGACCCATAATGTAAAAGACTAGCTAAACTAATAATATCCGATGAGAGGCAATTAACGGGCCTTCTCCGTCCCTTCAACTCACACCGAAACACAATGAGGTATGCATTCCGATGCAAGGAAAGTGGGGGCTTGCGGAAAATTGGACACGTCCAACATTAAGCACACAAATAAGCAATGGATGCATCACAAAAAGTCAAACCGCTTTCCTCATCTAAGCGGCCGTTTTGTTTTCAAAAACCGAACAAAGAGAGTCATTAGTGGAGGATGTCGAAAAATGCTTTCCTAAGAGACGACCTAACTCCACCGTGGGATGCATTAAATGTGGTGATAAAACTCACCAAATTAAAGAATGCCTCATGTGGGATGATATCAAATCTAATGAAAGAAGAGAAAAGGTTAAAAAGGACTATAAGCATAGAGTCATGAGTGCCATATGGGGAATGTCCGACTCCGAGGAAGATGAAGAACTCATCGAGGAGGAACTAGAGGCTAAAATGTGTCTTTCAAATCATTTTAAAGAAAAAGTCTCAAAAACCTCAAAAATTGAACATTTAAGATGCCTCATGGCTAATCCCGACGATTCCGACTCCGATTTCGACAATGAGGTAAATCATCTAAAAGCCAAGGCTAGAACTTACTCCAAAGAGAAAGTATGTAAGCTTCTTGACCAACTTTTTGATAAGTGTCGGTTTCAAAATGATAAGCTTGAGGTAATGCAAAATGAGATTGAGGAAATTGCTCAAGAGAACTTTAATCTTAAAAATGAACTAAAAGCAACAGACAGCGTCACTGTCACCTCTGAGGCTTATGATGAAGTTAAAAGAGTCAACAAGTTAAACAAACATTTGACTAAAGAACTAGAGCGTCTTAGGATGACCCCCACGGACGTCTCTGACCTTGAAAATGTCAACACTACCTTGGTGATGCAAGTTTCCTCACTAACCAAGGAACGTGATGATCTTTTGAGGGACAAATATGCTCTTGAAAATGAAGTCTATGACTTTGTAGTTGAGGTTGTAGACCTAAGAGAAACAGTATCTAAGACTGTTGCTTCTGACAAAGATTTAGACAAGTCCAGTGAAAAGATTGAATGTTTAGAAAATGAAAACAAGTGTCTAAAAGGTGAGGTTGTTTGTCTTAAGAATGAAATAGAAGTTCTTCATGATAGACTTACCTTTTTTCAAAAAGGTATGCCCGAATGTAGCACTTCTAGGTCTTCTCCTCATCATAGATCCGATGAAATCGTTGATCTAAACAAAAGTCTTGACGAGATGACATCTAAATTTGAAGAGTCCAGAGAAAGAATCATGTATCTCGTGTCTAAACTCAACAACCACACCCATGACTTCATAGTTGAGAAAAGGTTGTCCATAGAAAGTGTAAACAATGATGAACTCAAGAGAGAAAAAGAAAAGAATTTGCATCTCCTCTCAAGAGTCAATGACTTGACCAATGAACTTGTGAGTGCTAAGAACATCACTGAAAAATGGGAAGGAAGTCAAACCGTGTTAAACTTTCTCACGAATAAAATCGAGAGATGTAACAAAGCTGCTGGTTTGGGCTTCAAATGGAACAGTCAGACTGACTGTTGCATCCAGAAGCCTAAAACTGATTTTAGAAAAAGGAAATATGTGGGTCTTCCCGAATACATTATTTGCAATTATTGTGGTAATAACGGTCATGTTTTCAATGGGTGTACAAAAAGATTTGATGACATTAACAAGAATATCAAAATAATTAAGCAAATATGGATTAGGAAAGACACCATAAGATATGTTGATCACAAAAGGGGACCCAAATTCGTTTGGGTTCCTAAACTCAAAGTCTAATTTTGTGTAGGGCTTGGTGAGAGGCGGCTGCAATTGGTACTTGGATAGTGGATGCTCTCGTCACAAGACGGGTGATAGAAGCCAATTCCTCTCACTTAAAGCATACAATGGTGGCACGGTAAGGTTTGGTGACAACAAGAAAGGTGAAGTAATTGGCATTGGAAAGGTTGGTAAGTCACCATTACTTTATGTCGACAACGTGCGGCTTGTCAAAGGTTTGAAGCATAATCTCCTTAGCATTTCTCAACTTTGTGATAAGGGTAATATTGTAGAATTTAGTGCTAATATGTGTCGAATAATTAATGCCACTACTAATGAACTAATACTCGAAGGAAGACGTGTCAAAGACGTATACTTAACTAATTTGAACACTCTATCCGGTCACACCATGTCTTGCATGAGTGTAATGAACAATGATCCTTGGTTATTGATACCTGTCGATGTAAGTATCAAAAATAATATTTATAATTTCCAAACTACAACTAGCAAGCGGTAGTAAGGGTCGATCCGCAGGGAGGTGGGGAGATTATAGTTGCTTTTAATTTTAGTCTAACGGTAACAATGAGGGGGGTTTTGATGTGAATTATAACTAAATCTAATAACATAAACTAAATAAACAAATAATAGTAGCACAAGATGTAAATAATGATAAAAGAAATGCTAAGACGGTCGGTTCACTATAGCTGCGATGGCACATAATCCTAGGTAACTTCGAAATACGGTCGCGAAGGATGGGGAAAACAAGTTCTCTCGGTCCATGTTAAATAGTAGCTACCTCTCGGCCTATGCTACTAATCCCTAAGTCTCATTAATACTAACTCTTGTTCTTGATTAATGATTCCTAATGCAAACTAAATCACGTTATCTCTCGATCTTAGCAATTTAGTCGTTTTAATTCGTTAATTATTGTCCGTTCCTATCTCTCGATCTACGGGATGGTCAAGTTTAAGCATCTATCAAGTCTCCTCTCGGTCTCATTGAAAGATAAAGCACTTAACGAAACAAACAAAGCAAAACCAGACGCGAAGTCAGTCGATCGACCAGCTACCCCAGTCGATCGAACAACCGGCTCAGTCGACCGACTAGTTAAACCAGTCGATCGACCAAGCCCTAATGCGAGGCCACTTATTCTAATGCCATCTACGCCATAGATCCCCTACATCTTAGCAAAGGGTACTTAGCTACTCATACTAGAAATAATGAAAGCAACAAAATCAACAATTAAAGCTAACGAATTCATACTTGAATTAATAAAATGAACAATTAACATAGAACGATAATTTTGGCTATGGGAATTCTAACTAGCAATTTCTAAGCTATGAACGGAAACGAAACTGAATAAGTAAGCTGAGAAATACCGAATGGAAGCAGGAAGGAAGGATCAAAACCGATTGCAAAAGTAACTTTATTGATGGAAAATTTAACTAAAGAACCCTAATTAATTTGATAATCTGAAACTGAATGAAAACTTGATAAATACTGAATGATTATATGAAAACATCAGGTTACGTTATATAGGAATACAACATAACACTTATTCCTAAACCTAATACACAATGGGCTTCTTAATCCTCGATCTTTTAATTTGCGCATCAGCTCGCATGGTGGTCGATCTACCACTGAGGCCAGTCGATCGACCAAAGGTGCTGTACAGAATTGCATTCTGACGATTCCTGCAGCGCGCACCGATCTTAAAACAGCTGCCATTTCTTCGTTACTTGGTCAAATCAGGCGTTCTATGAGGCGTTGGAAAGCTAAGAGGATAAGCTTTCATCTCCAATTGGAATCTCTCGATTATCAGCTCTAAAACTCGAGATATAGCCATCTGAATGAGGCTGCAATATCGTGAAATGCTTCTTTGCTTGTTAAACTCGTACGCACCCTTGCTTTTGCTATCTTTAGGCCTTGAAACGCGCACCAAGCTCATTCCTCGAGTCAATACTCCATGTCAAATGCAATGCTAAGTACTTAGGGACGGATTCGGCTTATTTTCTGCTGAAATCTTCATATTCCTACAAAATCACAAGAAAAGGAAGAAATACACGAAACAAGGGAAATAGTAGCATAAACTACTCAATTGATCGAGTTCTGAAATGCGTGTAAAATAGGGTGTAAAACATCATATAAATGACACGCATCAAACTTCCCCAAACCAAACCCTTGCTTGTCCCCAAGCAAGAACTAGACTCGATCTTAGAACCTAATGGAATGAGTTCAATCTCAGAGCAAAATACAACAAGTAAAGCCTAAACCAATTTAATGCTACAAATCAGCAATCAATTAGCAATATGAATCATGCAAACGAGTTATGTAGTCGTTAAATACTTGCTGAACCGCCAACTATAGAGACTTATCAATTCGGACTCTCACGGGTCGCTCATATCACACATAAGCACAGGTGAATATATGTAAAAGATAGAAAGAAGTAAATATGTAATGACTCTCACCTAACTACGACCTATGAAAACATGCCTGCAATCTAATATGAAAGTAATCTCTACAACCGTACATATGCATTCAACCAAACAAATGACCATGACACATGCCGAGGTAAATATGGATATGTGAAGTAATGGGTAAGAAGAGGCAAAAATGAATTTGGATAAGAGGAGTTAAAGCCAAGCTAGTAACTACATGTCCAAACTATAACGACATCCCATCTTCATGCTCAATGTAAACGATACAAGACGGTGCCAATTCGAGGCACAAAGTTCACAACCTCCATAAAAGTCAACTCCCCGAAGAATATAAATGATAACATGGGGGTGAAAATCACCAAATCATAATAATTGAAACACGTGATTTTTTGAATTTTCTTTTTCTTTGCAATACTCAGTCGATCGACCACTGGGTTCAGTCGATCGACGGACCTCTTTTTTTTCGAACTCTTTTTCTTTTCTTCTTTTCCTTTCTTTTTTTTCTATTTCTTTTCAACTTTTTCAATTCTTTTTCCTCCTTCATTCTTTCATCCAACATTAACTCAATAAGAGCATAATAACCAAACCGCAATAAACACATTCCCAAAAACTAATACTACTAGCTTGACAAAGGTAGGCTGAATATAGGATGTAGTAAAAGGGACAAAAGGCGATTTTTGGCAGTGTGGAGCTCATGGGTAAAATGAATAAAGGGAAACCTCCACCACATGTGTCAACAAACCACAAACCGAATGCATACAGGTATTAAGCAGATTAAATTCATATTTATGCAAATTTATGTAACATGTCTTATAAGGAGTAACTACTCACATCCTAGATGAACCGGTCATGAATGTCACCAGTTATAAGCTCTAAATCTCAGAAAAATGATGTAGTTTGCCAAAAATCTAAGTCAAGTCTCAAGTCCAGCAAATAAATTAACGAAAACTCGTAGACTATGCAAATGATTCTACTAATAACATGTCAATTAGCAAGGCTTAGGCATAAACAGCTACAAATGCAATGTCATCATTGAAATACTACCATTCCGACTCGGCCTACATGCTAAAATAAACGTACAATTTTGGAATTTTTAAAAAAAAAAATCAAATTTTTTGGATTTTGTATATATATAGGAAAATAAACAACAATGCAAACTGAAGTGCAATAAACGTGAAACAGAAATGCAATAAAACATGTGAATGCAATGCAAAATCCTTCCCCAAACCAAATCACACAATGTTCCCATTGTGCAAAATCATGTAATGAAATAAAAGGGAAATGGGAATTTGCGGAATTATAACTAAAATTCACATAAAAGAAGGACTCGCAAACTCACAAGACTTTATGCGCAGCAAAAAGGAAACCTCCCCAAACCAGCGTGAGCTAGGAGGTTTCAGTAGCCAGCAGTGCTACCATAGGTACCTGAAAAGACAGAAAATACCACGCATAAAACCGAGAAAACAATAATGAAGCGGTAATTATGTGCAAAGGTACGAAAATGGAAGAAATCAGAAATAATTCAGAGAATAAAGTGGGAAAAAAACTCCCTCAATTTCGCAAAATGACCCAACACAGCAGGGGAAAGGACGTGAACAGGTACAGCAGCGACAGTGGTCGATCGACCACATCACCCAGTCGATCGACCAGGGTGAACAGGAACAGTAGCTCTTGGAAGCTGCGGCTCAGTCGATCGACCATGGAAGGCGATCGATCGGGAAACTCTTTGTAACTTTCTGATTTCTTCGAATTAGCTCAATAAAGTGAGCTAATATGGTCTATAAACCTGCAAATACACATAACGCGCCCAAAAATTGCGCAAAACCCAAAAATTGATCATATAATTTGGAGGTAAATTGAGGACTCATTTTATCTTTAATGTTGTGGATGAAACTGTAAATGTGCGTCGAACAAATTGTGTGAGTGGTTTAGTTAATAGCTTGTTGGCGTATGTTTATATAGAGGTCTCTACTCATTTTTTCACGACTTGTAATTTCGTGAAATAGCTAAAGGTCATTTTCATTTGGACTTAGTTTTCAGTTTTATTCAAGTCAGTTCAATTTTTACACTTTCAGTCCACAAGAAAAAAGGACTAAAACTCGCTCCATTCCCTATATATGGTTGTTAATGTTTTTGAAGTCGTGCAACGACTTGAAGATGTGAAGTAGTATTGTCTTCATCTTCTAGAATGTAACTTGGGCGTGACTTTTCAAGAAGAATCACTAATTAAGCCTGTGATGGTTTGACAATGTCAAAGTGATTGGATTAATTTTATGTTTACTTTTATTATTGGTTCCGAATTTGCTCACACCATTCATAATTGTATTCTTCTTGTTCTTATAATAAAAAATCTTAGGCATGTCTGTGACTCTGGGTAAAAGGGAATGTCACTCAAACTTAAATCTATTTCTACCGATCATTTAGTGTCCGGTTATATTCGACTGATTCAGTTTTCTATATTGGGTTTGATTAATACCTTTGTCTCCGACTCTCCGGGTTGGGTCGAGCACGTTGCATAGATCTAAACTTCCTACTAAATGTTCAAGACTTGAGTTCAAATAGTTTTGATTTTGTTTAATAATGGCCCAATTTGGATGATAATGACTTGAAAAAAGAATCAGGGATCTTGCCTGAAATACTAGCATTGGACATATCAATACTAGTTAAGGTTTTTTGAGTTATGAGCCACATTGGAAAATCAGGGCCAACTTTACAAGAGCTCAGAAAGAGTCTTTGTAATTGAAATGGAGGAACCCAGTTGACACTAATGTTAACCACCAGTTCTCTGTTATACCGCAAACCTAAATAACTTAACTTGGAAAGATTTGATAAGTGAATAATATTCGTGAAAACTCCCTTCAAAGAATTTGAAGAAAGATCTAATATCTCGAGCATAGAAAGTCTCCCAACTGCTTGACTAATGGAGCCGTTAAGCTGGTTATCATTGATGTATAATACCCTCAAGTAAGAAAGGTTGCCAATTTTGTCAGGAATGGAGCCCCACAATTGGTTATCGCTTAAATCTAGATGGATTAGTGATTGGTGTGAACATATAGATAAAGATTGGATCATATCTGAGAAGTCATACCTGAAATTGGTGTTAGATAATTGTAGGATTTACTAAAGAAATTCTGAATATGTTGGTAATTACTTCCAAACAGTTGAGAATTCTCAGAGAGGTCAAGGTAAACAAGGCTGGTCTCAAATCCACTCAAATTGGACAACCACTCGAATATGGATGTATCATTCAAATTATTTCCTGAAAGGGTAATAGTATCAAGGGTTGTCGAAGAATTAATATATGAAAGAGAGGAAGGCAAGTTTAGGGATAGTTTACAACTATCTAAACGAAGGACTTGTAACTGAGGAAGTTTGTTAACAATCGATAGCCAATTGTTTGTAGTTAGACTCAAATCAATACCACCCAAATCCAACTCCTTCAGCAACGTTAGTTGTGATAGCCACCTCAATTTTTGCACCCTCATACTATAAGGATCATATTGAATATTAAGATTAAGATATGTTAATTTGGACAGATTTCCGATTTCGTGAGGAATGACCCCTGTAAATCCAGCATGGGAAAGGTCAAGGTGCCTTAAATTAGAAAGTGAGCCTATAAATTTGGGTATTTGTCCTCGAAAATGATTAGTGCTGAGGTCCAAGTATTTTAAATGTTTCAAGTCAAGTATAGATACACTTATTGTACCTTCTAGACAGGATTCGTCGGGCAGGGGCGTAGGAAGACGGAGGGCAGTGACATGGCCAGAGTAGTTATAGCACATAACACGACTCAAACTCTGCAAGTATCCAGTGAGATTTTATTGTAACTCAAAAATTAACGCAACTATAATGAGGAACATTCAAGTCACAATGTCGACGTACATAAATAAATGTTCCCAATTCAGCAAAGGAATCTACATACTTCATCTATATCTACATGATTTGTAATTGTTTCCTGCTCATCTTGTGTTAACAAAAGACTGTCGATTGATTACAATAGAAATTGGGTCTTGGAAGCAATATCAGCAACCCTTGAACAAATTAAGCGAACTCGATAATCAATTGTAAAACATAAAAAGTGTACGGAGTACATGCAATACAAGATCAGTGGATTGATATTGAACTAGAAACACTTACGAGATGGCCTCAAGTTCGCTTCCATAGTCCGGGTAAATTCACAATAACCATCACATAAATCCGGTCTTTGATGACGTCATACAAACGGAAGAATGCATGTCTCTAAGATTTTTTGACAACTAAAGTACCACAAACTCCCCAAAATCCAATAATAAAACCAAGCACCCCACTTATGTACCGACCTATCATAATAAAATTATCGTTATGCCGCTCATTGCCTACATTTTTGGGAATTACGACTGCTTCATCTCTATCACATTTAGGGAGTGGTGTTCCGCAAAGTCCGGAATTTGTCATATTTTGAGTCTTATTAAAACACTACTAAGATAATTCGCAATAGTGACGGAAAATATGACGGAAAAAGAGAGCTGTCAGATGACACGCGAAAATGACGGTTCGGGAATGGGTTTCTGACGGATAATCCGTCATAACCCGTCAGATATAGATGGCGCGTTGATGGCTTTGGCGCCATAATGGGTGACATATTTCTGACGGCATTTCATCAGTACTAGAAACTCTGACGGAAAATCCATCGGTACATTGTAATTCTTGACGGAAATCAGGCCCACATAGAGATGTCATTCTTGCACTTATTGAATGTAAACTCCTGACGGAAATTCCATAGGATCCCGTGTTTTCTAAGAGTCCTTACGGAAATTCCGTCCGAAAAGTCAATAAAATTCCGTCAGGAGTTTTTTTAAACTAACATCATACACGAAGGATCCCCGTCTCCCTCTATCATTCTATTTTCCCCCAAATCAATTGTTTTTCAACACTAACCCTAAATCCGGCCACCACCCCACCTCGTCATTCTCCTTCGGCCACCACCCCTATACTCACTCTATTTCCTTCCTCTTCTCCTTCACAATCTCCTTCCTCTATTTTCTTTACCGCCGCCGCCGCTCTCACCTCCCCTACCGTTGTTTGAGGTAGTCCTACACTCCTACCTCCTACTCTCCTTTCCTTCATGGTTTTTTGTCTGCAAACGAAGCGCGGTGCAACCAGCCAACCAACTAATAATATATTAGAAAAGTGGGAAGATATTTTCCAGAAATAAGATTTGGGTGTGGAACTCCTTTCCTGGCTTTCTTCCCCTTTTCTTCATCTTTTCATTAAAAATTTCTTCTTGAGTTTTACCTTTCATAAGATTTGAATTTAATTACTCTCCATTTTAGCCTCTCCATTTTAGCCTAGGAGAGATGATTTTTTAGTCATTTATCTTAAGAAAGGAAGATTTAATTCAAGAAGTTAAACAGAAATTTTTCGAGTTTTAATATTACTCCGGATCTTGTATTGATTTTGATTATAGCAAAATTAGGTGAACTTTTGGAAGATTTGAAATGATAACCTTCATCTCTTAAAAGGTTTTCGAAAGATCTGAACTTTAGTTCATCTTTGTATTTTTAAGATCTTTTTTTTTTATGATTTCCACCATGAATTTTTGTCACGTTTATCGCTTGCCTTCTTGTTTGGTTCTGATCAGATTTGTTCTTTCCATATTCTTGATTTTGGTTTTTTTTCTTGGGCTTTTGAAGTTTTAAGACTTCATGTTGCGTGAGTATTCCGACAGAAAATCAACATCTATTTAGCTTGTGACTTTCTTCGTTTTTTGGTTGTTAAGATTGTGGCTTTTGGTTAAGAGTGTTCTGTTTGCCCTTGTTTTATTGGTTCATCTATGGTAATCGAAAGCTATTGTCTTTCTTTTACCTCTTTCATCCGCGAGGATGTTATAGGTTGATTTCCATTAACCTAGTTTCCTTATCTTATCAAAAAAAAGGAGAATACATTAAGAAAAAGGGTTATTTAATGACAATAATCCAAACTAAGCTTCCCCTTCCCCATTTAATCCAACCTATTGATTATCCCATATTAATCTGTTCTTTGCTATCATTTATCTTATTTTACACCCACTTTCATTTTGACTGGTTGTAAGCGGTTATTCTTATTTACTAGCAGGTTTTCTTCCTTTTTTATTTTATTTTATTTTTTGAGACTTCATCTTTCTCTTTCTAGGTTGTTGTTCTTCTTTCATCTTCAACATTCTTTCCTTTTATTTTCTTCAATTTATTTACCAAATTTCCCCTCACAATGAAGAAGGCTGTGTTATCTTCATCATCTTCAACAATTTCAATTTCATAATATGCCTTCACATCACCATGACTCGATCCCATCTTCGCCATTCACCGCCATGGCTGCCTGATATCGATCTCCCATTCCCGCCTTAATTCAACCATAAACTCACTTCCATTCACCACCATAAACACCAATTCAGCCGAACACAATCAGCCAGCAAGTCCCATTGTAGATATGCATAAAATGAAACATCATAAAATCCCAGATTTAATAGGGACAAGCTCATACATGTGTATGAATATTATGTATTAATGATCAGAAAATTGTAGTAGTAAAAAGAGGGGATTTAGAAAAGAGTGAATTGTGTGGAATAACCTATTTGAGATCAATTTATAAAAGAATATAGGGATAATTGCAGATAAGTGGGATTACAGAGGGGTTTTTATTAACATTGACACTCTCAATACCACATTTCACCGAGCCATTTGCCTTAATTCTTCAATTATCGTGTAGCAACACAAATCGCACCATCAATGCGGACAAAATTGACAACCAAATTCGTCAGAGGGGCGAGATGGATTTGATGTTGTTGAATTGAAGTGGGTGTTTATGGGGAATAATGTAACTAAAGGTTTAATTAAATATAATTGATTATGAGAATTTTAAAAAAAAAAAAAAAAAAAAAAAAAAAAAAAAAAAAAAAAAAAAAAAAGAAGAAGAAGGAAGATGAAGCAGGTGAAGAAAGAAGAAAGAGGAAGGTTAAAGGTAAAAAAGTAGGTGAGAAAAATGAAAGAGGGCGTTTAAAATAAAAGGGTGACCTGTTTAACAGGTTGCCCTTCTAAAAGATCAAACTAAGATAAATGATAGTAAAGAACAGATTAATATGGAATAATCAATAGGTTAGATTAAACGGGGAAGAAGAGACTTAGTTTGGATTATTGTTATTAAATAACCCTAAGAAAAACAAAAGATCACATTTGTCTTATATATCTATATGAGATAATATTTAACCCGTTTAAAAACGGATATCCCGTCTTATGGACGACTGCTTGTGGATTGATTAGGAAGTGCAAACAAGGTCGAAGCCAAATAGTTTTAGATTTTGTCACACCTAAATCTAACTGGCGTAAAATAGTTCACTCTAACTTATGAATTATTTTGCCAAATTATTTCTGTCAAACTTATATACTCCCTCCTATTTATTTTAACTCTCCCCTTTCAAAAGGGCACGCAAATTAAGGAGGGATTATTTTATTGTAAAGTATTGTGGTGGTGTAAGGTAATTGGAGAGAGAGAAAGTATTATTGTGGGGTAAGATGATTAAAATAAGTATTGTTGTGGGGTAAGGTGATTAAAATAAGATAAAGTATGAGTATTGTGGGGTATTGTTGTGGGGTAAGGTGATTAAAATAAGTATAAAATTTTACTAAATAAGGAAAGGGGGAGAGTTATATGAATAGATGAAAAAGGAAAGGGGGAGAGTTAAAATGAATAGGAGGGAGTATCTATTTTAATGGTTAACTCTGCTAAAGGAAACTATGCATGCCCGTGCATTTTGCACGGGTACTAAGCTAGTTGAAAGATTTACACGCCATATCTATAAATACTATTAAAAGGCTACCCTAAAATGTCCAATTAAGTCCACGTAGACAAAGCCACGTAGGATAAAAAAAGCCACGTAGACATTTGAAGCTCACGTCAGCCGCATAACCCAAATGCCACATACACATTCATACCCAATTACCCCGTCTCTTATCATCACTGTTCCTACCGACTATGACAATCTCCCTTTTTCCGCTCATTTCGTTAACCGGCATTAATTTATTATTACATGGCATTAATTTAATTCATTTATCTATAAATTAATTTAGTTAACTTATCTATAATATTAAACGATATTATCTACATTCTTAAATTTGTATATTAAATATATTGTTTTCCCAAATTTATGTAAACCTTAGAAATTTACATCAAAATTTCATAATTTATAGTTAATATTGACATTTTAATTGAAATTTTTGTGATAAAACATGTTAATATAATTTATAATTTATAATTAAAATTGAATTTTTTGTAATAAAACATGTTAATAAATTAATTAAAACTTATTAATTAAAACTCTTCATATTACTTACCACCCACCATTTTTATTAACATTTTTTCCTATTTAATTCATCTATAAATACTATTAAAAGGCTACCCTAAAATGTCCAATTAAGTCCACGTAGACAAACCCACGTATGATAAAAAAAGCCACGCAGACATTTGAAGCTCACGTCAGCCGCATAACCCAAATGTCACACACACATTCATACCCAATTACCCCGTCTCTTATCATCACTGTTCCTACCGACTATGACAATCTCCCTTTTTCCGCTCATTTCGTTAACCGGCATTAATTTATTATTACATGGCATTAATTTAATTCATTTATCTATAAATTAATTTAGTTAACTTATCTATAATATTAAACGATATTATCTACATTCTTAAATTTGTATATTAAATATATTGTTTTCCCAAATTTATGTAAACCTTAGAAATTTACATCAAAATTTCATAATTTATAGTTAATATTGACATTTTAATTGAAATTTTTGTGATAAAACATGTTAATATAATTTATAATTTATAATTAAAATTGATTTTTTTGTAATAAAACATGTTAATAAATTAATTAAAACTTATTAATTAAAACTCTTCATATTACTTACCACCCACCATTTTTATTAACATTTTTTCCTATTTAATTCATTTTTTTAATTAAACATGGAAATAAATTGATTAAAACTCTTCATAATACTTAACACCCACCAAATTAATTAAAACTTTTTCCTATTTAATTAATTTTTATAATATAATATGTTAATAAATTGATTAAAACTCTTTATATTACTTAACATTTAACACCCATAATTTTTATTAACATTTTTTCCTATTTAATTCACCTCTTGAGTTTCTCGGCAATCAATTATCTAATTAAATAATACCAAAAAATAAATTAAAAATAAAATTAAAATATTGGAATTTATGGTTGTATAATGGCTATAAAACCTATAATAGTTTATATCTATAAAATCTTATTAAAAGGCTAACTTAAAAAATCTATAAAATCTTATTAAAAGGCTAACTTAAAAAATGTGACATTGCAAGTTTAATTGTGACGTGGCAACTTTTAATGTGACATGGTTAAAAAAAAAGTGATATGGATTACCAATTTAAGAAAATTAAAAAATATAAGATAAAAAAATTTAAAAAATATAAGGTATAAACACAAAAAAAAGAAAGAAAAAAAAATTGTAAACCATTGATCTCCTCTCATAATTTTTTTTTATTTATTTACCTTATTTATTTAACCATTATTTCATTTATTTAATGAAATGACCTTTTAACTTTCCTTTCTTTTTCTTTTTCTTTTTTTGGTGAAATGTGAGTAGTATATATATATCATAACGAGGGAAGAATTAGAAGATAAGCAGAACTTTCCTTTCATCACTACTATATATACTCCGTATTTATGTACTATATTTTTTATTTTTCTTTCATTCATAAAATTTTGAGAGAATTTGTAATAGAATTTTTCATATATATAACTATTATATTCACCCTAATTTTCAATTTTATTCAAAAAAATAACACCTAAAGTATACATAGAAAAGTAAACTAATTTTTTCGTTTTTTATTTTTCTTATGTTTTGTATTAATTTGTTATTATTTGTTGTGTTTGTATTAATATTGCAGGAGAATGAATTTCCAACTTTATTCAAAAAATTGGTAGGTAAGGTATAGCTAAAGAACTAAATTAATTATTTCGCTTTTTATTTTTATTATGTTTTGAATGAATTAAAATCTTATTAGTTACTTTTTTGTGTTTATATTAATATTGCAGGAGAATGAATTTTCAACTTTATTCAAAAAATTGGTAGGTAAACTATACAATGAGAACTAAATTAATTGTTTCATTTTTTATTTTTATTATGTTTTGAATTAATTAGAATTTTATTAGTTATTTTTTGTGTGTGTTTGTATTAATATTATAGGAGGATGACATACTCACATATCAATAACAATGCACGAGATTCAAAATAATGGTTATGGATCTTCTTTACAGATTTTTTTCTTGGTTTGGATGACTCTTTCATTTTTGTCAGTTTTTCTTTTTTCTACAATGGTGTATTAGAAATATCGAATGGTAGCAAAAATCTTTAATAAGTTGTTGACATGTTGTTACATTATTGTCCTTCACTCTTTCCTATACTTTAGTCTCCTTTGTAACACTTATGTTCTATTTTTATTTTGTCAAACAGGTTACAAATCAAATTGCTTAGCCAAATTATTAAAGTACGATGCACGTGTCAATTTGATCTTATCACAGTGTTATAATATCCATAAATAGTAATTAGTTAGAAACCGATTCTTATTCTTCAATTCATTGTTTCAATTCCAATGCTTTCAAGTCTTTAAATCATTTTTTTTTGTTTTCCATCAAATATATTATTCTGTAACTCACAATATTTTTTGGATAAATAATTTTTTTGAATGATTTGTTTATATTTTATTTTCTCCTGAATTAGGAAAGGCTAATATTTCGTATGAAGTATAATAATATTGTTTTGATTATAATTTTTTATGAATGATCGAATATGAAGAAGCTATGTTTAGAATCGTATATGCATAAATCTCTATTTATTACGTGATTCCGAGAAATGTGTAATTAGTTTTGCTCATCTTATATTACTAATAATAATTATTAGAGTTCACCTATAAAGTTTTGATCCTTACTTTACTCTCTTACTTTTTGTCACAAATCTAATCTTATATATACTACGGAGTATATTATTATAACACAAAATGTGATATTTTAAATATATGTGACCTTTCCTTGGAATTATTTGGAATAGTTGTTAAAGTTGCTCACATAAAAGTTCACGACCGTTTCTTTGCAAGATAAACAATTAAACATAGGGCCAAGTACTTTAAAATGCACCAAAACGACAATAAAAACAGTATCTTCATTCAAGCAATAAAGAGGCAAAATGCAATGTTTGTTGGTGAAAAAAATCATTCATATTCTATAATCTTTAAGCCGTTCAAAGCAATGGTTAAATAATAAAGAGACAATTGAAGAATCACTAATTAAAAAAACAATTGAAGAACCATTAATTAAACAGGCAATTGAAGAATCATTAGCAACTCAAACGAGAAAATTGAGAGTCATTGATTTTCTTTCTATAAAATCTCATCAAAATACCAATTCATATTGTCTTATTTGATACTAGGTTGTCCAAACCAACATTATCCGTCCTTACAAAAGTTAGTTTTTTTGTTCTCTCTGTAATTTAGAGTATTTTATTGGAATTTTGTGTCTCATTTTTTCTTTTCTTTCTGTTCATGTATTTATATTTAATAGTCTTAATTGGAGGTGCCAATTCAATTAATTAACTTGATAATTTAATTAAAGATGTTATTGTAGGAGGTATGTATATGTTAACGCGATCCTAAAATGGATGTGTTTTAAACTTCGCGTAATTATTTTGCATACACAATAAGAAATATTTTTACGAGATTAGCATAATTATCCATATTGTACGAGTTTGAGGATTTTGACGGGAGTATTTATTTAAATTCTATATCTATATGTGTACTTACTATAAGTGAAGTAATAAGAAGGTTATATTTTTGTAGAGAAAGAAAGGATAATGAATGAAAAGTAATCACGCTATATATTTCGAAGTTAGGAGGTTTTTAACTGCATATGTAGTAGAAAATAAATTTCAATGCAATTTGTTCATATATGGAAGGGTGACCTTCTTTTAATGTTTTGTTTTATTGGTAGAAACTTGTACTCATATTTTTAAATCCTTTGAAAACAAGGGACGACAATAAAGCGCAAATTCATGTTCCAATACTTCTATGGCGTTAAAATTGTCCATAAGACCAGAAGTACCCGAAAATTCAATTTGACGGATTGTGTCCTCGCTTCAAAACAACCAAGCTATTCACATTTTGGTTTGAGTATCATCCAGAATCAAAAATTTGGAGTGTATTAAACTTTTGTTTTAAAATACCGCTCCCTCAGTCGTGTTCATTTTATTTACCTTTTTTTTTTTAATTATTTGTGAATGGTTTTTAAATTAAAATTAAACAAATGACTGAGAGAGGGAGACTACTCCATATAAGTTATTCACAAATTAAACACTTATACACAGTCAATTATTAACGATCCCGTGATTTTCACGGGCTCCAAAACTAGTTTCTAGGTTATTTGCAGAGTTGTTTGGAACAATTAAGATGTTAATAATTTTTGTTAATCGAAGGCATAGGCAAAATTAATGTTCATTAATTCACATAACAATGTTCATTTAGTGAAAATTGGGAAATTATTGTGGTTTTAGCAGTAGTTATGGTGATGAAGCCATGTTTGTTTTGTGAAGAAGGCAATATAGTAGTGAATTGATGTGATTAAATCATTAAACGACGGAGCACATCGGCAAAAGTTGAGTAAATTGATTTGTCATGGTCAACTGGTGTGCATTCTACTTTGACCCGTCTTTTTTAGAGATGTAAAACGAAGTAGATGAAGAACGCAATACAAGATGAAGAAACATAATTATGGATGAAAATAATTTTAGTGTAAATTAGGTTAATATTAAATAAATTGTTTTGATGTAAATAAATATTGATAAAATTTAGTTTAGTTAAGATTTTTCATTTTAATTGAATAAATAAGAATACATATCAAATTACATACATACCCTCAAAATTTTCGCGCTTAAACGAAAACTCACATTTATTTTTTATTTATTTTCCATTTTCTTTAATTATGGTGGCGTCGAGATTCAGAGCCATCAGTTGGCGCCCAATCACCATCCTAAAATTAGCCACAAATTATAAATTCGTTGCTCAAGTGTCATTTTGTTGTAGTACTAGTAAATACTCCCTCCTATTCCGAATAAGTGTCTCATTTGGACAATAGCACGAAAATTAAGGAATATAGTTAAAATAATGAAAATTATTGTATAGGGGTAAGAATATATGAGTTAAATAATGAAAAGTATTGAATATGATGGGTTATGGGTGGTTGGGGTGGTAAATAAAGAAAAGAGCTAAGGGTAGGAAAGTAAAAAATCATGTCCAAATATGGCAAATGAGACAGTTATGTGAATAGACGAAAATGGCAAATGGGACAGTTATTTAGAATAGGAGGGAGTAGTAACTAGGGATGAAAATGGATCGGGTTTTGCAAGATCCAAACCCGATCCACTAACTTAGTGGATCACCGATCCATATCCAAACCCGATCCATATCCAAAATTTCAAAATCCATATCCAATCCATTATAATTTTTTTTTAATCCATACCCGATCCACCATATCATCCAAAACCCGATCCAAAACTTGATTTGTCTATATAAAAAAATCATTTTATATGACAAAATTAAAATTTCAAGTACAATAAAGCCTAAATTTTGAAAAATATTTGATTGGATTGGGTTCGGGTACGATTGAATCGGGTTTGGATTTGATTCGAGTTTTCCAAAAGTGGATTTGGATATGGGTTTTTATATAGTGGATTGGATATAGATTATTAAGAGTTAGGTTTAGATCGGATTTTTTCTTTAGAGTCGGTTTGATTTCAGTTCGGGTCATAATTGCATCTCTAGTCGTAATTAAGACCGTTGGAAAATAACTTAAAAAAAAAATTTAATCGATTAAAAGTTGGCAACCCCTCAACCAGTTTACCACCAAAAAATTTCAGTTCGCACTTCGCAGTTCTCTCCTTTTTGTTCCTTCCTTGTGTTTCCTTGTTCCCTTGAAATCTAAAACCTGCGCTAGTTTACCGCCAAAACCATGGATGAATTTCCCAACAAGGTAAGTTATTTACTCCATTTTTACTACTTTATATATTTATCTTTAGATCAAAACCCAAACCCTAATTTTCTTCATCCTCAATAGATAAATCGACTTTTTTTCTAGATTTGTTTCGAATTTCAAAGCTTCTTAGCAGCTATGTAGACGAAGCTTGACCCGCAGCTAGGGATGTCAGCGTGGCGGGTAAAAGCGGATACCTCCGCGCACCGTCCCCAGTTGGGACGGGTACGGGTACAAAAATTCCACCCGTCATTGGTGGTGGTGGGGCGGGGTGGGTTTTATGTCATACCCGCCTACCCACCAATTATTAATAAATACTCCCTTTGTCCCGGTCATTTGTTGTCCCATTCCATATTAGGGTGTCTCAGTCATTTGTTGTCCTTTCTATTTTAAGAATGAACTTAATGAGCAATTTGATCATTCACACGCAATTTGATCCACTTGTCATTTAGTAATTGGCCCCCTCCTCTTTCCTTGGTCTTTGTGCCAAAACCAAAGGACTACAATTGACCGGGACGGAGGGAGTATATATTTTATGACCTGAAAACCAAATTGACCCAACTCGTGTTTGATTGTTTCAGGTGCAGGATCCTGGAGTAATACAATGGGAAGAAGATGATGATAATGAGCCTGAATTTATCACCTTGCTAAGAACCCGGACAGAAGATTTTGGAGTCGGTTTACAATTGGAAACCCTCATTCGTACTGATAATAAGCAAGAATTTGTCTCTTTTTTGAAAACACAAAAATTTGACTATAGTTCTATGAATTATAACGACTTCCAGACGAGACTGTTGAAGTTGCTATGTTATCGTCGTGCCATTGGCTGTGCAACTGCATTGCTTAATGGAGAAACTGTATTGCCAACGGTGGATCTGAATGAACAACTATTAACTGATCCACTTGCAGATGAATTTGAAGAATATTTTCCCACCCCATTACGGATCGCTGCTGAAGTTTTATGCTATGGGTTAACGGAGTTATTTATACAACATGGTGCCAACCCCAGTCGCGATGGAGTGGAACTTTCACAACTTCCACTTAATTTCGCTCTAGATGCTTTATGGTACCTGATTAACTAATCTGTCCTTGCTTTTATGGTTCCTTTGGCGCTTTTTATTGAATTTCGGATCATGACCCGCCCTTCTGGTTTTGCTTTCTGATTTGTAGCCATCATAAAATCGTGAGAGACTTTCCTGCTGGAGAATCTGTACACAAGCTCTTTTCCTTATTCCGTCTTCAGGAGTTGGTAAAAATCTCATTTAATGGTTGATTGATTGATTTCAGTCACATTAATGTCCTGATTGATACGGAATATAATATACTGTTGTGCTTTGCAGAAGGAGCCTTTTGATACAATCAAATTGCTGGTGTCAAGGACAAAACAGGTTCTTAATCTCGGTGTCTGCTGTGTAGAGGAATGGAATCTTGTTAAGCTGGCTGCTTTGCTAATGGTTGCTTCGGACAAGTTGGTGATTGGTGACGACATATATAGTAGCCCAATTCCCATGTTAATTGGGTTACAACATGGCCTAGAATCAGATTTGGAGAAAAAGCAAGTTATGAGATCTATGTGGCAGGCCTTTAGACTCGTGGAGAGGTCGTCTACTCTAATGGTTGAGGTATAATTTCTCACTTCTAGTATGCTAGATATTAGATTAGATCGGTAAGAATAGGAATTGACAATAATAAAACCACACCGAATCAACTTCGCTTTCCTAATAGAACAATTCATCAGTGCTATATTGAGATACGATGGTGTTCCTCTATATTTGGCATCGATATAACTTGGAAGTTTTTGTATGTAGTTTGTTAATTTGTTCAAGATGCAGAAGAAGATCAAATTTAATCCCCTCCTAGTCATTCGAAATGAAAAACTATACCGTAAATTCGTAACTACAAGTATACAACACTCATTTTACCCCTCTTAGTCGACTTCTAGTATTCATCAACATAGCTTTTAATGAACATACTTAACTTCATACATGTTGATCATTAAATAAACATTTATACGTCTATGATACATATGCATATACCAATGCAATAAAATAATTGAATCATCTTTTGATTCCAATTCACAAGAACCATCGCATGTTTTTGTTTAACGGAATAGCATGAACATCAAAAACTATTACATGTATTGTTATCATCATGCAGTAAGACTAGTGCATTATGATTTGCAAGAGACTCATAAATTGTAATTTAGTAAAAACCAATCCAGCCAATTGTCAACTCAAACCATCTTTCCAGGTGATAAAAAAGATCCCAAGGACAGATTTTCTCCCTACTAATTTTCTGTTGTATTACTTGTATATAAGTAGCTCGAGACTATTGCATCTTTTGATAATAATACTTAATTTAACTTTTTTCACAATTGTTTCACAGGATGAGGTGGTTCCACCTGACGTTGCATATAAATTTCTTACGGAAGTGAAACTACATGACAATGGAACCCATATGGTCTCAGCTGACTTGGATAGGTAAAGAATAAAGATAGTTATTAATTATGAATTTTGGCTTTAGGGCATTGGTTGTTTATTACCTCTATATTCTGATTAGGATATTTTGTCGAATGCCACCTTTATTTAATTAAAATATACTGTTCTTTTTATTTTGCGTTTTGCTGTCTTTATTTATTTTGCCGAACACTACCAAAGTCACTATTCTAGCAATATTTTATTGTATAAGTATTGTTTCTCAACCTAATGAGAATATTGTAATCTGCAATTAACTAGGTTTGTAGCTGAGCTCTTGCAAAGGAGTGGAGGTGAGAGAATTCTGACAGCTGTATCTTTCATAGTGTTCTTATTTTTTAATTTCTTTTTACAATTAAAGTAAAAGCTTCAACTATATTGACAATACAAATGTGCGAGTATGCTATTTGTACAAAAACCTAAGGGAGCAGAACAAGCGTACCATAGAAGTCTCTAAACATCTTTTTTTCAAACAGGTTTTTTGGAGACATCTCTTGTGGAAAAGAAGTGTTTAAAACCCCCGACTACGCACGTAAGTACCTAATTCACTACGTGTTAGCTTTCACATTCTAAGTATTTGAGCAATTAAGTTCGTATGCCGTGTATCTCTCATGGGTTGACTACTTGACTCTCATTTGATTTGACATGTTTTGATTACTTCTATTTCTGGGAAATAACCTGCCAAATGCCCAGATCTATCACGAAAAGAGTTTGTTGCTACCACCCCTTTCCACATTATAGGGGAGGTAGTTGTGGAAACATTTTAGAGGGAAGTTGTAGAAGCATTCATGTTATATACTCCCTCATTCCATACTGTCCCTTGGGAAGAAATATACCCCCGTCATTCCATTGACAACATAAATCTTAAATATGAGTATATGACCTGTAAAATTGGGGATACCAATATACCATGAATGGGATGGAGGGAGTATATGAAAAGAATTATGAGCTGAAATTTGTCCTCATCAATAAAATACAATGAGAGGTGCATTCTACTTTTAGGCTTTTAGCCCCAGATAGTTCGTTGACCTTGTAAGGGGACGTGCTTGATTTCCCGTGTCTGGACTTTGGAGCAGGTTTGAAAATTTGTCGGAGTTGTATGCATTATTTGTTGAGCATCTAATCACAGCTGAATTTTTAGTTTTAAAAATGCGGCTCGGCGTGCCTAAGGCTAAACCTCGCTGAGGCACTAGGAAAAACGGTTTGGCGCCTTAGGAGCGCTTTTGGATAAGGCGCGATCAATCAGCCACCCTTGAACGTAGTTTACATTTCTTTTCTTTATTACGCCCTTCCTTTGGCTCTAGACACCCAACTGTTATTTCAATATCTAGTATCCCTTTTTAAAATCCAAAAAAGGGTATAGTTGGCCCAAAACTTTATTTTGTAAAAAGACTGCGCCTTGTGTCCCTACGGCGCACGCCTTTGCCTCGCACTATTTGCTTCATTACCTCGTGCCCTTGTCTCTTCTTTGTGGCTTGCGCCTACTAATCCAAGCAGCTGATCATCTCCGTTTCTCGACTAAACCTTCAGTACTACGATGGTTTAGGGAGGCAACCTTGAAGATGCTTCTAATCCCTACTTACCCACTCACACATTTCTAATGAATAGTTAAAACTTGAGTGATGCCTTAAACAAAAGGGCACACAAGCTACATGAATATAATTTGTTTTCTTGAGTGATTTTGTAGCGACAACTTGTTAGTGCTGCCTTATACAGAAGGGCAGATATCGGAACGACACTTTACCTTTGCTTTGAATTTCGTTTTTGTTATGTGGGCTTCTTTTTTTCTTTAACGTAAATACTAACTTTTGACTTTTTCACTGACGTGAAACTACATGTGGAGCAGAAGCGCGTGTTCTCAGCTGAAATAGATTGGTAAAAATAATTGTGAATTTTGCTTGAGGTTTTTGGTTGATATTTTCCCCATTTTTGTTTTAATTTCTGGTTGATAAATGTTACTATTTCTTAACCTAATGAGTAAATTACAATTGACCAGGTGGGCAGCACAGCTTCGGCTAGGGGATAAAGGTGAGACAATTCTGACAAGCATAGCTACCAATTCTCGACAAAACATTTAAGTGAATAACCAATCATAGAAATCTCTTAACCTCTCTTTTGCAAACAGTTCTACTGGAAGCACGTCTTATGAAGAAAATGAGTTCAAAATTGATGTATAATGAGGTAAGCACCTAAATCACTGTAAGCCATAAAATCTGTTTGCAATGTTCACTTATTGTCTATTGACTTCTGTTTGATTTGATAATTGATATGGTTGGGTTAATTTTAATCCTGGGAAAGGGCATGCCAAATCTTGCATGAAAAGGAGTGGTCATACGCACCCCTTTCCTGGTCACTATTTTGGGTGACGATTTGGACTGCAGTGGTGTCCGTTTTCAAGTTGGGCGACTGGACATGGATTCCGTGTCCGTACCTGTGTCGGGTCGTACGGACACGGGTACGGAGGGGTAAATGTCGAGTCCGAGTATCATAGCTGGTCACTATTTTGGGTAGTTAGGGGAAACATTGATCTTAAATATTTAAGGAAAATTTTGAGATGAAGGTAGTACTCATCCACAAAATATACAGTGAGGGCTGCTGTCTCATTATAGTCCAGCAAATTTTTTTTTCTCTATAATGAAACATGACTGATACGTGTTGTCTGGACTCTTCTAGATTTTGCCTTCTCCTGTGTTATTAATAGGGAGGAGCAAATAGATCATGATCCTTTTGCTGCAATGATGCTCATGGACCCGTATATAACTCTTAGTCTATTACTACGTAGAAGGTACTAACTATTGCACTAAAAACTTGCATTCATTGGCTACGGGATGGGACAACTACACTGCAATGTAAAGTGGAATCTTGCATCACAGTTACAGGCTTGTAGTTAAGTGTATTTCATAGGTATTAAATTGTGTTCATGTGATCTATAGAGTAGCTGTGTTTAGTTTCTGCCCTTTCTGGGCCCTATCACCTAAGTACGTAAAAGCTGATGGCAGGATAGTGCTGTCTCTCGTTTCCTGTTTTGTTGCACACCAATTACTCTATTGCTTGATCTTGATGAAATGTTTGTGTGGCCACACATTCATGCCTATTTCTTATCTTATTTTATTTTTATTGGAGCAGTGTATTTACTTTATCCCAAACATCCATCAAATAGAATATGGGCATATCCGGCAGAGAATGTTTGATGATCAGATAGATCGTGCCATGCGCTTGGATCACAGAGATACATTCGTTAGACTTGTGAATCACGTGGAATTCCTTGGTAACCTAGATTTGAAGAATAATCTGCCAAAAACCGTGAGAAGACTCATGTTTCGTCATGACAGTGCTAATTGTGCGGCTGCAGTACTTGCTGGCGAGACTGATGCTTTCCTTAGTTTTAGAGACCTGACTGATGTCGGTTGGCCTTTTTTACACAATGCTGCTAAGCTTGGAGCCCCTAAATTAACCGCCCTATTTCTTGAAAATGGCTTTCTGGCTGACGACAGAAGAGACTGTGATGAATTGAAAATTGAGTCAGCATTGCCACTCAATGTTGCACTTGAAAGTATTCGGTATTTCTTACTCTAAACATCTATAGTTGTTGCTCTAATATTCTTCTTCCGTGGTGTGATTGTTTGCTCTTTGCACAGGGATCATATTATTCACCAAAACTTGAAGAATAATAAGTCTGCCATTGATCTTGTGGTGTCTCTCTGTGCCAGCGAGATTGTATGGTGTTCCAGATCTACCTTTTAGTTGGAATATATTGTTGTCGTGTTGCATAGAGTTTGATCCATTTCACGCATGTGCATGTGTGTGCGCCATGCTCGTGTGCTCACACACAGAAATTTGTTGATAGGGTAATCTGGGCAGGTCTTTAATTCTTTATGACCACTATGCCTAATTGCTGGCTGATATGACCAATTCTATCCCGATAAGTACGAACTTAGCCAATGACCAATAAAAAATGCCTTGATAATTGAGCTATTATGTACCTGTTAGTTGTACTCCCATATTCGTAATTATATGTTTTCATCCACAGACCCACATATATGTATTGCTGTGTCAGTATGTATGCATATAGACTAAAGAGTAATCGTGTTTTTGCCGTGTCATAATCTGTGATTGAATTGATGGTTGTAAAAAATCCCAGATTTTATTTTCTGTTAGTTTTTATATCTGATTTGGTTAGTCTGATTGTATCATAGGTTTGTGTTTTAGGCTTTAGCTTCAGCTTTTTCCACTTTTTTTTCTTATGTAAATTTTGATTTTTGTAAAAATGGATTTCTGTTGCTTTTCTTGTTTGGTTGCGTTCACAGAACCCATTTGCTTTTCGTTTGATGATGACCCATTTACTCTTTTGGACATAGTTTTCTCTTCTCTTGTTGGTTCTCTTTCTCAAGATTTTCTCCACTGACGTGTTCACAAGCCATTAGGTTAGCCATATATGTATAAATTTTATGCCACCACTCTTATAAACATTCCTCACCAAAGATACTGTTAGTTAATATCCTTCCATAACTATATATTTCAAACATTTTAATGTTATCGGTCTTATACGACGGGGTCTTCCTCTTATTTCTATTGCTTTTGACAGAGGAATATGTTGGAGACGATAAGGTTGCTTGTGCTGAAGATGAAAGATGTCAAGTTTGAACTTTCACTATATTTGAAAGAAGGAAAGATGATCGAGTTGTGTGCATTGCTGATGGTAGCCCATAAAGAGCTCTTGCCATTAGTCCATAAAGAGCTCTTGACATTAGCCCATAAAGAGCTCTTGCCCTCACTCACTCACAAAGCTGGAGTAGCTGGTACCATCAGACACTTTTCTACGAGTGCACACACTGTGTACGGAAACTTGTATGAACACAGGGATCTACATGTGATAAAAGAGACGCTTTTACTACTAGATATATTTGGAAAGATAGGTGACCATCTTTCTGCATATATTAGATTGGAGCAAGATACGGTAATTTACCGATATGTTTTTTTTTTTAATTATGAGTTATAACTCGGAAAGTGATAGCATTATCAATTTAGTAAGTCCTTAGAATTTTTGTTTGACAAATTGATTGTAAGTTTACCCTTAGACCGTCTTACAAACAAGTAGTAAGTCTTCTCTAGGAACTTGTGATTGGATTTTCCCCGCCCCCTATTCACGGAACAAATCATGCTAGACTTCTAAATGTGCGCGTATTTGCTCCAACCAAATGTACCCAAATGTGGCTTGCTGGTCAGTATTCGACGCTTATTTAGTAACTCCTGCTTCTTTTCAAGGCAAAAATTTCTCACTTTTAAAACAAAGGTACACCTTAGGGCTTGCACAAAATATTCTTACTCTTGAATCCATAATGAATATGCCACACAACAGCAAAAGAAATAGATATGAGTATATCACTCTTACGTGATGTACAATGTTGTAAGACATCAGTTGTATCACTAGTCACTGTATATTTTCTCATGATCTTGGATTATAATTGTTGCAATTTGTGATACTGATCCTATGATGATTTGTACAAAGATTAGTTGTATGAGTTTTAATTCTTAAAAATCATTGATGTGCAGGGCATTCGTGATGTATACTCTCATATTTCATGGCTCCTTGTCAGGGCAGGCATTTCTGATGCGCTATATTCAAAAGGCACTATTACTTTTTCCAGGTAGACCTGTACCCTTTACTCGTTGTAGTAGCTGGCAGGATGAAGCTAATTCTAGTAAGTGTTTACAACCGGCCTTTTGGTTTTTGCAGACATCCTTCTGAAGGTCATAAGATGGTATTAGGAAGGGCAAATCTCAACTTGGCTGAACAATCCCGTGGTCCTAAGGTAGGAATTATTGACCCTGTATCGTGCTTTGAACAAAGTTGAGGTTCTATTTTGCTCATCATTGATCCTATGTGTGTGTACTCGAAACAGACTACCTTTTGGTTTTGTTTCCATGTTTCCTACTGTCATTTCACATGTGTCAGTGTGTTTATTTTACGACGATACAACCGCAATGGGGGAGTCAGTTGACCTGGTTATATCACTTGTAGTAGAAACATTTCGTATGATAATTAGCACGTTACCACCAATTTAATTAGCATACAACCTGCAGTTGGGTTTGAGAACTCTTTTGTGAGTATTAGAGTTATTTTAGGCACACAAATGACACAGGCGACAGTGGATGATAGGTTGCTCACAATATGTTGGATATGCATGTGAATACGTTGTGTTAATTTATCTGAATTCTTATATATGAAATGATTGTGGCAATTAGCTCACAATTTTTTAAAACTTTTCAATGGCAAAGATCATCTATGTATTCGATTTTTTAAAAATATATATGCATGCCACTTGATAACTATGATAAGTTGGTATGAATGGAGAGCTAGTGGTTTTTTTTTTGTTTACTTAACATGCATGGATGGAGTCTAATTCAGGGTAATATTTTTTTTTCTAAGTTTTTTGCCGTGAGTAAGTTGTCAGGACAAGCTGCTCTAAGTCTGTCGTCAAGACCAGGCGCTTATTCGTCTGTGGTGTTTGCCCGTTTTTTCCATGCACCTGCGAAAATACATGCACATTTTGCTGCTTTCGTATCAGCAAAAAGACTAGTTGATGTGTTGCGTCGTCGTCATCTTCCCATGCAGTGTATTTCTATTGTGGCTGCCTTGACAAGTGGATTCGGGCGTATGTGATTTCTGGGTAATAACCGAGTAACTACAAAAAGTAAGTCTCTTTTGTGTATCAATTTGCCTTATTATTGGGTACACTTTTAACTTTTACGGGAAGGGTATTTACTTTTGTGGCCATTTTTGGTGTTGGTACTTACAATAGTAAAGCCTTAACTTGGATTGCCTTTGTCAATTGTTGTTTAAATCACTAGATATCTAAGATGCTTAGGTAGTTTTCTTTTGGGGAATGATCAAGGGGTTGAAATACATGTAAACTATCCCTGAAAAATGTTTGAAAAAAAGTATGGATAAGGACAAACGGAACGAGTGAAAGATATAATACAAAAGCGAAAGTGCCCCAGCCGAGAAAAACTTAGTTTGACAAAAAGATCTATTGAGTAGCAGCTGATCTTATGACAACAATATTTAGATTACGTACTCCCTCCGCTCCCGGTCATTTGTATACCTATTCAACTTTTGGGATGTTACATTCATTTGTTTACCTTTTTATATTGAGAAGGTTTTTTAAGGGTATCATCTTATTGCACTATGATTCACTTGGTCATCTACTATTAACTACATCCATAAATGGTCCGCTCCTCTCTCATTGGTTTTTGTGCCAAAAGGAAAAGTAAACAAATGACCGGGACAGAGGGACTAGTTTGCAATCTACTTTCCCCATTTATTTGGTGGCTGGGGTATTTGACTTGATTTGTCTGGGTGGTGTCTAAGATTATGCCTACTATAGGGTATCAAGCTAGTGAGTCATTTAATGAAACTTTCGGTATGTATAACTGACTTAACTGCATAAAGGCCGAGGGTAACTTTGAAAATCTTGACGATCATTTTCAATTTATGATTAGAAGATCAATTATGTGGGACAATATTTCTTAGGAGATAGCCAACCTAGGAAGTAGAAACAAAGCCAGAATTTCTCGTGTTCTCAATCGCAAACACTGTAGCAATGTGCAGCTCCATGGTGGTCTTGTTCATGGTGATTGGCGCAATGGTTTGGGAGGCCCACCCATTAGGTACAACTGTGGCTTTTATGACCTGGGTGTATGCACTTATGGCGCCTAAGGTTAAATGGGCTGCCATTATTGTGATTATCTTGTGCGCATTACCATTTGGCCACTCCTTTACAATCCCTCCAAATTGATGAAAGATTACCTGTGTCGGAATTGCTGTGGTTGTAAAGCCAGTTTGGAGGACAGTGCCCAATCCGTTCCTGCTGATAGGTCACTCCCTCCCTATTAGTACAACAACGGCTTCCTCATGACACAATGAACCTCGCTCGGTTAAAAATTGCAAACATGCTACGACCGGTTGAGCTTCCGACAGATCAGCTACAGCAGTTTAAGCACAACCCGTGAATCTCACTCCTCAGTCCTCACTTACCTTATAAATAAAATCCACAGTTTCGAAACACCAGGTGAGAGCAATAAAGGAGAAGAAGCTTAAAGTTGGGCGGTCATACTCGATACTCAATACACACCCAGTATTCTTATTTGGTAGGAGCAGCTTCAAGGTCATTGGTCTATTCTTTGAGCGACTGTGTAATCCTCTGTAAATAAGATACGATGTAGTTTTTTCATTTATATGTTCTGAATTTATGCTGTATCTGAATGATGCTGATTAATTTAGATGTTCTGTTTTCATTGTTCCCTAATGAACAGAATGCATCGACGTTGTCAGGAATGGAGACTTATATTTGGTTAGAGCATAATTCTAGTACGCCAGTTTCTTGTTTACTCACACAGATAAGGATTGGACTAATTATAGGAAGTCATGGCCGAGATTGGTGTCAGAACAAGTGTATACTCGATTGCAAATCATTCCATAGTACGCTTAGTCGATTGCGAAACATTTCCGATATTATGTAATTTAGCAGCAAATTGTGGGGCTCAATTTTTTTGTTATGGTGTTGGACATAGGGGCTTTTTATGCCCAGTATATTTTTTCCAATTGTCCCACATTGGTGAGGAAAAGAGTGTTTGATGTGTTTATATATGTCTACACTCCTTATCATATCACTACTTGGTTATGGGAGGCTTTTGTTGAAGCTTTGCGAGGTGCTTCATTCAGCTCGCACACGCGCACGTGCCCGAGCTCGAGCCCGACCCGGGAGGCTGTGTTTTTTGTTAGCTCTATACTCTTCTCCGATTTCTCTTCTTCTCTCCTCTCAATATTTCTGGGTAAAGAATAAAATCGTTCCAGGCTTCTCCAGTCTCGAGTGGGCGTTTCAGGAAAGCAGCAGTAGTGTAATCCTTGGGGAACTACCGGTCATTTGCTGATCGCCACCACGGTCGTACCCGAAATAGTTTTCAAGGCAGTGGTTCTTTTCCACGTCACTACTAAACTCGTTCGGTATTTCTGATCTCTTTTTCATTGTTACTGCTTTACCCGAATAACAATTTGAAAACTATTTGCTGTTGCTGTAACAATGTCGTCTATCTAATCAAAAACTCTTCCTGATTTGACTAAGCTTGAACAATTGGATGGTAATAACTATAAACGTTGGTCACTAAAACTTCTGGTGTTTTTTGAGCAATTAGAAATTGATTACGTCTTCGTTTAGTGACCCTCCCGCTCTCGCATAAGGAAGCAACATCTCGTGCTCGTCGTCGAGGATACTCCTCATGTTATTTCATCGTTAAGTCAAATGAAGAGACTATTAAGAAATTTGATAAGGATAATAAGACCGATAGATGTCACTTCTAAACAACATGTCGACACTCTTTTTGACTCGTTTATGATTCATAAGTCCGCCAAACCGATATGGGAGTCCTTAGAGGCTAAATATGGGGCCGATGACGCGGCAAAAAGAAATATGTTGTGGGTAAGTGGGCAATTTCGGATGGTTGACGGGAAACCTATTATGGATCAAGTACATGTCTACGAGAATTTATGTCGATGTTAACGAGGGTATGAAATTAGATGACGTTTTCGTGGCTAATGTACTATCGGAAAAATTTTCTCCTTCCTGGTCCGACTATAGGAACCACCTTAAGCATAAGAAAAAGTCCCGTCTCTCCGAGAACCGGTAGGATACATGAGGACCGAAGAGGCAAATCGCCTTAAAGACAAACCGTTAGTCAATGCGTGAATGCTTCGTTGTCGCCGTTAATGCTAACTGGTTGAGGCCGGTGGTCCGTCTTATCCGAGAAGTTCAAGGGTAAGGGTAAGGCAAAAGTTGGTCAAGGTAAGAACCAGGGTCCGACTAAGAAGAATGGTCCAGGGAAGCATACCAAACCGATTCTTAAGATTCGTAAAACCAAAGGGTCCCATTGTTTGCTACGTCGTGGGAAAACTGGTCACAAAGCCTACCGTAATCGAAAAGAAAATCGTTGAAGCTAATGTTTCTTGTGATTGATGATGTCATTCCGATGTGGTTGTGGAAGCTAATCGGTGGGTAATGTTCTTTGAATGGGTCTTGATCGGCGCTTCCAGACATCTCTGTCTGACAAGGGTTTATTTGCTGAGTTCGAGGAAGTAGCTGATGGGGAATGTGTCTACATGTGTAATTCTTCATCTGCAATGATCACAGGCAAAGGCAAGATCTTTCTCAAACTCACCTCGGGGAAAACACTTGCTGTCACTAATGTTTTATTTGAACTCTCATTGCGTCGAAACCTCGTGTCTGGTGCCTTATTGAACAAAGCTGGTTTGAAACTTGTTTTTGAGGCTGACAAGGTTGTAATGTCACGTAATGGGGAATTTGTGGGCAAGGGTTATCTTTCTGGGGGATTTTTTGTATTGAACATTGATTCAGTTTTTAATAATATTGCATCTATTTCTGCTTATACCGCTGAGTCTATTGATGTTTGGTATGGTAGATTAGGTCATGTGAATGTTGACTATATTAAAAAACTTAGAACTATGAGTTTAATTCCAAGTTTGACGAGTCAAGAATTCTCTAAATGTGCTACCTGTGTAGAAGCTAAATTCACAAAGAAACCTAGTAGACCAGTTAACACTAGGAATACGAGTCTTCTTGAATTAATTCACACCGACCTAACTGACTTCAAAAATGTTGCAAGTAGAGGTGGAAAGAATTATTATGTCACCTTTATAGACTACTGTTCAAGGTACACCCGAGTATATTTGCTTAAGATTAAAGATGAAGCAGAACGATCGTTTATAAACTTTAAAAATGAAGTCGAAAATCAACTCGACGGAAAAATTAAAAGGGTAAGGTCTGATAGAGGTGGTGAGTATAAGTCTAGTTATCTAGCCGACTTTTGTGCTGCTAACGGTTTAATACATGAGACTAGTCCACCTTACTTATCTCAGTCTAACGGTGTAGCAATAGAACTTTAAAAGAGATAATGAATGCTATTCTCTTAAGTTCTGGCATGTCTAACGATATGTGGGGGGGAGGGCAATACTTTCTGCTTGTCACATTCTTAATCGTGTACCTCATAATCGTGTACCTCATAAGAAAATTGACAAGACACCCTACGAGATTTGGAAGGGATATCCTCCTAACCTGAGTTACCTTAGAGTATGGGGGTGTTTAGCTAAAGTGGGTTTACCTGACTTTAGGAGACCTACTGTTGGACCAAATACCTATGATTGTGTTTTTATAGGTTATGCTCAAAATAGCTCTGCTTATAGATTCATGTCTTTGAGTGATCGTTTCTATATCTGAGGCTAGGGATGTTGGGTTTTTTGAGCATGTTTTTCCATTACAGAAGAATGTTGATTCACCTCCTAGTTTACCTGTTACATCTATTGATATCTCTTCACATGCTAGTAGTAGTACTTCTATTGACCATGTTGTTGAACCTAGAAGGACTAAGAGACCTAGATGTCCAAAGAACTTTGGAGCTGATTTTGTTTCAACTTTGTTGTCTGAACATGAATACATTGTTTATGCTAGTGATGAATTTGTTTCAACTTTTTTAATAGAGGATGACCCAAAAACGTATAGTGAGGCAATGAAATCCATTGATGCTAACTTTTGGAAAGATACTATTAAAAGTGAACTTGATTACTATTCTATTGTGTCTAATCAGACTTGGGAGTTGACTGATTTACCTAAATGTAGTAAACCTATTACGAGTAAATGGATCTTTAAAAAGAAACTGAGACCTGACGGTACAATAGAAAGGTTCATAGCTAGACTTGTGGTTAGAGGGTTTACACAAAAGAAAGATATTGATTATTTTGATACTTATTCATCTGTGACCAAAATTTCGACTATTAGAACTCTTGTCGCCTTAGCTGCTATTCTTAACCTTTTTATACATCAGATGGATGCCAAAACTACCTTTTTGAATGGTGAGCTAAGGGAAGAGATTTATATGTCGCAACCTGAAGGGTTTGTTGTAAAGGGTCAAGAGAATAAGGTGCGTAAACTGAATAAATCACTATATGGTCTAAAACAAGCACCTAAACAGTGGTATGAGAAATTTAACAACACTTTGGTAAGTAATGGCTATATGGTTAACAATTCTGATTCATGTGTTTATTCAAAGGTAATAGAATCTGATTGTGTGCTTATATTCCTTTATGTTGATGACATGTTAATACTTGGTAATAATTTGGAGGTAATAATTAAAACCAAAGATTTTTTGTCATCACAATTTGAGATGAAGGACTTAGGAGAAGCTGATGTAATCCTAGGAGTTAAGGTTATTCGAAACTCTAATGGAATTTCTTTAAGTCAATCTCATTATGTGGAAAAAGGATTGAAAATTTTTAACTGCTTTGATGGTATGCCTGCTAGGACACCCTACGATGCCAGCATACATTTATGTAAAAACTTGAGTAAGAGTGTATCCCAAGAAAAGTATGCTAAAATCCTAGGTAGTGTGATGTTTCTTATGAACTGTACTCGACCAGATATTGCATATGCGATTAGTAGATCGAGTCGTTATACACATAACCCTTGAGAGTGAACATTGGAATGCTCTTCGTCGTTTACTAAAGTACCTAAAAGGAACATCTGATTTATGTTTGCATTATATTAAATTTCCTGCTGTGTTAGAAGGATATTGTGATACAAATTGGGTTTCAGGTAACGATGAGATATGTTCTACTAGTGGTTATGTCTTCACCATGGGTGGAGGTGCTATATCGTGGAAGTCCTCTAAACAAACTTGTATTGCACGCTCTACCATGGAATCGGAGTTCATAGCTCTTGAGTCGGCAAACACCGATCTCCTTACATTGTGATTCACAAGCAGCTATTGGTGCTGCTAAGAATAGTGTCTATAATGCGAAGAAACAACACATTCAAATCAGGCACGCTGCAGTTAGACAACTTCTTGATAATGGAGTGATCGCTTTAGACTATGTGAAGTCCGAAAGCAATCTGGCTGATCCTTTTACTAAGGGATTGACTAGGAGACTAGTCGTTGAAACGTCGAGGGGAATGAGGCTTAATTCCTTAAGTAAAGAGTGACTAGGCCTAAAGTTTATATTCCTATGGCGTAATTTGATTCATAGCCTTAAATGGTGGTGCTTTTGAGAGGCACTTGATGAATCAGACACAAGGTTGGACATATGTCCTTAATGGCTCATGGTAGAAGTGCTATTGAGAAGCACTTGAGCCACCTACATAGGTGTGATGATCCTAAGACTATGAGAAGTCTTGTGAACACATCTATTAGTACCAAGGTAAACACAGAGCTCTAAAAGGAGCTCGTTGCACTTTGATATCGTGGGACGATCTTAATTTTGAAGCTATGATATGTGTTGTGGGGGGTATCGACCGAAGCTCAGCTAGGAATTCAAATCGCTAGATATTCTCTCGCTGTAAGTAAGTTGTTTCCTCACTTCACTAAAGTGTCAATTTAAATCGAAAGATATTGATACCTAAGTATCCAATCCTTCCTTTACCCGGGAATTCTGTTTCTTTGTCTCTGGCGCCCCTAGTGGGAGATTATTGGAAATAGGGGCTTTTTATGTCAAGTATATTTTTTTCCAATTGTCCCACATTGGTGAGGAAAAGAGTGTTTGATGTGTTTATATATGTCCACACTCCTTACCATATCACTAGTGGGTCATGGGAGGCTTTTGTGGAAGCTTTGCGAGGTGCTTAATTCAGCTCGCACACGCGCGCGTGCCCGAATCCGGATTCGGGATTCGTGATTTGGCAATCGCCTGCGGCGGGTTGTGCCTATCTTTTTGGGTCGGATCCGAGTTACGTATTGGGTTGTGTTTTTTGTTAGCTGAGTTGAATAAGTCAGTCAAGCTGACTGTTAGTGGGGACTGGGGAGAGTCTTACTCCCACTAACTCGGATTGAGGCAGAATTTCAGGAGTCGGTTTTGGCTCCTGTAACTGCTCCTATTCTGCTATAAATTCGAGCCTCTCTGCAACTTCTGAAACACAACAATTGTATACTCTTTTCCGATTTCTCTTCTTCTCTTCTCTCAAAATTTCTCGGTAAAGAATAAAATCGTTCCAGGCTTCTCCAGTCTCGAGTGGGCGTTTCTGGAAGGCAGCAGTAGTGTAATCCTTGGGGAACTACCGGTCATTTGGTGATCGCCACCACGGTCGTACCGGAAATAGTTTTCAAGGCAGTGGTTCTCTTCCACGTCACTACTAAACTCGTTCGGTATTTCTGATCTCTTTTTCATTGTTATTGCTCTACCCGAATAACATATGAAACTTTTTTAACAAGTTGGCATCTGTATTTACATATACTCGGTAATTTGTGTGTATAGCAATAACAAATCCGTGTTACCAATACTATCAACCTTTTTTATCGGCCATCTCCAATGTTTTTCATGTTTTATGAACAGAAAATAGAAGTTTTCTAGTAAGTTCAGAAAAAATTATTGGCAGGTCAAGATCATCAGCAAAAAGATTTCATACTTCCAAAACATCTGAACGACGAATGTTGGAGTAACCAATATCACGGCTCCGCAATTACGGTTTTTGTGGTTATAAGAAATGAAAATCAAGAGCGATGATATTACTCGGAAAACACAATGACATACAAATCGATACATATGAGATAAAATGCCAGCGAGGTTTATTTAATTGTGACTCCAAATTTAACTCGAACTAAAATTAGAAACATGAACTTGATTGGCGTCTGTTAGAATATATATGTAAATATATGTTAATGAATATATGTAAATAACAATCTAGGCAAACTAGGTAAGTAAATCACTAACATATATACATATATATTCTAACAGCGTCGATGTCACCATATATATATATATATATATATATATATATATATATATATATATATATATATATATATATATATATATATATAGAGAGATTGGATTTGGTGATTTTGGTTCTTATGGTGAGTTGTGAGTTGGGGGAATCTAAGCCACTAGATTATATTAGAGATGTGTGGTCAAGATCTAATCTTACTTGTCATATAAAATCATTGTTTATTTACTTATTTTCTCTTTTTTCTAGTGCAACTCTTTTTTTTTTTACTTTAATTTTTTTATCTCATTTTTTACCTCGTGTTATTATGCTTTTTTTTACAACTTTGATTTTTATTTCTCTTATGTTTTTCTCTAATTTTCTCATTGTTACTTTTTTTTTTTCTTTTTGTACCAGATTTTTTTTACTTGAATTTTTTTTCCTCTTATTTTTTTTACCTCGTGTTAGTATGCTGTTATTGTGCTTTTTTTTACTTTGATTTTTTTTTTCTCTTTTTTTTTACCACATGTTATTGTCTTTGTTATTGTTATTCCGCTGTTATTGTGATGTTATTCTGCTGTTACTTTGATTTTTTTTTACGACTTTGATTTTTTTCTCTTTTTTTTTACCACACGTGTTATTGTGCTGTTATTGTTATTCCGCTGTTATTGTGATGTTATTTTGCTGTTTACTTTGATTTTTTACGACTTTGATTTTTTTTTTCTTTTTTTTTACCACGTGTTATTGTGCTGTTATTCTACTGTTATTCTGCTGTTATTCCGGTGTCACTTTGATTTTTTTTTTACCACGTGTTATTGTAATGTTATTACGGTGTCACTTTGATTTTTTTTTCTTTTTTTTACCACGTGTTATTGTACTATTATTCTGCTGTTATTGTGCTTTTTTTTTACTTTGATTTTTTTAAAACCATGTGTTATTGTACTGTTATTCTACTGTTATTCTGCTGTTATTCCGGTGTCACAAACTTATGTACTAATGTGTCAACAACTAGTCTCAAATGAAAAACCGACACAATGCCAACCACATAAGGAGATGGACTAATCTCACATTTGAGACCATTCTCATACAAGAGTCACAGGAATCAAAATTAGAAGCCTACAAATCAACATCCATACTACAAGGATAATCTCCATAATATAGCTTTACAAAATTAATACTCCGTATCACATTTTGCCGCGAGTCTGTAAGACTAGCCTAATCAATTGAATCCGCCAAACCTTTAGCTAGAAATAATCGATTTCTTCCCAACTTAATTGAATAAATCAGTAATTCATATCCTAAAATCGACGATCATACCTAGCCAGCTAATTTCAAATCCACTAGACTGCCCGATCAAAATTGACAAAATAGTCCGACGGAGACCAGAGCGAGCCGAAGAGTACCTATAAATGGTGCCGTCTTGAACAATGCAGACGAGAGAAAGATCATCAGTCCAAGACAAAGCAACCAATGTGTTTCCACTTCATTTTGTTAGAGATCAATGTGCACGACAAGCTTCGGTCCGTCGGCGCACGGTAGCAAGGCGGAGGATGGAAAGACGGCGCAGGATAAGGGTAAGAAGGCCGGCGGAAAAAGCGGCGATGGTGGGAAGCAATCGCCGCCGTCGACGGCGGAGAAATCCGACGGAAAGCGAATGTCAATACGACAAGGATGATATTTCGATGATGATTGATGGAGAAGGAGAGGATTTCAGGGAAGCTTGTCGTGCTGTAGTCAAGAGATTGATGACACTTTTTGTTTTGCTGTAGTCTATACTCTATAATAGAAGAGAGAGAAAGAAAATGTAAAGTGTCAGCCTGTGAGAGTGTGAGGTAATATAAAAGTCGCGTCATTGATTTATATACTTGTTTAATCTAAGCCGTAAGATCTTATTATTCAATGGTTTAGATTTTCCAAACTCACAACTCACCGTAAGAACCAAACTCACGAGATCCCGCCTCTATATATATATATATATATATATATATATATATATAGAATTAAGATCAAATGAGTCCACCTCCCTTAGGTGAGTCCATGAGTCCTAATCTTAGCCATTAGATTATAACAAAATCAATGGCTAAGATTAATTCTGAAAATAAAAGGTCCCTATAAAAGCAAAAAAAACCCTAATTTCATTCATTCACCTGCCTCCCTCACTCACTCCCACTTCTCTCTCTAAATTTCTAAATCCCTTCTTTCTTCTTCCTCCTTCCACCCCGACACCACTACTGCCGCCACCCAACCCGCCGCCGCCACCACGCTATCACCACCCTTCTAACCCACACACACGGCCACCACCCACACAAAACTCGACATCAACAGTCGCCGCTCACAACCAATCAAATCTGAAAAAAAAAAGAGAAAGGAGAAGGAAGAGAGGCGGCAGAACCACCGTACCAACTGCCCACAACAACACCACCACCACTAGCCTCACACATAAAACACCACCAACAACAACAACAACAAACACGAGTCCTTTTTTCAAATCTGAAAAAAAAAAGGGAGAGAGGCGGTTGCCGCCGTTTTGTTGTAGGTCTGGTCGGAGGAGAAAGGGAGGAAGAAGAAAGGGGAAGGGGAGTTGGTGGAGTGGTGACGGCTGTGGATAGGGGACATGAGGAGGCGGGTTTTCGAAATTCAAAATTCGAAAAAAAATAGGCGGTATTTCAGAGGAGGAAGAGAGGGAGGTGACGAGTTGTGGGGTGTGGCTGTTGTTGTTGTCGTTGCTTGAAGTCGGCATAGGGAGGGTGACTGGTGGACTGTTGGTGGTTGTTGTAGGCGTGTTCTTGGTCCGTGGTGGTCGTGGTCTTTGTTTTTTTTAAGACCTATGTCATTTGGTTGTGGTGGTGGGGTGGCTGTTTGTGGTAGATCGTGGTCTTGGTCCGTGTTGGTGGTGTTTGGCGGTGACAATAACGGTGGATTAAAGTCGGACAAATCATATTTAATAAAGTTACATCTTCAACTATTAAAATCACTCGTATGCCATTAAAGTTTCACTCGTATATCCTTAAAGTTTCACTCGTAACCATTAAAGTTCCAATCGTAAAATAGAGAAATTACAAAAAATTTACAATATTACTTTAAATACAGACTTAAAGTTTCACATTTTACTATTATAGTTTCACTCATTTAACATTAAAGTTTCATTCAAAAAACAGTGAAAATTAAATAAATATTAGTCACAATTAAATTCAAATTTTTATATTAGAACTGACCTAAAAAATTAAAGTTACACTTTTAAGCATTAAAGTTACAGTCGTAAAACATTAAAGTTACGTTCATATAAATTAGTGAAATTAATAAATTCTAGTATCAATTACATTATAACATAAATTCAAATATTTTGTTAGAAATGGCCTAAAAAAATTAAAGTTTCATTTTTAAGCATTAAAGTTTCACTCGCATATCATTAAAGTTACGATAAAAATATGTTGAATTAAATAAAAATTAGTCATAATTACATTATTTCATAAATTCAAATTTTTATATTAAAAATGACCTAAAAAATTAAAGTTACACTTTTAAGCATTAAAGTTTTACTCGTAAAACATTAAAGTTATATTCAAAAATTCATAAATTTGAATTTTTATTTACAAAATGTCTTTAAAAAATTAAAGTTATAATCGTAAAGAATTAAAGTTTCATTTCTGATTAAAGTTTCAATTGTAAAACATTAAAGTTTCATTCCAAAAATTGCTTAGAAGTTTCAAATCTCAACCATCAATCTTAGAAGATCTAATGGCTTAGATTAGGACTTAGGGACTCACCATTTTAGGTGGACTCACTCTCTCTCTCTCTCTCTCTCTCTATATATATATATATATATATATATATATATATATATATATATATATATATATATATATATATATATATATATAGTATTAGGTTCAAGAAAGTCCATGTCTTACATGTGAGTCCATAAGTTCCCTTTAGAGCCATTGGATGAGGAAGATGGAGGGTTGAGATTGGAAGCAAAAAAGAAGGTTTAATAAGGTGTTTAACACTCTCTCTCTCTACCAAACTAATTAATCTCTAATTTCTCACTAATTTGATATATATAGCTTTTCTTTTCTCTATCTACTTCACTTCTCCCTCATTTCACAATTTAATTCTCTCCCAAAACCAAAATAATTCCCCTCTCTAAAACAATTCACACAAATCTGATAAAAAAAAAACACCCAAAAAATTCCCACCACCACACTCACCAACCGACGAGCCACCACCACCACCAGCCCGCACTCACCAACCACCCACCCACCCGCACGACCACCCACCCACACGGGCACCTCCCCCCACGACCACCACCACCTCCCCCCTTATGTCAGATCTGCCGACAAGGGCGACAACCCCATCACACACCCCACCCACTAACACCACAACCCCACCACGACACCCCATAACCCCACCACTCACGACCACACCTTCACCCCACACCAAAACCACCGCACACACACCCATCACACACCAAAACCACCCCTCACACGCCCCTACCCGCGCCAACCACCACCTCGCTGACCAAAAAAAGCCGCCACCACCCCTCACACGCCCCTACCCGCGCCAACAACACCACCACCACCAAAAAACGCCGCCACCACCGCCACTGCTACACACCACCACGACCAATAACAACACGACCCTCACTACCACCACCAACTAGCCGCATCACCACCACCATATCACTACTAACAACACTCACCCACCTCCTTTAATTTCAAAATTTCAGATCTTACCTTTAAAATATCTTACCTTTAAAATATCAAATGATTTATTAAAGGCTACGGTGCGGTGGTCGGTGGACTTACAAAGCGATGAGGCGCGGATATTGTCTCATTGTTGGAGTTTACGTTGGGGCTTTAGTAGTTTAGTGTAATTGTTTTATAAGTGGCCAAGTGGGCTTTTGATTTCTTAACTGCCTCACTCAATATAATGTGAATGTGGGCGTTTGATTTCTTAACCACCTACGTCTTTTTTATTTTCCAGATCTAGTTTTTTAATTTTTTTTATTTTTTTATTTTTAGATATACCTTTTAGAGGGTAATAAATGTTTCTTATTTTTTTATATTTCTCAAATCTCCTGTTATTTTTTTTTTTTCAAAATTCGTCTTTTTTTTAAAGGTACTTTTATTTTAATGTTAGATCTATAAAGATTGGTGGTGTTCGGGTGTTGGGTTAAAGTTACATGTGAGGCGGTTGGAAATAAATATGACACTAGGTATAATTTTTAAATTTTAGATGTAATTTTTTGAAAATAAATTTGATTTTTTCAAATTTTAAATCTCACATAATATTATTTTTTATTTTTTCTATTAAAGTTACCTTTTATCCATTAAAATTACACTTTTATCCATTAGAATTACACTTTTCTCCATTAAAATTACACTTTTATCCATTAAAATTACACTTTTATCCATTAAAGTTCTATTATTAAAGTTACACTTTTCTCCATTAAAATTACACTTTTTTCTATTAAAATTATACTTTTTTTTGCTAGAATAACACTTTTTTCGGCTAAAATTACACTTTTTGTTGTTAGAATTACACTTTTTTCTGTTAGAATTACACTTTTCTTCATTAAAATTACACTTTTTTCTGTTAAAATTACACTTTTTGTTGTTAGAATTACACTTTTTTCGGTTAGAATTACACTTTTCTTCATTAAAATTACACTTTTTTCTGTTTAAATTATACTTTTTTTTGCTAGAATAACACTTTTTTTCTGTTAAAATTACACTTTTCTTCATTAAAATTACACTTTTTTCTGTTAAAATTATGCTTTTTTTTGCTAGAATAACACTTTTTTCGGCTAAAATTACACTTTTTGTTGTTAGAATTACACTTTTTCTGTTAAAATTACACTTTTCTTCATTAAAATTACACTTTTTTTTGCTAGAATAACATTTTTGTCGGCTAAAATTACACTTTTTGTTGTTAGAATTACACTTTTTGTTGTTAGAATTACACTTTTTGTTGTTAGAATTACACTTTTTTCTGTTAGAATTACACTTACCTTTATTGGACTAATGTTACACTCTCAATGGACTTGGTCATATTCTCATATTCTCATTGGACTAATGTTACACTCTCAATGGACTAAAATTACATTCTCAGTGGACTGAAATTATACTTTTCTGGACTAAAATTACACTTTTCTGGACTAAAATTACATTCTCCTTGACTAAAAATAACAATCTCATTGGACTGAAATTACACTTACCTGGACTAAAATCACACTTTTTGTCATTAAAATAACACTCGTAAAATGCTAAATTACAATAACTTGTGATAAAATGACAAAAATTCAAAATAATATTCGTTAAAATCACTCGGAAAAGATTGAAGTTAAACTTGTAAAACGCTAAATTCTCGAAAATATTCCTTAAAATTACACTTTTTGCTGTTAGAATTACACTCGTAAAATCCTAAAATGTCGAAAACTTGTCTCGAAAAAAAAAAACGAAAAAAACCGAAACAGGAAAAATGTTAACAAAATTTTCATAAACTTTGAAGTATAAGACAAAATATGGTGTTAATTGTGTATGATAATGAATTAGTGAATGTATTATTAAAACTAGAGAGAGAAGTGAATTAATTAGTGTTAAGTGTGTTTTTTGCTTTCAATCTCAACCTTCCACCATGCATGATCCAAGGGTTGTGGGAGGGACTTATGGACTCAAAAAATATAAGGGACTCATTTGAACTTGACACTATATATATATATATATATATATATATATATATATATATATATATATATATATATATATATATATATATATTGAAGAGTTAAGAACGATAAACACCTAAGAGGGGGAGGGGGTGAATTAGGTGCACCTTTTAAAAATTTTCTCCTTTACTTGGTTAATGACTAACACAAGTAGGATCTATTAATACGAGTTTGAGAAACCTAATGAGTTGTAAGTTTACAAACGGTACAGCAGGTCTATGCAACAGTATGAGAGACTGTTGCACGGCACTGAGAGTGAGATCAACGTGTAAAGGAGAAGTGATACTAGAGCACGAAAGTAAATAGACGAACAAGACAGCGTTTAAAAATTGGTTCAGCTCCTACTCCGGAGCCTACGTCCAACCGTTATTTTATTGCTTGTTTAGAAATTTACTCAAACTTAACTAAACCATTACAATGAAATAACTCGCCAACCTACTCCGGTTGCAATGCTTAAAGCTACTCCGCTTCAAGACTTTCTATTTGCTCGAGGCTACTCCGCTTCAAGACTTAAGGTTCTATCTCAACGGTTTACAGAGTCAGAATCTCAGTGGTTCACTTAAGAACATGGAGATTACAATTAAGACCTAAACACGAGAATCATTGAACATATTCGTTTATGCAATAGTTTAAGCGAACTAGTACCTTGGAGATTATTACGGCTTTGAAAAACAGTTGAAGACTTTTGAAAAACAGAAAAACAGTTTTGCAAATGATTGAATAACAAAGCCTTTAATGCTGAAAAGTTTTGCAAAGTGTTTTACAGTGAAAAGCTCTTTCCAAGTCTTACCATAAATGAAAGAAGCAAATGACTATTTATAGACAAAGGTAGTATGTAAGAGAATGATCTCATTACTACTTTAATCTAACACCCATAAGTTTGCAGCGTGGGTTTTCTTCTTAAGAACATAACCAGCAAACATATTTGAGAGACACAAGAAACATTCTTTCAATAAAGGGGATGTTCCCAATAAAGTAAAGGTAAACATAAGTCTTGTTTTTAGCATAAAGAGATCAACTTGCACAAGTGAAATTGGCTATTGTGCAAACATATTCCTTTTGTCTTTCAGTTTAAAATAGTGTTTGTTTTAAACATAGAAAAGCATTTTAAAGAGTTTCAAATACTTGTTAATTTTCCCGAAAATTCTCCATACGTTGGTACTAGAAACCATGGTGCAACAGTCTCATGAACTGTTGCATGGTTTTGCCATAACTTATGCATAAAAGAAATATGTTGAACTATCTCGTTTACAACATTTCTTCTAGACTATGGGCATGCTTGACTTGTCCTTTATCTTGATCATCTTGAACTTCTTTAAGCAATCATGGGATGCTTCAATTTGCTAAAACTTACTAAGAGATAAACAATTAAATCATAATGAAACTTGGCATCATCAACCAAGTGTTCTAACAAATTCCCCCTTTGATGATGGCAAGTTTTAAATATGTGAAGTTCCCCCTAAGCCCATGGTGGGTCGGTCTTTGAGCCAAATAGAAAGAGCATCATTAAAACATGATCAAGGTGAGTGGGGGTCAACATGCTTGGCCTAAGTAGAACGTTCAATCATTATAGCTAAGATAAATTTACGGTGAACGTTAGCCGAAGAGTTGTTAGTTAACACATAAACACATAATTTAACTACTTCCCCCTCTTGACATCATCAAGAGAGAGACGATAACATGTTCAAGTAGTACAGAATTAAACCAGCAACAAGTGTGCGAAATAAGAGAAAAGAAACAGTCCAGTTTGCATAAGAATTAAGAGCAGAGAGTCAAAAGGATAGGAAGGCAATGGTAGGTGAGGCTGCCTCATTCATCATCGGACACATGACTACCCAGAGCTTGCACACGCTCAATAAGATCTTCATTCAGGGTTTTGAGCTCAGCAACATCTTCCTTAAGAGACTCATTATCCACGACCAATTTGGACACCATGTTCGTAAGCTTTTCTAACTTACGGAGAACAACACCCATATCACCAGTTGAACTAACTGTTGCACCAGTTTTGCCTCTGCCCGAGAACTTGCGGGTTAACTTGCCATTGTTGATTGCCAAAGTCATTTGAGAAAGCAAACCCATGGTCATGTCATCACTGAGTTTTTCAATACCGGGGCTACCTTTCATGACTGTCTTCATTTTCGTGAAGACAATGGACAACCACATACCATATGGAATCACGGTTTTCTTGTCAAATTTTTCTTTTTGGAGGTCGGGGGCAATCTCATTGATACGGTGAAAGATTAATTGGGGTAGGTTGATGGGACGATGTTTGATAATGTGGTGAATGAGGAGCATCTCAAGGAGAGAGCATCGTCCCCTACTGTTATTACTTGGTAAGATGGCTCGGTGAACAAGGTTAAAGGTGAAACGGTGAGGAGCTAGAAGTTCATAGGCGTATATGTTGGTGGTGCCACTGCCATTGTCGGGTCGAAGGGTTCTCATAACCTCACTAGCCATGGTCTCATCAATATCACCCCAGGTGGTCTTAGGAAAGGTGGTAAGACCCTCGGCTTTAACCTCAAGGTAGGAGGCAAGTTGGTCAATGGTCAAGACAAAAGGTGTTTGGTTGATAAATGCCGAGAGATTACCAGAAGCAATATCAACCTTGACTGTTGCATAGAACTGAATCAACTCCGATAGATAAACCGGAGAGTGTTTGTCGAGGAGATTAAACCACCCTTGACCAATAATAGCAGATTTGAAGAATGCAAAAGCCGGGGAAGAATCATACCATGTTTTCTTGTAGCGTCTCCCACTGTGGAAGCAGCATGCAAGTATGCCGTGACAGAGCCTGAGGGTGTCATCAGGAAGGCCAAGAGAGTTGAGATGAGCAAGGACCTCGTTTTTGAATGGCTCATCATGGACGGTGACCATCAACTCCGTGCATGTATTGAGAGGAACTTTTTCCTCAATGACATCATCCTCTTCTATTGGAAGGACCACCTCCTTCTTCCGTTGGTACCTCGGTTTCTTAGCCGTTCGTGACTTAGTTTCCTTCTTCCTTTTGGGACCGACTGTAGATTTTGTCTTTGACTGGGTAGGGGTTTCATTGATGGTATCGTCATCATCACCAAACAGTTCGGTGATTTTGATTTGGGATTTTGTTTTGGAATTTTTGGGAAACAGGGGTTCGAAATCATCATCAACAGTGTCTTCATTTGGGGGTTTATTGATATTTTCAATGTTGGGAGTGGCCTCTTTCTCATGAAGGACTTCCGTTTCAGAATCTTTATTTGGGGAATCAATTTTTTCAGCATTGTTTTCGCTTATTGTTTCCTTTTCTTTTTCAATTTCTTTCTCCCTTTCCTCATCTTTTTCTCCCTTATCATCATTTTTCTCTTCAACAGCATCAACAACCTCCTTTTCTTTCTCTTCTTCAACAACAGTAGTAACCATTACCTCCTCGTCTTCCTCGGAATCAACATCAACATTGGAGTCCAACATTAAGGAGATTGGTGGACTTCTTTTTAATCCACCACGGCCTCCTCTACCACGGCCTCTTCCTCTGACAGCCACGGATTTTTTTCGTGCAACACTTGGTTTGACTGTTGGCGGCTTGGTAGGAGACGGGGTAGGTTTGTCGGATTTTTCAATACTTGCAGCGGATTGTGTGGCCATTTTTTGCTGGGCAATGAATTTGGGGTTGAAAGTATTTCTAAGATTTTGAAGTTCTTTTCTTTTTGATTTTTTGGGAGCCATTTATGTGGGTGATGGTTTTGACGGTTTTGGGAGATGAAAGAGGTTGAGGGAGTTTGAGTGTTGAAGTGAGTTGTGGGTAAATGGGAAAGTGGGATTTTGATGGACGGTTGGGGTATTAAAGAGGGAGTGGGTAAGAGTTGAGGTGGAATAAAGTGGGGACAAGGATGACATAGGTGGAAGCATATTGTAGGATGTGTTTTTGGATTAGACATAAAGTAGTAGGCACAAGACTCAATGCACAATAATTCTAATGAAAAATAGAGAGTTCCAATGCAATTGTTTTTCGGCACACTTGTTATAAGGCAATTTAGACATTTTAAACTTGAGAACACGTATGCAACATTTCATCTCTAGTCAATCATATAGGAGAAATAATTTTAATTTATGTCACATGTCGCCTAACAAACCAATTTCCAACCGAAGTTTTACGAATTGTTCCCTTTCTAACGGTTTTGTAAAAATGTCCGCAATTTGATTTTCCGTTCTACAAAAGTTTAGACATATATTTCCTTTTTCCACTTGATCACGTAAAAAGTGATGCCTTATATCAATGTGCTTAGTCCTAGAATGTTGTATTGGATTTTTCGAGATGTTAATGGCACTTGTATTATCACAAAATATAGGGGTAGTTTCGAAAATAAGACCGTAGTCACGCAATTGTTGTCGTACCCAAAGAATTTGAGCACAGCAAAGTGCGGCACTTACATACTCACTTTCGGCCGTGGATAGAGCAACTGTATTTTGCTTTTTGGATGCCCATGAGATAAGGCACGGTCCTAAGAAGGTGGCAATACCCGAAGTGCTTTTTCTATCCAATGAACTCCCGGCATAATCTGCATCCGAGAATCCTACAAGATCAATGTCATAATGAGTTGGGTACCAAAGGTATAGACCTTGTGTTCCAATCAAATACCTAAAAATCCGTTTGACGGCTTTGAAGTGTGATTCTTTAGGATTTGATTGGAAACGAGCACACACACATACACTAAATTGTATGTCGGGTCGACTAGCAGTTAAATAAAGTAATGAACCGATCATACCTCGATATACCCTTTCACTAACACTCTTACCATTTTCGTCTTTGTCCAGATTAAGCTTGGCAATCATAGGTGTAGGCATAGGATTCGAGCTAGTTAACCCAAACTTACTTATCATTTCTTTTAAGTACTTTTGTTGGTGAATCATAGTCCCTTTTTCATTTTGCTTAATTTGAAGACCAAGGAAAAATCCAAGTTCTCCCATCATGCTCATTTCAAATTCAGAAGTCATAAGATCCGAAAAGTACTTGTAAAGAATGCTGTTAGTTGCACCGAAAATAATGTCATCGACATATACTTGTACAAGCAACAGTTCCTCTGACTGTGACTTGATAAACAATGTCTTATCAACTGAACCACGTACAAAGCCGTTTTCTAATAGAAATTTGGAAAGCCTATCATACCAGGCTCGGGGAGCCTGTTTTAAACCGTAGAGTGCTTTGTCAAGTTTAAATACGTGATTAGGGAACTCATTGTTTAAAAAGCCTGGGGGTTGTTCGACAAAAACTTCTTCTTCAAGATAGCCATTTAAGAAAGCAGTTTTAACATCCATTTGAAAAAGTTTTATGCCAATATGAGATGCAAAGGCTACGAGCATTCGTATGGCTTCAAGCCTAGCTACTGGTGCAAAGGTTTCATCGTAATCAATCCCTTCTTGTTGATTAAACCCTTGTACCACTAGTCTAGCTTTATTTCTTAGGATTTCTCCAACATCATCAAGCTTGTTGCGATAGACCCATCTCGTACCAATTACAGTACGTTGAGATGGTCTAGGGACCAGATGCCATACCTTGTTTCTCTCAAATTGCTCCAATTCCTCTTGCATAGCCGTGACCCAATATTCATCGGTTAGTGCCATTGTGATATTTGTGGGTTCGATTTGTGAAATGAATGCTTCAAAAGCACAGTGATTTTGGAGTGATGATCTGGTTTTTATTCCTGAGGTAAGGTCACTGGTTAAGTTTGATAGGGGATGGGAGCCTTGATGCTTCCATTTCTTTGGAACAAGGACGTTAGATGCCTCATTTGGTTCTGATGCAACAGTGTCAGTAACTGTTGCATGGGGAATATTGTGTGAGTGTGTTTGTGGATTGGTTTCAATTTGGTTAGAGTTTGGTTCACTACACTCCTCATTTCCCCTGGATGAGCTAGCTTCGTTTTGAGATGAGGGAGGGTTAATTCCCCCTGAATTTAGGTCAGCCTCCTCATGCGACAGTGGCTCCAACTGTTGTTCAGCTTCCCCCACTATTTGATCCATGTCATGACGTATCATTCCAATTTCGAAGTCATCATCTTCTTCATCATCTTCTTCTCTATTAACCTGAGTGTTTGAAACAAAGAGACTAGATTCGTCAAATATTACATGAACGCTTTCTTCCATTTTCATGGTTCTCTTGTTATAAACTTTGTAAGCTTTACTATGATCAGAATAACCAACAAAAACACCTTCATCGCTACGAGCATCAAATTTGCCTAGGTTATCTTTTCCATTATTGTGCACAAAGCATTTACTACCAAAGCATTTTAAATGTGAGATGTTAGGTTTTCTTCCTCGTAATAATTCATAAGGAGTTTTCTCGATGATTTTTCTAATCATGACTCGATTATAGATGTAACAAGATGTGTTCACAGCCTCTGCCCAAAAATTTCTTGGTACTTTAGAGCTAATGAGCATTGTCCTAGCCATATTTTCAAGAGTTCGATTCATTCGTTCCACAACCCCATTTTGTTGAGGAGTTCTTGCGGCCGAGAAATTGTGGCTAATACCGTACTCATTGCAATAGGACTCAAATGATAAATTCTCAAATTCGGTTCCATGGTCGGATCTCAAGGAGACAAGTTTATAACCAAATTTATTTTGGACCTTTTTAACCCAAATTAAGAATTCATCGAAAGTTTGATCTTTAGAGCTTAAGAAAAGAAGCCAAACAAATCTTGTAAAATCATCAACAATGACACAAATATAGCGACTTCCACCTTTACTAACAATACGCATTGGTCCACATAAGTCTATGTGAATAAGTTCAAGAGGTAAGGAAGTGCTAACAATCTTTTTGGATTTAAAGGAGCATTTTACTTGTTTGCCTTCAACACAATCGTCACAAAGTGATTTGAATTCAAATTTGATGTTAGGAATGCCATCAACTAAATCAAGCCTCTTAAGGGTGTTAAGTGTTTTAGCATTTACATGACCAAGTCGTTTATGCCAAAGCCAAGGGTCATTCTTTTGGACACTCATGCATGATAGTGTTTGACTTGACAATGAGTATAAGTTAGTCATGTAAACATCTTTGACACGTTTACCTTGAAGAATGAGTTCTTTTGTTTTTCCATCAATTATTCTGCATTCACTAGCAAGAAATTCAACGATGTTACCTCGATCACACAATTGTGATATGCTTAGAAGATTGTGTTTCAAACCTTTGACAAGCAACACTTTGTCGACACATAGTGACCTTGACTTACCAACTTTTCCAATACCAATGATTTCACCTCGTTTGTTGTCACCGAAGGTCACCATGCCACCATCGTAGGCTTCTAGCGAAAGGAATTGGTTTTCATCTCCCGTCATGTGACGAGAACATCCACTATCTAAGTACCAATTGCTGCTGCCTTTCGCTAATGCCTACAGGAAATTAAACAGTTAGTTTAGGAACCCAAACAAGTTTGGGCTCCTTCTTGACGATACCTTTCTTAACTTCCTTTCCTTTAGTGTAGACATTTTTAACCACTTTAGTACTTCTTTCTAGGTCGAGGACTCTCTTTTCACAGCCATTGAACTCGTGACCAGTTTTACCACAGTAATTGCAGATAATGTACTCAGGAAGGCCAGCATATTTTCTTCTCCGAAAATCAGTTACACTTGGGTCTTGATTTCGAGTGCAACAGTGCGTAGAACTGTTGCATTTGAAACCAAGTCCTCCATTTTTTGCACGGTTTTCATATTCTCGAGATTGTTTTAGAAGAAACTCCATGACATTCTGACTTCCTTCCCATTTCAAATAGAACATCTTAGCTTCATCTAGCTCTTTAGTTAGTTCGTCAATTTTAGCAAGATGATTAAGATTTAGTTGACTTATTTTGTCGAAGGCATGTTTAGCATGTTTTGCTTCATCACTAAGTAGTAATCCAATTTGCTCAAGTTGCTTGTTATCTCTTTTACATAAGGTGAGGTCAGCTAACATGGAGTCACGTTCTTTAGTTAGTGAAGACACATGTTTTGTGAGAGTCTCAATTTCCTTCATAGACTCAGATGCAACAGTTTCATCATTTGTTGCATGGATTTGTTCAACCTTTTTCGAAGTTTCAAGTTGAACTAGAAGATCATCATTTGAGTTTTGCACTCGATCTAAGGCACTTTTAGCATGACTTGACTCATCATTTAGCATTTCAGATATTTTGATAAGATCTTCTTTTTCATTTTGACATGTTGTAAGATCAATCAAGAGTTGGTCACGTTCTTTGGTTAGTGAGAACACAGTTTTGTCAAGAGAGTCTTCTCCCTTGTTAGACCCAGATGCAACTTTGTATTGATTTGTTATATGTATCTCATCAACCTTTTTAGCAAGAAACAGATTCTGTTTTCGGAGTTTTTTAATCTCTTTTTCAAGACTCAAAGATGAACTAGGTTGATCTACCTCATTTAGACATTCTTTTAGACCAACATTTTCTTCAGCTATATCCTCAATTTCAGTTTGCATAGCCTCTAATTTATTGCTTTGGATACGACACTTATCTATGAATTGATCTAAGAGATGACAGACCTTGTCTTTAGAGAAAGATCGAACCTTTTTCTTGAGTTTATTTACCTCTCGGTCAGAATCTGAATCTGAGTCCACTGAATGAGCCATAAGACATTTGACATTTTCTTTCTTTGTTGACTTTGGAACATCATTGCTTGACTGAGACGAGATACTAAGTTTGGCATCCAATTCTTCCTCAAGGACATCGTCCTCATCAGAATCAGACATTCCCCAAATGGCAGTCATTACTTTGCTTTTGTATTCTCTTTTAGCAAACTCACGCTTTTCTTTAGACTTAATGTCATTCCACTTTGGGCATTCTTTGATTTGGTGACCTTTGTCACCACATTTGAAGCAACCGACAGTGGAGGTAGACTTTCTCTTGGGAAAGCGTCGCTTGTTAGTATAGTTATTAGGCCTTTGAGAGTTTCGACCATTTATCATCCCAACAATGTTTTTGGTGAACATTGCAAACTCATCATCTTCATCCTCCTCATCACTTGAGAGAGCATAAAGAGCAAGTCCTTTCCCTTTAGAGCTTTCACCGGATCGCTTCATGAGAGTTAACTCATGAGCCATGAGTGAGCCCATAAGTTCATCAAGGGATAACAAAGAGAGGTCTTTTGCTTCCTCAATAGCCGTAACCTTTGGTTGCCATTTTTCAGATAGGCTACGAAGGATTTTACGTACTACATCCTCGGATTCAAAGTTTCTACCTAGACTCTTGAGGTCATTAACAATACTAGAGAAACGAGAAGAGGACTATTAATTGACTCATCTTTACCCATGTTGAACATCTCATATTGTTGCATGAGAAGATCAACACGATATTTTTTGACTTGTGACGTTCCCTCATAAGCAAGGTTTAGGGTGTCCCAAATTTCTTTTGCCGAGTCACAACCGGATATCCGGTTGATCTCTTGTTCACCGATGCCATATTGAAGGATGGACATGGCTTTAGAGTTTTTCTCGACCTTTCTATAATCAGCCTCATCATATTTGTCCTCGCTTTTGATAGACTTAGTGCCATCGGCATTAGTCACCTCAATTTTGAAGGGACCATTTTGAATGATCAACCAACACTCGTAGTCCGTACTTTTAACATAGTGCTCCATGCGATGTTTCCACCAGGCATAGTTTTCTCCCTTAAAGATGGGATACTTAGTATGTTTTGAATCGTCCATAACTAGGGGATCAACTCTTTGGATTTAACCAATATCAAGAGCCGAGGCTCTGATACCAATTGAAGAGTTAAGAACGATAAACACCTAAGAGGGGGAGGGGGTGAATTAGGTGCACCTTTTAAAAATTTTCTCCTTTACTTGGTTAATGACTAACACAAGTAGGATCTATTAATACGAGTTTGAGAAACCTAATGAGTTGTAAGTTTACAAACGGTACAGCAGGTCTATGCAACAGTATGAGAGACTGTTGCACGGCACTGAGAGTGAGATCAACGTGTAAAGGAGAAGTGATACTAGAGCACGAAAGTAAATAGACGAACAAGACAGCGTTTAAAAATTGGTTCAGCTCCTACTCCGGAGCCTACGTCCAACCGTTATTTTATTGCTTGTTTAGAAATTTACTCAAACTTAACTAAACCATTACAATGAAATAACTCGCCAACCTACTCCGGTTGCAATGCTTAAAGCTACTCCGCTTCAAGACTTTCTATTTGCTCGAGGCTACTCCGCTTCAAGACTTAAGGTTCTATCTCAACGGTTTTCTGAGTCGAATCTCGGTGGTTCACTTAAGAACATGGAGATTACAATTAAGACCTAAACACGAGAATCATTGAACATATTCGTTTATGCAATAGTTTAAGCGAACTAGTACCTTGGAGATTATTACGGCTTTGAAAAACAGTTGAAGACTTTTGAAAAACAGAAAAACAGTTTTGCAAATGATTGAATAACAAAGCCTTTAATCTTTGAAAAGTTTTGCAAAGTGTTTTACGGTGAAAAGCTCTTTCCAAGTCTTACCATAAATGAAAGAAGCAAATGACTATTTATAGACAAAGGTAGTATGTAAGAGAATGATCTCATTACTACTTTAATCTAACACCCATAAGTTTGCAGCGTGGGTTTTCTTCTTAAGAACATAACCAGCAAACATATTTGAGAGACACAAGAAACATTCTTTCAATAAAGGGGATGTTCCCAATAAAGTAAAGGTAAACATAAGTCTTGTTTTTAGCATAAAGAGATCAACTTGCACAAGTGAAATTGGCTATTGTGCAAACATATTCCTTTTGTCTTTCAGTTTAAAATAGTGTTTGTTTTAAACATAGAAAAGCATTTTAAAGAGTTTCAAATACTTGTTAATTTTCCCGAAAATTCTCCATACGTTGGTACTAGAAACCATGGTGCAACAGTCTCATGAACTGTTGCATGGTTTTGCCATAACTTATGCATAAAAGAAATATGTTGAACTATCTCGTTTACAACATTTCTTCTAGACTATGGGCATGCTTGACTTGTCCTTTATCTTGATCATCTTGAACTTCTTTAAGCAATCATGGGATGCTTCAATTTGCTAAAACTTACTAAGAGATAAACAATTAAATCATAATGAAACTTGGCATCATCAACCAAGTGTTCTAACATATATATATATATATATATATATACAAGATCGATGGATTAATATTAGATTAGAAAGATCTACACGCGAGATGACCCCTCAAGTTCTCCTTCAAACTCTGTGCATATTCACAATAACCGTCACATAAATCTTGTCTTTGATGTTATCATAGAACCGAAAGAAGGCATGTCTCCAAGATGTTTTGAGAACCAAGGTACCACAGACTCCCCAAAATCCAACGATAAATCCAAGCACCACACTTATGTACACTCCTACCATAAAGTTATCATTACGGTGCTCAACGTCTACATTATGTTGGGGAATTGTGGCCACTTTATCTCCATCACACTTAGGGAGTGGTGCTCCGCAAAGTCCGGGATTTCCCATGTATGATGAAGTATTGAAACTTTGTAGCTGGGTGCCGTCTGGAATCCTTCCAGACAAATTATTGTACGACAAGTCCAACACTTCTAGAGAGTTTATTTTAGCCAAGCTAACAGGAATTTCACCGGAAATATGGTTATGTGATAAATCGAGAGATTCCAAAGACGTAAGTTGACTTATCTTTGGCGTATTAGCTACACTTAGATGGTTTTCTTGATAGATTTTTTGTATTAGGCCAGTGAAGTTTGAAATTCCTTCGGGAATTTGTCCTAATATATTGTTAGAAAAATCAATGGCTTTGACCTGTCCCATTAAATAATCGCCTTTAAAGTTTTGTTCTTTTCCTTTTCACATTATCAATGCATATTATAGCGTTCAACCTTCGCGAATACTGAAAAGTCAACTGGTAAGATATCTTCTAGGAGATTTTATGTGTTCACCATTCCATATATGTGGTTGACAATACATTATTTTACCCTTTTTTTACCCACATTTTATCTCTTATTTAGTCGATTTAATAACTCGAGTTAGCTTTATTCACTCATTTTAGGAATAATTAATATATTAGCCAATTAATTTTAAATAATATTACTTCATACTATTTTGCGGGATTGTGGTATAGCTTCCGTTATTTTTATTGTGTAGGTAACTAAGTTCAAGTTACTCCCTCCGTTCAACTCCACTTCGCATATTTGCTTTTAGCGCGAGTATTAAGGAGCGGATTAAAAAAACTATAAAAAGTACATAGGGAAAGGGAATGGTGGGGTTAAAAATGTTAAAAAAATATAAAGGTGGGGTTTTATGGTGGATTAGTATGGGGTATGGATGACTTTTTTTGTAAATATGGAGTGTGAATAAGGATAGAATGGTCATTTTCTTGGCCTAAAAAGGAAACATGTAAAGTGGAGTTGAATGGACGAAAAAGGAATACATGTAAAGTGGAGTTGAATGGAGGTAGTATAAGACGAGTTAAGACGAAAGCAAGAACCATCAACTTGCCCCGGTCAATTGGCAAACAAATTGATGGTTCTTGCTTTCGTGTACAATAAAATGGGCCATTGTAATGTAGCCACTATTTTTGTACTCAGACTGGCCTTTCACAAAAGAAGGAAGTCAAAGGGAGGAGTAGATAGAGTTAGGAGCTCTTCATTTTTTGGTGCTGGGCACGTGAGGATAAAGAGGGCTCATTTTTGTCTTTGGTTCTGGACAGACAGAAGGAGACCGAGAATAGAGTAGCACTCGTAGTTACTTAGGTAGCACGGACATTTCTTTTAATCGGCGCTTTTGTGTCGGACATTCGTGCCAGACACAACACTCGTCGGACACACGTTAAAATGTGTCGGACACTTGTAAAGCCGTGTCTAACTTTCATCTTTTATTTGGGCACGTGTCCATGGTATTTGGACACACCTCCAAACGAAATCAAGTTGAATTTAAGGTAAATGGCGAGAATTGTTATATGGTTGAATTTGGTGGGAAAATAAGTTGAATTGGAGACAAATGATGTATATCGAAATAGATTGATTATAAGTTGGTTTTTGGTTTTGGAAATGAGAATGAGTTATAATTAACGTAAGTTTTACCTTCACTTATTTAAATTTAATATTCAATACTTTTTCAAAAATAAAATCACACATATATAACTATAAAATATACTCCCTCCAATTCATCATAATGTTCCCATTTGAGAATGACACAATACTTAAGAAAAATCAATATAAAAGAATAAAGGACAAATGTGGGGTTTGTTGATAGGAGAGAGGGAAGAATAATTAGTAGTTAAATAAGGAGTTGTGGGGCCAAAACATTAAGGAAATTAATAAAATAAGAGTAAAAGAGTTGTGTGGGGTTTGATAATATGAGAGATGGATGAATAAAATAAGAGTAAAAATTACCAAAAAAGGAAAGGGGAACATTACTTGAATAATCCGTTTCGGGAAAGAGGGAACATTATAGCGAATTGGAGGGAGTATATTTTATTAAGTTTAAATGTCGTATCTCGTATCCTAAATTTCATGGGATCTTAGTGTCACGCGTGTCGTCTGTTTTGGTGCTATCAAGGTAGCTACTAGCTAGGATTATTTCAACATTTTCCTCTTCAAAAATTCACACAAAAATCCCATCTTTCTTTATTTGTCTTAATTTACAACATTGTATGAAGATCTACCTTTTTAATTCCTTTTTAATTCAAGTTGGTATTATTTTCTCTCCTTCCTTTACTTATTGTTATTTAATTATTGTTATGTTTTTAACTAACTTTAATTAGTGAAAGTTTTGTCTTTATTACTCTTACTAATGTTTAATGTTAATTTATTCATGTTTAATTATTAGATTAATTAAAATTTTAATCTTTATCACTTTATCATGTTTTATTTCATGTTTAAAGTAGTTAGATATGTGTCTTGTGTTAGATTAAATATGATTAGTGGGTAGTATTTTCACTAAGATTCGATTAATCCCCAACATGTGTAAACTACTACCATTTTAATTAGTTGTTGGAGTGTTGGTTAGGGAAGATTGGAGGATTTGACTTGTTAGAGCATCCACAATGGTAAGCTAGTTGCTACTAGCTTACCTTTGCCACATAAGATTTTCAAGTTAGAATATTTGTAAGCTACACTCTTTTAATTAATACATTTACTTATTTTACCTAGAAAATAAAAATTAAAAATATTTAAGTGTTTTAATTGGTAGATTTTTTCTTGTAGGTCCATTTGAGCTACTAGCTCCATGGAGCTACTAGCTCAATTTAAGCTAGTACATGTAAAGTGCTCCAATGGTTAAGCAAGTAGCTTGAAAACTTTTTTATTTGCAAGCAAGTCCTTTTGCTTAACCACTGGAGATGCTCTTATAGTCTTATTTGTTGTTGGTGATTGACTTTTGACCTTTGACCATTGGTGAGACCCAATTAGATTGGGAGTTAGACCATCTCATTTTGACTAGTTGTCGACCTAGGTTGAACCCGAGAGGGAGAATCGAGGGAGCATGCCTTTAATCTTGAGTTTGAAATCTACCCTCGAGAGAGGGAGTGGGATGACTTAGAAACTGATAGGCTTTATCGCGTACCTATGCAAAGATAATTTTCCTAGACACAATTAAATGTAGTAATAGGGGTCGAACACAAGGAAATGGGAATTACGTCATGAATTGTTATGAGTAGATTTTTATCAAGGTCGATTGCGATTTGGTTTTGATTTGTTTGTTTGATGATTAATGAAAATGCAATGTAAATAAAATATGATTAAAGGTAGTCTAAAGGGGTCGGGACGTCGGGTTACCCATGCAAAGGTAAACATATAAACATGATAAACTTGATATTAATAATCTTGTCAATTGCTTAGGCTTAAAGATACTCACCTTACGGCATTAGTATCAACCATAGACCGGGTCCTAGAGAAACTCTCGTCCATGACTAGGTCGTCCTACCACACATGCTTAGTCTAATTCAATTCCGTGCCTCTCGACTTTAGAACGAATGAACAAACTTAATCAATTGAATAGGGCCCTAAACAATGATTAAACATTGTGGCACAAGCATGTGATAGAAGCAATATGATCAATATTATTATGAACTTTATTTAATCATGTTATATGTTTGATTTTGCATGGCTCCTCTAGCCTTTAGACTAGAGAATTTAGCTACTCATATTTGTAAAAGAAATGCAAATGATATTTAGATTATAAGGCATATTGTAGGAATTATAACTAAAGTGGAAATTGTATACTAATGATGAAATGTAAAAGACATATACTAAACTCATAAACAAAATACAAAATGTAAATAAGTGAAAGATTACCAAAGTAGTAACTTGATAGAACTTTCTTGGAAACCAAATGCTTGAATATATAATAACCAAATGTTTAACAACTACAAGATTAACTAATTTGTAAACTAATATGAAAACTATTGAAAGAAATATAATGCTTAAGGCTATGAAGAACTAAAAATGAGATGAAAAAATTGGATGCTTAGAACCTAGGAATACCTCTCCTATTTATAGGAGAGGAGGAGAAACGAAAGTAATCACGGAGCATGCAACCCCGATCGGGGTGGGGTGGCCCGATCGGGGCCATGTGTCCATCCGTCACTCCACTTAGTTCGTGCTTGATTGCGTGAGGGATCTCTATGCTTCTTTCGGTAGTGCTCAATTCCTAGCATCCTAAGCTCTTCTTGGCATCCTAAGCTTGACCTTAATAAGGACCTTGAAGTTGGGCTTGACTTTGATTGTTGGCAACATTTGTAATTCTCATTTCAATCCAACAATTCTTCATGCAAATACCCAATCCAATGCTCCATGTTTAGTCCAATGTTTGGCTTTGTTTAGCTTAGTGAACTTGGTGTACAAAATCATAGGAAAAAGCCTCTAAATGCTTAGATTCCTACAAAACCGTAACAAACACAACAATACACCTAGAACACAAAATTAGCTCAAAAGTATACTAATTAAAGTATGATAATCAATAGAAACCGAGCTAAAATGAGGGGTAAAAGTGTATATAAAATGAACATATCACACCACCTTATAACATATACACCATATAAACATGCTCCCATGGCTTAATTGTTTTCTTGGATGATGAGAAAACCCGCAGCCACAGTCTTTGGTGCGTACTGAGAAAACCTCCGAGTATGTGGAAGAATACATGGAGATTTGTGGATGTAGAAGTTGAAAATAAATGGAAGAAGAATATAATTAAATTAAAGGAGGAGTAGCAATGCACATCCAAAAGAAAGAATAGAGAAAGAATAGAGTTTGGGGAAAGGTGGAGATGCAATATCATATTTCCTTGGGCGGCTGTTATTATCAATATCCTAATCAACTCTCTAACCTCCTCTATCATTATATATAATTAAAACAGGAAGTATTCGAGCAATTACAGAGAGTCCAACCACTGTCAATGACTTCTGAACTCCCACATTAAAAGTTGGAATTTCGAGAGATGTGAGAGAGTCCAGCTTTTTAAAACTATCTACAATATTTAATTAAGCTACTGAATTTCTATCTAAGAGTTGATCTTTAAAATATTAAACTAGTTTTATTACCCGTGAAATTCACGGGTGTAACTATATTGAGGCGTTAGATTGTTAAAGTGTTATGCAATCCCATGTTTGCGATCGCACTGAATACTAAGGACAAAAAGGCATTGTAAGAAAAAAAAAATTCTATTAATCAATACGTATGTTTGTATAATGCTACTAATATTGCTACGTTTATTATTGTTTTGCCACGATTATTGTTATTATTGTTGTTCTTGTCTTTGATTTTGTTTTTAAGTCTTATTTTATTAAACTCCTCTCATTCCAGTCATTTGTTTTATTTTATTGTTCTTGCATTAAAAACAGTTGAGCTACGTAATTAATTAAACCAAAAATAATTTTTCAAAATAGAAATTTTTATATTTTTATCTGTATTTTTATTTGCGAACTACTCTCTCCTATTCTCCAACATTTTCCACATTTTCTACAACGACCAATTTACTAGGATCTTCCACTTTCCTTATTAGTCTATAATTTGTGATTCTTAGGATTTATGACCCCATATTTTCTCTCTTACTTTCCATTTCCTCCATTTTCCACCACAAATCTCAAATCTCTTAAAAACTACTCAAAAAACAATGTGAAACATCATAGTGAATAGGAGGGGGTATAATTCAAGTTAGATTAATCGGTCAACATTGTGTTGAAAGAATATGGTTCGGATTATAAACGTTGAAAGAATAAATATTATTTCATCCGTAAAATTTATTTTAACAATAAAATTTCAAAATTTATTTAGTATTTATTTTGATGTTTAACGATTGTTTAATTTACTTTGAAAATGAAAAGTCAATTTTAATGATTGTGTTTAATCCTACAAACTCTTACAACAATTTATCTTTTTTTTGCTAAAATAAAATAAATGTATAACGATGTGGTTTGCAAAAATTCTGTCAAAGGGAATGTGATGCTTTATCATGCCTTTTTTAGTATATACTAGTTTTTGAGCCCGTGAAAATCACGGGATTGTTAATAATTGATCGTGTTTAAGTGTTTAATTTGTGAATAACTTATATGGAGTAGTCTTCTTCTCTCAATCATTTGTTTAATTTTAATTAAAAAATCACTTACAAAAAATTTAAAAAAGAAGGTAAATAAATGAACACGATTGAGGGAGCGGTATTTTAAAACAAAATTTTAATACATTCCAAATTTTTGGTTCGGGATGATATGCAAACCAAAATTAGAATAGCTTAGTTGTTTTGAAGCGAGGACACAATCCGTCAAAATGAATTTTCGTGTACTTCTGGTCTTATGGATAATCTTGACGCCATAGAAGTATTGGAACATGATTTTGCGCTCCATTGTCGTCCCCTGTTTTCAAAAGATTTAAAAATATGAGTACAAGTTTCTACCAATAAAACAAAACATTAAAAGAAGTCACCCTTCCATATATGAATAAATTGCATTGAAATTTATTTTCTACTACATATGCAGTTAAAAACTTCCTAACTTCGAAATATATAGCGTGATTACTTTTCATTCATTATCCTTTCTTTCTCTACACAAATATAACATTCTTATTACTTCCCTTATAGTAAATACACATACAGATATAGAATTCAAATAAATACTCCCTACAATAACATCATTAATTAAATTATCAAGTTAATTAATTGAATTAACACCTCCAATTAAGACTATTAAATATAAATAAATGAACAAAAAGAAAAGGAAAAAGGAGACACAAAATTCCAATAAATACTCCAAATTAAAGAGAGAACAAAAAAATCTGACTTTTGTAAGGACGGGTAATGTTGGTTTGGACAACCTGGTATCAAATAAGACAATATGAATTAGTATTTTGATGAGATTTTATAGAAATAAAATCAACGACTCTCAATTTTCTCGTTTGAGTTGTTACTGATTCTTCAATTGCCTGTTTAATTAATGATTCTTCAATTGCCGCTTTAATTAATGATTCATCCATTATCTCTTTATTATTTAACCATTGCTTTGACCGCTTAAAGATTATTGAATATGAATGTTTTTCTTCACCAACAAACATTGCAACTTACCTCTTTATTGCTTGAATGTAGATATTGTTTTTATTGTCGTTTTGGTGCATTTTAAAGTACTTGGACCTATGTTTATCTTGCAAAGAAACGGTCGTGAACTTTTATGTGAGCAACTTAAGAACTATTCCGAATAATTCCAAGGAAATGTACATATATTTAAAATATCACATTTTGTGTTATAATAATATACTCCGCAGTATATATAAGATTAGATTTGGGATAAAAAGTAAGAGAGTAAAGTAAGGATCAAAACTTTATAGGCGAACTCTAATATTTATTATTAGTAGTATAAGTTTGAGCAAAACTAATTACACATTTCTCGGAATCACGCAATAAATAGAGATTATGCATATACGATTCTAAACATAGCTTCTTCATATTCGATCATTCATAAGAAAATTATAATCAAAACAATACGATTATACTTCATACGAAATATTAGCCTTTCCAAATTCAGGAGAAAAAAATATATAAACAAATTATTCAAAAAAAAAAATATTTAACCAAAAAATATTGTGAGTTACAAAATAGTATATTTGATGGAAAACAAAAAAAAATGATTTAAAGGCTTGAAAGCATTGGAATTGAAACAATGAATTGGAGAATAAGAATCGATTTTTAACTAATTACTATTTATGCATATTATAACACTATGATAAAATCAAATTGACATATGTGCATCGTACTTTAACAATTTAGCTAAGCAATTTGATTTGTAACCTGTTTGATAAAATAAAAATAGATCATAAGTGCTACAAAGAAGATTAAAGTGTAGAAAAGAGTGAATGACAATAATATAACAACATGTCAAAAATTTATTAAAGATTTTTTGCTATCATTCGATATTTCAAATACACCATTGTAGAAAAAAGAAAAATCGACAAAAATGAAAGAGTCATCCAAACCAAGAAAAAAATCTGTAAAGAAGATCTATAACCATTATTTCGAATCTCGTGCATTGTTATTGATATGTGAGTATGTCATCCTTCTATAATATTAATAAAAACACACACAGTATCCAGAAAAGCTCCAGTAGAGAAGAAGAGTGAAAGACCTAAACCCTACAGCAGGAGCGTGAATAGAGTATCTGGAAATTCCGAAGGAAAGAGCGAAGCAGATCTGCCTCCGAAAGTAAGTAAGTGAGTATGGTTTCACTACCAATCTTGCAGGACTATTCAAGGCCTTGAAGGAGCTGGGACGCAGAGTCAGATGGCCAAAACATCCAGAAGGAAACCCCAGCAGCAGGGACACAGGCAAGAAGTGTGAGTTCCACGGCAGCAACACCCACAACACCGATGAATGCCACTCCCTCAGAAAGGAAGTCAAATTCCACTATGACCAAGGAAACCTGGATCATCTCCTACCCAGAAACACAATCAGAGTAAACTCAGCGGACCAGATTCTGCCATCCCCTCCTCCTCATTGCACTAGAACTGTGAATGTTATTACAGGTGGATCGGAGCCGTGTAGGCCGACCTATTCAGCACTAAGAGGCACGCAACAGAACTAAGGGAGACAGACAGAAAGCTCTGCAGGATTAATCGAGAATCGCCGTCGGTCACCTTTGACGAAACAGACGCAGTGCGCTCCCAACAACACCACGATGCCCTAATCATCACGCTTCCCATAAAAAATTGCGAGGTGAGGAAGATCCTGGTGGATACTGGAAGCTCCGTCAACTTGATCATGATGGAGACACTCAAAGGCATGGGATTCACCGAGAAAGATCTAGCAAAGAAGGCGATTCCCTTGGTTGGTTTCAGTGGCGAAACAAAGCACTCCCTAGGAGAAATCATCATCCCAACCTACGCCGGAGGTGTAAACAAACAGGTAAGGTATCTGGTTATTGACGGACCCTCTACTTACAATGTGATCCTTGGCAGGCCCTGGATCCACGAGATGAAAGCAATTCCCTCAACGTACCACCAATGCCTGAAGTTTCCAACACCTTGGGGGGTGTAAGAGATACGTGGGGACCAGGAAGAAGATAAGGATTGCTACAAGGTGGCTCTGAAGTCAACAACCGGTTCGCCCGCATAGCAATTACAAAGCCAGCGCATCCAGGACGAGTACATTGAGCCTCAGCAGGCAGAGCTGGACGAAGTCATCCTGGACGCGCTGCATCCAGAACGAACCGTTCTCATTGGATCTGAGTGTACAGGTAACATTCGTGAAGAACTTGTTCGGTTATTGAGAACTAACATAGACTACTTTGCTTGGTCACATGATGATATGATAGGGATAGACCCAAGTGTGACAACTCACAAGCTAAGTGTGGATCCAAGCTATAAACCCGTGCAACAGAAAAGAAGAAAATTTGCTTCCGAAAGGAACCAGGTCATAAACAAAGAAGTAGATAACCTGCTTGCTGCAGGAAAAATTCGGGAGGTAAAGTATCCAGAATGGTTGTCTAATGTGGTGGTGGTTCCGAAGAAGAATGGCAAGTGGAGGGTCTGCGTCGATTTCACGGATTTAAATAAAGCTTGCCCAAAGGATCCATTTCCACTACCACACATAGATACCATGGTGGATGCTACTGCAGGGCACGAGATGCTGACATTCCTGGATGCCTGGAGCGGATATAACCAGATAAAAATGCACCCCAGTGACCAGGAAAAGACAACATTCAGATCTGAGAGAGGTATCTATTGTTATAATGTCATGCCTTTTGGACTGAAAAATGCAGGATATACCTATCAGAGGCTGGTAAACATGATTTTTAAAGAGCAAATAGGCCAAACTATGGAAGTATACATAGACGATATGGTCGTCAAATCGAAGCAGGCTTCACAGCACCACCAGCACCTGGCAGAAACTTTCAATACCCTCAGGAAATACCAAATGAAGTTGAATCCTACAAAGTGCACCTTTGGAGTATCCAGTGGGAAGTTTCTGGGGTATATGGTGACCCAGAGGGGGATAGAGGCCAGCACCGAGCAAATAAAAGCAATTCTGCAGCTGGAATCACCGCAAAAACCAAAAGACGTCCAGTGCCTGACTGGAAGAGTGGCGGCCCTGAACAGGTTCATATCCAGGTACTCAGACAGATGCAGGCTATTTTATGATGTACTCAGGAAAAGCCAAAGATTTGAGTGGACGGATGATCATGAGAAAGCATTTCAGGAGCTGAAGCGTTATCTTAGCACCCCACCACTCCTGTCAAAGCCAGATCCAGGAGAGCCACTGTTCTTATACCTGTCGATCCAGATGAAGCGGTCGATCGAAAGACTAGTACGAGAGCGGGAAGGATCACAACATCCAAGATATTACATCGAGAAGTCTCTGCTTCCGGCGAGAGACCAGGTACACGTCACTAGAAAAACTTGTCCTCGTACTAGTTACTGCATCCTATAAATTGCGTCCCTACTTCGAGTCTCATACAATTTCTGTGATAACTAATTATCCTCTTAAGACTATCATGAGAAAACCAGAATTGTCAGGAAGGATGGCTAAATGGTCTGTGCACTTAAGCGGTTACGATTTGAAGTTTGAAATCAAACGACAATAAAGTCTCGAGCTCCGCGGACTTCGTGTCGACTTTTTTTGACCCTCCGGACCCGGGCGAGTAGGACATTCTGAGTCTGGAAGAAGATAAAGGAGAACAAGTATGGGAACTACATGTGGACGGAGCCTCCAATGCCAAAGGAGCAGGAGTAGGACTGTTCCTCAAATCACCCCAGGGAGATCTCATAGTCCAGGCTGTACGATGTGAATTCAAAGCCACAAACAATGAAGCAGAATATGAGGCACTAATCCTGGGTCTGAAACTAGCTCTGGACCTAAAAATCAGGCACCTCCAGGTTTGCAGTGATTCTAAGCTTATAGTTAACCATGTTAATGATTGCTATGAGGCCAGGGATCCCAGGATGATGGCATACCTAGACGTAGCAAAGGAGCTGAAAATCAGATTTGCCACGTTCAACATCAAGGCGATCAAGCAAATCCCCAGGGACCAGAACGCAGAAGCAGACGCACTAGCCACCCTGGGGGCAACCTTCAAAGCAGGAACCATCTCCACGATACCAATTGTCCACGTGCTGGAGCCAGTAACACTAAAATCTCAGCAGGAAGCAGAAAAGGTGTGCAGCACCAGCAATGAAGAAAATACTCCAGACTGGAGGAAACCCTACCTAGACTGGCTGCAAAATGATATCCTGCCAGCAGATAAAAAGGAGGTAAGGAGCTTCAGAATGAGAGCATCCAGATTCATACTAATTGATGGTGTTCTTTTCAGAAATCCCTCATTTTGGACCCTACCTCGGATGCCTGGATCGGGAAGAGTCTCAGCTGTTTTGCATGCTCTCCACAAAGTGGAGAATGTGGAAACCATGCGGGGGTAGGAGCACTGTCGAACAAGGCACGAGGCGGGGATATACGGCCCACAATGCGCAAATATGCCATGGAGTTCGCAAAAAGATGCGACGCTTGTCAGAGACACGCCCACGTTAGCCACCAGCCAGCAGAGCCTCTGCACCAGGTTATCTCACCATGGCCCTTCATGAAGTGGGGGATGGACATCATGGGACCACTACCCAGAGCACCAGGAAACAAAGTCTATATGCTCGCCATGACAGACTACTTCTCCAAATGGATAGAAGCAGAATCATTCTCCCAGGTTACAGAAACCCAGGTGATATCTTTCATTAAACGCAATATCATATACAGGTTTGGCATTCCATCTGAGATTATGTGTGATAATGGGTCCCAATTCATTAGAAATAAGACAGAAGCTTTTTATGCTAGGTGGAATATCTCGTTGCAGAAATCTACTCCTAGGAACCCCCAGTCCAACGGACAAGCTGAATCCAGCAATAAGATTATCGTCGAAAACTTAAAAAAGAAGCTGGAGGAGATTGGAGGCACATGGGCGGAAGAGTTACCTACGGTTCTCGGGCGACAGAACCACACCAAAGGTTGCAACGGGACAAACTCCCTTCAGCCTGGTGTTCGGAGCAGAAGTAGTCATCTCATCCGAAGTTAGGGTCCCAACCCACAGATATGGATGCATAACAGAAGATAGGAATCAGGTGGAAATGGCAAGCAATCTGGACACGGTAGATGAACTCAGAACCAGCGCCCAGATCAGGATGGCTTCCTACCGACATACTGTGGCTAGAAGCTATAACAAGAATGTAAAAGTAAGAACCCTGCAGGTGGGAGAGATCGGTCCGAGGAAAGTCTTCCGAGAATACCAAGAACCAAAGAAGGGGAAAATTTGCCTACAATCGGGAGGGGCCATACCAAGTAGAGAGCTAGATTGGAAATGGAGCCTACCGACTCATGACTTTGGAAGGGCAAATGGTTCCCAGCATTCGGAATATCACCCACTTGAAAAAATATTTCACTTAAGTCACCAAAGATGGTCAACAACGGGTACTCGGCCTACCAGATACTGCTCACCTGGTTCTAGATATTGCCTTATATATTTTTCGCTCGAATATTTTTCTGTCTCTAAGTATTTTTATGTCTCCAAATATTTTTTCGCTCTAAATATTTTCCTATTTTTAGAATATTTTTCTATCCCTAAATATTTTTCTCGGATCCGAATATCTTTCGACTCTGAATGTTTTCTGGTTCTAAATGTTATTCCTGGATTCAACATTTCTGGTCCTAAAAACTAGGGGTGTTCATTCGCGGTTCGGTTCACCGAACCTTTAATTTAATTCGGTTCGCACACGGTTCGGTTCGGCAAAACTCCGAACATAAACCGCACCGTTAGAAACGGTTATAAACGGTTCGGTTAACCACTTTAAACGGTTATTAACGGTTCGGTTATCGGTTAACCGATAATCGTTCTATATTACATTTTTTTTCAGTTTTCGTTAAGTTTTGAGAATTTTTTCTAATAGTTTAATTAAATTTTCATTATATATTATACCCAACAATAAAGTTAATAAGCTAAACTTTAGCATTAATCAATTTAAGAAATTTTAAATTTGGATACACTAAGAAAATTAAACGAACGAACAACTTTTATATAATATTTTAATTTTTTGCTTACTTTTTTGTGAAACGGTTCGGTTCGCGGTTAACCGGTTATCTAAAATGCGAACTTTTCCATAATAAAGTTAAAAGTTCGGTTCAAAGAACCGCTTTGTCGAAACGGTTCGGTTCAAAGAACCTTAAAAATGGACGGTTTTTCGGTTTTGCGGTTCGGTTATTGCGGTTCGGTTATTGCGGTTCGGTTTATTCTGAACACCCCTACTAAAAACAGCCTTGTTCGTATTTTAATTTTAACAAATTTTAAGTTGCGACACCACTTTGAATGTTTTAAGTATAGAACTCTTTTTATTTTTTCAAATAAGCCAAGTGAATAAAATGCAAACTAATCTGGCAGAGTCTGTATTCATTACAGAAGGCGTGTGTCCGTGGCTAAGCACGTACAACCAGGACAACCAGCCTCCCGCGATGCATTAACACCCACGCAAGCCTGGCTCCTCTGAACGAGTGGGCATACTAGACCCCTTAGCCAGCAATCTAACAGCGATGGCCAAACAAACGACGTGCATGCACAAATCAAAGCACCAGAAACGGTACGACACAAAGAGATATCCACCAGAAACTACTTAAGTTTCAAAAGCAAAGTACGTCTGGTACCAGAACCAGACCAAAATACATTAAACTATTCAAAATAAAATGTTACGCCCCGCAGGGCCAGAAACTAGCTAAACATGATCAAAGTCTTTCAAATGTAGAAAAAGCTAATCTATATCAATATGCTCCACAGCTTCAGAAGCAGCTGCCTGAGTGTCAGGAGTAGGAGAATTCACCTCTTCCTCAGCATCTGGATCATCAGCGGAAGCAGCACCAGGTTCCACTAAGCCAGCTAGCACATCCAAGTTCAGACCATCAGGGAAAGCAGCAGCAAGCTTCTCCTCTTCAGCTCCTAAGTCCCAAGCCGAATGCTCACCATTCTGGAATACCTTTATACACTTGATCTTCCTTTCCAGAGCAGCATAGGACAGAGCATTCGCCAAAGTCTCTTTCAACTCCTGCACATCAGAAGCCTTCTCTTCCTGGATCTGAGAAACACGGGCCTTCGCATCAGAAGCACGCTTCTCAGCCTCAGAGGCACGTCTCTCAGCTTCTAAGGCGCGTTTCTCAGCATCAGCAGCATTATTTTCAGCGCCAGAAATCCGCCCTTCAGCAGCAGAAAGACTGTTTTGCAACTTCTGCTTCTGAGCAGCCTCCTCCAACAGCAGACTCTGGGACTTGTCCAAATCAGCCTGAATTTTAAGCCTGCCCTCATTGGCTTCTTTCGTCTACTTCTGGAAGTTAGCATTCTCTGCTTCCAGATGAGGTACCTTCTCCCACAGATACAAAGCCATCTGGAAGGACTGTCACACCAAAGCAGAGTGTCAAAAAAAAAAGGTATATATTGGAGCAATCAGAATCCGTTTACCTCAAAAGAGTGCTCCGCTGCACGATCCACCAAATCATGCAAGGCCCTGCTGTCCAACGCAGACCTAGGAGCAGGAAGTAGCATCTGGTTCATCAAGTCCAGGTTACTCGCAGACTTAGCCCTTCCAAAATCATCCAGAAGTGTAAGAACGATAACCCCAGCAGCAGGAGTGGGTTTGGAAGCAGGAGCAGCTCCAAGAAGCAGGGACGGCTCTAGACGCTGGGATCGAAGCAGAAGCAGACATGGCAGGGCTAGAAGCAGGAGTAGGTTTGGGAACCGGAGGATCCCCAGAAGCAGACTGCCCGTGCCCAGGCAGTGGAGGCCTCACAGCTATAGGAGTAGCTTCAATAGGAGACTGCTCCTTAGCCCGGCCCATAACAACAGATCTTCTCTTAGGACGAGGTCTAGAACCAGGGGCAGGGGTGGATTTTCTCTTCTCAGCAGGCTAGGGGGCAACTGCGACCCGCTCCTTTTCTTTCTGAGCGAGGACATCGTCCAGCGAAATTCTAGATTTTGCAGAGCCTGGAAGCAACAAAGATCAAGTCAGAACCAGAAATATCAACTATCCAGAAACAGAACTTAGTCAAAAAGGAAGAACAACACACCTGTCGACATTGATTCACAGTGTTCTTTTTCCTCAGCTGCTGTTTCCTTCACCACGGAAGCAGAATCCTGAACCAGATTGGGGAAAGTCCTATGCTCAGGGGGTGGACCAAATAGCTTGGAAAGGGACACAGCTCCGTCGGAGGATCGAGGCAAGTGGCACAGACTTGCAAAAAACACCAAGTAAGGAAGTATAAGCGTCAAAGAAAAATACACAGGAATAAGGGCATGCAAATACCGTCTGTTGACCGCCAGCCGCTGACAATGTAGTCAGTCGAAGGAGGAAGGGTGTCGACTTTGACAAAGATAAAACGAGTAAACCACTTGCTGTCATCGGGTTTCACCGAAAAAAGAATGCAATTTTTCTCCCTATCCCGAACTCGGATGGTCACTTGGCCCCGGCTAAGAGACCTGACCGAAAACAAGTGGGCGAGGTCTGAGAGACCGATATCATAGCCAAAGCGGCTATTCATAGCCACAATAGCAAGCAAAGTCCGCCAGGTATACGGAGCTACTTGACAGATGGCCAAGTGATTCAGGTTCAGAAACTCCTGGATCAAGGGAGGAAAAGGGAACCGCAGACCCAGACGAAATGCATATTCATACAAGCATATCCACCCTTCCCTCACAGAATCGGCTTTTTGGCCAGGGATTGGGATGTGAAACACCACCTCATCAGAAAAACCAAAAGTTTTCTTGATATAATCAAGATCCTCTGGAGTAAAGTCAGAATCATAAGAGTGTTTGGCGGAGAGGACGCCGCCGGAGAGGAAAACGTCAGGCGGCATCACCGGATCCGAAGCAGAGGTTGAAGAAGCGGTTTTTTGTGACATGATGTGCAAAGAAAGGAAAAGAAAACAAGTAGGAGACAAAGTACCTGTTGAAGAGCAGCCGACAGAGAGAAATAGGGTTTATGAGAGAGGAAGATGAAAGTGATTGATAATGATGGAAAAGTGAGAAGATAGAGAAAGAGGGGAATACAGAGGGAGTTATATAAAAAAAAGGAGTTCATGGGGGAGTGGGGAACTAAATACGGCGGTTGAGGAAGCATTAAGTGGGGAAGTTGTAAAAACCAAGATAACTGCTAAAACTTCGTCAGTTCTCCGCATCGCAAACAGAAATTCCCGCCTAAAATTATTTGAGACGGAAATTTTGGGGCAATTGTTATGGATAAAAAAATACCACTTATCACCTGTGACATGACATTATTCTACGCGTAAAGAGTGGCTAAAGAGTGGCAACGTGGCGCGCGGTAGTTGGTGGATGAGAGGAAAGAAGGATCGCTGAGGTGGCACAAAGGGGACCATGGGATTGAAAAGTAAACAAGCACAAATTGTGTAAACTGAAAAGCCCACGTGCAAAAGAAGATAAGGACTAAGTCAACAACTAACCCCTATTCCTTAGGGAATTGACCGAGAATTTAGCAACGAGCGAAGGTACTCAAAAACCCTAAGTCTGATTCCAACAACTATATAAGCATGAGAAGAGAAACCCTCAAGGCATTCATCATTACGATCGAGCAACACTTTACTCCTAAAAAAATCCATCCACGATTGGCGATATTTCTCTAGCAATATTATATTTGTATTTTCTTACTTGTTGACAAAATCTCGATTATAGTGCAAAAGTTGGCGGGATTCCGACTCCCCCCGCAGTTGTTCCCACACCGGGTTTTCCGCGTCACCAAAAATTCTCCGTGTCATTCTCTTCGTTTGCCTTTATTTCGTCATTCCTATCATTGCATTTAAACCATAATTGGCATTTAGAATACTCACTATTTGTAATACTCCGTATTTATAAGTCTTGGGGTACTCTATCAAGTAGGCCTTACTCTGTCGAGTAAGGGTAAGTTGCGAAATAAAATAGTTTCTGACCTGTTGGGTACTCGATCGAGTGTCCGGTTTTACGGGGAGTTTTCTCGGGTTTTGTTAATTATGCGATTAAGGTATTTAAGCTTCATCGTCATTATTCTAAATCACTTTTACAAAACCTAAATTCCTGTTTAAGAGAGAAAGCAAACAAGTTCATCTTCTTAATCGCATTCTTAGCAATTCCTGAGTTCGACGGTCGGGTTCTTGTCGTTGTGTATACCGTTGAGTTCCTTGCGTCGTGGGTAAGATCTACGTACCCTTTTTATTGTATTTCCTTTGATTTGGTTAAACCCTAATTTAGAGATTGGGGGTTTTTATGTGTAGTATGTGATTGGTAGCCTCTATGTGTTGTATGATAGGAGGAGGGTTCATAGAAGAGGCTTTTGACTCAAAAGAGAGACCGTCTCGATTGTGTGCATACCGGGTAGGATTTCTACTCGGTATTAGTCCCATAATGGGATATTGGTTGATGTATTATATTTGGTTGTTTGATATAATAGTTGTGTTGTGATTGTGGTTGTGATTGTTGTTGATGGTTCGCGAGGCGTGGCCTCTACCGAGTGGGGTCACTTGCGGGAGTGACTTCACGCCCTAGTTTCGCCTTCTGTGGAACCCGCCACGGAAGGGATGTGCACATTAATGGACAGGGTTATCGCTCACTATGTGGAGCGGGGATTTGGTGGGTACCGCTGCGGTCCCCCATCGGGCATGGCGGTCCAAAGGTGATCAAGTCGGTATAGAGATGATGGGACTTGGTTGGTTGTGTGTGTGTGTGTGTGTGAGTTAAGGTCATGTCGTTTATCTTATCATTGTTGTTTATATTGATTGTGTGATTAGATCGACCGGTGTTGTTTTGTAAACTGCGGTGATCCATTCGGGGATGGTGAGCAGATATTGAGCAGTTATTGAGATGAGTACCGGGATAGCCGGGATGCCACGACGTGATGATAGGAGTCTTCCGCCGTAGCTTTTAGTTTATTTACATTTCAGATTAGAACGATCGGTTTGAGATCATGTATCGTACTTTTGGTTTGGTTTTGAGGATTGTAACTATTCGCTAAATTATTTATAATAAACGTTGTTTCTTTATTGTTGTTTGATTATCATTGCCTCGGGTAACCGAGATGGTAATGTTTTCATACCTGAGTGGTCCTGGTAAGGCACTTGGAGTATGGGGGTGTTACAAATGGTATCAGAGAGACGATCCTGAAACCTGTAACCAATGAACCTAATGAACATAGGGAGTCAATTAAAATGAACCCGGGGTAAAAGTTGTAGGAGCTAGTGCAAAGGCTTGGGAGACGTCCTAAAGTCGCAGGGGTCGCCCTACAACTTTGAACCGGTCACATGGGAAAAGTGTTTGTCGAGTCGTATGTGTGTTTGGTTAACTTGTGTATGAACGTGATGAAAGGTGTTAATTGTTGGGTGTTGAAGTAGAAAGTTGAGCATGTGAAAGAAAATGGTGATATGTGGAAACTTGTTGATGAGATGATAACATGTTGGATGATTTACAATGTGGCAATTAATAACATGATGAAATGATCTCGTAGATAGTAGAAAGATGCGTAGCATGTTTATTATGATATAATGTGGTTTATAAAGTTTAGCATGTTAGCATATGACGTAACATGCGGGTAGCTTTTATGTATTAGCATGACTCGATCGAGTGGGACTGACTCGATCGGGTGGGTTTTTGACGATTTTGAGTCCAGAATCGTGTTTTTGGGTACTCGATCGAGTAACTAGGGGTACTCGATTGAGTAGGGGGTCACTCGGTCGAGTAGGTAAGAGATCAGAAGGTCTGTTAAGGTCTGATGTTTGGGTACTCGATCGAGTATGTTGGGCACTCGATCGAGTAGCCCGTTACTCGATCGAGTATGTTTGGGAACTCGATCGAGTAGGTCCTGGGTGGCGTGTCTTCGTGTTTTGAAGTTTAGTACGTATGTTCATATCTACCCTTTCTTATATATGTATAGTTTCAAGATGCCGCCCAAGAGAACTGCTTTGTATGCGAGAGCTGAGCTTATGACCGTGGATGACATCGTTAAGATGTTAGAGCACCAGGATGCTCTTACTGAGACCCTAAAGAAAGTGAATGAGGATAAGAATAAGGATAAGGAGAAAGAGGTTGACCATTCTAAAATCAGCCTCTACATTGCGAGGTTTAACCCGAAAGAGTACAAGGGAGTTGGGGAGCCTAACCTTCTTGATAGTTGGTGAGAGAGATGGAAAACATATTAGATTTGGTTCCTTTGTCCGGATGAGATGAGAGTGGAACAGTGCGTTCTATCCGAGGGAGGCAAAGCAAGTGGTGGGATTCGGTGAAAGTGAGTGCTAAGGAGATATATACAAACCAAGGCTTACCTGCTATACCTTGGGAGGAGAGTTTCGTAGTATTTGTGAGGAAGGAGTTTGTACCGGAACATGTGAGGAGTAAGATGAGAGAAGAGTTTGATGGTTTTAAGATGACCGCCGAGATATCCGTTTTGAGTACTACAGGCTGTTCAATGAGAAGTCTAGGTATACTGAGGATATGGGTTTGAGTGAGGAGAATCTGGCATTGAGGTTTGAGAGGGGGTTGACCCCTAAGATTATGGATAAGTTACCCGTGGGAATCCTTATAGATGTTAAGGAAGCTTATGAGAGAGGGTGGGAGAGCGAGAGGTGGGGGAGATGGCTCGGGAGAGGTTAGGTGGTGAGAAGAGGAAGTCCGAGAGCGAGGGTGGTGGCCAATCTAATCACAAGAAAGGCAACCACAATCAGTCTAAGGGATTTTCTTCCGGGTCCGGGGTTGATCTTTGGGGCTTCCTTTGGGCGTGGCCGTGGAAGTGTGAGTAATAGTTGGGGAGTGACTGCTATATTTGTGGTGGTGTAGGCCACAAGAGACATGAGTGCACAAGTGCACCAGGATCTTTCCCAGACTGCGCAGAGCTTCACGAGCAAATGCACCGGCCTGGATCATGGCCAAACCGGGGAAGTCGAGTTACAGAGTGGAGGCAACCGCAACGGCGGTAATTTTATCGAAACCACCAGCGAACAACAACAACAATCAAGGGTCGGGTGCTAAGCCGACCACCTCAGCCAGTACTGTCCAGGGAGGTGGGCATAAGACCAGTGGCAAGTTATTCATGATGGAGAAGAAAGCAGTTGAGGAAGATGCGCACGTTATCACCGGTACATTCCTTGTTAATGGTATTCCTACCTTTGTCTTGTTTGATTCGGGGGCTTCTCAGTCGTTTGTGTCTTCGAGTCATGTCAAACAGTTGGGTTTGAGAGTATATGAGTCTGTTAGTGTGCAAGTTTTCATACCTTCGGGTGAGTCTGTATCGTGTGGGAGATTGTTCAGAGATGTATCTTTGATAGTTGGGCAAGTTGATTTCCCTGTAGACTTGCTAGAGTTTCCTTTTAACGGTTTTGAGATGATAGTCGGGATGGAGTGGTTAGGAAAGTATAAAGCTAAGATTGACTGTCATCAAAAGAAAGTGTCTTTAAGAGGTCCTAAGGGTGTTAGTGTGTCTTATCGTGGGTTTCTAGTCAAACCCAAAGTTAAGTTGATTGCAATTTGTCACTTTGAAGTCTTATCTCGAGGAAGGGATGTCCTCTGATCTTGTGCCATGTGAGAGATGACCGGATAGAGAGTCCGACAGTTGATGAGATACCAATGGTGGGAGAGTTTGCAGATGTCTTTCCAGAGGAGATTCCGGGGTTGCCACCGAAGAGGGAGATAGATTTCACCGTTGAGTTGAAGCCAGGGACGGGGCCGATCTCTAAGGCACCGTACCGTATGGGTCCTAAGGAGATGGAGGAGCTTAGGAAGCAGTTGGATGATCTGATAGAGAAGGGATACATTAGACCAAGTGTATCGCCGTGGGGAGCACCCGTTCTTTTCGTGAAGAAGAAAGATGGGACTTTGAGGTTATGCATAGATTACAGGGAGCTGAACCGAGTGACGATAAAGAACAAGTATCCTTTGCCAAGGATAGACGACCTGTTTGATCAGTTGAGTGGTGCAACTGTCTTTTCTAAGATTGATTTGAGGTCGGGGTACCATCAGGTGAAGATTAGAGAGGTGGACATACCAAAGACAGCTTTCACGTCGAGGTATGGCCATTATGAGTATGTGGTGATGCCGTTTGGGTTGTCTAATGCGCCGACAGTGTTTATGGATTTGATGAATAGAATCTTCAGACAGTTCTTGGACCAGTTTGTAGTGGTGTTTATCGATGATATCTTAGTCTACTCTAAGACTAAGGAGGAGCATGAGGAGCATCTGAGGATCGTGTTGCAGACTTTGAGGGATCATGAGTTGTATGCTAAACTGTCTAAGTGTGAATTCTGGTTAGAGAAAGTTGCTTTTCTGGGGCATGTAATCTCTAAAGATGGGGTAGCTGTGGATCCGGCGAAGATTGAGGCAGTGACAAAGTGGGAAGCACCGAAGAATGTTGCTGAGGTTAGGAGTTTCTTGGGTTTAGCTGGATACTACAGACGGTTCGTGAAAGATTTCTCCAAGATAGCTAGACCGATGATAGCGTTGATGAGGAAAGAGAACAGGTTTCGTTGGGATGAGAGTTGTGAGACGGCGTTCCAAACATTAAAGGAGTGTTTGACAACAGCTCCTGTCTTAGCATTGCCTGAAGGGAGCGAGAACTTTGAGGTTTATACAGATGCCTCGAAGAATGGGCTGGGATGTGTGTTGCTGCAGAATGGTAAAGTGATTGCCTATGCTTCTAGGCAATTGAAGCCTTATGAGGAGAACTACCCTACTCATGATCTGGAGTTGGGTGCAGTGGTGTTTGCTCTCAAGATTTGGAGACATTACCTTTATGGAGCAATCTTTATGGTATTTTCTGATCACAAGAGTCTCAAGTACATCTTCACGCAGAAGGAGTTGAACATGAGACAGAGGAGGTGGATGGAGCTGATTGGCGATTATGACATGGAAATCATCTACCATGAAGGGAAAGCCAATGTTGTAGCTGATGCTTTGAGTAGGAAGAGTGTACATTCCCTGTGTACAACTCTATCTTTGATGAGGCTGAGGGATGAGGTAGCGAGTTTTGGGATACATATGATGCAGAAAGGAGATGCCATGGGTGATATGACAGTACATCTGAAGTTTTATGATGATATTCGGGATAAGCAGGCTTTGGATCCTAAGATAGTGGAGTGGAGAGCTGGAGTAGAGAAAGGGACAGTGTCCCGGTTTTCTATTCATACAGATGGTAGTTTGAGGTTTGATGGTAGGTGGTGTGTTCCTAATGATGAGGAGTTGAAAAAGACTATCATGACAGAGGCACATTGCACACCATATTCAGTTCATCCAGGTGGAGACAAGCTATACAAGGATTTGAAGAAAACGTTTTGGTGGCCTGGGATGAAGAAAGAGACAATTTGAGTTTGTGTCCCGTTGTTTGACATGCCGAGAGTTAAAGGGGAACAAGCGACGACCACAAGGTAAGATTTAGTCTTTAGAGGTACCTGAGTGGAAGTGGGAATCCATTTCCATGGATTTCATTGTGGGTTTGCCAAAGAGTCAACAAGGTAACAACATGATTTGGGTGATAGTGGATCGTCTGACCAAGTCAGCTCACTTTGTTCCAATGAAAGATACATGGACTAAGGCACAATTGGCTATGGCCTATCGAAAGAACGTGCTTAAGTTACATGGAGTCCCTAAGGACATAGTGTCTGACATAGATGCGAGGTTTATATCGAGGTTTTGGAAGGAGTTGCAGGAATCGTTGGGAACAACCTTGAAGATGAGTACAACATTTCATCCTGCGACAGACGGGCAGACTGAGAGAATAATCAAGACTCTTGAGGATATGTTGCGAGCTTGTGTGATGGATTTTGGTGGTAGCTGGGAGCAGAGATTGGACTTGATAGAATTTTCTTACAATAACAGTTATCACACCAGTTATAGGTATGGCACCGTTTGAGGCTTTGTATGGGAGGAGATGTAGGAGTCCAATCTGTTGGGACGATAGTGCTGAGGCAGTGGTTTTAGGACCAGAGATGGTGGAACAGATTAAGATGATCAGGGAACGCATGAGAGCAGCCCAGGATTGACAAAAGAGTTATGCAGATCTACATCGTCGGGACATAGAGTCTCAAGTTGGGGACAAGGTTCTTTTGAAAGTTTCTCCTATGCGCGGGGTTATGAGATTTGGGAAGAAAGGCAAGCTAAGTCAGAAGTTTATAGGGCCTTATGAGATCTTAGAGCGAGTTGGGGAAGTTGCTTATCGTCTGGCTTTACCAGCTGCGTTAGAGAGAGTGCATAATGTGTTTCATGTATCGCAGCTGCGGAACTATGTGAGTGACCCGTCACATGTGTTAGAGGCAGAGAGCTTAGAGCTAGATGAGTCCTTATCATATCTTGAGGTGCCTAAGCAGATTCTAGACCGAAAGGTTAGAAAGACTAGGGGTGGTGAGACAATTTTGCTTAAGATCCTTTGGTCTAACCACGAGACCGAGGAAGCTACATGGGAGCCAGAGTAAGCTATGAAAGAGCGTTACCCTTTCCTTTTTGATCAGGTATGTATGGTTACGGGGACGTAACCTTGTTTCTTTTAGGGGAGTAGGAGATGATCGCGAGCAGTTTTTAAGAGTTTTATACCCCTTTTATATGTCGTGTCGGTATGTTTGTCGGGATGAGTTGGGTTAGTATCATGTTTTATGTTGAATTGTGTTTGATGGTTGAGTCGGGAATGTTGTGGGAGTACCTTTGTTTTAGTAGTGGTTTGAACTTCGGGGACGAAGTTCCTTTTAAGGAGGGAAGACTGTAATACTCCGTATTTATAAGTCTTGGGGTACTCTATCGAGTAGGCCTTACTCTGTCGAGTAAGGGTAAGTTGCGAAATAAAATAGTTTCTGACCTGTTGGGTACTCGATCGAGTAAGGGGGTACTCGATCGAGTACCTTGGGTACTCGATCGAGTGTCCGGTTTTACGGGGAGTTTTCTCGGGTTTTGTTAATTATGCGATTAAGGTATTTAAGCTTCATCGTCATTATTCTAAATCACTTTTACAAAACCTAAATTCCTGTTTAAGAGAGAAAGCAAACAAGTTCATCTTCTTAATCGCATTCTTAGCAATTCCCGGAGTTCAGACGGTCAGTTCTTGTCGTTGTGTATACCGTTGAGTTCCTTGCGTCGTGGGTAAGATCTACGTACCCTTTTTATTGTATTTCCTTTGATTTGGTTAAACCCTAATTTAGAGATTGGGGGTTTTTATGTGTAGTATGTGATTGGTAGCCTCTATGTGTTGTATGATAGGAGGAGGGTTCATAGAAGAGGCTTTTTGACTCAGCGGTAGAGAGACCGTCGATTGTGTGCATACAGGTAGGATTTCCTACTCGTATTAGTCCCATAATGGGATATTGGTTGATGTATTGTATTTGGTTGTTTGATATAATAGTTGTGTTGTGATTGTGGTTGTGATTGTTGTTGATGGTTCGCGAGGCGTGGCCTCGGCTGAGTGGGGTCACTTGCGGGAGTGACTTCACGCCCTAGTTTCGCCTTCTGTGGAACCCGCCACAGAAGGGATGTGCACATTAATGGACAGGGTTATCGCTCACTATGTGGAGCGGGGATTTGGTGGGTACCGTTGCGGTCCCCCACTGGCAGGGCTGGTCCAGTGGACAGTCAGTATAGAGATGATGGGACTTGGTTGGTTGTGTGTGTGTGTGTGTGACAGTTAAGCCGTCTGTTTATCTTATCATTGTTGTTTATATTGATTGTGTGATTAGTGCGACCCGGTGTTGTTTTGTAAACTGCGGTGATCCATTCGGGGATGGTGAGCAGATATTGAGCGGTATTGAGATGAGTATCTTGGGATATTTGGGATGCCACGACGTGATGATAGGAGTCTTCCGCTGTAGCTTTTAGTTTATTTACATTTCAGTTAGAACAGTCAGTTTGAGATCATGTATCGTACTTTTGGTTTGGTTTTGAGGATTGTAACTATTCGCTAAATTATTTATAATAAACGTTGTTTCTTTATTGTTGTTTGATTATCATTGCCTCGGGTAACCGAGATGGTAATGTCTTCATACCTGAGTGGTCCTGGTAAGGCACTTGGAGTATGGGGGTGTTACACTATTACTCACATAATTAATTCGTAATCGGTAAATTTTTACCAAAACAGGTAGATTGCCCCAAAGCTTGTTATTTTCGAGATGTAAGACTTTTAATTTATCAAAGTAACTCCAGCAATCCGGAAGCTTATCTGAAAATGAGTTGTTTGATAGGTCGAGATAGGCTAGAGGCATTTTGGTTTGTCGGCACAAGAAAGGAACTAGACTTTTAATGATACGGCGTTACCTGGTGGCGCCCAATCTCAGCGCCACCCTCTCACATGCACCCCCTATTATTGGGGTCCCCACTTAATATTAATGGGTACACCCATTATTATGGAGGTTCCACTAGTTGCATGTGAGAGGGTGAGGACGAGATTGGGCGCCACCGGGTGACGCTAACTCATTTTCCTTTTATGTATAGATTATTTTAAATAGAAAATTAGTTTAATAAATGAAAATCTAATTTGTTTCCATATATAAGTTTGAGCACTTTGTAGGGAAAAGCGTAGAGAAGTTATATTCTCTTAGGGTCCTGTTTGGTTGGGGGTATTGAGAAAATGGTAAGGGAATAAAATACACCGATTCCCTTTGTTTATGTTTGTTTGACTATAACTTGTTACCCCCCCCCTAAGGAATGAGATTTCATTCCCCTATTACTCATTAACCACCAACAACTGTCACCGTCACAACCACTTGCAACCACCGCGGAATCACCATCACTACCACCAAAAACATGTCGTCGGCGCCTCCGACCTCCCCGTCTCTAACTCCATTACCACCACAGCCACCGTCGGCATCTCCCCTGCCCACAACCCTTCGCCCTTGATGAGTCGTATTTTGGTTATATTTTGCTCCGCATCATTTAGTCTTTTGACTTACATTTTACTCTATTTTGTAGTTATATTATTATCATATACTTCGTAGTTCTTATTATTTAGTCTTTATAAAGTTCATTTTCATGCACAAGTTAATTTCATGTTAGTATCATTCGACATTATTAGGCAAGTCTTCTTCAAAAGTTTTTTTTTTAAAATCAAATGTTGTGGATCGTTATTCACTCTATTACTTACCATTTGATTTATGGCAGAATTATATTTGAGGCCTAAATTTTTTTACATAAAAATATACTGACATCCAATTACTCATTTCCTAATACATATTTTAAGTCGTCATGTATAAATTAAGATATTATTTCTTTTTTATAGGATAAGTTAGGTACTATTTCAATTGATTATTCTTATACTTATTTACACAAAAGTATGAGTATATTATTGAACGTAAAATTCTTTTTAAAGTGCCTAATTTATTTGTTTTTCCAAAAAGTAGAGACGAGTTAAAAATTAAGTTTTTTGGGGGGCTATAGACATATTCCATATACTACCCCATCGTATTATTTTATATATTCATTTACGTAGCTGTAGTACAAAGTAATATTTTCTTAAATTTACCATGGTGTACTCATTGATGTTTGCTTTGATTTCTAGATCAATGGTTCATAAGTGTACAGGTTCGTTACAAAAAAATGGAGCAAACGTTTTGGCGAGCCGAATACCTCTTCGTGAGAGCACACGCGATGAGTGGGTTATACAGTATTGTCGACGATAGACACCCGGTTTACACCAAAAAATTTGATTTAGTTGTTATTAAATTCCACTACCCACCGGTTTGTCTTTGTACCCTTAAAAAATGATTACTTCATGATTCTCAATAATTCCAGTTCGATCTACCATTATTTAGTATGTTGTTACTATGCAAAGCACCCATAATCCATCCTAATCCTAAGTAATATCTTACAATTCAATTTATTTTAAAAACATTATCTGCAGAATCCTAAACAAACCTATTTATTTCTACAGATAGTCTTAATATAAATAAATTTCCCTATTTTTGTTACAATTATTATATAGGTATAGACCGTATGTTACATATGTCGATGATGTTAATAAAGGTGATAAACAATGTGAGTTGGGCTTTGTGTTTTTTCTCTAAAAGTAGGAAAGCTTGATGTTGGTAAAATTAATAGTGGTGATGAAAAAAAGTGTATATGTTACTTTATTTGATAATATAATATACTCTCTCTGTCCCGGTTATTTGTTGTCCTTTTTCATATTGGGTATCTCGGTCAATTGTTGTCCTTTCTATTTTAAGAATTAACTTTTGAGCAATTTGATCATTCACACTCAATTTATTTCACATCTCATTCAGTAATTGGTCTCCTCCTCTTTCCTTGGTCTTTGTGCTAAAACCAAATGACAACAATTGACCGAGACAGAAGGAGTAATTATAAGATGTACGGAAATAAGATTTTATATGGAGTCGTGTGGGATAAATTAGGATAAGATATTATTTAACAGAGATATATTAGAAAAGAATTTTAATAGAACATACTCCCTCCTATTCAATATAAACCTCTCTATTTTCTTTTCCGTCAATTTACAATTTCCCTATTTTTGATAAGCGTTTGTGTGGTCTAGATTTAATTAGATGGTGGGGTAGTGTATTTGTGTGGTCCAAATTTATTTATATGGTGGGATAATGTGTTTCCTTAATTTTCGTGTCAAAATGAAATGAGAAGTTTATTGTGAATAGGAGGGAGTATTTGATAAGATTAGGTCTACTTCAATCCTAAAGTCAAAAATACATTTTACCGATAATGCTTACTACTACATGAATCTCCCTAATATGGAAATGACCTAGTGACTCACAAAAGTTGAACATAATTATCAAAAGTATTCGATTATTATAAGATGTAAGACCGCCTCACACATAAATATGCACAATTTTATCACACGTATTCATATTAAGATAAAAACAAGTCAAATAACGCAACATTTATAGATAAGACAAGGTTTTAACAAATTTTGACTTTAGTCACACCTATTTTATCTGGCCTATTTTAAGTTTAAGACGGGTATGTTAATAAATTTACAATTAAGCAAATGCAATTTGGAACGGGACGTGCTAAATCCCACACAACTAATTACTCAATCATGCGCACCTTTTCCAATATTTCCAAATTTACCTCCACATTTGTTATACACATTCACACAAATACAATCGTAAAAGAAAAATAAGAAAATTTTACCCCTCTCATCTCTAAACCACCAGCTGCCCCTCTAGCCACCCTACCATCCGACCGGTGACAGAGAACACAGAAGGTCGACGGTGAAGAAGCGGAAAGGTCGAAGGCGGTGGAGAAGGGGAAAAGAGAATGGCCGTAACGGAGAAGGCAAGGAGAAGGAAATCGACTGCGACAAAGAAGAGAAAGGGGGAAGGAGGTCGACGACGTTAATGGCTGGGGAGATATGGTGTTGGGTCGACGACGACCTTAGGGGGTTTATCGGCGGTGCCACGGTGGGCAGTGGATTGTCGGGGCTGGTTATTGTGGGGGTGTTTGGTATTAAATTGTTGATTTATTTTAATGAAAATACTCTTACATAATTACACTCCCAGTATGAGTACTTGCTTCAAATGACCCAATTTACGTATTTTAAGTAATACTCCGTATTAGCAAAAAGAATCACGCCATTATTTACTTTTCAAAAGTTTCATCTATAGTGTACGAGTACTAATGAATTAACCTTATATTATCACTCCAAAAGCTATATATTTAAGATTTACTTAGATCAATACTCTACGTTGCCACCCGTGCAGTGCACGGGTTTAAAAATTAGTTTATATCTTATTTCAACTCAATTTTTGCGTGCTTAATTGATTAATGGCTCATTTATTTACTAATTTATAATAATTAGTCCTCGTAATTATATTTAATATTTAATCGGCTTTTCATATAGTATTACTATTATCACTATTATTTTATTATTATATTAATTTATTATTATATTAATTTAATGTGTAGGTGAAACGGGAAAGCAAGGAAGAATAAAAAAAAGTCAACCCTGACTTTTGTTTATCTTCAACCCGTCCCTTCCCCTGCTACTTCATGTATTTCACCTTCACCATTCATCATCAGCACCATTTTCGTGATCACCATCACCATTAATATACCATCATCATCACCATACTCACCAGTCAGACGCCACCAGTTCATACAACCATCAATTCATCAGGAATCGTTTCCTAGTCGGCCCACCGGCTGCCGCCTCACTGACTCCTAATCCGCAACAAATCTCAAGATGGCTCTCAACCGGTCAACCGTCTGCCGACACCCTCACCGACTCAAAATCCTATCAAATCCACCTCTTTTTTTCCAGGAGTTTTCCAGCCGGTGCACAGCCGCCGGCTGGGCAGCCCTTTTTGGCGATTTCAGATCTCGCTTTTCCTTTTTTTGTTTCTCCTTTTGTTCTGTTTTTTGAACGACATTTCCCTTTGGCTAGGGTAGTTTTTACTTTTTAGAAGAGGTATATTGGGTAGGTTAGGGGAGATTTTAGATTAATAATAATAATATTTAATATTAATATTAATATTAATATTAATAATAATAATAATAATAATAATAATTATTATTATTATTATTATTATTATTATTATTATTATTATTATTATTATTATTATTATTATTATTATTATTATTATTATTATTATTATTATTATTATTATTATTATTATTATTATTATTATTATTATTATTATTATTATTATTATTATTATTATTATTATTATTATTATTATTATTATTATTATTATATAAAAGGATGCGCGCAGCTTTCATTAAAAGAAAAATAAAAGTTTACATGAAATTGCAAGAGAGCCGAGAGACAACTGGGATCCCACACCCTTAGCAACAAAGAAAGCTAAGTCTAGTAAAAATGTAAGCGGCCACCCGAGCCCCCGCATCCTGAGATACCGAGAATTTTTGGATCCGCTTGAGCAAGGCAACAACATCCGAACCCAGCTCCCCAAGTGATGAGAAAGAGAAGGGAAGGAAACCATAACCCGCTGTCGCGCACAAATCCCCGTACTTAGCACACTTACGCTGAACAGCATCAACAACAACCCGACCAGGCACAAAATCCGTCATCCCAGTCTGAGTCAAAGGAGAAGACCCTGTCAAGTCAACGCACACATCACGCCCTCTGTCCCAAGAATAAAGCAGCAAATCCGCAGGACGAAGAGAACCACCATGCCCGTCAACCAAACCGATATCAACCTCCTTTCCCGCAGAAATACAAGATCTATAGCAGATGTCGAAAAGAGTGTCACGGACGACGTTATGCTGATGTTTAACGCCCACAGTACCAGTACAAGAAACAGCGTGGTCCCCAAAAACATCATCAGCAAAAACCCGACAGCAAGCAGGACAGGGCCTAGATACCGTGAATAACGGAACACCCAGACGATACCCAAGCACACTACGGTAAGTCCTCCCGTTCATAGTCTGGCCCAACCCCGAGATAGGAACCGCACGCAACCAATCAGAGGAGTGGGAACCCTATTGAGACTGCCACAAAGCAAGCTGGCGTGGTGTGAAAGAGAAAACAGACTCTGAGGCAGCAGCAACCGTCACAAAATAAATGTCTGCCAATTTTTTCATAAGTTTGGGGGCAGCAATTTCACTAGGGTTACCTAAGATACCAGAGCCTGTAGTCGCAATAAAAACCCGCGCGCCATCGTCAAAAGCAGGTCCAGCAGCTACAATACCAGAAGGTCCGAGGAGCTTAGCCTGCAAATATGCAGACTGCAAACGGGACACAATAAAAGCATAATGTAAAACATCTACCGCCGCATAGACACCAAGACCACCAATATGAAAAGGGAATGTATCAAGGCGCCACTGTCAATCCCCAAAACCCGGCCAGACGCGGTGACAATACGTTCCAAGCTGGAACGAAGAGCAGCATCAAAAGGAAGATGGACCGACCCAAAAACACCTGGGGAGTAAGTACGAAGGGAGAAATAGAGCTTAGAAATACCAGTACAAGCTCGAAGTAGAAGCAACTCACATTGCGGGTCCTCAATCATCGCAACCAAGTCCATTAGCTCAATGGTCTTAGTTACTCTCCTCGCCACAATCTCACTGCCAAAACCAGGACAAGTACTGACAGGTCCACCCAAAACAGTAACACCACGCAAGGGCCGAGCAATAGAAGGGGGGAAAACCCCAAGAAGCCGACTCTGAGGATCCTCAACCGGCCAAAAGACCTCCGTCTTGGAAACATTAAGGTGCAGTCCAAAACGATGGCCCTCCTCCATAATCAAATCCAAGACCTTCCCCACTTCCAAAGTATCCCCCACAATGGTGCCATCATCCAAGTACCACGCCTGCATAGTGAGGTCAAAAGTGTCCCGGATTTTGCAAACTAAGGGATGCAAAACCAAAGCGAAAAGCAATGAGCCCAAAGTATTATCCTGCTGGACACCCTAACAAGACCACAAGCAATGCTCCCCATAAAAAAAGACGGGCAGGGCTGGAATAACAAAACTCTACCCAATGGGAAAGAACCGGGCAACGACGGCGGACTTCCTGAAGCATGGTCGTACGATCAATAAGGTTGAAAGCATTCTGGAAATTAACCAGCAACATGGAAAGTCCCACCTCAGCACCCCAAGCCTCAATGAGCCGATTCAAGGCATGTAAGATAGCCTCTCCTCCACCGGACACACCCACCCCAAACTGAAGCCCAGCAAAATAAGAAGACAATGAAGGACCAACCATAAAAGCACCAACCTTAGAGACAAGCCGTCTCCAGACAGTGCCAACAACAATAGGACGGACCCCACCACCTGGTTTAACAAGCGGCGTGAGAGGGGCGCTGGCAATGTACTCACCCAAAGTGAGAGGACACCGGCCCTCAAGAAAAAGATTAACCACCCTAGTAATAGAAGTGATCAAATCATCAGAGATAGCCACAACAGCGCCACTCAAACAGTCCATAAGGTGCTGGGCACGAAAACCATCTCGCCCACAAGAAGTACCATGTGGGAAGCTCCGAATCATATCCAAAACCACAGAGGCAGAGGCAACCAGAGGATGATGATCCCCAGACAAAGGAGGCAATGAAGGAGGTGGGGCGACAGGATGCTTCTCACGCAAGGCCACAAGAGTGGCATCAGAGTAGGGGGCAACCCCAGAGGAAGAAAGCACCCGAACAGCAGCAGTATAGTGACCATCACAAATCTTCCGCCGACATTGACGGAGGTTAAGCTCACTCAAATCCAGATCCTCCTCCATATTAAACAAAGAAGGACCCTCATCAAAACACTCCTGCAACAGCTCCAACCCCCCCCGGTACACCCCAAGCAAGGATACCCCTGACAATACTCTCTTCCTGACGCTTGCGCCGAATAGCAGTCCTACACTCAACATTACTCCGAGGAGCGAAAGTCTTAAGCAGACACAATGGTAAAACAAGCAAACAAATCTAGCGGGAGAGATCACTAGGGGAACCAGCCACATCATCCAGGGCCCCTTTCAAAGCCCGAGCAAACCCAAGACGACACTTAAGAGGAATAGATTTCACGGTGCGAAGGCCCAATGACAATAAACGATCAAGCGAAGATATAGACCACTGAACAAGCTCAATACTATCATCAGAAGAAACCGAAGTAGAAGGAGCCAAAGGTCTCGGGATACCATAAATGTTGTGAAAGCTGTAGAGGCCATCAACACACTCCGGATGTACCACAATATCACCCCGACTATGCCGACATCTAGCGTGAGTGGTACGGGTTTTAAAGCACACCCCACACAACCAGAGCCCCATCCGTCTCAAAGTACTCTCGGCATTGGAATAAACAGTCAAACTATCATGAAGAGTCTGACGCTGATAAGTCCATTTTATATAGACTTTCATCCCCTATATTAGCTCCATTTTATTTGTTATTTAGCACTTATCATAGTGTCATAAGCTAATATTTGTTGTTCTAGTGTATTTGCTTGTCTTAACATGTTTTTGTAGGAATCTAAGCATTTAAAGGCTTTTTCCTATCATTTTATACAACAAGTTCACTAAGCTAATCAAGACCAAGTGTTGGACTAAGCATGGAGCATTGGATTGGGTTTAGCATGGAGAAATTGATGGATTAATAAGAGTAATGCAAATGTTGCCAATAATCAAAGTCAAAGCCCAATGTTCAAGTCCAAGTCAAGGTGGAAAGCATAAGATTCCAACATACTTAGGATGCTTTTTGGGAGCTCTAAAGATGATAGATGGAGCATTTACCCGGGTGCATTAAGGGTCATTAATCACGCACTTAGGATTCCTCAAGAAATTAAGTGAGGAATTAAGAGAAATCACCCGGAAACACACGACCCCGATTGGGGCCATGCAACCCCGATAGGGGCCTCAGTCATCTTGAATGTTTATGTTTCTTCTTCCTCTCCTATAAATAGGAGAGGTGTTCCAAGGTCTTAGGCATCTCATTTTGACGTCCAAGTTTACTTTACAATAGCCTTAAGCACTATATTTCTCTCATTTGTTTCCTCATTAGTTTTCAATATTGTTAAGCTTGTAGTTGTTAAACATTTGGTTATTTATATATTCAAGCATGTGGTTTCCGAGTTAGTTCTATCAAGCTCCTACTTTGGTAATCTTTCTCTTATTTACATTTTGTATTTTGTTTATGAGTTTAGTATTAGTCTTTTACATTTCATCATTAGTATACAATTTCCACTTTAGTTATAATTCCTACAATATGCCTTATAATCTAAATATCATTTGCATTTCTTTTACAAACATGAGTAGCTAAATTCTCTAGTCTAAAGGCTAGGGGAGCCATGCAAAATCAAACATATAATATGATTAAATAAAGTTCATAATAATATTGATCAATTGCTTCCATCACATGTTTGCTTTGTTACGCTTAATCTTTGATTATCGGTCATAGTCGTAGATTAAAACTTGTTTATTCGTTCTAAAGTCGAGAGGCACGGAATTGAATTAGACTAAGCATGTATGGTAGGACGACCTAGTCATGGACGAGAGTTTTTCTAGGACCCGGTCTATGGTTGATACTAATACCGTAAGGTGGGTATCTTTAAGCCTAAGTAATTGACAAGATTATTAGTATCAAGTTTATCATGTTCATATGTTTACCTTTGCATGAGTGACCCGAACCCTTTAGACTATCTTTTATCATATTATTTACATTGCAATTTTCATTAATCATCAAACCAAACAAACCAAACCCAAATCGTAATCGACCTTGATAAAAATCTACCCATAGCAATTCACGACGTAATTCCCGTTTCGTTGTGTTCGACCCCTATTACTACATTAATTTGTGGCTAGGGAAATTATTTTTGCATAGGTACGCGATAAACCTATCAAATTTTGGCGCCGTTGCCGGGGAAACGGTTTTATTGCTTTTTGAATTGTCGATTTTTATCTTGTTTTCCTTTGTCTTGGGGAACACTTGTTCCTTGAGACCGTTACTTATCACTTCTCTAGAAATTGTTGTCTTATACCCAGGTCCTCTCGAAGTGGAGAATTACTTTCACCGGATTCCGACCCCGAGAAAACATTTAGGAGAAGACGACGTTTCTGGAAGGAAATGAAAGAAGCCACTTCTCCCATACAAGTTGAAAGTGCTAGAAAGTCTTGCTTAGACGATCTAGACGTTCTTGAAGAGGAGGAGGTTTCTTGTTCATCAACTCCACCACCACCACCATCTACTACCAAAAAGAAGGTGAGACTTTCCGATCACTCAAAGCCCACCGCGGCCATGCTTCCGGCCGGAATCCCAACCACTCAAATCATCGCGCCGGACTTCGAGATCAAACCGGCTTTCATTAGCCTTGTGGAGAGAAAACAATTTGGAGGAAGTCATTTGGAGGATCCCAATTTGCATGTGCAAAACTTTTGTGACTATTGCTCCATGATCCGTCAAACGGGCGTCACCCAAGCCCAAATAAGGGAAATACTTTTCCCTTTCTCTTTGAAAGACAAGGTCAAGCTTTGAATCAATAGCCTTGACCGCACCACTTTGGGAATCACCAACTGGGAGACATTGGCTCTTGCTTTTTATCAAAAGTTTTTTCCACCGGAGAAAACTCAAACTTTGAGGAGCCAAATCACCGGATTCCGTCAACAAGCTCTTGAGAGCTTTTATGAGGCTTGGGAGAGGTATAAAGAGCTTCAAAGGCAATGCCCACATCATGGGCTAGACGATTGGTTTCTAGCAATAACATTCTACAATGGATGTTGTGCCGAGTCCCGAAGGATTCTTGATTCCGCCAACAATGGGCGGTTTGATCAAATTGACACCGATCTTGCTCATTCCACGATCGAATCTATGGCAATCCATGATGCCCAATATGTCAATTCCCGAGTTGTGCCATCTAAAGGTAAAGAAGAATCCTCTAACAACTCTGTTTTGCTAGCTCAAATTGCTTTGCTCCAACAACAATTGGCGGAAAGGGATGCTAGAGATTCCGTTCAACAAGTCAATGACATGTCCTCAACAAGCCAAATCGTTGTGTGTGAAGGTTGCGGAGGTGCGGGTCACTATGCCGCTCATTGCCAAGCTCCCATTGAAGAGGTAAATACCTTTTTAGCTTTAAGACAAAATGCACAAAATGTTTATCCACCGGGTACGTTCTCAAATACATATAACCCAAATTCAAGATTTCACCCGAATATGTCTTATAGAAACAACAATGTGCTAAATCCTCAACCACAACCCCCACCACAACAAAATGCCTATGTCCCTCAACAACAAAAGTATGTCCCTCCACCGGGGTATCAAAATTAACAAAGGCCCCCACAAAATAATTACCAACAAAATCCACCACAAAATAGCCAACAAAACAATCAAGGAAGTGGTAAGCTTGAGGGCATGATAGTCCAAATGCAAAAGGACTTGTTGGCTCAAATTCAAAAGTATGATCAAACTCATAGTGCCGCGGTCAAGTTGTTGGAACAACAAGTGGCTCAATTAGCCGCTTCTAATTCTCAAAGGAAGAATGGTCACCTACCTCCCCAAGGTGAGCAACCACATGAAACTGTTAATTCTATTTCCTTGAGAAGTGGTTCAAGCTATGATGGGCCATCCATGACTTTGGATGATGAGGTGGTTGTTAAAAAGGCTAAGCTTGGGGGAAATGACAAAAAGAAGGCTAGTGAATAGCCTATTGTTAAAGATCGTGTGCCATTTCCTCATCGATTGTTGATGCTAAAGAGGAAGAGCAAGCTTGATGCCAAAGATGTTGGGTCTCCTATGCCAAAAGAAAGTGATGAGGTGGTTGTTGAAGACATCTTTCCTAACGCTAAGGAGAAGGATGCAATTCCCAAGAAAGTGGATGACCCACTTGTTGTTGTTGAGAAAGTCAAGGAAGTGGAGGATGCTCCTCCAAAGAAAGATGTTGAAACAAAGATTCCGATAAAAGTCAAAGTGCCATTTCCTCATAGATTGGCAAAGCATCAAAAAGAATTCTCAATTCGGTAAATTCATAGAAGTTGTGAAGAATCTACAGGTAACCGTTCCTTTTACCGAATTAATCACTCAAATTCCATCTTACACTAAGTTCATGAAAGATATTTTAACTAAGAAGAGGACTTTTGATGAGGTTGAAACAATAGCTCTCACCGCCGAGGTGAGTGCTCTTTTGCAAAACAAGTCCCCTCCTAAGTTAAAAGATCCCGGTAACTTTTCTATTCCATGCACAATTGGCACCTACCAAATTGATAAAGCTTTATGCGATTTAGGTGCTAGTGTGAGTGTAATACATTACTCTATTTGTGCTAAGCTTAATATGGGAGTCTTAAAATGCACTAGTGTCACATTGCAAATGGCGGACTGTTCTTTAAAGCGACCTCTAGGTGTCTTAGAAGATGTTCCCGTCAAAGTTGGCAAGTTTTTCATACCCGTTGACTTCCTCATACTTGATATGGCCGAGGACTCACAAACCCCAATTATATTGGGTAGGCCATTTTTACGCACCGCGGGTGCGTTAATTGATGTTAAAAATGGGAGGTTGACATTGGAAGTAGGTGATGGCCGGGTTTCCTTTAGCAAAAACAACACCATTAGAAGCCCAATGTTACAAGAGTCTTGTTATTTATTTAGCATTGTGGACTCTTCTTATGCCTCCACTATGCTTGGATCCTCACTAATGGATCCGTTAGAGGACAATATGGGTGTTGTTTGCTTTGTAGGTGACGATGCTAAAGGCACTAATGCTAGGAGTGCCAAGAGGAAAAGGAAATTTTATTTGAACAATTTCAAATGGTTGTGGAATGCAAAGATAGCTATGAAATGGAGCTTGGTTGGTGGCAAGCTCAAGAACAAAACTTGAATCAAATAGCTTCTTACGTCGTGCCTGACGTTAAACCAGCGCTTTTTGGGAGGCAACCCAAGCTTTTTATTACTTTTATTTATTTTTGTTTTTAATTTTCTGCAATTTATTGTTTTTCGTAGATTAGTAATAAAATGCTCGACTTGATAATGTTCCTTTTTGTCTTTTATAGGTGAAAATGGAGAAAAGTGAATCTGGCACGCAGCCCCATGCAAGGACCCCGTTCGGGGACGTGGTTTTCGAGAAACAAGAGGGGAATTAAATCAACACGGAAAAGAGTCAAAATCCGAAGAGGAGGTCAACCCCGATCGGGGTTGGTGGCCCCGATCGGGGTCGTGGTTCCGTGAAATTTTGGCCTTTCTTTCTTATGCGGGTAAAGAGTGAATCATTTTATCATTCTTATAGAAACCCGATGGTACCTCCATTCTCTTTCTCTACCATTTTTCTTCACTATTTTTCACTTTAGTCACAAAGAAGCATTCTCCATCCCCCGAATTCATGCTAGCTTGGGGGAGGCTAGCAAGTCGAGTAAGTTTTAATTGCTTTGCATTTTACTCTAGATCTTGCATCCCATTAAACATAACCTCTAGTCCTTCTTGTTTTGTGCTTTGAGCCATTTTTATGGTTTGAGTGGGTGATTTGGATAGTTGGCACATTGAGGACAATGTGATGTTTAGCTTGGGGGGAGATATTGCATTTGCATATAGTGTAGTTGTATGTAGTGTAGAAAATTTGAAAAATTTTGAGAGAAATTTTTGCTTTGTGCTTGCTTGTTGCCTACTTTCCTCTTTGCTTATCCTAATAATTGCTTGTTGCTAATGATTTATTCTTTAATGATGGGATATTAGCTACATGGGGATGTCTTGACATAGTAGGTGGGAGATGAAGAATGAACCGAATAGGCTTGATCTTGACTAGTGGCAAGCTACAAAATGGTAAGGTAGAGCCTCTTTTTGACCGATGCATCCATATACGGTCTCTCTTAGGTGAGTGTAGGTGTCTCCTTATAATGTGTGTTTCATCAAAACGCACAAGTATGGTTCTCATGTCATTACTTAGTAAGCATGCATTCATTTGTTATAGCATTTTGGAGCCATTCACATGAATATAATTGTCTTCTTGACCCCTTCACAAACAATTTTCCCTAGCTACATTATAACTTGCCTACCTTGTTGAGCTAGTAGCTTGTTTGGTCTTGTTTGGGTGCTCAATTGGGATTTGTTTCAAAGTTTGAATATCATGTGATCTTGGTCTTAATGCTCTTGAAAAATGAGAAACGGAAAAAATGAAAGAAAAAAAGTGAAAAAGAAAAATGAGAATGAAAAAAAGATGAGAATGAAAAGAAAAAAAAGTAGAAAAAAAAAGAAAAAGCATGAAAATGAAAGAAGAAGTATGAATTGAAAAGAAAGAGAGAAGAAGAAGTTGATGTAAGAAATTCTCATACATTATTCATATATTTTGGAGAGTTTTCTTATGATTTGAATTGCAAATTGGTTTAGAATTGGGATTGAACATCCTTACAATTTGGTTGTTGCTAGCTTGACATTAGCTCCACAATCCATAATTCATTTGTTCTCCCTTCTTACCCATTACATATTGCCTTTTTCCTACCCACTTGGCTTCTTTATCATGCTTGCATTTGATTGTTTTGGCTTACTAGTTTTGATTGATTACCATATTAGATTGCGGCACATTTTTATAAGTCGAGGATAATTGAGTGTTCATTCACAAAATTGTCCTTTCACATAAAAAGAGTTTGAGCGCCCCGTGAGAGTCCATAAGTCAAAAGATCATGCAAGAGCTTAAAGGTTCATTTCAAGTTTTCCATGCTACGCCGTCATGTAAATCTCATCCATGTTTTGCTTTGTCCTTTGCCCATGTTGATTCGGGTTTTTAAATCATTTTGCATAGCTTGTTTGGATAGTGCAATTGATGGGATTTGGTTTCTTGCTTGAGGACAAGCAAGGGTTTAGCTTGGGGGAGTTTGATAAGTCCATTTTATATAGACTTTCATCCCCTATATTAGCTCCATTTTATTTGTTATTTAGCACTTATCATAGTGTCATAAGCTAATATTTGTTGTTCTAGTGTATTTGCTTATCTTAACATGTTTTTTGTAGGAATCTAAGCATTTAAAGGCTTTTTCCTATCATTTTATACACCAAGTTCACTAAGCTAATCAAGACCAAGTGTTGGACTAAGCATGGAGCATTGGATTGGGTTTAGCATGGAGAAATTGATGGATTAATATGAGTAATGCAAATGTTGCCAATAATCAAAGTCAAAGCCCAATGTTCAAGTCCAAGTCAAGGTGGAAAGCATAAGATTCCAACATACTTGATGCTTTTGGGGAGCTCTAAAGATGATAGATGGAGCATTTACCCGGGTGCATTAAGGGTCATTAATCACGCACTTAGGATTCCTCAAGAAATTAAGTGAGGAATTAAGAGAAATCACCGGAAACACACACGACCCGATCGGGCCGCAGTCATCTTGAATGTTTACGTTTCTTCTTCCTCTCCTATAAATAGGAGAGGTGTTCCAAGGTCTTAGGCATCTCATTTTGACGTCCAAGTTTACTTTACAATAGCCTTAAGCACTATATTTCTCTCATTTGTTTCCTCATTAGTTTTCAATATTGTTAAGTTTGTAGTTGTTAAACATTTGGTTATTTATATATTCAAGCATTTGGTTTCCGAGTTAGTTTTATCAAGCTCCTACTTTGGTAGTCTTTCTCTTATTTACATTTTGTATTTTGTTTATGAGTTTAGTATTAGTCTTTTACATTTCATCATTAGTATACAATTTCCACTTTAGTTATAATTCCTACAATATGCCTTATAATCTAAATATCATTTGCATTTCTTTTACAAACATGAGTAGCTAAATTCTCTAGTCTAAAGGCTAGGGGAGCCATGCAAAATCAAACATATAATATGATTAAATAAAGTTCATAATAATATTGATCAATTGCTTCCATCACATGTTTGCTTTGTTACGCTTAATCTTTGATTATCGGTCGTAGTCGTAGATTAAAACTTGTTTATTCGTTCTAAAGTCGAGAGGCACGGAATTGAATTAGACTAAGCATGTATGGTAGGACGACCTAGTCATGGACGAGAGTTTTTCTAGGACCCGGTCTATGGTTGATACTAATACCGTAAGGTGGGTATCTTTAAGCCTAAGTAATTGACAAGATTATTAGTATCAAGTTTATCATGTTCATATGTTTACCTTTGCATGAGTGACCCGAACCCTTTAGACTATCTTTTATCATATTATTTACATTGCAATTTTCATTAATCATCAAACCAAACAAACCAAACCCAAATCGTAATCGACCTTGATAAAAATCTACCCATATCAATTCACGACGTAATTCCCGTTTTCTTGTGTTCGACCCCTATTACTACATTAATTTGTGGCTAGGGAAATTATTTTTGCATAGGTACGCGATAAACCTATCAGACGCGTAAGTTTCAACGCCCCATCATGACAATGTCGGTCCTGAAAATGTTTCTGCCATGCAGCCTTAGTAAGGCCCTTACCAAAACCATCTCAACACGCATGAAGACACGAAAAAGGACAATGGTACCGCACAAGCTCAGGCACGAAAGGACCAAAAACCCAACACCCTTCCTCGCACACAATGGCGTTGAACAGCCGATGGCCACCAACACACTAACCACACCGATAGTGGTTGACAAGCAGCCCAAAAACCGCACAACCCGAACTCCAAACAGCAATCTGCAACACCCACTACCACCTGAACCCACGCACAAGGCGGCAGCAGCCGGACCACCGCAGCAAAAGAACCCAAACAGCGAGAAAAACAACCAAAACGCAAAGAAAAGAGAAACTTACCGGTGGAAGAACCCAAGGGCAGCGCTGTCAGCCACCACAACAATGACCGGCGACTTGAGGTTTGATGGCCAAAGGGTGGTGGCACCGTGGATCACAGAGCGCAGGCAAGCGATAGGAAACCGGAAAAGACAGCCGCCATACTCACAGAACTCCCACAAACACAACCAACCGCAGAACCACCAACAAAACCCACCCCTGACCGGCGACGTGAGGTCTAAAGGTCGTCGTGAAGTGGTGTTTGGTAGCCAACAGCAGCAGGACGTCGGAAAAGGCTGGCAATCGTGTGCCCTAATTCACGCAAAAACCAACACCGGCGAAACCCTATTGACCCAACACCGACAAACCCACAGCCGACGGAGTGAAGGGGCCAGCGCGAGAGGAAATACAGTGGTGGCAGAGGAGTGACTGACGGTGGTAGTAAAAAACGCGATGACGGCAGCAAAAACAAAAACACGCAAAAACCGTAACCGCGGATAACCTAACAACCGTACACCGACAAACCCACGTTCGCCGGCGAGAAGGGGCTGGCGTGAGTCAGGAAAGACGGTGATGGCAGTGGTTGACTGACGGCGGTGGCAGCAGCGTGTTGACAGCAGCAGTCGCACAAGTAGTCGCCTCTCCCTCCTCTCTCTCTCTATTATTATTATTATTATTATTATTATTATTATTATTATTATTATTATTATTATTATTATTATTATTATTATTATTATTATTATTATTATTATTATTATTATTATTATTATTATTATTATTATTATTATTATTATTATTATTATTATTATTATTATTATTATTATTATTATTATTATTATTATTATTATTATTATTATTATTATTATTATTATTATTATTATTATTATTATTATTATTATTATTATTATTATTATTATTATTATTATTATTATTATTATTATTATTATTATTATTATTATTATTATTATTATTATTATTATTATTATTATTATTATTACCCTAGTATATAAAGACTCCACCTCATTTACAAGAGGGGGGAGGGGAGGAATTACCTTACATTAGACTAGTTTATCTTACTCTCTCATATTGTAAGACAAGAAGATCTCCCTTTAATCTCCTTAATGAAAGTTGTAATTTTTCTTCCATATTAATTTATTCCTCTTTAGTTTATTCAAGTTCTTCAATTTTCAATAGTTTACATCTAGATTAGGGGTTGCAATTTGAAGGAGGAAGAAATCCATCCTTGTTATTCCAATCCAAGTATACATCTTTTGCAATTAAGTTGGTACAATTTCCCCCTTAATTTCATTTGTTTACATTTACTATCATTTAAGTTTTGTTTTGATTGTTTGTGGTTAATTTCTTCTCTTTGTTGTTGGATTTTCATTTCCCTCTCCTGTTCATCTTTTTATATTCACCATTGTTGTTTCTCATCCAAAGATTGAGTCTTTAGGTTATTGTGTTAAAGTTTGTGTCTTTTTGCTTTAATCCTTCTTCATCTTAACTTAATTAGTCTTTCCTCATAGATTTGTTGAATTATTGCATGATTAATTGTAGAATCCATTTTCCCATCATCTTCATGCTTAAAGAATCCGTCTTTAGCAATTATTTTGTCTTAATAACAATGATTAGTAAGTAATCCTTTAACTAGGACTTGATTAACCCCTACATGAGTAGCTCAATTGATTGATTTCCATTAAAGATAGTTGCCGGGGAGGATTAGTAAGGGTAGGCTAGAGGATTGTTTTGATAAATTGGTCATTTTTGGGTAGTGTTGGTTTGTGACTAATGTCTTATATTTGTAACCCCGCAAGTGCACGGTTGCCCATTGTAGTATTGCGAGGGTCGAACCCAAGAGACGATGAGTTTGGTACTAGGATTGGTTACTCGACTACTAGTTTAGTTCGGTCTAAGAGGGGGTGAAAAGAGTTCTATACTAATGGCTAAATGCAAACTAAAACAACAAGAAATTAATAAAGACTAAAACGATTATAAGATAACAATATTGTGGACAGCGGGGGCCCACAGGGGCGCTTGGGAGAGAAGAGAAACAAGCGTTTGCATTTTTGTTGGAGTCGCCACCAATTTTTATGGGAAATTGGAACCGTTCGAATACCTCGTGTCATGTCAAGACACAAAGTAGTGACATGAACACTAAGCAATCGTTACCCTTAGCATTCTATGTCTAGAATGACTCTCATGGATGCCAATGAACACGGATGTTCACAGAGATCTGGAGTAAGGGGTGAGGGTACGTATTAGGAAGCTCTTTTGATCGAACACCTAATCCCGCCCGCCTCGATAGCGGCCTCTACTAATGATTAGGGAAGTTATTCGTACTCGATATATCGTCGATTGTATGCATGCAATGCAACATCCAAGTTTTAATCCTAACATGTGAGAATTAATACTAAGTCGGTTAACACGTAATGTAACATGAAATTAATGTCGAAGTGGGATTTAATGCTCAATTACATGTGAAGGCATTCAAGCAATAGAAGAAATACAATAATTATAAATTACAATAATGAAAAATTACAATGATTACATCGGGTTTGGCAATTTATGTCGAAAATACCTTTAAAACGGAAAATTTGAGAAAAAGAACAAAAGAATACATGAACGAATTAACGAACAAATCAGCGTGATAATACGAATAATAGCTAGTTAATATGTAAACTAATTAAATTAAGTCAAGGCAGAAACGAAATTCAGGGACAGATTTCAACCCGGAACAGGCGCAACAGAGCTGCGTCCTTTGGAATAGGCGCGGCGATTCTTTGTCGTCATTCTGTTTCGACCGAATTTGGTGTGAAGTTTTAATTGCGTGTTGTTAATACTCATTAGCAAATCTAAAGATTGATTAGAATTATTTACTCGGATGGAAGTGATTTAAAAGGTTATTACATGCGATTAGGGTCATAGAAACAATAAAACATGGATGAGACGAAATTAAACGAATTAATTACAAGATTAATGATATTAATTACAAGCTAAACAAATTAAGCAAGCTAATTAGGATGAGTTAACGGCGAATTAACAATGAATATGATAATTGACAGATGAAAATATATCAAAGGTTGAATTCGTAAACTCAATATGAAAGAATTGAATTCCTACAACCCGGATTGAATTTAATGACGAAAACCCGCAAATATGAATTATAAGGGATTTAAGTCGGAATTAATGAACTAAACATGTGAATGAGTGATAAATAATATACATGAAATTATTAGACTATTATATCGAAGAATTAAAGAGAAACAATCGAAACAAATAAAAGACGAACGAATTATAGAGGACAAAGGAAGAAGAAAGGAAGCAGGAACTGCGGCAGCCTCACGAAGAGGCACAGCAGGAACTGCGCTCCTTCGAAGAGGCGCAGCAGTTGCTGCGTCATTTCTCGACGTCTGTCTACTGGAAATCCGTAAAAAGGGTTTTTAAAGAAGGTTTTATAAATCGGTTTTAAGAGGTATTTTCGACATAAACCTTACAATTGTGATACAAAAAGTAAAATACAATAAATAAAAGAGAAAATTACACACTCAGACTTACATGTTTGACGAAACGAGAAGGACTAAGATATCGATTAGTGATGCTCGACGCGAATGTAAAGAAAGTGCCCTCGTAAGAGGAAATTAAACAGATTGATTAAGTTGATTATTGTGGAGTTGGTCAAATTGGTCGGTCATGCAAACGAGGCTGGTACTCAGAAGGATCCGAGCTTACGTGGTCGAAAGATCAAACACGTAGGCGCCAAAAAGTAAGAACAAAGGTCTAGAATGCAAAGGGAGAAGAGAAGGGCGGACACTCGCGTGAGAAATATGAGGAGCGAAGGCTCCTATTTATACTAATCACGTGAAGGAAATAGGGTTTCGGAGAGTCTTTGGAAGTGAATCTCGGAAAGATATGAAAAAGATACGAAAACTACGCAGAATAGGACCTGGGAAGGGGCGCAGCAACCACTGCGTCTCTTGGAAGAGGCGCAACACCTGCTGCGTCTGTTCCCAAGTGGTTTCCTCCTGCGGAAGAAAGATTTCCGTGTTTAAGTTATGGAAGGACGGAATAATATGGTTTTCCTTAATATTTTATATGAATATTACGGGAAATTGTTTACCAAAGGATAAAGATTGTGAAATATTTATTAAAATAAGGAATAGAAATATCCGGAACATTCCAGAACATTCTGACTCGGGATTTAACAATTATCAGAAAATGAAGACGGTTTTAGACCCGGACTCCAAATGTACTCTAATTACTGTCAAAACGACCGTATCGGCACGTAGATGACAACTAAGAGGTAGACATTAGTGTTTGAGAAATCACTTGACGATAAACTTACGAACTGTCACAAATCGTTCCGCGTATCAAACATGCGGCCCAATCATCACCGGGTGGTTTGCGAGAGGTGCAGAAATGAGGTATCTACAGAGGCCCCACTTTGAATGAGGCTTGGACAAGGCGAAAGTCAAAGTATAGCCATCAGGTCAATCAAAGATTACAACCTGACGACTATAGCGACGCGAGGCGGCTCAAGGGGTCTGAACCAAGGACCTGTCGTCGGGAACATTTTAGAGCCTGTCGACTATCGGGGAGGGTCGTTTAAAGTCCATTAGACTACGTAAGGAGGCTCGCCAGCCATAAGAAGAAACCATACCTGATACTTCTTCCTGAGATGCTTCCGGAGGCGCACAGGAGCTAAGGGTAAGACCTAAAAGAGATATGAGGATTGCGCTAGGGTGTGGGGCCCTAAGGGAAGGCATCGGTGGGAAGGAGGACCGAATATAAGTTTAAACTAAAGGATAACTAAGGCTCGAGTGTAGGAACTCTACCGGTTTGGGAACCTATGGAGAACGACATTTTTATCGCGCTCTGAGGGGAAACAAGAACTATTGGAAGTAGCAGGACACAAAGGGAACCGCCGAGGAGAAAACTGCTTGGGTAGTCTTCAAGAAATAAGTAAGTAGCAGGACACAGGCGGGAACTACTGAGGAGAAATCTGCTTAACTAGACGTTAATCTCCATGTCTTGAGAGGGAAAGTCTATCCGCTTACTCTCGTTTGGGGAACATAATGAAGGCGTGTCGAAACACCTGTAAGGGAATATTTGCTCGTTGTGACAAGCAAAATCTTGGAAGCAACAAATAACGTGTGACAGTCTGTTGTTGGCTTGGAAATACGGGCCGGAACGAAAGATAATCGTAAAACGGACCAAAAAGATAAAATAGCATTTGGGAAGAGGCGCACCAAAGATGGGCCCACTAATAACGAACTCATAACGAATTTTTGAAAATCCGTAAGGAGGGAACACCAGGAAGAGGCGCAGCAAGAGCTGCGTCTCTTGGAAGAGGCGCAGCACCAGCTGCGTCTGTTCCCAAGGGTGTGTCTTCTGCGTAAAAACGCGATAAACAGAGGCATTATTTCATTTGTTCGAAACACAAATTCATCATTTTCTCTCTCAAATCTCAACCATTTCCGCCAAGGTTTGATCCAAAAGCTTGCATTAATCATGATTAATCGAGGTATGTGTCTCATTCTTGCATTAATCGTCCATATTTGCTCAATTTTTGGCCGAAAAAATTAGGGTTCATGACCCAATTAATCGAAAATTTGGGGCTTTTCCCCCAAATGCATTTGCTTTGTAAAATTGATATTAGAAATGGGTAGTTGGTAATATAAGGAACATAACCATGTATTTATTTCGAATTTTCGTCGAGTTTTGAGCATTTGAGTGAATTTGAGACGGTTTCACAGCTAAACCGTAAATCGCTTCGAAAATGGCTTTAGGATTGCCCATTTGCGATGAAACTTGATATTTGGGACCCTTGGATGATGGGTAAACATTATATTATCTCGGAATTTTGGTTTGTGACGGCTTTTTCAGGACACCTTTCTAAGGCATAATCGCCGTTATAACGAAATGCTGCCGAAATTTCGACTCGAACCCGGAACTAGGCTTCAACTTAGGCCTGACTTGACCCTAATTACTACATGAGTGATCGGGTTTGCGAGAATATGGGCAAGGATGGCAATAAAAGAGTGTTTTCAGGGCTTCCGAAGGATCGAAAATCCCTTAACCAAGGACTCCCATGGAGATAGACACTGCTGTTGTCGAGGAGGCTCTGGAGCAGGCCTTCACCGCTGCGGTGATGGCTGCTGGGGACGAGGTCCACGAGGAGGAGGCTGCTGAGGAGGAGGAGGCCCCGAGACGGGCCAACGTCGGACGAGGAGGTCGTCAGCTGAGAGGAGCTCCCGCGTGGGCTGAGACCTGGGAGAGTAGGCACTTGCTCTGGGCTGCAGAGGGTCACCTGTCCTACAGGACAGTGAAGAGTTTGGTAAATAGGAATTCACTACTTATCACTCATCTTCTTTCGTTTCATTTGCTCATATCTTTTCCACTTTTCATTCAAAACTAAAGATAGCTTTTTATTTCAAATCACAATAGGAGGCCGGGAACATCAGATCGTTCTCGGGCTACACGACAGCGATAGAGTGCTACGAGCGGCTGTCAGCGGAGGAGCGCGCCATGATCGAGCGTGGAGCGTTCAGTGCCTTGGTACATGTGACACCCTTAAATAACGCGATAATTAAACACGTAAAATCTAAAGAAAAACTGGTAGGATATGTTTGTAATTGGTTCAACTAGACAAAACCTGTAATTTTTAAAACTTTCCTAAACCATTCACAAACAATTCCAACTTAAGAGTGCCCAAAACCTGCAATTGCAAACCAACTAATTTACATAACCCAACTAAAGTTGCGAGGACATAGAGATACAAACCAAAATAGAAGAGGGAGACATATGTCCCTTTAAAAAAAATATACAAAACCAAAAGTTAAAAGGTTTACTATAAGAATAGCCAAACTAGGTCCAAGGTTCTCTTGCTCACTAGCTCGTCCGTGAACCCCAACTAAGCATTCATCAACCTGTCAATCGCATTTTATACAAACACGAAAGCCACAATTTAGTGGGGAGTAACTTCGAGTCCTCCCAGCCACAAAACGTCATATTTAATGTAACATGTAGTATAACATGTAAACAATATGATAAACAATGTAATTATCATGTATTCTAACCTATGACCCCTAAACTGACCAAACTAAACTATCATGTGAATGATATAACAAATAGTAAACCAAACTTTATCAATTGTAACCGGCTTACATCTCACCTATTACAATTCATAAAGTCACCATACAAGAAAGGGCAATATATCAAAGACAGGCATAAGTTCTTAGCACGGTCAATAGTCACTCTGTAACTCGAGTCTATACCACGAGGTAGGGAAGGTAATCGGACCGGTATCTTGGCTCAGCGGTTAATATTAATAAAACATGGCCAAGACACAACACAACCCTAGCCTAAAATCTGCGCAGACCTAGACATGCGGATACACACCACCGCACCCAAGACCCACAATTTTTCTAAAACAAAGTGAGTACCCTAAGGAGTCCACCAAAGGGTTGGCTAGTACTTAAGCTGACCACTTACTATCAAAATAAGTAACGAGGTCATGCCCCAACTTGGATATAAACCCACTAGTCAGGAACACAAAGGCTATTAAGCAGTGAACATATACTCGTCAGAGACTATAAAGACCTATCTATGACAAACACAACAACCTGCAAGAAAGTATTTAATACCAATATCATTTCTAGCAATATTAACAATATTAAAGGATTCAGGGAATCTAGGGCCATTTCTACAATATAAGACACTATTAAATTCAACCAACTATACATGTGAACTTAAAAACTTGATAAATGGCCTAAAACAAGAAAAAGGCCGATTATCCAATTCATATAAAATTTCATCCAACCGAATTTTTACCCGCAACCTGACCTGCGACAGTGCACGGGTTAAATTGCGGCCGACCAATCACTCAATTAATCGACATCGAATCATCAAAGGGACTACGGCTCGAGTTTTCAAGCACAATCATCAAAACATTACAATTATCGCTATAAAATTCATTTTGAGCCTAATCATACAATTTCATTTTCTAACCTATACTAACATGTGTAACTACCAATATAAACATAATTTTTACCTTTAACATAATTTTTACTACTAATATGATTTAATTCAAAAGTATACTCATATGTAACTTATACTAACTATAACATTAATGAACCCGAAATGACAAATATTGCATGAAAAACCGCGAAACAAGCAACGGGCTGACCCGGGCCAGCCATGGGCCTCCATGGGCCTCTTTGCCGCCACCCCTACTCCTCCATTTTTCCGTTTTTGTTCATTTTAACATCGTCTGAACATTAATTAATCGTTCCCAATACTAACATGTTAACTTAAACTATCAAAAGACATGTATTAGACATGCATGCAACCCATTTTAACATGTGAAAATTAACTACTCAAACAAAAATCACAAAAACATACAAAAATCAAAGAATGTGACGATTATTCGTCGAGTAGCTCGAAATATGTTACCTTAAGCAAGAAAATGAGCAATTAGCACCTTAAAAACCAAACCCTAACAAGCAACTAGCCGCTATCTTCGACAATATACGAGTCCCCAAACTCGTCCTCCAATTCTTCACCTAAATAAACAATAAAAACACAATAAATAAGTATAAATACCGAAATTTGCCAAAATTCGTCTTAAAACAACTTCAAGAAAACTGAAATTAAAATATACCAGGAGGTAGATCTCGACGAGAGGATTCCGGAAATATAAATTTCGTGAAAATCCGACAAGAAACGAAGAAATTATGGCGAAAACTAGCTTGAAAGGTAAGAAAAATGGTGTTTTTATCTTTTGGAATAGTTTAGAAGGTTGAAGGAGATGTGGTTGGTAAAAAAAATCAGAAAAAGGAAGGGGAAGGGGGAGGTGTCCGCGGGAAAGGAAAGGAAGAAAGGAAGGATCAGAAGGAGTCACCATACATAAGAAGGCTTGATGACCCTTTTTCATCGCATTGACAAACTTCATAGCAGAAATTAATTTAGTACCGGTTTGTCTTTTAACCATTTGATAAGACACACGGTGACCTGAAGGGCTTGTAAGAATTATTTTCTGGTCTCGACATTCAAATCGAGCATGATAAGTATGTAACCAATCCATGCCCAAAATGACATCAAATTCTTCAAGCGGAAATTGGAAAAGATTTGCTGGAAATATAGATCCCGCAATAGAAATAGGGACTTCCGGATAGATTTTAGAACAGGAAAAGACATCACCAGAGGGTAAGGATATAAATGTGCTTTCTTCATGTGATGATTCAAGTGACAACTTAGCGGAGAGTTTCATTGAAATAAAAGATAAAGAGGCACCCGTATCAAATAGTACCAAACAAGGAACATCAAAAATAGAAAATGTACCGGTAATGACATCAGGATGTGCCTCAGCTTCTGCTCGGCTCATGACAAAAATCCGGCCTTTCGGCCTCACTGGCCTCACTGGGGCGGCAGGAGTAGTAGGAGCCGTCACCTTCCTCTCCGGGCAAACATTAGCCTTGTGGCCCGGTTTGTTGCAAGAAAAGCATATGATAGGATCAACAAAGCATTTACCAGGATGTGCTGGTTTCTTGCAGTTATAGCACACTCGGTCTTTAGTACCTTTATTGTCATTAAGAGCTGAAGATTGACCACCCCGGTTAGCTTGCACATTAGAAACAAATCTCCTCTTGTTTGGGTCAGAGGGAGAAGAGATGAATCTAGGTGAAGGAGTAAAGGGCCTAGAAGATGGATATAAAGGCCTCTTGCCAAGATTAGAACTAGTTGCACGAGCTTCATTTTCAATCTCTTTCAATGAATTCTCAGCCCATAAAGCATCATTATAAATTGAAACAAAGCTAGTGGAGTCTCGGCGGACCATACTTTTGATTTTAGGAGAGAGCTTTTCAAGATAAAAGAAGGCTTTTTCGTTGTCATCCTTCACCAATCTAGTTGCATAATGAGCCAACTCATTGAATTTATCGGTGAAGGCCTGAACAGGAAGGCTTCCTTGCTTCAACTCCATGAATCCTTTCAACTTCTGCTGCTTAAGTTCTTGCGGATAGAATCGGGCTTCCACTAACTCCTTGAAACGTACCCAGTCAAATCCCGGTTCAGCTGAAACGGTAGGCCCAGTCATGGACCACCACCGATCTGCTTCTCGAACTAGGAAGTGAGAGGCTAGCTTCACTTTATGCTCCTCCTTAACATCATACAACGTAAAGCTTTTCTCCAACTCCCGAAACCACCCTGTAAGAGCAGCTGGATCAATCTCTCCACCATAAGTGGGAGTGTTGATTCGGGTTAATTGGTTAGCCACCCAAGTATAGGTGCCTGGAGTACCCTCAGCAGGCGGAGGAAGAGGAGCTTGTTGATTCTGTTGATTTTGTTGGTTTTGGAGAATTTGAGTAAGAACTAGTAAAAGAGCATCATCAATTCTTCTTGGCGGAGCCATCTTACAAAAGAGAAAATTAATTAGTACCTATCAATTAGCAATCACAAACAGACTACCACATAAAATCCTAAATCTACCCATCCTACCCATCTCTCAAGTTCATTATTTAAAGGTCAAGTGATTTTAAGTGGGGTGCACAAACGTGCGTCGGGAGCAACAAGCTCTGATACCAACTGTGACACCCTTAAATTTAGCGTTAACTAATTACGTAAATTCTTTGAATTATTTTTCAGGAATTACCTCCTGAACTTGCTTTAGAACTTCAAAAATTAGGAGTAAGCCTTGTAAAAAGGGGCTCTCATCATCTTGATGCCATGTCACCGTAACCGACTTCTACCGTGAGATCCGTGCTTGCCTTTCCGATGATCCTACTTTCAAATCCATTTGAGCTAAAATTCAACTTGGGCAAGCTAAAGATTGTAAGATTGATGATGATGGGTATCTTCGTTATCATGGTAGAATCTATGTTCCGAGTGCAGCTGATTTGAGAAAAAGAATTCTTGATGAAGCACACCTCTCTCCTTACTCCGTTCATCCGGGAGGTACCAAAATGTACAAAGATTTGAGATTGCAATTCTGGTGGCCTAGGATGAAGATTGAAGTTGTGGAGTATGTCAGTAAATGCCTCACCTGCCAGAAAGTAAAAGTAGAGCATCAAAAGCCCGGGGGTTTGCTTCAACCCTTGGATGTTCCTCTTTGGAAATGGGAGTCTATTTCCATGGATTTTGTGATGGCTTTACCCAGAACTTCCACTGGGAAGAATGCTATTTGGGTGGTTGTGGACCGATTGACTAAATGTGCTCGGTTTATTCCTATCAAAGAGACCTGGAGTTTAGAAGTTCTAGCTGGTGCCTATGTGAATGAAGTAGTGCGCTATCATGGGGTTCCTAAAGATATAGTTTCAGATCGAGACCCTCGATTTTGTTCTCGTTTCTGGACTGCATTACAGAGAGCCTTGGGTAGTAAACTACTGATGAGCACTGCTTTTCATACCGCCACTGATGGTCAAACTGAGAGAACAATTCAAACTTTAGATGATCTTCTTCGTGCCTGTGCTTTAGATTTCCAAACTTCTTGGGAGAAATGTTTACCTCTGGTTGAATTCTCTTACAACAACAGCTATCAAGCCTCCATTAAAATGGCACCATATGAAGCTCTGTATGGTAGAAAATGCCGTACTCCAGTCTGTTGGGATCAAATCCAAAATGTTCCAATGTTAGGACCTGATTTGGTGACCGAGTCCATTGAACAAGTTAAGATCATTCGGGAGCGGATGAAGGCCGCTCAGGACCGTCAAAAATCATATGCTGATGTCCGTCGTCGACCACTTTCCTTTGAGGTTGATGATCAAGTATTCCTTAAAGTATCACCTATGAAAGGGGTGAAACGGTTTGGCGTTAAAGGGAAGCTGAGCCCTAAATATATTGGACCTTTTCAGGTGATTGAAAATATTGGTCCTACTGCTTACCGTTTAGAATTGCCCCCAAATCTGAGCAAGGTTCACAATGTCTTCCATGTTTCTCAGTTGAGAAAGTACATTAGTGACCCTAGCCATATCATCCAAGAAGAGATTCTTGAATTGGAGCCTAACTTGGTGGTTGAAGAAAGGCCAATTCGAATTCTTGAAAAAGCCAATAAGCAACTTAGGAGCAAAGTTGTACCTCTAGTCCGAGTTCTTTGGCGTTGTGGAAATGTCGAAGAAGAGACTTGGGAAACTGAAGCTTCTATGTTAGCTAAATATCCTGAATTATTCTCGTAAGGTATTCCTTTTCTTACTCTTTTTCCGAGTTACTAAGCCGTGTTTAATCATAATTAGTAAAGATAGTATTCTTATTATAGAACTTTAAGCTAAAATTTTGAAAATGCTTTTATAATTTTTAATGGTTTTAACATTAGTGAATGTTAAATCTCGTTGTTGGTGACGTCCCAATAATGGGTTTCCTTATTTATTGGTGTAGAAATATTTTTATGTCTTGATATGAATGTGGATGTTCTTGTCTGATCAACGAGAGTATCACCGTTTCATTGAAAAGATACCTATATTTTCTTATAACTATATTATTAAGATGTTGTTTACTATAATTTCTCCTTCTAAGTTTCGAGGGCGAAACTTTTTAAAAGGAGGGGTGATTGTAACGCCCCGTAATTTCGGACCGTTAATATATCTCGGAAGTAATTTATTAATCAAGTAAAATTTGATATTAATGTATTTAAAGTAAAAATAATTCAAAGAATTTACGTAATTAGTTAACGCTAAATTTAAGGGTGTCACAGTACAGGCCTGGAGGGATATCGCGAAGAGGAAGCTGCGGGCTAACCTTAGCCTGGTCCGCGCTTTCTTGGACCGATTCTGGGATACGACTTCCACGTTTCACATGCCTTTCGGTGAGGTGGGAGTCACTCTGGAGGACTACGGCATGATTTCTGGTCTGCCGTGTGGGACCGAGGAGGTCGAGTGGCCGGAGACTGCCATAAGGGTGGACTCGGCCGAGGCGAGGAGGTTGATCGGCTGGAACTTGTCGCCAAAGGCTGTCACATTGCCGGGCTTGGTGCCCAGCTCCTACGTTCGAGATTACTTTGCGGGTAAGATCCTGGCGCTGGTGACGATTGATGGGAGAGAGACGGCTCCTCCTCCTTGTACAGCTAAGCAGAGGGCTCGTTTGTGGCTCTGGTGGTTTCTGTCTTTGATTTACCTCGGAGATAAGGGAGAGAGGCTGTCGACGAAGCTTCTTCCCTTCCTTTCTGACCTGAGCTCCCTAGGGCGTTGGGACTGGGTCGCTGCTGGCTTTGCGGTCCTCATTCGCTTCATGAGGGCCATGGTTCGTCCGGAGTTGATGGAGAAGGGGACTTCTCCTGGCGCTGTCGGACCTGGACTACTGCTGGAGGTATGAACCTTTATTGAGACTTAAAATCAACTCCCTTTCTTTATCCAGTCACGAAAGATCGTTATTGACTATCTTGTTTCACAGGCGTGGATGTACTCCTACTTCCCGGGCCTCTCGCCCAAGAGGACGGAGCCGCTGGAGAGGGCCTATCCCGTCGTGAGGGATTGGGTGATGTGTAGGACGAGGAGCAATTGTTTCTCTCACGGTGTCTACTGGGGGGACGTGAACGCTCTTCAGCTGGACAGCGTAAGCATCTTACTTATATTCATTTGCTTCTTCATTGTTTTTAATCGATCATAGGAATGATCTTTGTATGTCTTGTCACAGTGGGTGCCCAGATCTTGGGCGGAGTACGCTGGAGCGCCTCCTTTTGTGGCTGAGGTCCTTCGACCCAGGAGCTCGAGCCGGCTACTGCTGAGGACGTCGATGGGTCCTGTGTGGTACTTGGGCGAGCGTTTGGCTCGTCAGTGCTCTCGGGACGTGTTAACGGTTCCCGTCGATCCTCCTAAGACGATGTTCCGGGAGCCTTCTGAGGCAGAGAGGGAGGCCAACTTGGCTGGTGTTGGTGGTGACGCCCTCCTCCTTCCTGGCGAGGACTACTCGGCGTTCCTCTACGGGAGGTTGGCGTACTGGCCGGTTGTGGTGAGCACATTTTCTCTCCTTTATTCTTGATTTTCAAAACTACGATGAAAGATCATCGATTAATGAGAAATATTTGACCTTGCAGGAGGTCGAGGCGGCGGGCATCGAGCCCCCAGAGTACCCCGAGACCCTCGAGTACACTGACGCGACCTGGAGGACGACGCTCTCCGAGCTACGTGACTTTGACGTGACTGTGAGGGATGCTGGCTTGGACGACTGGCAGGATCTGATTCGGAGGGTGAGCCTCTGATTTGTATAATTTTTTGTGTAAGAACACGTTTGATTGAACTTTATTCAATTTATTGAGAACTTTCTTTTTTTTTTTTGAAAATGCGGGTTGCGCCGTCTCGATTCGTGGCGCTATGGAGGGTGGCCAACCGGCCGCGAGCTCGCCGTCGAGGCACTTGTCATTTGTCGAGGTCGTCGGTATGAACCTTGTGCCTATTTCATTTTTGAATTTCGATTTTCCAACTTTTCTTGTATTTGATTGACATGAGCTAATTTTGACGTTTACAGGAGGACCGTGGGCTGGAGCGAGAGTTGGCTCAGTATCGGGAGGAGACATCTCGCTTGTTGAGAGAGTTCGAGGTTCGAGATGCCGAGATTGCTGCTCTTGCGGCAAGGGTTGTGGAGCTGGAGGGCGACCAGCAGTAGTTTTGCTTAGTTTTTCTTTGTTTCTTGCACATTTGTACATTTTGGACCTTTATTTTGATCATTTCGGACTTTGTTTGGGACGAGAGCCCCCAGTTTGTTGTACATTTCCCTTTTTGAGTTGTATATATGACGGCCGAGTGCCTTTCTTTCTGCCGGGTTGTGTTGCTTGTACCGCAGTTAGCTTTGAACAGTTTGGTAGATGACGGTTTACGCCGTCATGCTGCCGAAATTTACATAGAAATCACGCAGAACATACATTTGTATATACACATGGCCTGAATTAGCGCAAAACGAAAGACTCAAAAGAATGCAAAAATGCAAAAATTTTGCCGGAAATGACCGGACGGTAGGGAGGGTTACCCCTAAAAAAAGAGAAAAAATAGAAATCTATAAGTTAGAAATGTAGAAATGAAATTAAGAAATGAAATTAATATATAAATGTTGAAATTCAGTAAATTGAAAGTTATTTCCTAAAATAAACGAATTAAATGAGAATTATAAAAAATAAATGAATTAAAATAAAAATTATAAAAATAAATGAACTAAAATGAAAATTATAAAAATAAATGAACTAAAAAGAAAATTATTTCCTAAAATGAAAAAGGTGCAGTTGTGGAGAAATGGCGAGAATGTTGATGTCGCCTCAAAGTGCGTGCCCCCGGAATATGGAAACATGGAATATGGTAAATCCCACGCATTTACCAAAATAATATCCCGTAAGAACAAGAAATTATTCGTCACGGAATTAGGAAAGATCCAACGCGGAAAATCACAGAAATCAAGCTAAGGAAGAGGCGCAGCATGAGCTGCGTCCCTTTGAAGTGGCGCAGCAGGTGCTGCGCCTGTTCCCAAGGTGTTCCGTTCTGGCAGATTTTTGGAAACAGAAATTAGTATTAATAGAGACGTCGATAGAGCTTTTATTCACATAATTCTTCCGTCTTTATTACATAAAATTCTCAAAATAATCTCTCATCATGAATACTTTGGAGATTCGCCTAAAAGAATGGACCAACGAATTTTCAAACATGGAGAAATATGATATGGGTGCCTATAATCTTGGATCGTTGTTGAGTTTGAAGCTAATCAAGGTTGTCAAACCATTCTTGGATGTTTGTCTTGATTATTGGGACCCGAATTATCACGTTTTTGCGTTCCCTGGAGGCGATATTTGCCCATTTCCTGAAGAAATTGCCGCGATTGGTGGGTGGGACCCCGAACACTTGCCTGCCATTCCTTCTACTACGCAAGGGTACAAGAGCAAATTTAGAGATTTGCTGGGATTGACTAGACTTGAGGTGAACCGTCTAGTGACCTCGAAAGGAGTGCGAATGTTGGATTTCATAGACCGATTCATAAATAGGGCCGACCCCACCGTTTCTTATGTTGCTAGGCGAAGGGCTTTTGGGTTTTGCCTGTTGCATGTGTATGTCTTCCAAGGGCATGTTGATGAAGACTTGAGAGGTGATCCCCGTCTTCTGGGCCTTGTTGAGCAAATGGAGCTGCGCAGGAGCCCAGCTTGTTTATGCTTAGGAGAGATCTTGTTGGGCTTGGATAATAGAAAAGCCAACCGTGACCACCGTATTTGGGAAGTCCCGTCATTCTACAGGTAAAAGAACATTTTCTTTTTTTTTTTCTTCTTTTTTTTCTTTTCATTTTTTTCGTTTTTTTTTTGCTTCTTGTCGCTTTTTTTCTTTTTGTTTTTTTTCTTTTTTTTTTGATGTCTAATACCTGCTTTTGGTAGGTTTGGCTTATGGAACGGTTTCGATTGATCGAGCCCCCAGTTCACGTTCCTTCTTATCATGCCCGCTCGATCGCAATGAGGACAAGGTTGTACATGGTGGACTTCACTCGAGTCTGTGATTACTGGAAGAATAAATTGAAGAGTGATGATGGTCCTTTGATTAGGTGGGTCGTACCGTGGTGGCACCTCAAATCTGTCACTGGAGTGTCTTCTTTGGATCCTACTCGATCCGTGCACATTCCTGGCTTGGAATTCATGGTGTGCATCTTCCCCGAAAGGCTGATGAGACAAATTGGAATGAAGCAGATGATCCCGAAGCTTGATACCGTTCCACAGACTGCCATGGCGCTTACTACTGATAGCCGGAGGGAGTGGGCCATTAAATGGGCCCAAAGAAACATGTGGTTCTTGAACTTCTCTGCTAATGCCTTATGGGTGTCGGATTCTTATCTACGATGGAGGAGAGCTACTACTCCGGAAGAACACGAGAAATTGAGGAAGCGCGAGCCTGTGGATTACAAGGTGCGCAAGGTGGAAAAGGAGAAAGAGAAGCATCTGACAGAAGGGGAAGAAGAAGCCGGGCTTCGAGTTGTTCATCCTTCGAAGAAACCGAAGATCTCTCCTGTCGTGGAAATGGTGGTTGGCAAAAATGGGAAGTCGAGGCCTCGAGAAATACCGTTGGTGATTAGGTCCGAAGTGGCGCAAGAGCGTCCGGCTCGAGGTCGTGACAAGAAATATGACAAGAATGACAAGGGCAAAGGGAAGATGGAAGAATAGCCCAAGTCTTTTTATTATTATTTATTATTATTATTATTGTTGTAATAAAAGGTGGGGTTTTTAGAATCCTAGACTCTTTTATTTTTATTATGTAGCGTATTATTAGTATTTAGAAGAAATGAATGGAATAAAAAAAGGTTAAATGGTTATGAAACCGTTATGATTTTCTATTTATTATTCTTGTCGAATTCCAAATGCAATGCAAATGGCCTTCTATCTACATTTTTAGGATAATGGGTTGTATCCCGTGAAGGATTGCCTACGTATTCATTTAGAAAATGAAATCAAACCTTTGCGCGTAGTTCAAGTAAATGTAAAAGAATAATTGTTCTAAGCAAGAGCTTGTAATGAACCTAGAAAATAAGCATGAGCTTTTGCTTACTCTGAAGGTGCAAATTTAGTTTATTCGATGATGTGAGGATGACAAATTTGTCAAAAGGCAAGAGCAGAGTGACATTGGCTATGTTTTGGCCTGGCCAGGGGCCGGTTTATTTAGTGCCACAAGAGCGACACGTGAGGTTACGCGAGGCGCGTTTTTTTATCCCTGTTCTAGGCATAGTACCGTTTCAATTGGTCAAGGTTTGTCGGGTTGGAAAACTCATTCCCATCTAGGTCTGTAATTCTAACCGCGCCCCCCAGAAGTATGGATTTGACTAAAAAAGGTCCGGCCCAATTAGGTTTGAATTTTCCCCGTGGGTCGACAGGTAAAAGAGCTATAAACGATTTGAGCACTAAGTCTCCTTCCTTGATGTTTCTGGGCTTAACCCTTTTGTTGAAAGCTCGTTTGATACGTGCTTGGTATGTTTGGACATTATGCAAGGCGCGTAGCCTACGTTCATCCAGGAGGATGAGTTCTTCGTATCTATCCCTCTCCAATCGGCTTCTGGGATTTGACTTTCGAGTAAAATACGCAAGGAGGGTATCTCTAGCTCGACTGGTTGTACAGCCTCCATGCCGTAGGTCAAATAGAAAGGAGTAGCCCCAGTGGGCGTCCTAACAGATGTACGATATCCCCACAGAGCAAAGGGTATCTTGCTTGGCCAATCTCGATAGTTGTCAATCATTTTCTTGAGAATTGTGACAACGTTCTTGTTCTGCCGCTCTACCGCGCCATTAGTTTGTGGTCTATAGGGCGAAGAGTGGTGATGCCTAATTTTGTACTTGGCTAGCAATTGCTCAGTATCAGCTTGGAAATGGGATCCATTATCACTAATGATCTCATGTGGGCAGCCATATCGACAGATGATGTTATTTTGTATCAACTTTGCCACATTTTTTGCCGTGAGACTAGTGTAGGAAGCCGCTTCTACCCACTTGGTAAAATAGTCAATTGCCACTAGGATGAAACAGTGACCTCCTGTTCCGGCTGGGGTTATCTTCCCGATTATGTCAATTCCCCAGGCAGAAAACGGCCAAGGAGACGTCATCGTATAGAGCAATGAAGGAGGGACGTGTTGTACATTCCCGAAGATTTGGTAATTGTGGCAATGTCTTACATATTTGATGCAATCGGATTCCATTGTGGTCCAATAGTACCCCAAACGTGTGATTTTCTTTGCCATCATGGGCCCACTCATGTGAGGACCGCATTCTCCATCATGGACTTCTTCCATCACCTTCCGCGCCTGTGAATGATCTAGGCAACGTAAGATTACACCAAGAGGTGTTCTTTTGTATAACTATCCTTGCATGAGAACGTATTGGGAGGCGAGTAGGCGTATAGCACGTTGTCCCCTCTTGTCCATATCTTGTGGATAGGTACCATTGAGCTTGAAATTCAGGATTGCTTGGAACCATGGTTCCTGTGCGATTTCCTCTTCATCGGTGATTTGATGCACATAAGCTGGCTTCGACCGTCGTGCGATGCATAAAGGCATTTTTATCATGTCATCTGGCATATTAATCAAATATGCGAGTTTTGCAAGAGCATCTGCAAATTGATTTTCTTCTCGAGGTAGGTGTAGATAGGTCACGTGATCAAAGAATTGGGCAACTTGGTCTATTCTAGCCTGATAAGGTGCTAGGCTTTCGCTTCAAATCTTCCAAGACCCTGTAATTTGGTTGATGATTAGGGACGAATCCCCATGTACTCGGAGGTTTTTAATGCCTAAGCTCACTGCCGCTTGCAATCCAATTAGACAAGCTTCGTATTCTGCAGCGTTATTTGTCACCTCGAAGTCGAGTTTGACAGAGATTGGTGTATGCTCGCCTTCAGGAGAAATGTGCAACACTCCTATTCCAAATCCTTTTAAGTTTGATGCTCCACCGAAGTAAAGGTCTCAGGAGTCTACATCAGTTTGGAGTATATCCTCGTCTGGAAGTGACCAAGTATCTATTGTTTGTGCATCATCGATGGGATTTTCTGCAAAGAATTCGGCAACAGCGCGACCTTTTATAACTTTCAGAGGCACGTATTTGAGATCGAATTCTGAGAGCATCAAAGTCCATCTTGCTAGACGTCCGTTGAGGACGGGTTTTTCGAAGAGGTATTTGACTGGATCTATTTTGGAGTATATTTTGACGGAGTAGCTAAGCATGTAATGGCGTAGCTTCTTCGTTGCCCACACAAGAGCGAGGCATGTCTTTTCGAGTTGTGAATATTTGCACTCGTACTCAGTATTGTCCACCAATATGTCGATATGTGGTAGAGGGAAATCATCTTTAGGACTTGCTTTGTTTAGATCCCTAAAATCAACACAAACACGGATTCTCCCATCCTTTTTGGGTACAGGTACTATGTTGGCTACCCAGTCAGAATACTCGAAAACTTTGATGAACCCGGCCTTGAATTGCTTATCAACTTCTTCCTTAATCTTGAGAGCCCATTCCGTTCTCATTCGGCGAAGCTTCTGTTTCACAGGTTTGAAACCTGGCTTTATCGGAATTCTATGCTCGACGATATCCCTGTCGATCCCTGGCATGTCTTTGTAGGACCAAGCGAAAACGTCTTTGAACTCGTTTAGAAGGTCTATGAAATCGGCCCTTTCGGTAGAGCTCAAGGTAGTCCATATCCTAAGTTCTTGGGGTTCTAGTTCGGTTCCTACATTGATGGGTTCGGTGTCTTCTATTACTGGCCCCCCTTCCCCTTCTTGTAGTATTTCTTTGGCTACGTAGGGAGGTATTTCGGTTGAGTCTGGGTCTTGGTCATCCTCAGTATCATCGTAAACAGAATTGCACTCAAGATAACACGAAGAGTAAGCAGAACCTGATTTATTCATATTAAAGTATGAGAAAAGTTGAAACAAAGAAGCCATCTGATCTGTGGTCAGTGGCGGAAAAGGGACAGTGGTTGAGACATTTCCTGAACTACTGTTACTACTCGAGGCTATGCTAGGAGAAACAAAGGGAATGGGGATGACGACAGGAGGAGACTCCCTAGTGACTTCTCTACACTCCGACTCTGACTCCGACTCCGACTCGAACTCATCGTCTTCCTCGGTTCTCTTTGAATATCTCTCCTTCTCCAGTGGTGAGCTTGAAGAGTCTTCCTTGATTGTTGGTCCACTTGATTGATTTTCTCCATCATTTCTGTTGATTTGCGTTTGTTTTTGTGATTAACGCGGTAGGGTTGAAGTGATCGTCTTGAAGTATCATGGTAATGATCTCATCCTGTGCGGCTCTAAGAAATCGATCTTCTCCGAACAACAAAATAACAGCTTGTTCATCTAAGCAAGGTGCTTGACGGGCTTTGACGGTAGGAACCGTTTCTGGAGGAATGAAGTAGTAATCGTGAAAGATCTCGATTCCGGCTAGCTTCCTCTCGAGATACTGCCAAGGCTCGGGAAATCCGTGAAAGAGTTCCAGGCTTCCTTCCTTAACAAAGTACCCATTTAGGGTAGGGAGATAGGGTCGCATTTGGACTCCTGTGTACTTACGGTTTTGAACTTGAGCAAGCTTCTTGAGAACCTCCTCTTTAGTGGGTTTGTACCCTAGTCCAAGTGGTATTCTTTTTGAGTTGCCCTCCTTATATGGTGCGAAGGTATTTCTTCGGGTAGGGTTCAAAGGCATTCCAGGGAAGTATCCCTGGGTTTTGAGTATGTGGTTGACCACCAAGTTTGAGTAGGGATCGTAGTATAAGGGTGCCAATTCACTTTCTATGACGCTTACACTTTGGAAGCCCCCAAGCTCATATACTGGATCCGCGATGACTTGATTATTAGACTTCTTTTCGATTATTGTTTTGATGGGTGACGAAGTGATCGTCACTACTTTGCCATTTAGTGGAATCTTGATCTTTTGATGAAGGGTGGATGTCACTGCTTTGGAAGCGTGAATCCAAGGTCTTCCTAGAAGTATGTTGAAGGAAGCTTCGATGTCCACTATTTCGAAGTTAACCTTTCGCTCAATTGGCCCTGTGGCTATGATTAGGTTAACGAGTCCTACTACCTTTCGTCGTGTACCATCATACGCGCGGACACCTTGATTGGTAGGGGTCCAATCTGACTCTTTCATGCCCAACTTGTATGCTGTTTTGAGGGGTATGACGTTGACCGCAGAGCCATCATCTACCAAGGTCATTGGCACATTCTTTTTTAGACAAATGACAGTGATGTAGAGAGGCAAGTTGTGACTATCGCCGAAAGGTGGCAAATCTTCGTCTGAGAAAGTAATAGGATTACTTAACATTGGTGATTCTTGGACATCTTCGGGTGTCGAGTTATGTGCTACATTTAGCTTGGCCAAAGCTTGCAGTAAAGCTTGGCGATGTGGGAATGAGCTTGCTACTAATTGCCAGACTGAAAGATCAGCCTTTGTCTTCTGTAATTGCTTGAGCAAATGATCGGTGGGGTCATCTTCGTTATCATTTGGTGTGACAACGTTGGTTGGACAATTTTGAGTAGTGCTTTGATATGGACGCCCCGAACGAGTTAGGTGGTCCACATCTTGGTTTTCACCATTTTGGACTATTTCCTTGACTAGGGAGTTTTCAGTGAGATACTCGTCCTCATCATCATCGGCCCAAACTCCATTGATTGTAGCTAGTTCTCTCATTCTCATGATCTCGTCTTCTAGTCGTGTGATTTGGTCGACTAACTTATCAACCACGGCAACTATTTCTTGCATAGTAGCATTTTGAGAGAAGATCAGTGGCACATGCTCCTTTGTGTTGGGATTACCTAAAGTTGTCATCACATTTTCTAGTTCCCAAACTTGCCTATCCACACTCTTTGCCCATGTGATGAAGTCGGAAATGGTAGGGGAGATAGTAGAGTAGAACCCTTCATTCTCGATTGCATAGATTTCATCTTCAACTGGAGAAATGAGGTGTGAATAATCTAAGGTAGATTCGTCACTTGTAATCACTAGAACTCCAAGAGGATTCTGAGTGTTGTTGGGTTTACCTCCCGGTGGTATTGGTAATCGACCATCTTCAATCATGTCTTGAAGAACATTTTTCAATTTGTAGCATTTTTCTGTGTCATGCCTCTTGCCTCTATGGTATTCACAGTACGAGTTCTCGGGACTTCCTTTCGGGTTCGGGAGTAGGTCCAATAGGTTGGAGTTTGCCTTGTTTCATTAACCTTTTTAGAGCGTTGGCGTAAGTATCCCCAAGATTTGTGAATTTCCTTGGTGGGGTACTTTTCTTGGATGGCTCGAGAAGGTTAACCTCATCGGTCTTGCTAACGAAGCCGTATGAATGACTTGTTGAGCCTTGGTATCCACGACCTACCGTTTTGGACAAGAGTCCTTTACGGATGTCATCTTCAATCCTTGTTCCCAATACGGTTAAGTCTTTGAAACTTTTGATGTTTTGGTATCTCAAGTGGTTGGCATAGATGGGTTTCAGGTTGTCCACGAATTTTTCCACAAGGGTAACCTTGTCTGGGCGTTCAACTAGTTGAGTACTAGTCTTCCTCCACCTACTCAGGAAGTCGGTGAAACCTTCTTTGTCATTTTGGGTAAGAACCTCTAGAGTGCACATGTTAACTTGGATCTCAGCATTATCCGCATATTGCTTAGCAAACTCGATCGCGGCATCCTCCCAAGTAGCGATCTTCTTATGATCTAGGGAGTAGAACCATTGCTTTGGGATAGTGTCAAGAGATGAAAGAAAGATCCTTAAGAACATCTCGGGTTTGATGCCTTTGATAGACATGTAATCCTTGAAAGCACGGATGTGGTTCAAAGGGTTCTCATGACCCTTGAATTTAGGGATATCCGTCATGTTGAAGTTGGTTGGTAATTTGGCATCGACGGCCTCGTACTTGCGATTATTCTCCCTATAAATGTCATCCCCTTTAAGGTACATCAATTGCTCCTCTAAGTATTGGAGTCTTTTCTCAGCTACAGTCATTCCCATGAGAGGATTTTCGTCCCTGGATTCATCCGCATAGTCACCTACTACTTCACTTTCATGAGGAGGCAATCTCCCCTCTACGGCGTAGATCCGGCCCTCGATGGTCTCAAGGCGATCATGAACTTGGTCTTGGGTAACTTGGATTTGGGCTAGCGCGGCTAGGATTTGATCATTACCATCTTGAAGTTGGTGGAGGTTTGTTTCGCTGGTTCCAGGCATCTTGAAACTGGATAAGAGATCGATGACGAATCAAAACACGATCGACCATTCTACACACTTGCTAAAAGAAGAAAAGTTTTGACTCGTGAAGTGGGTGTGTGCCACTTGTGTTGAGTGAGTTTTGAAGAAAGGATAAAGTTTTGAAAATGTATATCCTAGTCAACCGTAATGTAGTTGTAGGAGTGGACTCAAAGTGAGGTTTTGAAATGGGCTTGAGCCCGGATTTTGACTCGACAAACGGACAGAGTTTAGACTGAGTTTTGCGCTAATCAAATGGCCTTTTCGAAATTTTGATTAAGAAAGGGGTTTTGATTTTTGAAAAATGGTTTTGTTTAGAAATGGTGATCATGAAAGGTACAAACATTTATACAAGCATTATAACGGGATGCTGAGTGCATTTAAAAGGGTTTTGGTTTAAAGGGTGGGTTGCCATACCGAACCATCAAACCCGAAGTCTGTGGAGAGGCTCGTACCAAACAAGAGTAAGGCTGATTCCTAGTCCATTTCCTCAAGTAGTGAAGGCCCTTGATACAAACAAGAGTAAGCATCATGGTATGGATGACGTCAATCAATATCCATCCTTAGGCCCAAATAAGAATTAGGACCGTTCAGACAGGACGATTGGTCGAATGGGTTGGGTTGGGCCTAAGAAGGCTGAATAAACGATCTAGGAAGACCGAGTTATGAAAACCGACAATTGTCTTGTACAAACTATTCCCTAACCGTGTTCAAGTTTCACCCTTGGCTACACGTAAGTGTATTATCCCCAGCGGAGTCGCCAAACTGTGGACAGCGGGGGGCCCACGGGGGTGCTTGGGAGAGAAGAGAAACAAGCATTTGCATTTTTGTTGGAGTCGCCACCAATTTTTATGGGAAATTGGAACCGTTCGAATACCTCGTGTCATGTCAAGACACAAAGTAGTGACATGAACACTAAGCAATCGTTACCCTTAGCATTCTATGTCTAGAATGACTCTCGTGGATGCCAATGAACACGGATGTTCACAGAGATCTGCAGTAAGGGGTGAGGGTACGTATTAGGAAGCTCTTTTGATCGAACACCTAATCCCGCCCGCCTCGATAGCGGCCTCTACTAATGATTAGGGAAGTTATTCGTACTCGATATATCGTCGATTGTATGCATGCAATGCAACATCCAAGTTTTAATCCTAACATGTGAGAATTAATACTAAGTCGGTTAACACGTAATGTAACATGAAATTAATGTCGAAGTGGGATTTAATGCTCAATTACATGTGAAGGCATTCAAGCAATAGAAGAAATACAATAATTATAAATTACAATAATGAAAAATTACAATGATTACATCGGGTTTGGCGATTTATGTCGAAAATACCTTTAAAACGAAAAATTTGAGAAAAAGAACAAAAGAATACAAGAACGAATTAACGAACAAATCAGCGTGATAATACGAATAATAGCTAGTTAATATGTAAACTAATTAAATTAAGTCAAGGCAGAAACAGAATTCAGGGACAGAATTCAACCCGGAACAGGCGCAGCAGAGCTGCGTCCTTTGGAATAGGCGCAGCAGTTGCTGCGTCTGTTCCTGGCCTGAATTCTGGCTGTGAAGCCGGAATTGGGTGTTGTTAATACTCATTAGCAAATCTAAAGATTGATTAGAATTATTTACTCGGATGGAAGTGATTTAAAAGGTTATTACATGCGATTAGGGTCATAGAAACAATAAAACATGGATGAGACGAAATTAAACGAATTAATTACAAGATTAATGATATTAATTACAAGCTAAACAAATTAAACAAGCTAATTAGGATGATTTAACGGCGAATTAACAATGAATATGATAATTGACAGATGAAAATATATCAAAGGTTGAATTCCAGAAACTCAATATGAAAGAATTGAATTCCTACAACCCGGATTGAATTTAATGACGAAAACCCGCAAATATGAATTATAAGGGATTTAAGTCGGAATTAATGAACTAAACATGTGAATGAGTGATAAATAATATACATGAAATTATTAGACTATTATATCGAAGAATTAAAGAGAAACAATCGAAACAAATAAAAGACGAACGAATTACAGAGGACGAAGGAAGAAGAAAGGAAGCAGGAACTGCGGAAGCCTCACGAAGAGGCGCAGCAGGAACTGCGCTCCTTCGAAGAGGCGCATCAGTTGCTGCGTCCTTTCTCGACGTCTGTCTACTGGAAATCCGTAAAAAGGGTTTTTAAAGAAGGTTTTATAAATCGGTTTTAAGAGGTATTTTCGACATAAACCTTACAATTGTGATACAAAAAGTAAAATACAATAAATAAAAGAGGAAATTACACCCTCAGACTTACATGTTTGACGAAACGAGAAGGACTAAGATATCGATTAGTGATGCTCGACGCGAATGTAAAGAAAGTGCCCTCGTAAGAGGAAATTAAACAGATTGATTAAGTTGATTATTGTGGAGTTGGTCAAATTGGTCGGTCATGCAAACGAGGCTGGTACTCAGAAGGATCCGAGCTTACGTGGTCGAAAGATCAAACACGTAGGCGCCAAAAAGTAAGAACAAAGGTCTAGAATGCAAAGGGAGAAGAGAAGGGCGGACACTCGCGTGATAAATATGAGGAGCAAAGGCTCCTATTTATACTAATCACGTGAAGGAAATAGGGTTTCAGAGAGTCTTTGGAAGTGAATCTCGGAAAGATATGAAAAAGATACGAAAACTACGCAGAATAGGACCTGTGAAGGGGCGCAGCAACCACTGCGTCTCTTGGAAGAGGCGCAGCACCTGCTGCGTCTGTTACCAAGTGGTTTCCTCCCGCGGAAGAAAGATTTCCGTGTTTAAGTTATGGAAGGACGGAATAATATGGTTTTCCTTAATATTTTATATGAATATTACGGGAAATTGTTTACCAAAGGATAAAGATTGTGAAATATTTATTAAAATAAGGAATAGAAATATCCGGAACATTCCAGAACATTCTGACTCGGGATTTAACAATTATCAGAAAATGAAGACGGTTTTAGAACCGGACTCCAAATGTACTCTAATTACTGTCAAAACGACCGTATCGGCACGTAGATGACAACTAAGAGGTAGACATTAGTGTTTGAGCAATCACTTGACGATAAACTTACGAACTGTCTCAAATCGTTCCGCGTATCAAACATGCGGCCCAATCATCACCAGGTGGTTTGTGGGAGGTGCAGAAATGAGGTATCCACAAATATTAGGAAACTAGGACGATCGAGTTCACCCAAATAGCAAGGAGGGGGATATAGGCATGAATTAGTAGTTATCTAGGCTATCACAACAAGTAGATTTAATCTCACGATTTAAACTCTACTCTCAAGTTAAGATTAATCGACTTACTCATTCAATCAACCTAACTCATACTTGTTATCAAATCCTAGTTGCTAATCAAGTTACTCACTCAATTAGTGGATGGATTGTTAGTAGAATTACTCAACTTACTCATTTGGGCAATTCATCAAACACTTTATGGGCATAACAAGTGATGCATGTAAACAACCAAAGAATTACTACTAATCCATGCCAAAACCCCTTCCTTAATGCTACAAAGGATCCCCCTTCATCCTAGCAAGACACTACTCACTCATGGGAATTTAAACAACCACAAAAGATGAAGAATTTAACATAGAACAACAAAGAGGAAACATGGTTGCAATTACTATCAATTATACTAGTTAAAATGTAAAGAAATGAACCATAAACAAAAGTAAAGAAGGATTATACCAAACATAAGGCAAAGTTGCAATCTTTGAATAGATGGAAGAACAAACTTCAATGAATTCCAGGTTACAACCCGATTATGAAATGTAAACAACCCAACTAAATTACTTCTAAATTATAATAACAAGAGATTAAAGATTAATTGAAGAAAGATTCAAACTTTGATTAAGGGTTTGTGTTCTAAATAGGAGAGTAATTCTAGATCTATGGTTGTGTGTACAACTGATTAGGGAAGGGGGTATTTATACTATTGCATTGGATTAGAGGAAAGAAATGAGATAAAGCCCATTTCCGCAATTGTCGTCCTGTGCCGGTCAACCGGCTGTCGGCTATGTCTGCCGGCAGCGACATCTTCCAATTTTGAGGCGATTAGACCTGGTGTTTTCTCTGCCGGTGGACAGGTTGTCGACCTGCCGGCAGAGAATCCCCAATCTAGACTTTTTCTTCAATTATTCAAGGCTTGTTTCTCCATGCCGGTTGCCCGACTGCCGGCCACATGTGCCGGTAGCGAGCTCTTCTCAATTTGCTCCAAAAATCTCCTCAAAAATGGCTAAGTGTTGGGAGTGTGTTCCCTGCCGGTAAACCGGTTGTCGGCCTGCCGGCAGAGAACACCTCTTCAGCTCTTTTTCTTCCTCTTCTTCTTAAGGTAGTGTCCCCTGCCGGTGGACCGGCTGCCAGCAGAGAACACTGCATCAGCTCTTCACTTCCCTTTTCTTCATGCTTAAGCATAGAATTGCCTTTCTTGCCCCGATTCCTCTATGACCTCCTTGGTTCCTGCAAGAGGGACACACATAATCACAAGTACGGGTATCGGGCACAAAATGCAAGATAGGGCGCACCAAACCGACTCGATACGAGTCGGTTTGCATGAAAGAAGAAGGGAAATTCGGTGCAAATGAATCATATATCAGTGACCCTTTCCCACCAACGAAAGTTGGTTAGGTCGGGAATCGGGTACCCGGAAATTGGTCATATTGCTAACCTAGGCTGAGATCGAAAGGGAGAACCAATGGAGGGCACCTCTAGACTAATGTTTGAATTCGACCTTCGAGAGAAGGAGTTGGATGACCTGGAAAATGATGAGGGCTTGATGGACTTAGGAGATGCTAGGATACCTTAGAGAAGTGCACGTTTCTAGGGTAGTCAGGCCTCTACCTTAGGATTCCGACCTCCGAGACCGAAAGGGAGGGGGTTGGGAGAACTAGTGTCCTAATGCGAACCCGAGAGATGGTATTAGGTGAATCAGAGTCATCTCCTCCTTACATATTGTCCCAATAACTAGCTAAGGGAATCATGATGATGAATTATGAATTGTTGGTGAAAATCAGGTCCTAGGATTTTAATTCCTTGAATTACATCATTTTCATTTGCTTGCTTTATTTCCATAATTAGTTCAATTGCATCTTAGTTTAGTTAGTTTAGTTGATTTGCAAAATTTTCATCTCAATTATTGTCGACTTAGCTAAACGAAAGGTTTAGAACGATTAGTATTCTCCCATGCTCCTTGTGGATTTGACCCTCAATTAGTGCAACGAACTCGTTCACTTGCGAGGTTAAGATTTGATACCATCAGCCCTCATTACAAAACCCCACCATAAACATCACTCGAAAACCACAAAAAGCCCTCCTCTACCACCGAAATTCACTCCCACACTCATAGAAACACCAAATCTAGTATTTTTATAGGTGAGAGAGTGGATTCCGGTGGTAGGAGATAGTTTTTCGTGATGTTAGGAGGAAGTATTGTGGGGTGGTGCACGGTACAAAGAGTGATGCAGGGGCCCGCCGGTGACGATAGTGGTGTCGCCGGCATCCGACAGTCGTTGTGGGTAAGGGGCGAAGGCCGTTCTTGCTAGTTGTGGTGGTGGATAATTAAACAAGTGGTCGTGTTAATTGTCTTATTCCCTTTGATAAAGCTAACCAAACAATAAGATATATTTCGAGTGATCTCATTCCTTTCCCTCTCTTACCTTTTCTTGATTCCATTTTCTTTCCCTTTCCAATACCAAATGCCCCCTTAGTATATAGAAGGATTTATACTTTTAAAACTTGCACCTTATTAATATTTATCAGTTCACTCCATTGTATTTTGATATGAAATAAAAAAATTGAAATGGAAAACTAATTAAAAAAAAATTATTTAAATTGTGAATTTTTTTTAGTGAATGTTTTTTGTCACAAAGCTAACAGTAAGCATGCGACAAGTTATATATTCTCTACAACAACAATTGTTGCATTACTGAAAAATTTAGCAATTTATACTTCATAATTTAATATCAATTTTATTTTATTTTAATGAAAAATCATAATTATGAATTTATTTTAAAAAATTAGAGTGTATTTATAAGAATATATATCCATTGAAAAGACAATAATGTAATGAAAGAAAATTTTATTTATTACCTTATTTAGCTAAATGTTTTTTGGAGAGAAAATTTAATTCTCTTAGTAGTAGGGGGATTATTATGGACAATCCCTGATCTAGCATGACTGCTAAAGTAGGTCAGCCAAACACACAATAGTAGAAGAACAAGAAAATGACTCATTTTTATTTATTTTTAATGTTTTGGATAAATGGACGTTGAATGAATTGTTAATTGTGTGAGTGATTTGGTTGGCATATTGGCATATGTATATTAGTAATTTAGTATTAGAGGTGATCATGGGCCGGGTTGGGATGGGTTTGGGCCGGACCCAAGCATTAAAATAAACCCAATGGTGCGGGTCGGACCGGGTTGGGCTACAAGTGCAAGCCTATTTTATCGGCCGAAACTCGGCCCATACGAACTTAAAGCGGGCTTTCGGGCCAATTCGGGCTAAATATTTCTCCTCTTGAAATAAGTTTAGAAATCCCTATTATGAAGTTAGATACTTTGTGTATTTGTTATCAAAATTTTCGTATAAAATTATGTGATTTTTTCGAGTATTGTCAATTAAAAGTAGTAACCTAATGTAGCTTTTATGAACCTACTGTATAAGGCGACTCATACAAACTAAATGCATAATTTTTAGTAGTGCAATAATATATTTTAGTGCGGTGTTCGCTGTATGTTGCTATAGTGTTGTAATTGATTTGATATTTGTTGTTCTTTAGGCTCAAAAACATTGACTTAGCACGTCGATAATAATAAACAATTTATCGCACTAGTGTGAAGTAAAATCATTAGCTCATTTTTTATCATATAAAATTATAAATACCCGTAAAAGAAAATACTAAGCCATATCAAACTAATACATGTAAACAAGTGACTACGGCTTATTTACAATACAACAATGATTGGTTAATTATTTTACTAAATGCTTATTAACATTCTTAAATTGTACATATTCACAAATGTTTTATATGTTCGGGCCGGGCCGGGCAAAAATTCGGGCCGTAAAGGCGGCCCAAACCCGACCCTATTTTATTAAATCGGACCATGGGCTTCAGGCCGTGGGCTTTTCGGGCCTAAAATCGAGGCCCAAGCCCGAGAAAAAATCGAGTTAGGCCGGGTCGGGCTAGCGGGCCTGGGCCTGGGCCATATGATCAGCTCTAATTAGTATATATAGAGATCTCTACTTAACTCGTCATGACTTACTCCATTCTCTAATCTCTACGATGATTATATGTAACTTGCTCATGATTTTTCAACAAGAATCATTGTTTTGATGTTTCCATACTGTTTTTAGGGTAACGTCGATGACCCACGTAGCGATTTTACCTTTACTCAGGAAAAAACATAAAATGCTGAATATAATAGGGAAAAGTCGCTACTTTATTTAGGCCCTCTTCTTTTGAACTGAAATTGTCTGAACTGAACTGAACTTAGGCTTTGTTATTTTGGACTTAATTTCAGTTCTAATAAATTCAGTTCAGCTCTATTAAATTCGGTTCAGTTCAGTTCAGCTCCATTCAGTTCAGTTCAGTTCAGATCAGTTCAATTCAGTTCTGTTCATTTCAGTTCAGATTAGTTTATTTCAACATTAATATTATTATTCTTATTTTATATTCTTATTGTTATATTAATTTATCTAAGATTTTTATTATTATATTAAGATTTATTTTAAATATTTATTATATTATTATTATTATTATTATTATTATTATTATTATTATTATTTTATGATTTGGGATCATATGAGAACAATCCTTTAGGTGAGAACAGTGAAAACACTTTTCAACCATTAGATTTAACTCCACTAAATCTAATTTAAGGGTTGTGATTAACTCTATTATACAACCACTTATCACACCCAATCCATTGACCGACATTGACCCACCGGAAAAGTCAACGCCACCGGTCAATGGCGGTCAACAACGGTGGTTTGGCCGCCGGTCAAGTCAACGCCACCGGTCAATGAAGGTCAACGACCGGACAAATTCAGTCAACGGTCAATGGTGGTTGGCAGTGGCCTGCGATTGGTCAGCGGCCAGTAGTCAAAGATGATAAACCATTAAGTGAAACCTCAAAAAAGTTGTTAGTGAGGCTTGAACCCAAAACCTCTTGGTTGAGATGCGCTAGCTTTTACCACTATGTCACAAGCATCTTGTTGCTATTTTTGTATCTCTTTTGATATATGTATGTATGTTAAGACCTGAGTTAAAACAATATGTACATATAATAATTATTAAATGTACTTCTAACTTATATACAATGTACATTCAGTATAAAATCAATGTAATGCTTAGTTAGTTAAATATATTTGATAAAGATTGAACAAAATATCGTATGTACTTATGATAATTTGTACTTTTATTTACATAATTATTATAAAATTTACATTTGTTATAAGTCATATTATTTTAATGAAAAATGTACGTACAATAAATTTATGTCGAAGGTACATTTTATTTTCATTGGAGGTACATTATTCCTATATGACATGTGATGTATATTTCAATCTTATCTTTATCATTGGAGGTACATTATTCCTATATGACAATACTCAATCCAGTATGTGCCACGTCATTAATTCAACCTTTTTTTTGAAAATACATGTTATGGTGGGACCCGTTAGTGTGCATGTATTTATTTCTTCAGAATTCCGGCTATACAAACATGCGACAAATTCTGTCTTAGAACAAATACTATGAAATAATTGTATACATTTCGAATAAATGAAATCAATGGCATATAAGCGGAATGAATTACAAATCGGAATAAATGAAACTAATTACAAATAAATGAATTACATAATTTTAAAAATAATAATTAAATAATAATAAAATTAAATAATTACGAGAAGGAATTACATTTAATTACGGGATTGAATTACATATAATGCAAATAAATTACATTGCATGTGAACACGTATTTGTAACACGTTTAAACATTAATTATGTAGATCGCTGATTTAGACCAACTAGCTTAGATAATTACAATAGAAATGCAAAAAAAAAAAAAAAATACATTCAAAAACATTAATATCGGCCTAAATACATACCCGTGCAATTTTGCACGGGTTTAAAACTAGTTATTTATTAAATTCATGTCATTAATTCGCTAGGTTCATCATATATATATATATATATATATATATATATATATATATATATATATATATATATATAGATTTAGGATCCGGTGAGAACGATCACTCGGTGCAAACGGTGAGAACGACCTACAATAGTAGGATTTTATAACAGTTATTACACGGTTTTGTTAATTTTTTAAATTTTACGCGGTTCATATATATTTGTGAGATTTTATCATTTCCTTCTCTCTCCTCTCATTTTTTTCGCTTTCGCTCTTCTCTCTACATTTTTCCCCAAATCACCATAAACCCTAATTTCTTCCCCAAATCATTTCGTCATCAATTTCCGGTGCATTACTTGTTGTTAACAATGAATGATTATGATTCGCTTGCCGTTTTTCGTTATAATTCCTTTAATCGTTGTATTTCCATGGATTTCGCAAGTAATTAGGTATGATTTGATCTTCAACTTTTAGTTGTTAATGTCTATTTCTTCGTTTTTTTTTTGTTTTATTGTTTCGAGTTATCCTTTAATAAGTGAATCTAACTTCGTATTTGTCTTTCAAATCATTAATGCAGGTTTACCTAATTTCTTCCCTAAATCAGTTGTTCTTCAATTTGCGGTGGATTAATTGTTGATAATGATGATTGATTATCATTCGACTGCCGTTTTCACGTTCTGCTCTACTTAATCGCTCTATTTTCTATAAAATCCGCAAGTATTCTGGTATGTTTTGATCTTCAACTTGTAGTTGTTTATGCCTATTTCTTCGATAATTTCTTTTATTAAGCTGAATTATCCTTTGATAAGCTGAATCTATCTTTGTTGTTGTCTTTCGGAATCATCAATGCAGGTTTATCTGCGTTACGGTTGAGAATCTATTAATTAGGTATTTGTTATTACTGTCGTGGTTAATTTTAGGTATATTTTTGTTTATGTTCGGATTATTCATTGATTTTATTTGATACTTACTTCCGTTCGGTTGCATACGAGTTTTTGTTTTGTTTCAACTTAGGAGCATCGTCGTCTTGGTGTGATTTTACATTTTTTCCTCCTTGTTTTCTTTGTTTAGCACTCTAAGTTTAACACGATTGAAGTTTTGATGTTTTTCTTTCTGAGATTTGTGTTGTTTACAACCTTCTAGTTGTTGTTTTTTCTTGTTGAGCTAATTTTGTGTGTGTTTTCCACGTTATGTCCTTGTGTTTACTTCAGATTTAAGCTTGTGTGTGTTATATGCCTTTTTCATACATTTTAATGGTATCAGATCGCCTAGGTACGTCAGAACTGTTATCAGTCACACATTGTCAGTTCATAGGTACATTCATGTGGTGTTTGTCTTTACGATATGTCCTACGTATTTGTGGCATTTTTGTATGCTTGGCATAAGTTTGTGTGTGCGGTATATGATTTTTTTGACTGTTTGTATTATTTTATTTATTTGTTTTTGTTTTGTTGTGTGTTTCAGTTGGTGTTTTACACTTAATGTGTAGTTTAGGGTGTAGGTGCACTTTAATACTCGTTAATCACGTCTATTTAGCCCATACGTATGTTATTTTTGAGTTTAATAACAATGACTACATCAGTGCCCTTTTCAAGAGGGGGACCACATCTTCATTTGTTTTGCATTTTATTTTTTCCCGCTTTAACATATCTGTGATGCCCTTGGTATGTAGGGAGAGTTTTTTTTTCATGGATTGTTTGTGTGTTGATGTGAGTTTTGTTCATTTATTGGGTTATGTGCCGGTCATGTACGTCATTACGGGTTATATGTACGTTGAATGAGTTGCTGGATACGTCTTTTAGTTTATGTTGTGTGTATAAATGTACCTATGCATATTGTTTCTGGAAACCTTTTTACATGGCTTATTTTTGTTTCGCTTGATCCTTTACAATGAGGTTACTATGTGTTTTCAGACCGTGTTATATAGGTTCAGTTTATCACATATGTCCATACGCATTTGTTGTTATTTAGGTACATTGATTACATTTGACATCTACATTTTTTATGATAACAGGTGTCATTATGAAGAGAACACGTTTAGAAACATCGGCACTAGATGGAGAAGGGACAAGCAGACATCGAGCAGTCCATGTCTCAAGTATGCAACAAGCTGGATGTGATCCTTCCGAAGATTTTCCGGTATTGAAAACAAGGATGAGTCCTAGTGGTCTTTTAAATTTCATCAATAGTGGCCTCTCCGACAATCAAATCTCAGATATTCAAGAGATGGGCTTTGGCGGTATATTGTGCCTTAAAACGGATATGCTTCCCGGGCAGTTAGCACACTGGCTTGTCTCCGGATTTGATCCATTCACGTCTTCCCTATTAAACAACCAGTTGCCTATTCGGGATGAAGATGTTCATCTTGCCACAGGGTTACCTATGGGTGAGGTAGAAGTAGTGCAAGCCACTCGTTTTGACCAGGCACGAGGTGTTTGTAGAGATGGTTCTTTGCATGGAAGTCTCGGTTTGAGGGTGTTGACAAAGTTACCTACACCCACCTATTGAATAAGATGGCTGAACAGAGACAAGGTGGGGATGATTTCAAGAGAAATTTTATCGTATATGTTGTGTCTGCGTTTCTTATGGGAATTAAGGGAAGTGTTCCAAGTGTGCGAATACTCAAGTGTTTGAGTGATGTCTCCGTGATTCCAAACCGAGATGGTGCGATTTTACCCGAAGAAACTTGATTGCAAGTGTTGAACAGTGGAGAGATGATAAGGAGAAGGAGGCCAATGAGAGAGCGTAAGAAGATCTATAAAGGTCCTATCATGGTTTTAATTTTCATTTACCTCGATAGGTCGGTTTTAAGGCTAGAACGATTCTGCGGTGTTCCCAACATTATGTACATGGACGAAGGAAGCGATTTCTTTGCGAATATCTAGAGAAAAAAGGGAAGCTCATCGGTTTGGTTCTGGTTTTATTGATTCACAGTTGGTAAAGCACCCAGATTGCTTTGGTCCTGGGTATGTGGAGAGCCGTGGCGATCAAAGACACGATGTTGTGTCCGAGGATGATGATATTGTTGGTAATGACGAAGATGACGCGTCGACAACAATGGACGTGATGGGCACGATGCCAACAGATCACACGTCAGTTCTTGCATTGAAACGTTGGCAAACACAAATAAAGCCCTTGCTACGCATTTGGAATTTCAGATTCTATTAATGCGCAAGCGTATAATGCCGATTCTGCAGTTGTTTGTCATTTGTCGCCATGGCAGACTCTCTACTAGGGGTTTCCGATTAACACCACTGGTGTACTGAAGATGAGGTTGGGACAAAAGTGGATCGCGGACGGGGTGACCCAGTTGTTGGTGGCGTGACAAAGCGCATCGATGAATCTGCTGCTTTGCCCGGGTTCGGGAGCGATTCACACACTTTGTTAAGGATACGTCTACTACGGGGGTAGGTCGCCTCCGCGGTCCATGGCGGTCGTGTTCCATCTACACCAGGAAAGCGCAAAGAATGACGATCCTTGTTGGAACGATCCTACCTTTGTGGCGGCGGCCATCGCGTTGGGTAACGCGTTCAACAAGGATCCGGTGGATGTACTGTACCAAAAGAAAAGACGAGTTGCTCCCGAGTTCCCGACCTTCAATCTATTTCAATCTCAAGATAAATCGCAGCCGGTGGTTCTCCGGACTGTCCTTCGCAATCGTTGTTTCCCCGTCTGCTTTGCTCCTAATGCACTGTTGCTTCTCCCGATTGTCCTAATGAACCTGTTGAATCAGTTCACGTAGTCCACCATGCTGCTAACATAGAGACCAAGAGAGGTGTAGTTGTTCCAAACGTATACAAGTCACCTTTTATTCAAAGGAATATATCCATGTTTTCCGAATTGAGCCAATGGGAGAAAGATGTTTCGACTTGGTTTTTGAGGAAGGATCTGATGAAAGGTATTTATAATCTTTCTTTTTTACAACCTATTTCAATCTCAAGTTTAATGTTTAATCGTGATCAGTTTGTGGGGTAATTCGTTAATATATCAGAACGTTTCTATATTTTTTGTCTATTGTTTCTGATTGTCTTGTTATTTTCAACGAGGTATTGTTCAGAATCGTTTGTTCCACTAAGAAGGTACGATTTAGTGTCCTTTATCTCGACACAAAGATTTCTACAAATGTGATAAATGCATGGGCTAATCTATTGAACAAGCGAGAGGAGTTAAAAGCTGCCTCATCCCCTTTGCGTTTATACGCTTTTGTGACTCATAATGTAAGTTTCCCTATGATTGATTTATGTTTGTTTTAACCTTGATTTTATCAATGTTATGTTTTCCTATATAGATATTCTTGCTATCGTCCTACCTGACTTTATTTTGGTTGTTAAATATGTTTAACTTCAGGGAATCAAATGTGAAGATATTACCGAATACGATAACGTCAAATTGGTGAGCTTTCAGCATCTGTATTTTTTTATTTTTAGCATCATTTGTCAGTTTTGTCTTGTTTAGGTTTCTACTAAGGTTAATATATGTGTTTTAAAACCAGATGATGTTCCCTTTTACACTCCGTGAGCCATCCGTCCGTGTTAACATGGTGTCTCGAAAGATTGAAGTCATTCATCCTATGCTTCCTAAATCAGTGGACTTCTCTGATTCTGTTCGCATGGTGGTGAGAACATGATTTTTGCGCACACCAGTTCACTTTGTCAAACGTTTAATTTAGTTTTCTCACTCCGTTGACGTTTCTGATTGTAATCTGACTTTTTTCAGAGGGATTTTGTTCGATGTGACATGGTCTCCAAATCATTGATTTAAGAGTCAGTTTTTCTCATGTGAAGAATTCGTCCCCAAAACGCATGTGATTGACGTCGTTGATGATGGCATTTATCTGATGTGTTACATGGAGACATATACGGGGTCCCGCCAATTGCTCAAATCTCAGTTCATAAATGTAAGATACGTCCTTTTTTTTTGGCTATGTACGTTTAGTAAATAAGCAATCACAACTTTCTCATTAACAATTGTTTCACATATTGAACCATCCGGTCTAGATCGGGGTGCAATTGGCAAGACCCTTCTTAAACAGAAGATGAATCTTTGTTTTGCGGTTTTGTCGTGTCCTCAGAACGAATTATCAAAACAAGTGTTGATGGCTGCGAAGCGTCTTAACGTCAAATCTGGGCAAGCACCCATTTTTTTATTTTTCTTTTTCTTTTTTTTTTTTGTTTTCTTTTTTGTTTTCTTTTTTGTTTGCAAGTGATCGTTAACCTTACTAAATATATTGTCCTTTTTCGTTTTTTAAAGGAAACAAGCGGCTGTAAAAGAAGTGGAATATACTGACACGCACCTGTTAGACTACGTGTTCCTTATACGTGCGGGAGAATCAGCTAAAGAGTAATGTTTCATCCTTTTTAGTATGTTTACCTTGTCAACTTTATATGTGTTGTTAGAAGTAGCACATAATAAGCTTTTTTTCGTTGGTGTATATGTTATTTTTGTAGTGACGTAGTCGTCAAGACAAGCTTTGGTCAAGTAACAAAGGAAGGCATGTGCTCTTTGAAACCCCGGAAGTGGGTTGCGGATATGGTATGGTGACTACTTAATTTTCGTACGTGTTTATTTCTATTTTTATGTAGTATAGAACAACACTCGTTTTTTCAATTTTAGGTGATCGATATGTTCGGGATCTATTCAACTATGCTAAAGCCAGATTTGTTGTATATCCCATCTACTGCACGTGTGAGTGTTACCCTTCTCATCCGTGATTAACTTTCTATTATCAATTTGAATGTTTGTCTTAATAATCGATATGTTTGTCTATTCTAGCATCTCAATCCTCAACGAGATAAAAATCTTGGTCGCAATTACATCAAAACATCATATATGCCTACAGATGGGGTGTGTGTGAAAGCCGTAAGTATATTGTTCTTTTTTCTAACTTTTGTGGATATGTATCACATGTATTTTTTTCGTTTATGAAGATCAAACCCATTTCATTCATACCATACGTCTTTTATTTTTGTCAACAGGTTTTTATACCCATCATTGATAATGAACACTGGTTTCTTATTGTGTGATCCGGAGATGAAGACGAACTATATTCTCGAACTCACTACGTCCTAAGGATATCCGGTGCCGACACCAACTTGCTGCGGAAGTGGTATATTTTTAAAAATATTATAATTGTTCTCGTTCAGATAATGCTTTCCTTGAGGATTCATGACTACTAGGTTCAATCTATCATTTTGTTTTAGGTTACTAATGTCTTCCAGATCTTATGCCGGTCCAAAGGCTACAAGCATCTTGTAGGGGTGCCTCTAGCTAAGTTTTCGACTGATTGTTCCTCTCAGCAAAAAATGTAAGTACTCATCTTTTTTAATTTACTTTTCATTTGAGTATGTCACACTAGGTCGGTTGTTAGGTACATTTAATGCAAAAGTATGTGCGTCGCGATTTAAATGTCCCATGTTTTTATTTGATTTTTGTATCTTTGGACATGGGGTGTCTTGTGCACGGATGATAAAGTAAGGCCGCCTGTGTTGGTACTTATTCTAGTTTTGTTTGGCGAAGGTTTGATTGCGGCGTTCATGTCCTCAAATGGTTAGAAGCTGGCCGCAACCGAGGTCTGTGGGAAGACAAAAGCAACTTCAAGGCGTTGGCTGGATTTAGGAAGGACGTCGCGCTCAAATTGTTACGTTGGCAGGAGAACAATCGTAAGGTATTCAAAATAAATCCCATTTTTCATTTTGTCTTTATTGTTAGTTTTAACTGATCACATCTGTACAAGTGCAAGGTTTACATTGTTTTCTTTTCTCATGTGTGATATGTAGGCTTACTAAAAGTCATGGGAGCGGCTTTGCGTTTGGCAGGATTGTGGCTGACATGTAGGCTTAGTAAACGTCATGTACATCTTATGGACTTTGTGATGGTGTAATTGGGGTTTTGTTGCATTGTATTAACTACCTTTACGTTATTTGTGTATCTGGTTTTCTAAGTACAAGGCGTCTTTTGAAACGCCTTTGGTTCATGTTGTTTTCATTTGTGGCATCCCGTTGGATATGGAATCATGATAGCTTTGACCGTTTGTAATGGAAGGGCATCTACTTTTTGTGGATAATATGTAGGATATGCATCCCATACCGTCTGTCTGTGTTTAGACAAATGTTGATGGCTACGTGGCAATGGGCTAGGATTCGGGCAACCTCTTTTAATTACTAAGTATGTTGATCATGTATAACATGTGCACCAATCGTGTTAATACTCACGCTCATCGTGTATAACATGTGCATCAATCGTGTTAACATGTTTACCAAACATGTTAATAACCACAACATCAATTGTGATACCATACCAATACTATATTCTTTAACAACCCACCAACAACCTTTTTTTTTTTTTTTAAAAGACGCCTTGTACAATATCATTTGTGACTATTGAAATCAATCGTGTCTAATGAAATCATCAGGTAATAGATAATTAGATGTCATACAATATTAGGATTTTGTCTATGTAACTTAAGTTCGCGAATCTTTGTTTTTTAATATGTTACGCTGCGTTTTTTCACAATTAATACTAATGTGTACGATTTTCATGAAAAACATGTGCAACAGTCGTGTTAATAGTCACGCTTTTTGTGAAGAAATCTGAAAGTTTACTTTTTACCATTTCACATATCAAAAAATGAGCAGATTCATGAGCTCTTTAATATCTAGAACGCAAGCCTTCCATAAACTTTCACTTGTATATGATATAACAAGTGTTTCCATCCACAATTCTGACAGATACACTTTCAGCCTTGCCAGATGCACATATAATCCATGTGGATACGCTATTATGTTGTGCTATAAAACAAATGCTATAAAAAAAAAAAAAAAAAAAAAAAAAGATCAAAAACAAAACAAAAAAATGTTCAAAAATCCCATATAACAGAGCAAAAATGAAGTCTCAATTCCTCCCGCCATTATTCATTATATTTGGGTATGTGTTCCGCAACTCTTTTCCGTTGTTCATTCCTGAAACGAACAAATGCTATAAAACATTAACGGTTACAAATTTGATTAGACACAACAATAATATCCCTTAATGAAGCACGAACTAAACATATTCAATCTGCACAGTCGTTAATACAGCATGAACTGAAAAGGCAACATCATTAGCAGCAACAGGTATCATCTGCAATTGTCATCACCAGAAAACAACTCAATTCCACGAGTCAAAGGATAGACCAGAGGCTAAAGAGGCGTTTTAAGACTCCTCGTAGGTATCAGATATTCAGATCAAGAGGATATATAGATACTGTCAATCATCTACCACCAGAAATATTAAACAGATGAAAGGAAACTATTTCAGCTTGATCAAATTAATAGCGTACCTGTATCATGGAATCATACTCTCCCAGGACAATTCCAACTATCATGGAATCCTAACTCTCCGCAAGCATTGCATTTCCTGGCCGCTTTCTTCTGTTCTTTTGTAGCTTTTTCCCTTTGGGACATCATTCTTTTTCCAGACCCTTTTGTTTTTGACTGTACAGGAGGTAAGACAACCACTTCCTTTGGTATTTTTGTTCCTAAGAGCATCTCAAGTTCCCTATTCTTCTTTCTCAGCCTATCACCCATGGTACTACTACTACTACATTCCGACGTCTTTTGGTTTGTGCGTTTATCTTATCTTTAAAATCTTTCAAAATTCCAGACAATTCGTCAACATACTCAGTTTTTTGTTGTGAGCGTCACACACGAGAACACCTCGGACCATAAGGTACCAATTTTGTGCCGTCTAACATCTAATGAGTTACAATCTTCAATTAAAGTATGTGGCACATTACTACAAATCGGCTGACATGTTGCCAATTTGCTCCACCGACTTAACAGATACTGTTCTGGAACATTGTCAAGGCCTTGTTCTTTCAACACGTAAAGCGCATGACGGCACAAAATTCCATGTCTCTCGAACTTTTTACAAGTGCGAGTTCACTTTCATTTCGTCGAGAGATAAAGATAACATAGTAAACCTTGTCTTTTTCACGATCAATAATGGGGATGTGTCACCGGTAGTAACCCCTAATATTTTAACACCACGGGTGAAACAGGCACCACCCACTCGTTTTTAAATTCAGAAAACATCATCGGGGTGTAGAACTCGAAGCGTGTTTTTCCAAAGGGTGAGGCGTCTCTAGATCGGGAAGGAGTTCTTTGATTCGGCTATTAATTTAGATTGTTTCCATCATTTGAGCATCCATAGCACTCTCATACCTCATAAGAAACTCAACCAAAGTTAAGTGTGGGTTCATGAAATTTCCGAAAAAGCTATTCTCGGACTCGGACACGGACGTGGTTCTCATTAGTCCACCCATAAATAAATCCCCGAAATAGGTGGGATCCAAAAGCCCTTTTGTCAAACATGGTATCTAACCATTCATTGCCGGTCAGCCCGTATGAAGATATAACTGAGCACCACCGTTCCTCAAACTCAGACGGTTCGATATCTTCTGCCCAAACACAGGAGCACAACTCTTTCATGAAGTTAGTTTCCCGATATAGCGTAGTTCCGATCTTGTCTGGCAGCTTTTTCATGATATGCCACATGCAATATCATCTTTGAGTTTTGTCCCGAACACTGTTTTAACCCCTGATCTTATGCCCCTATCCTGATCAGTAATTATGCATACAGGATACTTATTGCTCATTGCACTTAGAAAATTCTGAAACAACCATACGAAATCCTCATCAGTCTCTTTCCTTATAAGTCCTGCTCCAAATGACACGCATTTTTTGTGATGATCAACCCCCGTGAAAGGGGCAAATATCATTTTATACGTGTTCATATTAAACGTCGTGTCAAAAGACGTCATATCACCAAAAAGACTGTAATTCTTTATAGCTATAGGGTCAAACCAACAAACCCTAGATAGTCGACCACGATCGTCAACATCAAAATCAAAGTAGTACAAACTACACATGGCTTTTTTGTGCATGAAATTTTCAATCATCATTTGCGCGTCATACCCTTTAATAAATTTTTTCACATCCCTCCAAAAATTTTTGAAGTCCTCAAGTGATGCCCCGACATTTTGATACCCTTTCACGTATTCTTTGAACATCCTAAAGCTTTGCACAGGCCCTTTATTCACCTTAGAATTCTCAACAATCATGGATTTATGTATAAGGGTTAATTCTCGTGACTCAGTCAGATGCACCACGGTGTTTGGTGTTGAGAGGAGATGGGTATGTCCTTCATGAAAGTCAACAATAACATATTGACCTTTTTCATTTCTACGGAAAAAAATTTTTGCATTACATAAAATTCTAGTTCTTTGTCTCTTTTTTACCTTCCCTCTAGGCTTACTTTCTCCAGCTTTACTGCACACACAGTACTTAGTCATGACAACCCCATCCACGTTTCGTTGTGTCGACTTTCGCATTTTAAAACCAGAGTTAGTAGCATAAGCCTTATAGAAATCTAGCCCATCATCTAGTTTATCAAAGATCATACCCAAAACAGGCTTCAATTCTGGCGCACATACGGGTATTCTTTCCTTCGGGTTTGTCTCAATGATTGGTGAGCCTGCATCTATGCACGCTACACAGTAGAACAATAAGGGTATAAGCAAGAAGCTCAAATAACTAATGCACAACAAATATAATTTTCGTGTACGCTAATTTAGTCAAAAGCACGAAATCAATTAGAAAACAAAAAACCACGAAATTATCTCGAAAGTTGTGCCACGATCGCTGAAATTTCGTATTTTTCATTATCGACCACTTAACGAGACGCGTCAAGATACATCAATCATGTCTTATAATCTTGTCACAGCGAGAAAGTCAAATGTTTATTATGACACGAATCGGTATATCCCTTAATTATAATTCTAGATACGCTTGCCGACAAAACACAAACGCATCAACTATACTAATATACATGTCTTTCATAAACGTTGGTCTATAAAGGGCGGTTTCGTTCTTCTATCAGGCACGTTTTCCATATAAGGCATATACATCAATTACACTAATATTCATGATATTGAAACAAACGGAATACTGTATAGCGTGCATAAGAAATTTGATCAGCAAGTGTAATAATCAACTCTAAAACAAAGCGCATATCATATACACTAGCCGCACGGTAAGATAACTGTTCATATCCATCGACTCATCAATTCATAATATCAATCAGGCTAACGATACACGTGCAGCAATCGTAATAATTTGTCTTCATATGTTTAAATTAGTATGAATACGCATCAAAATGATCAATAAATACATCAATCAGACGATTTTATTGCAACGATTAATATAAAAGACTTATCTCATCTGATTTTCAGATGTACATACCTAGATGAGACGGTGACTGCACGATATCATTGCTAGTAGCTGGAACAATCGCATCAGTATGTTCCCCCAAATCGCTAGAACCCTCAACATCCATAATTTTCTACGATTAAAATAATTCTGGAATGCCAATCGAAATCACAAAATCGATTGTTAATGCATCAATCACACCAAAACAATCAGAAAAGTATTATATCAGTACATCAATTAGATGATCAACACGATTGATTACGATCAATTTAGTCGATTTTGGCGGCTATAGTCTGTGTGTTTTTCGCGGAATTTCTTGTGTTTTCGCGGAAAATATTTGATTAGATTTGGGGGAAAATTTTGGAAAGTAGAGAGAGAAAGAGATTTTGTTGATTTTTTGGTCAAACAGTCGGGTTTAGCTGGTCGAAATCACGCGTGATTTTTTTGATTAAATTACTATTGTAGGTCGTTCTCACCGTTTGCACCGAGTGATCGTTCTCACCGGATCCCGCCTATATATATATATATATATATATATATATATATATATATATATATATATATAGAGAGAGAGAGAGAGAGAGAGAGAGAGAGAGAGAGAGGCCGGATCCGGTGAGGCACCTCATTATGGCGAGGCGGCCGGTCTCAACAAATTCCTCATTATGACGAGGCAAGATCCGGTGAGTCCACCTATATATTTGAGTCCATGAGTCCATAAAACAATATCACGCACTATACAATACAATATCACGATTTTTTTTTTTCGAAATTTTTTTTTTCAAATTTTTTTTTTCGAATTTTTTTTTTCAATTTTTTTTTTCGAATTTTTTTTTTTCAAATTTTTTTTTTCGAAATTTTTTTTTTCCGAATTTTTTTTTTTTTTTTTTTTTTTTTTTTTTTTTTTTTGTGAATCTTTAAGGCTTGTTTTGTGAAACTTGATCATCATAATTGGTTAAAATCACCTATTTCGCTCTTTTCTTTATTAGGTGAATCTCAGACTTTGTTTTGTGAATCTCAGACCTTGTTCAGTGAATCTTAGAACTTGTTTTGTGAAATTTGGTCATCATAAGTGGTTAAAATCACGTTTTTTCCTCTTTTCCTTATTTTGTGAATCTCAGACCTTGTTCAGTGAATCTTAGAGCTTGTTTTGTGAAACTTGGTCATCATAAGTGGTTAAAATCACGTTTTTTGCTCTTTTCCTTGTTTGGTGAATCTCAGACCTTATTTTGTGAATCTCATACCTTATTCAGTGAATTTTAAGACTTGTTTTGTGAAACTTGATCATCATAAGTGGTTAAAATAACCTATTTTGCTCTTTTCTTTAGTAGGTGAATCTCAGACTTTGTTTTGTGAATCTCAGACCTTGTTCAGTGAATCTTAGAGCTTATTTTGTGAAACTTGATCATTATAAGTGGTTAAAATCACCTATTTTGCTCTTTTCTTTATTAGGTGAATCTCAAACTTTGTTTTGTGAATCTCAAACCTTGTTCAGTGAATCTTAGAGCTTGTTTTCTGAAACTTGGTCATCATAAGTGGTTAAAATCACGTTTCTTGCTCTTTTCCTTATTTGGTGAATCTCAAGCCTTATTTTGTGAATCTCATACCTTATTCAATGAATCTTAAGGCTTGTTTTGTGAAATTTGATCATCATAAGTGGTTAAAATCATCTATTTTGCTCTTTTCTTTATTAGGTGAATCTGAGACTTTGTTTTGTGAATCTCAGACCTTGTTCAGTGAATCTTAGAGCTTGTTTTGTGAAACTTGGTCATCATAAGTGGTTAAAATCACGTTTCTTGCTCTTTTCCTTATTTGGTGAATCTCAAGCCTTATTTTGTGAATCTCATACCTTATTCAGTGAATCTTAAGGCTTGTTTTGTGAAAATTGATCATCATAAGTGGTTCAAATCATCTATTTTGCTCTTTTCTTTATTAGGTGAATCTGAGACTTTGTTTTGTGAATCTCAGACCTTGTTCAGTGAATCGTAGAGCTTGTTTTGTGAAACTTGGTCATCATAAGTGGTTAAAATCACGTTTTTTGCTCTTTCCTTATTTGGTGAATCATCGACCAAGAGGGGAAGTAATGGGAGGATCATTAGTATTTCAGTATTGACCTTGGCCACCTGAATTCTCAACCTTATACTTTTTGGTTACATCTTGTTGATTTGAAAGCAGATTTTTTTTTATTGCAGATGACTGAGAAATCACGGTAGTTCCATTTGTTGTCGAGAACTGTATATAGTTTACTTGGACAAACATGATAAATGACAAACATATATTGGCAAATGAGTATTTCGTAAGCGAATCATTTTTTTTGTTGGGTGAAAAGACGCGTTAGGCAAATGAAATATAAGTGTTTCAAAACAAAATACTCGAGTATTGCACCCGAAAAAAAATGTCGGGGTTATGCACCAGAAAAACAGAACAAGCAAGTATGGTAGTAATACGGTTCAAGAAAGTATCAACTATTCAACTTGTAATAAATCCGAATGCAACTGAGATTAGAGAAACAGTTGAGAAAGTATCAAGCTGTAATGATAATGCTCGGAATCCTACAGCAATTAGGCCTCCAACCAAGTCATCTTGATAAAGCACTTATTTTTAGTGATAATGCTGAAGACGAGCTGATGAAGACGACGGAAAAAGAGAGAGAAAGTGAAGAGAGTTGAAGATGAGTTTAGTGATAAATTACTGAGTAGGGAGGAAAATTGCACCTGTAAGATGAGTTTTGTAGGGCCGTAGGACACATGGCATCATCTAGTGAGTTTATAGTTTTTAGATCTAATGGTTTAGAAGGTGTCCAGCCGCCTCACCCTAAGAAGGGTGCCTCACATGATTCAATCTCTATATATATATATATATATAGAATTAGGATCAAGTGAGTCTACCTTCTTAGGGTGAGTCCGTCCTACCATCCTAAACCGTTAGATGAAGGAGATCCAACGACCATAGTAGCACCGTGATAGTAAGGGTAAAAGTGTCAAATTACCCGTCTATACATAAACAGATCCAGCGGGAATATCTCATATAATGCCCATTAATTTTCTCTCTCTACCTGCTCCAAACTCTTCAACTCTCCCTCTTTCGTCATTAACAAAAATTCCCAATTAAACAAACATCAACAACTATAAACCCTAATTCGCATGTCTTTATCTCTCGTGGAGATTCGAGAATATTTCAGAAATGGTGATCGTCGTCTCATGATCTTGCCGAACTTCTGTTAGGATCTCGTTTCGCCGCCTTCAACCACCACGCTGATTGTTCTTCTCCAATTCCTTTGTCGTCATTGATCTATCTTGAACCTTAGCGATTCTTCTAATTTGCGACCTCAATGTTTCCTCCGTTCAAGGTTTTGATTCGATTTTGTAGATTTTGTTTTGTAGTAGCTGTTTTGATTCATTAAATATGGTATATTGCTAGCTTTGGTTAGTTTTGATGTTGTGATTGAGTATTTGATAGAGTATTCCTCTGTTCAAGGCTTAATAGCAATAGAAACAAAAGGCATTAGAATTGTATGTGTTGATTCGCTTGTTATAGGATCAATATTAGTAAAAGTTGTATGCCTTTATTCGCTTGTTATCGGATTAGTTTGATCTGTCAAAGTTTTGACATTGTTGACTTGATGACTTTCAATTGTTGTGGTGAAATGAGCGACTTTGCTAGAATCCGGCCATAATTTTTGGTTTAAATCACATTTTAATTTGTAACACTGATATTGTTATCGGATGTGTCGTCCTCTTAGTTAATTTGTTATGCTCATGATATAACAAATTTACTTTACTGTTATAATGTGTTATTCTATTGTTATAAATGTGTTATTCAACTGTTGCGCTCAATTCTTTCAATCTTATTTCTTCGTTCTTTTTGTAGTTACTTGATGCGATAATGGAACATTAAGAGGTAAGTGTGTTACTCTAATGGTATTACGGTGTTACAGTAATGCAATAAGTGTTATTGTAGGGGATAATTAAGTTACTCTAATGCTATAAGTGTGTTATTCTAATGACATGTGTTTGTTATTATGATGATATAGTTGTATCATTTTACTGCGTAATAGTGTTACTCTGGTGTTATAAGAGTGTTATAATGATACAAGTGTGTAATTATACTGGTATAGTTGATTATCGATGTTTCTCTACGAAGATAATGGAGCAATGGCGTACTTGTATTACTTTAGTACTATAAGTGTGTTATTGTAGTGGTGTACTCGTGTTACTTTTAGTAATATAAGTGTGTTATTATAATGGTTTACTTCTGTTACTTCAGTAATATAAGTGTGTTATTATAATGGCGTACTTGTGTTAATTTAGTAATATAAGTATGTTATTATAAAAGGGTGTACTTGTGTTATTCAACTTGTATTAGACAAGCTAATTATATTTATCTTTTCACAGCTTCGATTGATGCTATGTTTGTGCATTTTAAAAGGTTGCTAGTAGATAAATATACAACTGATATTTTACTGTCAACTGAACGTGAATACTGTGTTTGCACTTGGTGGATGAGTGTTTCAGTTGCTGATACAAGGTAGAATGCAAATAGAGGATATAAATTGTGCTAAAGATAACTTGCATTTGTAATAGAGTTAGACCCTTGTGATGTTAGCTTATGATGCTACTCAAGTAATTAAGGTAATATCACATGTGAGGGTGAGGGGCTAGAGGTGAGGTCCTAAAATATGTGTCTACATTTGTGAAAAGGGTACTCTAATATATGCCTAAAGATGTGGGATGGATGGGGAAATAAATTTGCAAGGTCAAAATGAAGCTAGCACTTGGTTTTAATGAGAAATGGATTGCCGATGGTTGAAGATGTATTGTTAATTCTTCCTATAAGTGGATGTTGAAAGGCATTGGTTTAGATGGGTCTGGTGCAAAATTAACTTACCCAAACATTATTAGTTTATTAATTGGATGGTGATGCACAAAAGAAAAATGAATACCAAGGATAGAATTAAGGAATGGAGTATCATCAATGATACTGTGCTTGCTATATCAAAGGGTGATGAAAGATTGGATCATACATTCTTTGAAAGAAATGTCAGCAAGAAACTGTGGGAAGCAGCTATGAATTTGCTGGGAGTGCGTATACATCCTAGAAGTATAGATGATGTTAGGAAAGGAAATAGGAGACTCAAAGGTCGACAAGTCAGGCGAGCCATGGTTACTGCTAGCCTCAATGCTCTTTACTTATATTGTGTCCGGACTCCGGACTATTTTTTTTCTCTGGCTTTCTTTCCCATATGTATGTTGGTTTATCTGAGAGAGCTAAATTGATTGATTTTTTTATTAATGAATACATTTGATCACACTTATATAAAAAAACAAAGCAAGTTCGAGGTTATTTAGAGTAGATAGTATTTCAATTTCTTATAATGCTATTAGCTCAAAGGTAGAGCAATGTGAAATTTTTCACATAGATGTGGGTTCGAGTCCCACATAGCATAATTACGTATTATTGATATTGTTTGCAGCACTGTTTATTCCATTAACACTATTAATTCAATAGTATACCACTAATTTTGGATACTACTTTTATAGAGTACACCACTGGTTACTCTATAAGGCAAAGACTAGTTAGTCGATCGACTAACACTAATCACGCTACAAAGTAATACTAATATTGAATATTAACCCATATGAATGACCAATCGATCTCATTTATCAGGAGTTATAAGCGTTTACAAGAATTACGTTATACCAATTTGATTTAATTCATATGAATGATCGACCAGGTAAGCTTAACCGTGGAATGCAATAAGACAAAGTTGAAAAAATCGAAAATTATAACTTAAAATTTTGAATTTTGAATTGGACAAGTAACTTAGTTAGTTAAATTCCTCGGAAACAACTGTTAAAAGAAAAGGACGAAGGTAAAGTGCAATCAAATTATGACTTCTAAGTATGTGTTCAAGTAATCTAATGCCCAAAATAATGTTGCTCCACATACATCACTTATCTTGACGACATTTAATATTAGAATAACATGTCCTTAATATTAGAATAACATGCTTATATAATTAGGGTAACACGACTGGTATTAATTTGTGTAGCCAACATGGGAGTTGAACCCACATCTTGTGCATCGCACAATGCTCTGCCATTCGAGCTAATCGGCTTTCGACAAGAGTAAGGCACAAGAAAAAACTAGAATGTTCAAGTAGAAAACAACAAGGACTCCTCAATATTCACCTCAAAACATCGTACAACAAATGATAAATTTTTGTCGATCAGGACTTCAATACTATTAAGCCAATAGCGTAACACTGGTTAGTCGTTAGAGTAACACTGGTTAGTCCTTGGAGTAACACTAGCGAGGTCTTATTGTAACACAAATTAGTCCTTAAAATAACACTTTTTTGACTAAAATTGTTAAGTATCCTCATGAATAACCAATAGTAGTTACATTTTGGCAGACACGAGTTAGATACGAGTTATTCTGCTCAAGATGCCAAAGCATTCGACCAACAATGACCCATCACTAGAAGAAAATCTCTACAACTCTTTTTTTCGTTTCATCAAAGATATTAGAATAATTATCAGTTTTAACTAATAAAGCAACGATAAAGCAAAAACAATTAGCGAAAACTCAAATCCAGAAAAAAAATCAAGCGTATAACTCCATAGAGTAACACTAGTTACTCTATGTAGTACTACAATACAGAGTAACAATAATTTTCAATGTTCATATTCTAACTAAAGAGTAACATTAGTTAGTCTATACAGTAACATTAGCAACATTATAAAGTAACACTATTGAATATTACAAACTCTATGAAGTAACATAAGTTAATCAATAGATTGGTTAATCATAAAGTAACACTAGTTACTCGACATAGTAACACTAGTTATTCTATGTAGTAACAACGAATTATTCTTCGTACTAATAACAAATTAAGATATGTGAGTCTCGAACGCATATCCTTGTACTCCGTATAATATTATACATTATTCAATAATTGAATCGAAAACCTTCTGAAAAACAAGAGAAATCCGGATAATAATAGTTATTAGTTATTACACAATCATAGATATTATTCTAAGTTTTTAACTAATAGGCTTTACGATCAACAACTCACTTTTTTACATGTTTCTAGATTTCCCGGCTTTTCAATAACAATTTGAGAAATAGGATTACCACGAATACTATTGAACAAAATAAATCGATGCTTTAATAGTATAATAAATCAAACCTGCAATTGAAACTATTCTTGTCACTCGATTTGTAGATCTGAAATCTCGTCTTTTAATATTGTTGATGAGGCTGTAGAAATTTGATGGTTATGTTCCTTCTTTTTTGCTGCATAGATAAGAACAACGGAAATAATGGGAAAAGAATATACGGAGTACTAGAGTGAGTGAAAGAAGAGAGGGAGAGTATTTTTTTAGAATGACAGCGTTACAGTGGGCAAGGAAAGTCAAGAGGTACGCGTGTTTTTTATTAGGATTGCCTGACGTGGCCTAATCTGGTGCGTCGAATAGTATTAGATCTGACGGTGTATAATAATAGGACGGACTCATTTAAAACCCCGGACTCACCGGATCCTTGCTGTATATATATATATATATATATATATATATAGAAATAGGATCTCGTACGAACCTATAGTTCCATGCGAACTTACGAACTAAGCAAAAACTGTCAGGTCTGAAATTGATAAAGAGCTATTAAAGGCTGACATCAAAATAATGTTTACACTGTACACTCTCCCACCTACTAGCGTATGGATCTCTCCAGTTATTGAAATAACTGGAGGGTCCAGTACCTTCCTTTATCAAGTGACACGTGGGCAAAGGCTAAATAAAGGGTTGTGATGAACTTATTGCGTATGGATCCTCTCCAGTTATTGAAATAACTGGAGGGTCCAGTACCTTCCTTTATCAAGTGACACGTGGGCAAAGGCTAAATAAAGGGTTGTGATGAACTTATTAGCCCCCACAGCACAATTACCTATTAGCTCTATCTTCCCCTTTCTCACAATTCTCACCATTTACAACCAATTAAAGAACCAAGCTTACACCACTGCTCCCCGAAAATGCCATCGAATGACGACGTTCGAACCATCACCACATACAATACCAACGATTCAACGAACACCACCATGAGCCACTTGCACCACCTTAAACTCACCTACTCGGCTGCCCAAAAATACCAATGCACCTTGACACCCCCCACAAACACCCACCCCTGAGAGACACGGCAAATTCACCGGACCGTCGCCTCGACCGGACCGTCGTCCTCTGCAAAAGAGATAAAAAGCAGCAACATGCAAACAATAATGGTGGTGGACCCACACTGCCACGCACTAACCGCCTCGGATATCAGGGTCGTTGGTTTGATAACCACCAACCAAAATAAATAAGGTTGCCGCCGGTATTAAAATTGTTGGCCCAAATAAAGAAACTCGTCGGAGGAGTTCTAGGTAATTGGCCGTCGAAATTATGGTCAATTTTTAATGAAACATAGAAAAGAGGGAGAGTTGAAAGGCGTGGGAGAGATAGAAGAATCATGGCCGTCCATATCTTTCCTTTACACGTGTCATCCGATTACTACAGGAACTGGACCTCCAGTTATTATAATAACTGGAGAGAATCTGGACTCCACCTACTACTACTCCCCTCGTCATTTAGCCTCCCTCACCCTTAATCACCACCACTCGTCGTCACCGCCGGCCACCATTTTTGTCGGAGCTCCGCCGTTAACTTCACCGGTGCACCACCATTATTCAACCGTCGCCGGTCGTTTCATTTTCATTTTCTTTCTCTTCTCCACTTTATTCACCTGCGGTTACTTCTCAAGTTCTCATCAATTCTCGTCACCTGTTGCCACCTCCGACAAACTCCAGGCGACCGACATGTCATATCATCTCCGGCGAAAATGCGATTTTTCGGTGCAAAAGTTTATGATTATGGGACAAGTGTAATTAATTTTCTGAAATTCAATCTCATTTTAAGTAGATCTACCAATTTTTTTTTTTGAAAAATTTGAGTCAGCATATAAAAATGCGACTGAATGCGGAAAGATAATTGTTTTAACGACCTAGTCGCTAGTTGTATATTAGGTAATGTCTTTGGTCGGCAAAGTATGAGTCCAAGGTAGGAGGCGAAAGGAAATCGACGGCATTGATATGTTGTTTTTGGGTGGTTGGGAGTGGTGACGGGAATGTGTTGAAACGTATATGGTGGTCGAGTTTGTCGAAGGGGTGGATCTGGTGGTGGTCATCTTCTAGCTGTATTGACTCTGCATAAAGCTGAAATGTTCATTTTTAATGGCATTTTATAGATATGGAATTGAGACTATATGGGGGGAAATGAGAGAAAGCTAAATATTTAATTTTGAATTAAATAATCATATTGTTTTCATAATGAAATTGCCATATTCTTTCTTAGTTAGATAGATACACTTCTTTAAGTTTCTAGATACATACATTTAACTAGATAGATACACTCCTTTAATTTCTTTGAGATACATACCTCAGTTAGCTATATCTTTATATACACTCCTTTAAGTTGTTAGATACACTCTTTTAAGGCGATAGATACACTCCCTTAAGTTCTTGCAGATACATATCTCTAATTAGCTAGATACACACCTTTAGTTAGATACATACATTTAATTAGATAGATACACTCCTTTAATTTGCTAGATACATACCTCTACTTAGCTAGATACACTTTTAAGTTCTTAGATACACTCTTTTAAGGTGGTAGATACACTCTCTTAAGTTCTTCAGATACATATTTCTAATTAGCTAGATATACACCTTTAGTATCAAGTCGTATCTCTAATTAACTAGATACACAATTTTACTGGATGCAAACATGGTTTTGTGTAATAAAGAATCATATTAACATGAAGTTCTAGGGATGATACTATTTCTTTGTTAAACATCTTGGAATCAAATCTTGTTTTAGGTACATTTTGCACAATTAAGGCAATATACCGAAATTTCCTCTGCTTTTAAACAACGGGGGTGTAGCTCATATGGTAGAGCGCTCGCTTTGCATGCGAGAGGCACGGGGTTCGATTTCCCGCACCTCCATTTTTATTTTCCCGATTATATTGCCTTATTAGCTTAGTTTTAGAGTACAGAAGATTGCGTCTGGAATACGCTTGCTTACAGGAATCTTTGGGATTTCAGTTGTGTGTGTTTGATAAGTCCACTTATAATTCTATTGCAGATGGTACTCGCTCGTACCTCTTTCCCTAGCATCGGTATGACATTAGTTCTGCATGAAAACATCCTTCAATCTTAGTTAGATGGAACTTCAGTATGTGTTAATTCTACTCTTCAAGTTATTATTATGTTATGATTTAAGAACTTCAGAGTTTCATATATTTTTTGGCAGACCAAACAATACTAATGCTCGATTCTGTAAATGCAATTGAATCATTATAATGATGGCCGAGTACCAGGCTATAAAATCTATCTCGATACAAATGTGTGCTTTGCATGATAAAGTACTAAACCTACAATTTCCCAAACTTCACATAGTGCAAAATTTTATGTTTCAAATTTTTTCATGCAGTGGGAATATGGGACAAACGTTTTTTTGTGGTTCTTATTTACAAACCCAATGTAAATAACCCTTTACAATTGCTCTCATTTAAAATGACCCATGAACCAATATTAATTCAACATGATTTATAACCCGACAACCAATGAGTCTAAGAATGCTCAAATAGGACTAGAATAATTCCGATTTCACTGAAAATGAACTTTGAACATGTGTTATAAACAAGCCAAGAGTATCTATTGATATCACTGAACAATCCAAAAGAAAGGATGAATGTCAATCATCAGGCATCAATTAGATGATCACTGCTTTTTTTTCCCACTGTTAATGTTCAAAAATTATTGGTGACAATGTCATACTCTTCAGTGAACGGAAATGTACCCAGCCTCTGTTGGAAGTAATGCTAAGGCTAGCAATGTCGTCTAAATACATTGTATTAGAGAGATGCCTTCCATTACCTCGTAAAAGCATCTAACCACTACTTGCATAATTATAGCCATTAACTCCATGTTTATTGTCATGTTTATGGTGGAGTTATGTCATTATCTTTGTGATTATTATGTTAATTAATCACTATAAATATGAGAAGTGTAGTCATTTGAGAGACACATCTTCCATATATCTCTACTACTTCTCTATGATAATTTTGAGCATACTTATCTATTTGATAAAATTATTCATCATGTTTAGATTTGATATTTCAGCTATGTGGAGTATGTTCTAAGAAATATTTTGATTGTGGGGGTACATAGAAAATGACGAGTGTATGTTTTATACATGATTAACTGACTAAAATATTGTAGTGTATTTTGTTGGTTACGTCACTTAGCTTATACCACATTATATGAGATTCTGGTGATTGTTATTATATGAGTAAGGTGTAAAATTCTTTTTGTAAAATATTGTGGATTTGCAAAGAGTAAATATAAATGAAACAATCATCGAGATTCGTTGTTTTCTAATATAAGAATGATGATGTATATAGAGCTTTTAGTAAATAATATGATTTTGGGTGCAAAATCACAAATACTACGTGTATGCTTTATTCTATGTCAATTTATTAGAAAGAGAAAATAATAAAGAAGATTATTTGTTCTTTTAAACGACATGAGAGTGGAGCTCTGTATTTAATTAGAACAATGATGTTAATGAGTTATTAGAAAACATGTTTTGACTATTGTGAGAAGTCTAATATGTATAATTATAGTTGTTTCAATGTAGCTTATGCAGCTAAGTACATTTTGTTTGTGTATTCATTACCAAAGTTATCATTCACATTTAGTGAAGTGCCTAAGGCGCAATATTAAGAATTGCACTATGTTGAATATCTAGAAAGATATTGGATGGACAAAAAGGTAATGACGATCGACAAGGTGAGATTTATGGTGAGTACTATACATTTCCACCTTTAATGGTGATCTTGTTTTAAGTCTATTGAGAAGACTATTATAACCTTGTCTATTGTGTAAGCATATTATATTGGTCATAATCTTGCAGGGTAAGATGCAAGGTGATTGTGAAGCTATTATTAACTACTACTTAATTGTGGGGGCATGTAGTTTTGCCTAATGTTTATCTTTAGCATAATGCTAGCATCAACTTAATAATGCAAAAAATAATGTGTATAATGGCTTGCAGATTTACACATTTTATGCAGATTTGAGATTTGAGAAAGTTGATTGAGAATAATATGCTCACAAATTATTATCTTTGTGAAATTTGAGTAAAGCATGTTTAAGCTAATGGACTAAGAAAGAAAAATGTCCTAGAATTGTCGAGGGAAATGGGCAAAAGCCTATTAGTTGAGGAATTTGTGGTGGATACCGGAACTTGCTATGCAAGGGTGGTCTAACGAAGCCATAGATAACTCATACTTGTGTACACATCCCATTCCTATGACATGTACACTATTTTGGAAGGTTGAGAATATAGCTCTTAATGGTCTTATAGCCCAAAATTGGGTGGTCCTTGTGAGACGGACTTGATGAGATCACCATAATGATGGAGGTTGAGATATTTCTCTTAATGAATCTATATCCCTTTATTTGGGTGGTCCTATTGAGAAGGACTTGATGGATTCACCGCTACGTTGAAAGGTTGAGCCTTAGAACTTTTAATGAATCTATATCCCTTTATTTGGGTGGTCTTATTGAGAAGGACTTGATGATTCACCGCTATGTTGAGAGGTTGAGCCTTAGAGCTCTTAATGATTCTATAGCTCATGCGTGAGTGGTTTATATGGAGATAGACTTGTTGGAATCACCTACATGAGTGTGAAGGATTGGCCTCCTTCTATGAGAGACTAGGCTATCTCTCTAGAGCACTCGTGAGAATCCCAAGGTTCATTTGGCCATAAAATTGTTGAATTGTATCGCGGAACTCGTCTGGAACTTAAGGTGAGATATGTGTTTGGAATTTACCCCGGAGTCTAGGAGTTCAAGATTCGTTCACTCTCTAGGTGATGAAAGAATTGTTCCATTTCACTATGTGTTAATTCAAATCGAAAGATATTAATGCTTAAGTATCAATCCTTATTAATATGCTCAGAATTTTGCCTATCCTTTCCATTAGTGGGGGATTGTTGGAAGTAATGCTAAGGCTAGCAATGTCGTCTAAATACATTGTATTAGAGAGATGCCTTCCATTACCTCGTAAAAGCATCTAACCACTACTTGCATAATTATAGCCATTAACTCCATGTTTATTGCCATGTTTATGGTGGAGTTATGCCATTATCTTTGTGATTATTATGTTAATTAATCACTATAAATATGAGAAGTGTAGTCATTTGAGAGACACATCTTCCATATATCTCTACTACTTCTCTATGATAATTTTGAGCATACCATATGAGTTCCAACTCCTAATGGTTGAGTACACAACTTTTAGGAGTGTTGTGTGACCTTGGGGGACGACGCCTATATCGATTTGTACCGTAGTCGGGGCGATTTCGTTTCTCATTCAGTGGCCTCCATACCACGACACAACAACAAATATTCTCTAATTATATCTTCGCCCCTATAGTGATACTATATTTCCAACAGCCTCATCTCTAACAATTACCACTGCCGGCAAACCAAGTTTACATAGGTTACTTCTCCGACCACCATACCACGCCAGCGCATCCCTGACCACACCAACCACCAGCCACTAAAAACCAACAGCGGCAACAGGTCGATTCCGAACCCGACTACATGCTGCTCCTTCTCCTTCGTGCTCCACCTCGATAAACCATCATCAACAACTTAACCACTGCATCATCTCAATCCAATGAGTTTAATGTATCTCAGGCGAACATCACCGTGTTCGTCGGAGATACGCCAGTCTTGTGTCGGCGTCATGTTGCTCGTCATCCTCGGCAGCAACAGGTCGAGGGTGGAAAGAGGAAGAGAAGAAAAGAGGTCGATATGATGTCCGTCGATGGCTTAGTTGATGGAGATTTCGCCGGGAGAAATGGCGTTTGTTGGTGGTTGCTGGCTATGGTAGTTGCCGGCGACAGCTGGTGGTGGTGGAAGGTTATGGTTTGTGCTAGGTTTGTTGAAAATATGGTTGTTATAAATGTTGGGTCGTAGGTGAGTTATAAGAGATTGGGCCTTCTAAGTGGATAATAAAAGTCAGCCTTTTTGTAAGTAGTTCGTAAGTTCGCACTGTACTTTAGTTCGCTTTGACCCGACCCTATATATATATATATATATATATATATATATATATATATATATATATATATATATATATATATATATATATATATGTAAGGGGTACATTGACCATATGATATAGGTACATCTATAATAAAGGTACATTTTGTAATAATTATAGGTACATATCACGTTTACTACAATTATTTATTAACTTTATTTCGCTTATTTATCAGGGACACATTATTTATATTGGAGATAAATTAAATATGAAGTATAGAAACAAAGAATAATTATCACAAGTACATAAAATATGTTGTTCAATTTTTGTCAAGTACCCTTAACTAACTCGGCATGTATGTTGATTTTATACTAAAGGTACATTTAATATAAGCTAGAAGTACATTTAATAGTATAAAATCAATGTAATACCCAGTTAGTTAAATGTACATGATTAAAATTGATCAAAAGATTTTATGTACTTATGATAATTATTATTTGAACTTATAATTTATATAATTATTATAAATTAACGAAAAATGTATATACGTACAATATATTTATGTCAAAGGTACATTTTATTACCATTGAATGTACATGATGGGGCATATTCTGCACCGCTGACCAAGTCAACATATTGAGCAAGGTCAAAAGTATCCACAGCAAAGTCAAAGACTTAGACAGTCTAGCCGACGCATCCTATCGGCCTGCCACCTGGGTCTCGGCATGGCAACCAGCCAGCCGGGGCACATATCCGCGTACTCATATCCAAGACCCTCGGCCACCGCCATAGGTCCATCGGCCGAGGGTAGAACGGTCTTTCCACCTGCTACCACTTGGCCACTTGGCCACTACGTGACAAAAGGTGAAAGCCTATAAATACTCCTCAACCTTCATTGAGGAGGGGATCCACAAAAATTAACCTAATAACCACTATTCATCTGGTAATATCTTCCTTATCTCTCTACATTATACTCTTAGCCAAGTAACAACAACTTACCTCTCTAAGTTAACTGACTTGAGCGTCGGAGTGAGTACGCTCGGCCAAAGCCGAGCCCTCAGTTTGTTCATCGTTTCAGGAGACCGCAAGGAGGATTCAAGTAAAGGCATCGTCCTACGAGCTACGAGTGGTAACAAATATCTGCTCTCGAATTAAACCCGGAACAATTGGCGCCGTCTGTGGGGAAAGACACTAGAAGCTAGTCACATTCATTCCCAAACAACAAAAACAAAAACAAAAAAAAAAACCACCCAAAAAGCTAAGAGGATGTCAAAACAACAAGAGGTGTTCGTTAACGACGAAACCGAGCCACACCAAGATGATACATTTCACCATTCTGGAGTCGTACAGCCCTCCACCGGCGGAGTAATCCAACCGGAATTCGGAATGCCGACAATACCGGATACGCCGTCGCCCGCCAACCAGGTCACCATCATGGGACAGGTGGTTGACGTAGCAAAACTGAAGACGCTCCTGGACTCCGATTGGGAGTGCGCCGTCTCACACCGCCACGCCGACAAGAGCGGCGGAAACGATCCCAGGAGACCAGGGCCCAAAACGTGACTCGAGGAACTTGAACGGAGGCCGGGAGAAGCCGCCCTATCAAGACGCCGGAGGAGCCCAAGGTGGTCGTGGTAAACATAAGCCCTTCTCGCACTCGGGAGAGGACAGCGTCGCCGCAGCACCAACGCGGCACACCCCGGAGGAACCAGAGAAGCCCGACTCAGGAGAGTCGGAGAAGAAGCCCAAGCCGGAGAAGGAGTCCTTCCCGCTACGAGGAAAGGAGCCGGACTAGGAATGCGAGGAGTCGGTCGCCGCGTATCATTCGACACGTGGTCAAGCAGCCACTCAGTGATTATGTCCTTGACACCGCCGTGCCAACTAAGCTGAAGTTGCCGGCGTTCACGTACAAAGGAGATAGCGACCCAACCGACCACGCCGAGGCCTTCGAGTCTTACATGTCGGTATGGGAGCAGCCCGACGAGGTCTGGTGCCGAGTCTTCCCGACAACTCTGCATGGGATGGCTCGGGTGGTACAAGGGGCTCCCGACGGTTCGGATATCTTGTTTCGCCGACCTAAAGGACGCTTTCTTAGCCCAGTACTCCTGCAACAAGAGGAAGGCCGTGGAGACATCGGACCTCCTAACTATCAAACAGGAGGAGGGCGAGTATCTACGAAGCTATGTGAAGAGGTTCAACGGCGGAGGCAGCAGATTCGGGAGATCAACCCCGAACTAGCGGCTTTTTCAGCGATGAAGGGCCTCCCAAAGGGAACCTTAAAAGACGAGCTCATCAAGCACGGGGGCCTTGGCCTAGACGCCGCTAGGAAGATGGCCGACCAGGCCATCAAGGTGGAAGACTATCACAAGACTGGTTAGGCCCGGCCGAGGCCGAGCCCTCGAAACAAAAAACCGCCGGGATGATAACCCGGATGAGAGACGCCGTGACAATAACGGGTCACGGTCCGATGATAGACGCCGTGACAATAAGGGGTCACGGTCCGATGATAAACGCCGTGACAATAACAGTCACGGTCGATAGATCCGCCAGAAACAGGACTCGACGGGCGCGGGGGAGTTCGGGAATGTTTTACCAAAGGCATTACAATGACAAAACCCCTCTGATTGCATCGGCCGCCGAAGTCTTCGCCCTGAGCAGAACGAGGGCCGAAGTGGGAACGGCCTCCCAAGCCAAAAGGAGACGGTGACACGAGCCGATCTGCGAGTATCACGGTTGCGCCTGGTCACCTCATCGACAATGCCGGCATCGAAGAATGCCATTGAAGAGCTAATCCGGAAGGGAAGCCTCGACAAGTATGTGGCCAAAGGCGAAGGCGACGCCGGCGGCTCGATAAGAAATCCGTTTTTCAACGGATAGGAGTGATCCATGTGGTCATCGGGGGAAATGAAAACGGTGGGTCAGCTCATGGGCACAAACGGCACCTGAACGAGTTGTATCAGGCCATCAACTTTGTGCCCAAAGACAACGATCGCCCCGACGTTCCCGATATAACTATTGGGAAGAAGGACTACGAGGGAGTCATCGCCCCTCACGGCGACCCGACCCGCTTGTCGTCAACTTGGACATTTCCAACCACTGGTGAAGAGGTGTCGATTGACACGGCGCCTACACGAACATCATGTTCGGGAGTGCTTCCACAGCCTCGGCCTAAGAATCAAGGACTTGAGCCCCTGCACCCATCCGTTATACGGACTTCTCCGGGGTGGTCTGGTACCCCTGGGTTCAATCAAACTACCGGTGATGTTCGGCGAAGGGAATGCAGCCAAGAATGTCCTAGCTGAGTTCGTGGTCATCGACGGCTCGTCAGCCTACAACGTTCTCATAGGCCGAGTCACTCTGAGCGAGGCCGACGCAGTAATGTCCATCCGGGCTCTTACACTTTTGTATGTCTCGGACCGGGGGGAAGCGCAAAAACTCGTCTCCAAGGACGAGAAGGACGAGGTGGTCAACGTCCAGATATCTGCCAGAGGATGCAACATGCAATCCCTCAAAGTGGCAAAACAGTCAGAGAGGGGAAAAGCCCCATCCTTACAACAGGAAGACGACCTCATGGATGCAACTGACGTCTGACGAGGGGGGCGAGCCTTTAGGACACTGGCGATTTTGCGAAAACTTTGTATAGCGGCGGAGGTGTCAAAAACAGTTGTGGGCACCCCGACGCATGTTTATATCTAAATGTAGAATAATCTAAGTTTTCCCATCAAAGTGCTGATTTTTCCCGCAGTCATTATGAAGAAGCAGACGCCGTCTCATACTGTCAATTGGACAAGAGCGGTGGTCTCTACCAAGAAGCCGACGCCGTCTCACACTATCCTTCCGGCAAGAGCGGCGGTCGTATCGAAGAAGCAGACGCCGTCTTATACTGTCAATTGGACAAGAGCGGTGGTCTCTACCAAGAAGCCGACGCCGTCTCACACTGTCCTTCCGGCAAGAGCGGCGGTCGTATCGAAGAAGCAGACGCCGTCTCATACTGTCAATTAGACAAGAGCGGTGGTCTCTACCAAGAAGCCGACGCCGTCTCACACTGTCCTTCCGGCAAGAGCGGCGGTCGTATCGAAGAAGCAGACGCCGTCTCATACTGTCAATTAGACAAGAGCGGTGGTCTCTACCAAGAAGCCGACGCCGTCTCACACTGTCCTTCCGACAAGAGCGGCGGTCGTATTGAAGAAACAGACGCCGTCTCATACTGTCAATTGGATAAGAGCGGTGGTCTCCATGAAGAAACATAGCGCTGTGGCAGTCACCCCAAATAGTAGACGCTTCGGCAGTCACTTAAAGTGGTAGACGCCGCGTAACACGCTATCCATTACCGTACGCCGCTCACATCGTCATAGACAAGAGCGGTGGTCTCCATGAAGAAACGTAGCGCTGTGGCGATCACCCCAAATAGTAGACGCTTCGGCGATCACTTAAAGTGGTAGACGCCGCGTAACACGCTATCCGTAACAGACGCCGACTCATCGTCGACCGACAAGAGCGGCGATCTCCATCGAAAGAAGACGTCGCAACATCGCGGCAAAGACGGTTGATAAACAAACAAAATGGCTTGAAAGCGTTAAATACAGTTGAGATACACACTCTAAACTACCTCGGCCAAGCCAGGACGAGAACCAAAAAAAAAAACAAACTCTTGTTAATAATAACAGGTTACAGGTGAAAAAGAATGGAGATGACAGCCGTCCCCATTGGGATAAGCCAAAACTCAGCTTACCAAAGTTGTACAAAGTACAAGGAGAGAAAAGCAAAAGCTACAATTATGTCATTTAAAGCACCGAAGATGGCAGGGAAAAGGGGCTTGCTAATTGGCTCCCGAACATTTGCAACGCATCTGCTGTAAACTTGTTCTCATCGAGCAAAGACATGGTAGTATGTGAGGAGTGAACAGATCTGCTTTGTAAACTTGTTCTCCTATGCTGTCATTTGCCGCCATCGCAGCAGAGCCGCATCTTCTTCAATAGGCAACCCGGCAGCTTTCCTAGCAGCCTCAGCCTTGGCTTCAGCAGCATCAGCCGCCTTCATTCTCTCGGATTCCTCCTTGGCCGCCCTAGCCTTCTCAGCAAGAGCTGCTTTCTCCGCGGCCGCCTCCCTCTCTACTTTCGCCCTCACCGCCTCCTGGGCCTTCTCCGCCATGGCTCTCTCTTTGGCTTCGAGCTTATCTTCAAGCAGCTCGTCATATTTGGCCCACGGAAAGGAACCATCAAGAGGGAAGAGCTCCTCAATCACTTCCCTAGCAGCTCCTTCGGCTAAATCCCGGAATTCAGCACACATGTTAGGGAGCATGACGGTTTGGAGCATCTCAATGTCCTTCTCCTTTTGCCTGATGACGGCATCCCTGGTCCTAACCACCTCCGCCTGGGCCTTAAACAGGTCCCTCGATTCATTCCTCTGCTGGAGGTAGAGGTCGGCGCGCCTCTGCACAAGTGTACACTTCCCCAGCAGCTTAGCAGTTTCGGCTGCCGCAGCCTCGGCCTTGGCTCTCTCAGCAAGGACCTCCTTTTCAACGTCCTGCCTAAGTTTTCTTTCAGCCAAGAGCACCCTCTCAGCATCCCCCCTAAGCCTCTGCTCATTAAGAAGATCCCGCTTTGCCTTCACGGCCACCTTCTTAATGGCATTAAGCTCGAAAGCGGATTGAGCCACGGCTTTCTCCTGCTCTACGATACGAGCACCGGTAAGACTGTTCCATCTCGCCAGCTCCTTGATCAGCTCCGTGCCCTCATCTATGAGCTGGGAGAAGGAAACCTTCTGGGATGAAGAAACAGTGGTGACATTTTGATCACCGGCCTGTGGCTGGGAGAGGAAAACCTTCTGGGATGAAGAGTTCACGATGACGTGTTGATCACCAGCCCGCACAGAGCTCCCCTCCACTCACGCCCAACAGAGCGGTGGACGATCGCGGCCGATCTACAAAATTTAAAGTAAGCATAAGTATCGACATACGCAGACATGCGGAGAACTCCACAGCGCGCCTAAGGAACCGGCTAAATCGAAGCCACGTACGAACAATACCGTGCTTGGCCGAAAGACGCGTCTCCTCGTCGCAAAAAATCAACGATCGCGGTAAAGGCCGTCGCTTTCGCTTTTTTACGGACAAGAGGCGACCCCTCCTCCTGGTGAGTCATCCCCGTTGGAGATACAAATGATCTCCACCGTCTTCTCCGAACGAAGGGGGATGGAAGGCGGAGCCGACGCCGACGCTACCACCGCCGAGGACCTCGTTTTTCGCGTATGGCGCGGCACGTTACTCACGACCTTCGCCTGGGTCTCCACCGCACTCAGCGTTTGCCGCCGCTCCATAAGCTCGGTCGGCGACCTCCTGCGGTCGTTAGGGAGAGCTTTGGGATGTAGGTTAGCAACGGTCTTGTCTTTGTTCAGCCCCATTCTCCGGAGGATATCCTCAGACAGGTCCGGTCCAAAATGGCCTGCGAAGGAAACAAAGCAAGATTTAAGAAGAAGAAATGAATCAGAGTTCAAGGACACAATGAGAACGGTGATGGGCCTCACACCGACCCTACTCACCCTGCGCTAGGGCCGGTATGAGGCCGACATGGCAAAGCGGCTCATCCTGAAGAATGATCTGCGTTGGGGGAATCCATCTTTTCGGCAGCCCACCCTTGTCTACCTCAAAAAGCCGCATTGCCAGCCTCTCGTCCTCCGAGAGAGGAACCCTGCCAGCATCCATTTTGAGTTTCTTCCGGGAGACCCATCTGTCATGCTCCGCCTTAGTCTCACACCGCAAGTTAACTTGATGCTGAAAGGAGCAGGGCAGCGGATAGTCGTCCGGCACCTTAACGTACACCCACCGACCCTGCCAGCCCTTGCAAGAGGAAAGTTTGTCAGCAGAGACATAACCCTTCTCCGTGTGCACACTGTACCAACCGGCGTGGCCGGAGAATGACGGCTGGAGGTAATGAAGTCGGCGAAATAAGTTCACCGTTGGGGCCTCCCCCTTGAAGAGACAAAGCCAGACAAACCCGATTATGGTCCTCATAGCCAACGGGTGCAATTGGGCAACGACAACGTTCATGGCCTTAAGGATGGCCACAACATGCCCATCCAGCGGAAACCGAAGCCCATACTCCAAATGTCGCATATATACGCCAGTGTGGCCCGGTGGAGGGCAACAGACAGCCTGATCCTCCTCCGGAATAACAATTTCGTAGCCCTCACCAAAGAAGAAATGTTTCTCGAAAAATATCTCACCAGAACAGCGGGCTAACTTATGGGTCCAAGCACAATCAAGACGGACTTTACAGGCGAGGCCGTGATCCATAACGTACCGCCTCACGGTATTAGGACGAGCCTCCTCAGCATCATCACCAAAATCGTCCGCGTCATCATCGACGTCAGAATCATCCTCCCATTCCTCCAGAATCCGAGGATCGACTTCGGGAGAAGGAGACCTAGGGCCCCCCGACGCAGGTTCACTGGGTCCAGCACCAGCAGAAGACATTTTCACAACAAATACTAACAAAATAGAAGAGAATTTGTTTGTTTACCTCGAAGAAAAACACTCGCCGGATCGAAGATTAAAGATTAGAAGAAAAAGCAGCCCTTGAAAGTTTAGAGAAATGAAGATTTTGGGAGAAAATTTAAGAAAATTTGAGGAAATGAAAATAATGGCCAAAATCACGAAAAAACAGCCCTATTTATAGGGAAAAGCCCATGGAAGAGGACAATCAGGGCACGACCCATGAAACGTCAACCAATCGAACAGACACGTGTCGGACATGCAACCGCGGAATGTCAATCGTTGCAACAGTTGAACGTCAATCAATGCAACAGTAACCAAGCGTCTCCAACACGCCCATTCACCTTCCTCAACAAATTCCTAAGTACATGCTCTCCGCCGCCACTGATCGCCAAGTTAGGAAGCACCGGCCGGGGGCAACCAAAAACAACCGGCACTCCCAGCCCTGGTCTCGGCCAGCGTCACATTCTTTTCCACATCGGATCCCCTTTACGCATCCATGTGGAGGGGGGATATGGTACGGCCTAACAAGAACCACGCCGACGGATCAGAAGAAGCCGATGCAGAAATTTTCGCAAAAATACTTGCGCAGAATATACGCTCAACGTACATCGGAGCCCATACCACGGCATAGACTACGCTGGGGGCAAATTGATGGGGCATATTCTGCACCGCTGACCAAGTCAACATATTGAGCAAGGTCAAAAGTATCCACAGCAAAGTCAAAGACTTAGACAGTCTAGCCGACGCATCCTATCGGCTGCCGCCACTGGTCTCGGCATGGCAACCGGCCGGTAAGGCACATATCCGCGTACTCATATCCAAGACCCCTCGGCCAGCCTGCCATAGGTCCATCGGCCGAGGGTAGAACGGTCTTTCCACCTGCTACCACTTGGCCACTTGGCCACTACGTGACAAAAGGTGAAAGCCTATAAATACTCCTCAACCTTCATTGAGGAGGGGATCCACAAAAATTAACCTAATAACCACTATTCATCTGGTAATATCTTCCTTATCTCTCTACATTATACTCTTAGCCAAGTAACAACAACTTACCTCTCTAAGTTAACTGACTTGAGCGTCGGAGTGAGTACGCTCGGCCAAAGCCGAGCCCTCAGTTTGTTCATCGTTTCAGGAGACCGCAAGGAGGATTCAAGTAAAGGCATCGTCCTACGAGCTACGAGTGGTAACAAATATCTGCTCTGGAATTAAACCCGGAACAGTACATAATATTTTTTCTGTATGTTATGTCATGTATATTTCAATTACTTTTCAAATACATATCATTAATTCGTTATGTGCATCTTATAATAACTATGGATACATATCAAAGTATTTATGTTTATTTAAATTATTTATCAATCACGTTTCAACAAATCATCAAGTAACTTTAATTTGTTTAAGAGGTACATTAAATATATCTACAATAGGTGCATTTATTAACGATTACAGATTCATATCATGTTTATTTTAATTAATTATCTTGCACGGATGAATAAATCATTTACATTTTATGTATATGAGAGGTACGTTAAATTTATAATATAGGTCCATATAATACTTATTAAAGGTACATATCATGTTCATTTTAATTAGTTATCAATTATGACTAGATTTTTTATTATGTACATTTTATTTATATAAGAGGCACATTAAATATATATTATAGATACATGTAATAAATACTAAAGTTACATACCATGTATATCTTAATTAGTTACAAGGCATGTTTAAATAATTATTCAAGTACATTTTAATAATATAGAAGGGCATGAAGTATATAATCATATATTTCTTTAATGCAGAAGCCAAATTGCTGACTTGGCAGTTCAATTTTGAAGCATTGTCCTATATAGCAGTTTATGAGCAGCATTATTAAAAGAAGGAAAAAAAAGTCACCGATATTGCTAATGCTAACTAAGTCAACGTGAATAATGGGATATGAGATCTTCCATATTCCATATTCCATATTCCATATTCTTTATATTTATTCCACAAACAAATCTTATTCAAAATTGATTAGTATAACAAGAGCATGAAAATATGACTACATAAAGGTTATTTCCTAATTTAACTGAAATAAGAATTTGGCTAAAATTGACTCGGTTTTTAACTCATCATGTACATTGATTTTATACTGAATGTATATTAAATATAAACTGGAAGTACATTTAATAGTTATTAGAGTTACATATTGTTTTAACCCAGGTCTTAACAAAGATTTATATTAAAAGAGATACAAAAATAACAACAAGATGCATGTGTCACAGTGGTAAAGTAAGTGCATTTTAACCAAGAGGTCGTGGGTTCAATCCTTATCATCAAGTGGCCACCATTGACCGGCAGTCAACCACCCTTGACTAGTGTTGACTTTTTGTTCATTGACTTTTGGGTGGATTGTGTGTAATATTAAGGGTCCGTTTGGATTGAAGGAATTGGAGAGAAGGGGAGGGGAGGGAAAGGGAGGGATTTAATTTACTTTGTTTGGATAAAAAATATGGGAGAAAGGAAATGGAGGGGGAGAGAAATGAGAGGACTTATTTTCCCTCCTATAGAACAAACTATAATCTTTCCAATGGTGGCAAGATTTGGAAAGAAAACTTTATTTGGACTCTAATTATACCACCAACATCCTTCAATCCTCCATCCATTCTTCATCTCCCTCATTCCTCCCCTTCCATTTCCCTTCATAATTTTTGTTATCCAAACATCCACATCCCATTTGCCCTCCCCTTCTCTCCCCTCCCTTCACCTCCCCTCCCCTTCCCTCCTAAAATTGTATCCAAACAGACCCTAAAGCTTAACCTTTAAGATGATGTTAAATCTTGTCCCTTAGATCAAAATTGAATGATGGGGATTGGTTCTCACCGTTCTCACGATAAGCCTCGTTCTTAACGGAACTCTACTCTTATTTTATTTTTATTTATATTTATTTATTATTATATTATTATAATTAATGGAAATATTATTAGTATAAATATTTATTATTATTATTATTATTATTATTATTAACATATTTATTATTATTATATTAATAAATTATTATATTACATCTATTATTATTATTATTATTATTATTTATATTAATTATTATTTTTATAATATTTATATTATACTTATCATATTTTTTTTAGTTATTATTATTAATATATTATATTATTTAATATATTATAATATTATTAATAATATTATCATTTATATTACTAATATATTATTACTATTACTATATTTATTATTATATTACTTATTAGATTATTATTAGATTAGATTAATATATTATTAATATAATGAATAATATTTTTATAATATTTATTATTATTATTATTATTATTGGTATTATTGTTATTATATTATTTATTATTATCATTAATATTATTATTCTTATTATTATTATTAATATTATCTTTTTATATTTATTTCAATTCAGTTTAGTTTAGTTTAGTTCAGTTCAGTTCATTTTAGTTTAGCTCTATTAAGTTCGGTTCAGTTCAACTCCATTAAGTTCAGTTCAGTTGAGACAATTTCAGTCCAAAAATACAGGGCCTTAATAGAGCTGAACTGAACTAAACTTAATAGAGCTAAACTAAACTGATCTGAAATTAAAATGAAAAGATAATAATAATAATAATAATAATAATAATAATAATAATAATAATAATAATAATAATAATAATAATAATAATAATAATAATAATAATAATAATAATAATAATAATAATAATAATAATAATAATAATAATAATAATAATAATAATAATAATAATAATAATAATAACAATAATTTCAATAATGTTCCGGGAGTAATTCCAGAGCAGATTTGTTTACCACGTAAGCTGGATGAAATGGTGTCTTTCCTCGTCTTGACTCTTCCTTTCGGCCTCTCCTGAAACGATTAACAAACTGAGGGCTCGGCTTGGCACCGAGCGTACTCACTCCGACGCTCAAGTCAGTAAACTTAAAGGGATTAAGTTGTGTGTTACTCGAGAAAGTATATTGTAGAGAGATAAGGGAGTTTATACCAGATGAATAGTGAGTTTTAGGTTAGGTTGTGGATCCTTTTCTCAATGAGAGAAGTGGAGTATTTATAGACTTTCACCTTTTGTCACGTAGTGGCCAAGTGGGCCAAGTGGCGTAGCAGGTGGAAAGACTGTCTTACCCTCGGCCGAGGGACCCATGACAGGCCGGCGGGCCCTGTTGACTCCATGTCGAGGGGTCTTGGATATGAGTACGCGGATGTGCCTCTCGGTCGGCTAGTTGCCGGGACCGAGACCCAAGTGACAGGCCGACAGGCTGCGTCGGTTAGGCTGTCTAATACGTTGACTTGCTGTCTTTTATCTTTGACCTTGCTCAATATGTTGACTCGGTCAGCGGGTGCAGAATATGCCCCATCAATTTGCCCCCAGCGTAGTCTATGCCGTGGTATGGACCTTCGATGAGTGTTGAGCGTATTCTGTGCAAGTTGAAATTTCTTCCCGGCTTCTTCTTCCTCGGCATACTGCTCGGGCCGTACCATATCCCCCTCCACATGGATGTGTAATGGACATCAAATGTGGAAAAGAAGATGTCATTGGCGGCGGGTCCAAGGTTGAGAGTGTCGGATGCTTTGATTGCCCGGCCGTGTCGCCAAGCTTGGTTGATCGGCGGGCGTTTGGCAAGTAGATATCAAGGACGTGTTGAAGAAGATACGTCGATTGGCCTTCTGCCAAGTAGCGTGTCAAAGAAGATTGGTAACTGTTGCGACGATTGACATTCCGTGGCTGCATGTCTGACACGTGTCTCGGTGCTGATTGGTTGACGTTTCATGGGCTTTGCCCTGATTGGTCGGATTGAGTGAGCTTTGCCCTATAAATAGGGCAGTTAGCCCCTCATTTGAGCCTTTCCAATTTCAGTTTCTTCAAAAAAAAAAAATTTCTCTAATTTTCTTCGAAGCAACTTCTCTCTAGTTTCCAAAGCGTTACTCGGCGTAACACTCTTCCCAAGGTAAACAAACAAATTTTTCAACTTTTTAATTGTTAAGTATTCGTTGTCATGTCTTCTGCTGATGCCGGACCTAGTAATCCTGCGCCGGGGGGCGAACAGCCGCTTCCCAATGAAGAAGAGGCACTGGCCGCCATCCCGATAAGGTCCGGGGGCCCTAGGTCTCCTTCTCCCGAGGTTGATCCCAAATATTTGGAGGAGTTTGAGGATGATGATGATGATGATGATGATGACGATGACGGTGATGATGTTGATGATGAGGAAAGGACTCATTCCGATGAGGAGAGGCCGCATCTCCTGGATCACGGCGACGCCTGTAAGATCGGCCACGATCGTGCTTGGACCAACAAGTTCGCCGGTTGTTTCAGTTCTGAATTTTTTGAACATCACTTCTCCTTCGGCAGGGAGTATAGGATTGTTATTCCTAAAGAGGGTCAGGCCGTCTGTTGCCCTCCCCCGGGTTGTATCGGCGTATATATCAGGCACCTGGAGTATGGGCTCCGGTTTCCTCTGCATGACTACGTCGTTGCCATTATTAAAGCGATGAATGTCGCCGTGGCCCAACTGCATCCGTTGGCCATCAGGACGATTATTGGTTTTGTATGGTTTTGTCTTTTCAAGGGGAGGCCCAACGGTGAACCTATTCCGGCTTCATCACCTTCGATTTGAATGTCCAAGGTGGCAAGGGGGTGGTATAGCATACATACCGAGCCAGGTTATATCACCGTCTCTAAGTTTACTTCCTGCAAGGACTGGAAGGCACGGTGGGTATATGTTGAGGTTCCAGAGGATTATCCACTGCCCCGGTCCTTCCAGCACCGCGTCAATTTGCGGTGCGAGAGTCGGGGGGAGCTTGAGAAATGGGTCTCCCGGAGCAAGATTAAGATGGACGCCAACAGGGTCCCTCTTAATGAGGACGAAAAACGGGCAATGAGGCTGTTTGAGGCCGAGAAGAATGGGACGCCGAAGGGATGGATGCCCCCGACGCAGATCGTTCTGATGGACGAGCCGCTCTGCCACGTCGGCCTCATACCGGCCCTCGAACGGGGTGAGTAGGGTCGGTGTGAGGCCCATCGTTGCTTTTTACGCTTCTGTTTTTGAATTTGTGTCATTTCTTTTGCTTAACTTTCGCCTTGCTTCCTTTACAGACCGTTTTGGCCCGGATCTGTCTGCGGATATCCTCACGAAGATGGGACTTGACAAGGACAAGAAAATTGTTGATTTGCATCCTAAGGCCAGACACGTGATCGCAGACCGGCGCCAAACGACCTCATGGATCAGCAGTTGAAGGCCCTAGATGTGACGGCGGCCCAGGCGAAGGTTGCCAGTAAAGTGCCGCGCCGTAAACCAAAGGCAATATCTATGGCGGCGACGGCGTCAACTCCGGCTCCGTCTTCGATCCCTGTGGCCTAGAAGGAGAGGGTGGTGGTCGTCGACATTACCGCTGAGGAGGAAACCGATGCCGAGGAATCTCCTCTTTTCCGTAAGAGGAAAGAGACAGCGTCTGCTTTGCTGCATTATGCTCTCTCGCTACGAGGGCAAAGAAATGGGTCCTCCTACCAAGAAGGCCAAGCCTAGTACAGATCTAACATGTGGCTCAGATTTAGCTGGTTCATTAGGCGTTCCTGATGAGAGGCTCTCTGGCATGTCAATGAACGTTGACATGGATGCCTTGTCCGAATTTTTTGCAGATCAACCGCTGCCGGATGTCCAAATTACTGAACGGCAGATTGAGAAGCAGCCGATGCAGGCGGGCGATAAAAATGCCAGTGTCGTTTCCTCCTCCCCGAAGCCTTCCCCCGGCCAGATTAGGAAGATGCTGGCGAAGTGGGCGATATGGCGGTGCTCATATTTTGGAGCAAGAAAAGGTCATGGCGAAGTCGCCCCACAGCTTGAGCGGCTCGGAGCTTGAGCTCGGCTGCTGCGAAGAAGGAAGCTGAGAGGGCCAAGGTCGAGGCTGAAAAGGCGGTCCTTGCTGAGCGAAAACTTAGAGAGGACGCTGAAAAGGCGGTCCTTGCTGAGAGAGCCAAGGTTGAGGCTGCGGAGGCTGATGCCGCTAAGCTGCTGGAGGAGCGTGACCATCTTCAGGCTACCCTCGACTTCACTGCTAAGAAGAGGGAGGAATGGAAGTCCCTGTATAAGGCCCAGGCGAAGGTGTCTCGGAACACGAGGGCTATCATCGCTCAGAGGGAGATGGACATTGAGACGCTTCAAAGCGTCGTCCTCCCTAACATGTGCACCCAATCACGGGACTGGCCGAAGACGCCGCCGGGGAAGTGATCGGAGAGCTCTTTCTGAAGGCTCCTTCCGTGGCAAAAATTTGTGAGCTGTTTGATGACAAGCTTGATGCTAAGGCGAAGGCCGCGGAGGCGAAGGCCGCGGAGGAGGCAAAGGTGAAGAAGGAGAAAGAGGAGGCTGCGGAGAAGGCGGTCCATGCTGAAAAGGTGAAGGCGGCCAAGGAGGAAGTTGAGAGGGCAAAGGCGGTGAAGCCGAAGCCGCCAAGTCGCTCCCGAGTCGCCCATCAAAGACGATCTTTGCTTGATGTCTGCATTGGCGAAAGCGGCAGCGAGGCATAGGGAGACGGGCGGTCGTCACCGGTTTCACCCGGCATCTCGGATAGCTTTAGCTGTTCGGGGGCCAACTATTGAGCCTTTCCTCCCTGCCATCTTTTGGCACTTCATGTCTTATGTCTGTACCCTTTTCTTTGTTCCTTCTTTTTGTAAACTTTGGTAGGTAGTAGTGTTTAGGCTATCCCTATGGGGACGGCCGTCGACTTCTTCCTTGTAACCTGTAAACATTTTTAACAAGAGTTTGTTTACTTTGCCTCTGGCTTGGCCGAGGTCTTTTTCTCCTTTTTTTGTCTGAGTTGTCTTCTTACGTTATTAATTGAGCGCTTTTTTTATGTTTCTACCCTTGGCCTAGCCGGGGCAGTTAGAAAGCGTAACTCAACTGTACTTAACGTTTTTTAAACATGTTGGCTTGTCGGTCGCGTCCTTCACCGCCCGAGGCGGTCAGATTTGCGTTTCCCAACCGCCGCTGTGAACATGTTAGCGTATCAGTCGTTGTGTTCCCGCTGCTTCCCGGCATTGGCCGAGGGAATCGGGGTTACGGCACGACAGCGTTCGTATCTATAGACGATATTGATCGCGTCCTCGTTCACGCTCGGTCTTAATTAGCCGAGGTGTCGATTTACGTCTGTTGTACTTATACGTTCTTAAGCTCGGTCTTAATTAGCCGAGAGCAAGTCGCGTTTCCCTCGTCTCTTCCCGGCCTTGGCCGAGGCAACGGAGTTTACGTTTTGACTGCTGTTGTATATATGTTAGCATTTTGGCTCGTTCCCCCGTCACTCCCGGTTTTGGCCGAGGTGATCGAGGTTTTGGCGCTGTCTGCTGTGTACATATGTCTTCTTTTGTAGGACTATGGGAGGGACACTCTATTTTGATGGAAAACTTGGAACATTCTTCATTAGATATAATCAAGTGTTGGGGTGCCCACAACTGTCTTGGACACCTCCGCCGCTATACGAAGTATTTTCTAAGATTGTCGGTGTTCCAGTGGCTCATTAGAGGCCCTCCCTCCATATCTGTCAGCCGGTATGTACCCGGCCTCATTTCTTCAACCACTTTGTAGGGTCCTTCCCAGTTGGCCGTCATTTTGCCATGGATGTTTCCTTTGTTGGTGGCGGCCGACTTTCTTAGGACTAGATCTCCTACTTTTAAGTCCCTTTTGTGGACCCTTTGGTTGTATGCTCTTCTCATTCTGTTTTGGTAAATGGCCAAGTTGAGCCGTGTCGTATCTCGACTTTCTTCGACCAGGTCTAGGGAGGTTTTAAGGCCTTCCTCATTTTCGACCGGGTCAAATGTTTGCGTTCTAAATGTAGGCACCGTTGCTTCAATTGGTAGGACGACCTCAGACCCATATACAAGGTGAAACGGACTGTACCCCGTTGCTTCTTTCTCCGTGGTTCGTAGTGACCATAGGACGCCGGGTAGTTCATCAGCCCATCTTCCCTTTAGATCTTCAACCTTCTTTTTCAATCCGTTCAAAATTGTCTTGTTATTTTTGCCTCCTTTGCCCGTTACTACGAGGGTGGCGGACGGAGGAGTATGCGAACTTGATACCGAGCTCTTCTAGCCAGTTCATCACCAAGTCACTCCAAAACTCTCGGCCGTGGTCAAATACCATGACTTGGGGTAACCCAAAATGAGTTATGATGTTCTCCCAGATTACCTTTCTTACGGCCGCCGTGGTCTTGGCAGTCTGCGGCGAGCCGACCCATTTGGTGAAGTAGTCAACGGCGACAATTAGGTACTTTCTTCCTCCGGAGGCCGTCGGAAATGGCCCCGATAAATCCATCCCCATTGTGCAAACAGAACGGATCGAGTGCGATTGCAGGTCTCGGGAAGGTGCATGTATCACCGGAGCATGCATCTGACAGTTCTTGCACTTTTTGGTCTTAGTTCTGGAATCTTCCAACATGGTGGGCCAGAAGTAGCCGGCTCGGAGAGCTTTGTGGGCTAGCGTTCTTGCCCCCATGTGGTGTCCGCAGATGCCTTCGTGAATTTCGTCGAGAATGAGCTGCGTCGGTACCGGGCCGACACACTTCAAAAGTGGTCTTGTCACGGACCTTCGTATAGTTCTCCTTCGAACACCGGTACCTTGCGGCGATCCTTTTTATCTTCAGGGAGAGACTGCGGTTTTCCGGCAACTCTTTAGTAAGTTTATATTTCATTATTGGAGTCATCCACGTCGGCTCGGCTTCCACGTCGCACAACATGCCGATGGTCTCAGCAATGCTTTTAGCATTTCTGATATCCACCAGCACGGTTCGGCGGACGTTCTTGATGCTTGAACTGGCAAGTTTTGAGAGAGCGTCGGCTCGGTTGTTCTCGACACTGGGATGCATTGGATTTGGAAAGACTTCAATTTTGAAGTGTCAGCTTTTACCTTTTCGGGTACCTTACCATCCCGTCGTCCCGAGCCTCATACTCTCCTCACGAATTGGTTAGTCACCAAGAGTGAATCTGTCTTCAACACAATGTGTCCCCCCCCGGCGACTCTAGCTAGCTCGACTCGGTTATCACCGCCTCGTATTGATTCGTTATTTGAGGCGAGAAGGTAAACTTCAAGGCGTACTCAAACTCGTCCCCGTTTGGGCTAATGATAAGGATGCCGGCTCTGAGACATTCGTTGTAGAGGATCCGTCGGTGTACATCTCCCATACACCGGGATGTGACTCTTCCTGATATGTGCACTCGGCTAGGAAGTCTGCAAGTGCTTGCCCCTTTATCGAGGGCCTCGGCTTATATTGTATCCGGCCAGGATAGCTCTCCGCCCATTTGATGAGCTGTAGGATTGTTCAAATTTTTCCAATGCTTTCTCCAATGGTTGGTCGGTTAAGACCGTTACGGGATGTGCGTCGAAGTAAGGTTTTAGTTTCCTTGCGGCAACGACGACAATGAAGGTCGCTTTTTCAATCGGCGGGTAATTTCTTTCGGCGCAACAGCGAGTGTATGGGTGATAAAGTAGATTGGGTCTTCTTGCTTGTTTTCTTCTCGACGACGATTACAGCCTTGACCGTGGCGAGGTAAGCGCTAAGTATAGATATAGAGTTTCCCAGGCGTCGGTGCAGACGGGGGTCGGGAGAGTTTGCGGATGAGCTTTCGGTTGTCACGAAAGGCGTGCTCTGTTCCTCCCCAAAGAAAAGTCTTTATTCCCCTTTAACACTTTGAAGAATGGGGTGCTCTTGTCGGCTGACCGAGAGATAAAGCGGGCGAGAGCCGCCATCCTCCCGGTCAGCATCATAACCTCTTTTCGATTCCTCGGCTCCGGTAGGTCCAGTATTGCTTGGACCTTCTCTGGATTGGCATCAATTCCCTTGGCGCTGACGAGCAGGCCGAGGAACTTACCTGCCCGGACACCGAAGTTGCATTTCATTGGGTTAAGCTTCATCTTGTATTTCCTTAGTGAACAAAATGTTTCGCTCAAGTCGGCCAAGTGCTCGCTGTCAGACTTGCTTTTTACAATAGTGTCGTCGACGTAAGCCTCGATTTTTCGCCCTTTTTTATCTTGAAACACTTTGTCCACCAGCCTAGTGTAAGTTGCGCCAGCGTTTTTCAAACCGAACGACATCATTTTATACATGTATGTGTCGTCTATGGTGATGAATGCGCACTTAGGCATGTCTTCTTCGGCCATGAATACCTGATGGTACCCTGAAAAGGCGTCGAGCAGGCTCAGCATAGTGTAGCATGCCGTTGCGTCTATTAAGCTATCTATTCGAGGCAAGGGATAGCAATCTTTCGGGCATGCTTTATTAAGATTTGTAAAATCAACACACATCCTCCACCCCCCTGATGACTTCTTCACCATTACAACGTTTGCTAGCCACTCGGGGTAAGTACAAGGCATGATAAAGCCCGCCTCTAACAATTTATCTACCTCGGCCTTGATGGCATCATCTTTCTCGGCCAAGGAGTTCCTCATCTTACGCTTCGGGGCGGCGGCTGGGAGCACGTTCGGCTTGTGAACAATAACCTCTCGGCTCACACTGGCATCTCGGCGGTGAGTACGCGAAGACGTCTTTGTTCTTCCTTAGCGGGTCTAGGAGATTGGCTCGAACTTTGGCTCCAGGCCGACACCGATAGTGCAGTGCGCCCGGGTCAATCTCTATCTGCTCGGTCTCGGCTCCTTCGACCACGCCGACGTGGTTGGTGCTCATCGGATCACCCTCCTGTCGTAAGGATGGGCTCTTCCCTTTCTCTGACTTTTTCGCCACTTTGAGGGACTGCATGTTGCACCCTCTGGCAGATATCTGGACATTGACAGCCTCGTCTCTTTCGTCCTTTGAGACGAGCTTTTGCGCTTCCCACCGGTCCGAGACATACATCAGTGTCAGGGCCCGGATGGACATTACAGCATCGGCCTCACTCAAGGTGACTCGGCCTATGAGAACGTTGTAGGCGGACGAACCATCAATGACCACGAACTCGGACAAGACATTTTTGGCCGCATCGGCTTGGCCAAACATCACCGGCAGTTTGATAGACCCCAGGGGTACCAGGCGGCCCGGAGAAGTCATGTCTGGTGGGTTGGTGCAGGGGCTAAGGTCCTCAATCTTCAGACCGAGATTGAGAAAGCATTCCCTGAACATGATGTTTGTATAGGCGCCTGTATCAATTAGGCACCTCTTGATCAAGTGGTTGGCGATGTTTAGGTGGACCACCAGCGGGTCGCTGTGTGGGGCTACGACTCCTTCGTAGTCTTTCTTTCCGATGGTTATATCGGGGACGGTGTAAGCGGGGGTCGCTGTGGTGGGCACAAAGTTGATGGCTTGGTAAAGCTGATTTAAGTGCCGTTTGTGCCCATTAGCGGACCCACCGTTCTCGTTCCCTCCGATGACAACTTGGATCACTCCTATTCGCTGGAACACTGATTTCTTGTTCTCCCCGCCGGAGCTGGATCCCGGGTTCCCAGCTACGTACTTACTGAGGGCTCCCTTTCGGATAAGCTCCTCGATGGCGTTCTTCAGTTGCCGATAGTCGTCGGTCTTATGGCCAGACTGGCCGTGGTAATCGCAAAATTGGCTTGCGTCGCCTTCCCTCTTCATCTTGGGGGGTCTTTCCCACGCCCTTCGCTCTTGCTCGGGCGAAGACCTCGGCCGTGATTTGACCGGAGGGGTGGGACCATGTGCACCGCTTATGGGTGTATGGTCCCGACCTCTCCTCGCGCGCCCGCCGAGTCTCGCTCTGTTGGATCTTTCGGGCCATGACCTATTCTTTGTCACGGCGTCCTTCATCTTCGTTGTCGCGGCGGCTCCTCCTTCCTGAGTGCCCAGATTCACTGTAGCTTACCCAGGTCTTGTGGTAGTCCTCCACCTTTATGGCACGGGTCGGCCATCCTTACGCGGAGTCCAGGTTGAGGTCCCCGCACTTGATCGGCTCATTTTTGAGCTCGCCTTTCGGGAGGCCCTTCATCAGTGCGAAGGCCGCCAGCTCGGCATTCAGCTCACGGATCTGCTCTTTCGCGTCGAACCTCTTCACGTAGCTCCGGAGGGACTCGTCCTCCCCCTGTCGGATAGTGAGGAGATCGGATGTCTCCACGGCCCTTCTCTTGTTGCAAAGTCTTGGGCTATGAAGTTGTCTCTTAGGTCGGGCGTAGCAAGACACCGAGCCATTGGGTAGCCTTGTACCAACTTTGGGCCATCCCATGAAGGGTTGTTGGGAAGATTCGGCACCAAACCTCATCAGGTTGCTCCCACACCGACATGTAAGACTCGAAAGCCTCGGCGTGGTCGGTCGGGTCGCTATCCCCCATGTATGATATGGATGGCAACTTTAGTTTAGTCGGCACCGGGACCGCGAGGACGTAGGTGCTGAGGGGCTGTCTGACCACGTGCCGAATGACACGTGGCGATCGGCTCCTCGTGGCCCTAGTCCGGCTTCTCTCCCCGTGGCGGGAAGGGCTTCTTGTTGTCCGACTTTGGAGAGTCGGACTTACGTCTTCATTTCTTTGGGGTGGCCTCTTTGATGCGGCGACGCTGTCCTCCCTCGCGTGGGGAAGGACTTTGGTCGGCCACGACACCACGGGTACCGCCGGCGTCTAGTATGCTCCACTCCTTGCATTGCCCGGACAAGTTGTTTGGGGGTCACTTTATGGGCCCTGGTCACTGCGGGTGTCTTTGTCGTCACCGTCGTTGCGGCGGGGGTGATCGGTGTATTACCCATCGAGTCGGGAGTAACCGGTTTTCTTTGCATCGACCACATGTCCCATGATAGTGACTTGGCGGTAAGCGATGGTGTTTCGGTTGTATCGGCATCCGTACGCGGTTGAATTACTCGGCCGGTGGAGGGGACCGATCTCGGAATTAAGGACTGTGTCGTCCTCGTAGTATGCGATTTCATCATTCACAATTACTTAATTTGTTTTGACATTTTCTTAGCTTGTTGGGTGGGTTTTGTTTTGTTTTTTTTTTTGTAAGCGACTAGCTTTTAGTATGGCTTCCCACAGACGGCGCCAATTGTTCGGGAGTAATTCGGAGCGGATTTGTTTACCACGTAAGCTGGATGAAATGGTGTCTTTCCTCGTCTTGACTCTTCCTTTCGGCCTCTCCTGAAACGATTAACAAACTGAGGGCTCGGCTTGGCACCGAGCGTACTCACTCCGACGCTCAAGTCAGTAAACTTAAAGGGATTAAGTTGTGTGTTACTCGAGAAAGTATATTGTAGAGAGATAAGGGAGTTTATACCAGATGAATAGTGAGTTTTAGGTTAGGTTGTGGATCCTTTTCTCAATGAGAAAATTGAAGTATTTATAGACTTTCACCTTTTGTCACGTAGTGGCCAAGTGGGCCAAGTGGCGTAGCAGGTGGAAAGACTGTCTTACCCTCGGTCGAGGGACCCATGACAGGCCGGCGGGCCCTGTTGACTCCATGCCGAGGGGTCTTGGATATGAGTACGCGGATGTGCCTCTCGGTCGGCTAGTTGCCGGGACCGAGACCCAAGTGACAGGCCGACAGGCTGCGTCGGTTAGGCTGTCTAATACATTGACTTGCTGTCTTTTATCTTTGACCTTGCTCAATATGTTGACTCGGTCAGCGGGTGCAGAATATGCCCCATCAAATAATAATAATAATAAATGTTATAATAATATTATTCATTAATAATAATAATAATAATATGAATATAATAATAATAATAATAATCTAATAAGTAATATAAAAAATAAAATAGTAATATAATAATAAATATAATAATAATAATAGTAATATATTAGTAATATAATATTATTATTAATTAATATTAAATAATATAATATATTAATAATAATACCTAAAAAAAATATGACAAGGATAATATAAATATTATAAATAATAATAATAATAATAATAATAATAAATATTAGGCCCTGTTCTTTTGGACTTAATTTCAGTACTAATAAGTTCAGTTCAGTTCAGTTCAGCTATATTAAATTCAGTTCAGTTCAGTTTGGCTCCATTTAGTTCAATTCGATTCGATTGGATCAGATTGATTGGCTCCATTGATTCGATTCAGTTTATTTCAACATTAATATTATTATTCTTATTTTATATTCTTATTTTTATTATTATTATTATATTAATTTATATACTTTTTTTGTTATTATTAAAATTTATGTTTAATATTTATTATATTACTATTATATTCATTATTATTATTATTATTTTATTTATATTTATTTTATTTATTATTATATTATTATAATTAATGGAAATATTATTAGTATTAGTATTAATATTTATTATTATTATTATTATTATTTTATTAATATATTCATTTTTATTAATGACATATTTATTATTATTATTATTATATTAATAAATTATTATACTACATCTATTATTATTATTATTATTTATAATATTTATATTATACTTATCATATTTTTTTAGTTACTATTAGTAATATATTATATTATTTAATATATTATAATATATTAATAATATTATCATTTATATTACTAATATATATTATTATTATTACTATATTTATTATTATATTATTATTTTATTTTTTATATTACTTATTAGATTATTATTATAATATATTAATATATTATTAATAATAATAATTAATAATATTATTATAATTATTATTATTGGTATTATTGTTATTATTATATTTATTATTATTATTATTATTATTATTATTATTATTATTATTATTATTATTATTATTATTATTATTATTATAAAAAAGGATGCGCGTAGCTTTCATTAAAAGAAAAATAAAAGTTTACATGAAATTGGTGGGGAGCCGAGAAACAAGCTGGGCTCTCACACCCTTAGCAACAGAAAAGCTAAGTCTAGTAAAAATGTAAGCGGCCACCCGAGCCCCCGCATCCTGAGATATCGAAAATTTCTGGATCCGCTTGAGCAAGGCAACAGCACCCGAACCCAGCTCCCCAAGTGATGAGAAAGAGAAGGGAAAGAAACCATAACCCGCTGCCGCGCACAAATCCCCGTACTTAGCACATTTCTTTGAAAAGATCAAGAACAACCCGCCGGACACAAAATCCGTCATCCCAGTCTGAGTCAAAGGAGAAGAGTCTGTCAAGTCAACGCACACATCACGTCCTCTGTCCCAAGAATAAAGCAACAAATCCGCAGGACGAAGAGAACCCCCATGCCCGTCAACCAAACCGATATCAACCTCCTTTCCCGCAGAAATGCCAGATCTATAGCAGATGTCGAAAAGAGTGTCACGGACGAGGTTATGCCGATGTTTAACGCCCACAGTACCAGTACAAGAAACAGCGTGGTCCCCAAAAATATCATCAGCAAAAACCCGAGAGCAAGCTGGACAGGGCCTAGAGACCGTGAATAACGGAACACCCAGACGATACCCAAGCACACTACGGTAAGTCCTCCCGTTCATAATCTGACCCAAACCCGAGATAGGAACCGCACGCAACCAATCAGAGGAGTGAGAACCTTGCTGAGACTGCCACAAAGCAAGCTGGCGAGGTGTCAAAGAGAAAACAGACCCTGAGGCAGCAGTAATCGTCGCGAAATAAATGTCTGTCAATTTCTTCATAAGTTTGGGGGTAGCAATTTCACTAGGGTTACCTAAGATACGAGCTTTCGTAGTCGCAGTAAAACCCCGCGACATCATCAAAAGCGGGCCGTGACTACAATACCGGAAGGTCCAGGAGCTTAGCTCGCAAATCAAGAAGCGCAAACGGACGCAATAAAGCATAATGTAAAGTATTATTATTATTATTATTATTATTATTATTATTATTATTATTATTATTATTATTATTATTATTATTATTATTATTATTATTATTATTATTATTATTATTATTATTATTTCAGTTCACTTTAGATCGGATCAGTTCAGTTCAGCTCTATTCAGTTCAGTTTAGTTCAGTTTAGTTCACACAATTTCAGTCCAAAAGAACAGAGCCTTAATACCTTAATCTTGCCATTAATCATAATAATATAATACATAAATATAATAAATATAAATAATAATATAATAAATTTTAAAAATAAATTTTAATAAAATAGTAAATAAATTAATATAATAATAATAATGATAACAATAATAATATAGAATAAAAATAAGGAAAAATGGCAAACTACTACCTATTATAGTTAGTAATTTTCAAAATACTACATAATATACTTAATTTTTCAAAATACTACCTATATAGTTACAAATTTACAACTCTTCTCAAATTGTTACCAAATAAGCTAAACTAGGTCATAATTGAAGTTAAATCATCAAAAAATCTGAAATTAATGTAGTATATTATCCATTTTGCCCATCTTTACCCACTTAAACTCACCACCATCACCAAAGTCCCACCATGTTAGATCACCACCAATAACTCTACCACCTAACCATGTCATCGTTATCACCCCTAATTAGCCACGACGCACATTCTAACAAGGGTAGATGTTGGGGTGTGGTGGGTGGATGTTGATAGTGGTGGTGGGTAGACGAATATTATGAAAAAGGAAAGATTGGAATAAGGGGTAGGATTATTAATAAGGGTATAATGGGGTAGATTATTTAGAATTGAATTAATAGAGGAGAAATTAATGAAAATCATCTTATAATGGTTAATTAAGACCTTATCTAGGTCATTAGGTATCAATTTGGGAAGAGTTGTAACTATACAAGTAGTATTTTGAAGAAAACATTATAATATGTAGTATTTTGAAAAATCAATATATATAACTAAAGGAGGCTTTTTTTTTCTAATTATACTATTAGCATTAGAATTAAAAGATAATTAATTATTTAAAATTTTTCTATTATAATTAGGAATATAATTTTCCAATTAGAAATGAGAATTAATTAATTATTTTACAATTTTTCTATTAGAAATAGGAAATAAATTAACAATTTATTAAGGCTTTTTTTCCTAATTATACTATTAGAATTAGAAGATAATAATTATTTGAAATTTTTCTTTTATAATTAGGAATATGATTTTCCTATTAGAAATGAGAATTAATTAGTTATACTATTAACATTAGAATTAGGAGATAATTAATTATTTACAATTTTTCTATTATAATTAGGAATATAATTTTCCTATTAGAAATGAGAATTAATTAATTATTTTACTATTTTCCTATTAGAAATAGGAAATAAATTAACAATTTAGTAAGGCTTTTTTTTTCCTAATTATACTATTAGAATTAGGGGATAATAATTATTTGAAAATTTTCTATTATAATTAGGAATATGATTTTCCTATTAAAAATGAGAATTAATTAATTATTTTACAATTTTATTATTAGAAATAGGAAATAAATTAATTATCTACAATTTATTAATTTTAAAAAATTATTCATTAGTATTTGTTCACTTTTTATTAAATTAGAAGAAAAAAGCATTTGATATATTTATAATATCCAATTTTATAACAACTTACGATTAAAAAAATGAGGTATTATGAGGCTAAAGGCCCTAGGCGAATCGGATTGTGACAAATGTGCATGCATAATACGTACTACATGAAATTTACTCATGTAAAGAGTAAATTGAATCTTTGAAATATGCCCCTACGTTTTTTTGTTATTGCTAATGTCATATTTAATTATACATAATACGAAGTTTATTTTTCAAATGTCATGTGTATTTCTCCTACTAATTTTAAAGTTACTTCCCTCACAATACACTTCAACTTCTATTGATAATTTATTATTATATTATTTACATTATTTGTCATTATATAAAAATATATTAATCAAAATTTAAATAAGATATTCACAAATTATCGATAAGTACAAAGTTTGATATCTATTTTTCAAGGAGTATTAAAAGATAAATAAAGTTGCTGCTAATTTGCAATTTAATGTAAAAATGGTACCACGAGTAATAAAATAGATTTGAATGAGGCTTGAAGGTAAATTAGATACACTTATTATAGAAATATGTTAAGGTTAAGATTCAATTCAAGTAACGATCAACATTAAAAAAGTCATGTAAATCACATAAAAGGGTAAGAGTAGTCTTTCCCTAACATAGTGAAGACCGTTTCTCTCAAGCTTTTCTTCTGACAAATTTACATGCATAAAAAATGGTACTATTCAATTATATGGAGCAAACTAATTATTGTTGATGCTATATATTTTTTTTTTTTGTAAATTGAGCACATCATCACTATAATTTAGCGAGAGACACGAATTGGGGAAGGGTAAGACATATTCGTCATGCATAATACGATGCTTTAACCACACTTAAGCAAAAATATAAAAATAACTGAAAAAATTTAAACCTAAAAGGAGGTCAGGTACTTGCCAAATCTTCTATATTTTCTACCGCATTAATATTCTCATGAAGTTTATGACATTTATTTCATATTAATAAAAAAATAATTATACTGCTTCATACAATTTGTGATTTATAACTTTTAGCTAACTTATTTGAATTTGCTTAAATTTATATATTTTAAGTGAAGAATATTAATTATAAATATGATAACGATAAAGTTTGATCTTTAATTTTCTCATAGATAAAAAAACTCAATTTTTATTTTCTTATAATATACTCCCTCCTATTCACTATATTCTTCCCCTTTCCTTTTTGCATAAGAAATAAGAAAGTGATTTTGGACCACACAAAACACACTACCCCACATGTAATTTTATTTGGACCACACAAATCAACTCAAAAAAGGAAATAGGGAAGAAAATTCGAATAATCCGAATAAAGAAATAGGGAAGAAAATGGTGAATAGGAGGGAGTACTAATTAAAGATCATAATGTAAAACAGGACATTACACCACAATCTATTATTTCAATATGTCGATGATCAACACTCAAAATAGCACATTTGTTATTTAAATAGTGTAAAAACTCTCAAAATGCTAAAAAAAATGTTCAATCTGTCGTTATCAAACAAAACCTAAATTTCTGCATTTTTTTTGTCATGTTCAACTTAATCTTTACGGGATATAAGAATGATGAAGTTCAGAAAGTAGCGGTTAGTTTTTTATTAGTTAGATGGACTTTTCAAGAGAGAGATGAAAGCTTTGCATTTTAGACCGTTTTATGTGTGAACTGAAGGGATTAAGTAGTGGGCTAAAGGTTGTTTCGAGTGGGAATGAGGTTGATTGCGACGAGTTGGTTGACTAAAGTTTTTCCTTACTAGATCTAGAAAGGGGATAATAATTATGAGATAATAAGATTTGAAGAAAAAAGGACAATAAAAATGAGATGGAGGTAGTAAGATTTATATATGCAAAATTAAATAAATAGCAAAGTTCGTGTATATATATAATATTCAAACTTATTCAGTTTACAAACATAGTATCCAAACACTTTGTTTGAGTATTTGGAATGGAGGTAGGGGAGGGGATGAGAAAAAGACTAGGAAGGAAAAGGGAGAGAGATAAGAGGGAAGATTGCTTCTTAAACTTTTCTTTGTTGAAGGAGAAATAAACTGTCTTCAATAAGAGAGATGAGGATCCATATATATCATCTGGAATAAAGATTGGTGTTTCATGAAGGTGAATGTGATTTATAACTTCTTAAATGTAAAACGAGCGAAAGGTAATGATAGTTGTAGTGGATTGTAGGTTGTTTCAAGTAGTAAGAACTAATCACATTGGCTGATGTTTTATTTTGCGGGTAAATTAGTGAGGTGGGGGAGGATGCATTTGTGGAAGGGTGATGAGTTTAACTAGGATAGTGATAATAAATAAGGTTATTTTGTCAGCAAAATGTCGATTGCATTAAAACATATAGGTAACATGAATAATAACAAGAAACCTCAAAAGATCATACTGATAAACTTAATCTTGACCCCATCAATCCAAATTAAATTAAAATCTTAATTCTAACAACATTGTCGAGAGCAAGGGTTAGTTTCCATTGGATTGTGGATTTTTTTAGAAGTAGAGGTTTAGTTTTTCACTTGGTTGGATAAATTTGAGAGAAGTTTCGAAGACAAGGATCGATCTTTCAAGGAATGGGATTGTATTAGATCATGTGTGTGAATAAGGAAGAGAAATAGGGGTCTACATGAAGGATTTTGTTTCAAATGAGAAGATGGGATGCAAGACTATTGTTATAGGGAGTGTCAGAAGTAGCTCCGGCCATGTAGTATTGCGTTGGAATTTGGTTCACATTCAAAGGTACGTCTATAGTTTGACCGGGAGATATAACATTTAACTACCTGTAAATGTTTGTACGTAACTACCATTTGACCCAACAATGATTATTGTTTTCCTTGATCAATTGAAAAACAAACATGCATTAATGAACAAAATTTTAAAACTCTCAGTCCCAAGTATCATATATATAAACTTCATATTGGTTTTATTTTCTTAAAAAAACAACATTGTGGAGAGCAAGGGTTAGTTTACATTGGATGGTGGATTTTTCTAGAAGTAGGGGTTTAGTTTTTCACTTGGTTGGATAAACTTGAGATAAGTTTCAGAGACAAAGATCGATCTTTCAAGGGATGAGATTGTTTTAGATCATGTATGTGAATAGGGAAGAAAAATAGGGATTGCGTGAAAGATTTTGTTTCAAATGAGAAGATAGGGGTCAAGACTATTGCTATAGGGGGGTCATAAGCAGCCCTAGCCATGTAGTATTGCGTTGGAATTTGGTTCACATTCAAACGTACTTCTATAGTTTGACCGGGAGATATAACATTCTAACTACCTCTAAATATTTTTACATAATTACAATTTGATTCAGGAATGATTAAATTATAGTTGTTATTCGAAAGAAGGAGATTTGTTGCATCATTGAGTTGATTATACAGAGTAGATATTATTGTTTTCGTTGACCAATGAAAAACAAACAGGTATTAATGAACAAATTCTAAAAACTATCGGTCCAAGTATCATATATATATATATATATATATATATATATATATATATATATATATATATATATATATATATATATATATATAGTGATAAGTTCTTCTAAGTCCCTTGTATATTTTGAGTCCCTTAGTCCTATTATGGGCCTTTGGATGAAGGAGATGGAGGGAGGAGATTACATCTCAATGAAGGGCTAGATATCAATCTAGCTAATCTCCCTCCCTAATCATTCCTAACTCCTACTCATTCTAATCTAATTCTTCTTATCATTCATTCACTCCTCATTCATTATTTCCAAAAACAAAACCACATCTCTCATCCTCTCTTCCTCTCATTACCAAACCAATAAAAAAAAACCAAATAAAAAACCAAACCAAAAAAACCCAAAACAAAAATTTCAAAAAAATCAAATTCTCCCTCCCTCCCTCCGTCACAACCACCCATGACCTTCACCGCCACAACCACCAGCCCGCTCACCCCACAACCACGACCACCAACCACGTCCGCCACCCACACCCACCCACGACCACAACCGGTACGTGCAAAACCGACCCACGACCGCCACACACACCCACCCACGACCACAACCACGACCGACTCACCTCCACAGCCCCCACAACCGCAGCAGACCTTCCTCTCCTCCCTGCCGTCCACCAAATGCCTTCCTCTGCTGGTTTTCAATTTTTTATTTTCGGTTTTGTTTTGTTTTGTTTTTTGTTTGTTTTTGGTCGACATCTTTTGTTTTTGTATTTTGTTTTTTTTTTTTATATAATTTTTTGGAGTGATTTTGTTTGTTTTCAGATTTGGTTTTCATTTTTTATTTGGTTTTCAGATTTGGTTTTCCTTTCGTGATTTTGTATTTTGTTTGTTTTGTTTTTTTTATAAATAATTTTGTATTTTCAGATTTGGTTTTCATTTTTTTTTTTAACAAATCTTGTTTTTTTCATTGTTATTATTAAAATCTCATTGCATATTATTTCGGTTTTTTTCATTGTTATTATTAAAACCGTTTAGATCTTGTTTATTTCATTGTTATTATTAAAATCTCATCCGCCATTAAAATCTTGTTTTTTTCGGTTTTTTTCTTTCTCATTTTTTTTTCTTTCGGTTTTTATTATTTTAGGTCTAGTATGGTTGGAGTTTATTTTTATTTTTTTGATTTTTGTAATTACATATTATTTTGTGCTAAAATTAGAGATCTTGTTTTTAAAAAAAAAAATTGCACAACCTTCAAACATTAAAGTTACAATTTTTTTTTTGTTAAAATTACACTTTTTTCTATTACAATTACACTTATTTCTGTTACAATTAAACTTTTTTTTTTTTACTATTACACTTTTTTTTGTTACAATTACACTTATTTTGGTTAAAATTACACTTATTTTGGTTAAAATAACACTTTATTTGGTTAGAATTACCCTTCTTTCTGTTATAATTACACTTTTTCCTGTTAATATTACACTTTTTTCTATTACAATTACACTTTTTCTTGTTGGAATTACACTTTTTCTTGTTACAATTACACTTTTTCCTGTTAAAATTACACTTTTTCTTGTCACAATTACACTTTTTCTTCTTACAATTACACTTTTTTTTGTTACAATTACACTTTTTATGTTAAAATTACACTCAATTCTGTTACAATTACACTTTTTCCTGTTAAAATTACACTTTTTCTTGTTGGAATTACATTTTTTTCCTTTAAAATTACACCTTTCTACTTTAAAATTACACTTTTTTCGGTTAAAATTACACTTTTTCCTGTTAAAATTACACTTATCTCTATTAATGACTAAAGTTACACTCTTGGATTAAAGTTAAACAGACTAATTTGGACTATTTGGACAATTTGGACTAACTAATTTGGACAATTTGGACAATTTGGACAATTTGGACTAACTAATTTGGACAATATGGACTAACTAATTTGGACTATTTGGACTATTTGGACGAACTAATGGAGTTTACGACTAAATTGAATACAATATTTACAACTAAATTTGGACTAAAATTATACAATTTTGGAGTTTACGACTAAATTGAATACACTATTTACGACTAAATTTAGAGTAAAATTACACAATTAGAACTAAAGTTACACAATTCATTTATTTTGAGTCATTTAGATTGTGCAATTCCAATCATTGTCCACTAAAGTGTAACTTAGTAAATTGATAGTGTGTGTATCTTTTATCATTTTATGAGTGTAATTTTAGTCCACAAAAGTGTAATTTTAGTCCAAAAAAGTGTAATTTTAATCTACAAATGTGTAAATTTAATCCACAAATGTATAAATTTAGTCTACAAAAGTGTAATTTTAGTCCACGGAAGTGTAATTTTAGTCCATAAAAGTGTAATTTTAATCCAAATGTATAACTATAGTCCAAATTTGTGTATCTTTAGTCCAAATTGTGTAATTTTAGTCCAAATTGTGTAATTTTAGTCCAAATTTGTGTAATTTTAGTCCAAATTTCTGTAATTTCAGTCCAAATTGTTCTAACTTTAGTCCAAAAGCGTAACTTTAGTCATTGAGAAGATAACCTTAGTAGAGATAAATGTAACTTTAATGAAGACAAGTGTAATTTTAAAGGAAAAAGTGTAATTTTAATGAGAAAGAGTGTAATTTTAACGGAAAAGTGTAATTTTAAACCGAAAAAAGTGTAATTTTAACAGGAAAAAGTGTAATTTTAACGGAAAAAAGTGTAATTTTAACAAGGAAAAAACTGTGATTTTAACCAAAAAAAGTGTGATTTTAACGGAAAAAAGTGTGATTTTAACGGAAAAAAGTGTAATTTTAACGGAAAAAAGTGTAATTTTAACCGATAAAGTAATTTTAATAGATCATAAATCACATAATACCAAAATAAAATATTAAATACGAAATTTGGCAAAAATATATAACAAGACGGATATTAACAAAGTGATATCAACAAGAAAAAAGTTAAAAAATGAGATTTCATAACTAATACATTTAGTACTATAATTTTAACCGGAAAAAAAAGTGAAATTTTAACACAAAAAAGTGTAATTTTAACGGAAAAAAGTGTATTTTTAACAATGAAAAAACTGTGATTTTAACCCAACAAAAGTGTAATTTTAACGGAAAAAAGTGTAATTTTAACGGTAAAAAGTGTAATTTTAACGAAAAAAAGTGTAATTTTAACCCAAAAAAGTGAAATTTTAACGGAAAAAAATGTAATTTTAACGGAAAAAAGTGTCCTAAATCACACAATACCAAAAGAAAATTTTAAATACGAAATCAAATTATAATTTGTAAGAATGTCAATAACCGAAAAAAAAAGACCAAAACATGAAAATTGAAAAAAAAAAAAAAAAAAAAAAAAAACGGAAATGAACAAAAAAAAAAAACGGAGTTGGGTCAAAAAAAAGAAAACATTAACTACAAAACGGAAATGAAAAAAAAACCAAAACATGAAAATTAAAAAAAAAAAAAAACGGAAATGAACAAAAAAAAAACGGGTCAATGAAAATTGATCTATTTTAGTAGATCTAAGATTAAAATAAAAAAAAAACTCACAAATTTAAAACAATATTATATAGCAAGACGATATAAGGAGAAAAAACAACAAAAGAAATAAAAAGAACACACAAACACAAGTTTTTTTTTTTTTAAAAAAAAAAAAAAAAAAAAAAAATGACGTTTGGCGGCCGCCGTGGTGGTGGTGGCGGTGGGCGGGCGGGGGTGGCGGCTGTGGTGGTGTCCGGTGGGTGGTGGTAGGTGAATGAAAAATAGATGAGTAATTGATTTATTTGGATTTTTTGGGTTTTTTATTTGTTTGGTTTTTTGGGTTTTTTTTTCTTGGGTTTTTTTTAGAGAATATGGAGAAGTGAGATATAGAGAGAGAATGAGGAGATGTGATAATGAGAGGTTAATGATTAGTGATGAGAAATAATGTAGTTAATAAGAAAATTAGAGGAAGAGAGCAAAATTAGAGGATTAACCCTCTTTTTTGTGTTTCATCCTATCCCTTCATTTTCAAGATCCAAAGGCTCACAATGAGACTCATGGACTCAAATGTAAGAGGTGGACTCACTTGATCTTATTACTATATATATATATATATATATATAGTAATAAGATCATCTAAGTCCATGTCTTACACTTGAGTCTAGGGGTGTTCATAAAAAACCGAACCGCAAAAACCGTACCGCAAAACCGCAAAACCGCATGTTTTTGAGGTTCGGATTCACCAAATCAGAATGTCTTTAACAGTTGGTTAGTTAACCGAACCAGTTATGTTTAGTGTGAACAGTTCGGTTTTGATTAAATCAAAAAAAACACGGTTGAACCGAACCGAACCGTGAAAACAAATTTTAAAAAAAAAAAAAAAAAATTTGAAACGAAAAGCCCAAAAGGCCAAAACCCAATCTCATATACTCAGAAGTTCTCAGTTACTCACTCAATATCTCACTGCCTCAATCTCAAACTCTCTCATAAACCTAAAAAAATAGAAACCCTAGATCTCAATTCTTCCTTCCGCCGCCTCTTCCGCCGTCCTCTTCCGCCTCTCGGCTCTCGTTGTCATCCATTCTACCTCGACAATTACTGCTTTCTCAAAGATGGTCGGCTACGCTCTCCAGGTTTGATAACTTTTATGTTTAAAAATGTGTATTTTCTTCAAGTTGATGAATGCATCATTTCAATCATTACTATTTTGGTGCTTTGGCATTGTAGGCAGCTGAAATCTTGGCAAAAGACGGAATTAGTGCCGAGGTGCTCTACTTACCTTTTGTTTTTTCTATATTGCTAGTGGCTTAGTTCCCCTTTATGTTGTTAATCATGTATTTTGGGTTGTGTCTTCTTTCCGCAGGTCATAAATCTGCGGTCAATTCGTCCTCTTGATAGGGCTACAATCAATGAGTCTGTTAGGAGAACGAACAGACTGGTGACTCTTGAAGAAGGTTTCCCTCATTAACAAATGATTCACGGTTCACGGTTCACCGCTGAACCGAACCGTTATGACAGGTTCACCGAACCGAAATAAACCGTATGTAAAGGTTCGGTTAAGGTTCGACTTTTAGCCGAACCGTATAGGCGGTTAACCGTACATACGGTGCGGTTCGGTTCACCGAACCGTGAATGAACAGCCCTACTTGAGTCCATGAGTTCTATTGTCATCCCTTAGATCATGTTATTGAATGGCTTAGATTAAAAGTAAAAAGCAACTAATAATATTATTCTAATGGCTAAAATAATTACCTCTCTCCTCCTACCACTCATAGGGTGGGTATTAGCATGCATGCAGCAGGTTGTCAATCAAAACATCACACACACACACGTCCTAAAAACTTCCCCCCACTTTCCATCTCTTAATTATTCAAAATTAATTTTCCCCCAAAACATTTGCCCCAAATTAAACCACATTCATTTCAAGATTTAAATCGCTTCTAAAAATCCCCCAAATGTATCGTTTTTTTGCTACCTTATTATCGTTTTTTTCTCCATTTTCTTTGCTCACTTGCAAACCGCCATTGTCGTCCATTCAATCACTTGAAGGTAATTTTTTTGGGGTTTTTATAGTTTTATGATTTTTTTCCGGTTTTTCTGATTTTATTATTTGTTCTCTTCATTTATTTAGACGTTTATTTTAATTTATTGGACATTGTTATGCTATTGGACTGTATTTGATCAGATACTTTGTCACCATTGTTGATGTCTTGTTCTATTTGATCTTGTTTTTGGTTTCTTCATTTTGATTAGCCGATTATTTTTAGCACATTTAGGACATGAACGACGTTATTTTTTATCTTGTATTTTGTCAACTAACGTTTTGAGTATATATGTTCATATTCATTAAGATTAGTCATATTTTTTGGAGAAATCCTACTTTTGTTGGAGAAATCCCACTTTTGATTACCCTTTTGTTAGAATTACACTTTTGATGCTAAAATAACACTTTCTGCTGCTGCAATCACACTTTTCTTTGCTAAAATTACAATGTATTATGTTAAAATAACACTTTATCTTGTTAGAATTACACTTTTCTCAGATCAAATCACACTTTTCTTTGCTAAAATTACAATGTGTCATCATGTTAAAATAACACTCGTATTTTGTTAGAATTACAATTTTGTAAGCTAAAATAACACTTTATTCTGCTACAAATTCCACTTTTGACCCTTTGTTAGAATCACACTTTTGTTGCTAAAATAACACTTTATCTTTCTTCAATTAGACTTTTGTCACTAAAATCACACTTTTTTTAATTAAAATGTCACATTTGCACTGTTAAAATAACCCTTTATTTTGTTAGAATTACACTTTGCTCTGCTACAATTACACTTATGTTAGTTAAAATAACACTTTGTGGCCGCTACAATCACACTTTACTTTTCTTTGATAGTTTTCATTCTGTTAAAATAACCATTTATTTTATTAGAATTACACTTGTGGTCGCTTATAATTACACTTTACATTTGCATTGCTCGTTAAAATAACCCTTTATTTTGTTAGAATTACACTTTCCTCTGCTACAATTACACTTATGTTAGTTAAAATAACACTTTGTGACGCTACAATCACACTTTTCTTTTCTTTGATAGTTTTTACTTTCTCTGTTAAAATAACCCTTTATTTTGTTAGAATTACACTTTTCTCTGCTACTATTACACTTTTGTTAGTTAAAATAACACTTTGTCGCTTCAATCACACTTTTGTTTTCTTTGATAGTTTATGTTTCCTGTTAAAATAACCATTTATTTTATTAGAATTACACTTGTGGGTCGCTTATAATTACACTTTATCTTGCTACAATTTTAAATTTTCTTTTTGTCTTATTTTTTTTTGTATTTAACAATGAATTTTGAGTAATGTTAACGGATGTCGTGGAAATGAGGTTAAATCAGGCAAGTCCAAAAAGCAAAGGTGCTGTTAAGTCGAGTAAGGAGCTTGTTGTTGCCAAACCACCAAACCTGCGTAAAAAAACCGACACGAAGAAAGTAGCAAAGGTGGTTTATCAAGTCTTGTGAAAGCGGTTTGGTTGAGCTCCTTGAAAAGCTCGATGATGCAATGAGAGATGCGGTACGGAGGATTGGTTTCGGTGGTATACGGAGCTTAAGCTCAAAACATATCCGATGGGGTACGTTAAAGATTTTTCAAAGCATTGGTGATGAATCGTATATTTTTCGGGCCAAGGATAAGGAGTTCATTGTCACCAAGCATGACGTGTATGATCGTTTTTATGTTACCACTTGGTCCTAAAACTCTTGATCTAGTACCTACAAGCCGCCAAAAGGATTCTCAAGCACTTGGGAGAACAAGCAATTGAAAGATAAATGGCGAAAAGCGTACAACATAAAAGGGGTTAATGAAGGCATTAATTTAGGAATTGTCTTCCAAGATATTTTAAAAAAATACAAAAAGGAGGTCCGCATTCGCAGTGTTTGTTTCGCTCGCAATGTCATCATTCCTAACTCCAACGTCATACGGTGGGGTTGACTTCAAGCTTTTGAGAGTCATTGAAGATGTGGACTCGATTACAGCGATACGATTGGTGTTCTTATGTCTTTGGAAAATTTGGTGAAGGTCATGCAGATCATGGTGAAAATAAACAGACGCTTTCCGGGGTGTATCCCCTTCTTAATGATTACGCACTTTCAACGTTTCGATTTCCGTGGTGAGAGTTGTCGCCACACCCCGCCCTCATTAAGCACGGGACCGGGAAGACGCTTTCGGCGGACTACATGGTGAGCTTGACAAGAGTTTGGGTCGGCTAACTTGGTCCGTGGTTAAGTATCCTCGGTGCCTACAAAAAGAAGCATTAAGCATTGGTGGGGTGCGATAATGACCAAGTGTTGGCCATTGGAAATGTGGTTAGGGATACGGATTACAAGTGACTTCAACTTCAGGACGGAAGAAGTTCATCGAGATTGAACTCCCTTCCGGTGTTGATGATGACGAGGAGTTGAAAGCTTTTGTAGATGTAAGTGCTATTTTAATGTTTTAAAGATACTTTTTCTTTCACTACAATTACACTACAATTGTAATTGCGATATTAATCAGTAATTGCTTAAATTACAAGGTTGTCAGTAAAAATTATACTTTTTAAAGTTAAAATTATAGTGTAGTATGTTACAATTACACTTTTGTCCGTTAAAATAATACTTTTTAAAATTAATATTATACTTTTGTATGTTACAATTACACTTTTGTCCGTTAAAAAAATACTTTTTAAAGTTAAAATTACACTTTTGTATGTTACAATTACACTTTTGTCCGTTAAAATAATACTTTTTAAAGTTAATATTTTACTGTTGTAGCATACAATTACACTTTCGTCCGTTGGAATTATACTTTTGGACATTAGAATTTGATTGTTAAGGTTAAAATTATACTTTTTAATGAACACTTTTGGTGAACAATTGTCCAATTATCTCGTATTTTAATGTAGGATGTGCATGAGCTTTACTTGAAGATGCAAAGGAATGCTCGTCTTTCTATTCATGGTATGCAGACGCAACGGCCATGACGCTCAAAAGGTTAACGGGAGGGATGAACCATCCTAGTGACCCCTGTCGCTACACAATGCACGCAATCATTCTTTCAAAGCCAAAGGATGAAGGATTATCTTTGTGGAAATGCGGAGATGGTCGAGCGAATAAATCGTTCGTGAAATCGACTGCTCGCAACAAAGTCCAGGTGATCGATGTCGAGAATGATGAGGTAGATGACTTACGATGCACGAGCAAAGCATGTTGGTGACGATGATGAAGAGGAGGACAATGGTGATGAGGACGAGGGAGATGACGAGGATGTTGATAATGTTGGCGATGAGGAGGACGGTGATGATATGGAGGATGATGGATCCGATAATGAGAAAGAGGTGATTGCAGATCTTGGTAGAGACCGTGAAGGCCCGGTGGCCGCGTCAATTGTTTCGGATGATGCAGCTAGTGAGAAAGCACTGGAGGTGTCTACACAATGAGATAATGGAGGCCGTGCTGATATTACGGCTCCGTGAATTTACGGACAGTCACGAGACGAGTACAGATGGAAGGACACCGACGTGGATGTTGGTAGTACTCGTGAGATTTTCATTATATACGAAGGAGGAAGGCGGAGATGGCAAGCGGTGGGTCATTAAAGAACCACCAAAATTTGACGCGAAGCTCTGGAAGATATATATTCAAAAAAGAAGAGCTTGATGAGGTGAGAAGAAGTTCTATGCGAAATCTGGTGAAAAGGAAGAAGAGCGACGATGGATCGGACGTGCATGTGGCGGGGATAATGAGATAGCCGACAAAAAAAAAGAGGCCGCGAGAAGAGCGAGAAGATGGATCGGACGTGCGGGTGGCGGGGATAATGAGATAGCGGGAAAAAAATGAGGACGATGTGCCCACCGAATTTTTCCACTGCCTCTCAACCGCCGATTTCGTCTGCGGAGATTATTGAAAGCTGCACCGCCGAGTGAAAGGTCGGTCGAGAAGACCATGGAATTGGAGAGGTAAGAGAATTTGTGAATGTGGCCTCCGACACTACGGGAGCGGTTGTGTATGTGAGTGAAGCTCTGAATGCCGAGGCGGGAAAGGATGATGACAAGATTGGGAAGGGTAATCTTTGAACCTGGTCTCCAATGTTCAAGTTCAATTGTGGTTTTCGCAACCCTACACGATCTTTGTACAAGTGGACTCTAAATCTTTGGAATTTAGAGGGCCTCGATCGGAGACCGAGAAGGCGGATAATGCTTTGGCGGAAGTTCGAACACGAAGTTTCCCCCGCCACTCGATTGATGTTCTCTCTTCTTTGAGATATGCGATGCAGAGCGTGGTGAACAACATTATCAAGAGGGTGCGAGGAAACGGCGGAGGCGAAACCACCGACGAGCGGGTGTTAAAGGAAAACGAGCAGCGGACTGAATATGTATATGCGTTGCGTGCAAAGGAATTTATGGACGTAGAATGGACAAGCATGTATATTCTTCTACTAAGTAAACGCTACTGATTCGAGGAGCACCCAATATGTCGATCTTATTGTAAATGAGGAGGGTTGGAATAATGATGAGCCAAATTTGGATATAAGTTCTCGATCGGTGGTAGAGAAGGTAGTGGATGGGTCAGATCAAGGATCACGGAGGTAATGCCGTGGATGAAGTTATTTAGTTAGAATTACATTTTTCTATCTTAAAGTTACACTTTTGTTATTTGATAACACTTTTTTGCCTTAGAATGACACTTTTCTCTGCTGTGATTAGACAATTTGTTAGTTAAAATCAAACTTTATTCAAGATTAGAATTACAATTTTCTCTACTAAAAACTACACTTTTTTAAGTTAAAAATATACTTTTGTAGCTTACAATTACACTTTTGTCTTCTAGAATTAGACTATTTGTAGTTAAAATTACACTTATTTGTGATAAAATAACACTCAATTTTGTTTGAATTATAATTTTGTCTCTTGAATTATACTTTCTTCTCTCGCTACGATTACACTTACTTACGATGATGAAATAACACTATTTTTATTACGGATCGGCGATTGAGGATGTTGGGAAGGCTTCGGAAGGACCTGTCGAGAGAAAAGAGGTATCACCGACGTTCTTCCGAGGCGGAGAACGCGTTGACATTCCTATCCCGGCCCCGTCGTCCCTCACGTGATCCGAGCTACCATCCTTTTTTACTTCACTCGAGTGAGCCCTTACCATGCATGGATCACGTCAATGAGAACCTTGGGTGTTCTCTTGATTGTGGGGCACCTAATCCTGATTTGTGCTTTGCGACGAAAAACCTAGCATTGATCGGGAGCTCCTAGTGCCAATGTTCGATGGACGAGGAAATATGTGATTGACTATGCGTTCAATCGATCGGACGTGTTTAACGAGTTGTAAGTGTATTATTCTTTACAAGAGCCTCTTAACATTGCTAATTATATATATATTTGTTGGCTAATTTCATTTTTCGTTGTAGGGAACAATTGGTCCAATTCAATGAGTGGTATTTCATTACCAGGGAAGATATTGCAACTTTGAACCCTGGGGAGCAAATCATGACCAGTGTTATTGATGGTTGGTGCTTGCTACTCAACCACATCATGAAACCTTCGGACATATCCCGTTCTTTCTTTGGACTAAGTCACACTGTAAGTTAAAATGTTACCTTTGTGTGTTAAAATTACACATTTGTCCGTTAGAATTATACTTTTTAAAGTTAAAACGTTGGTTTTGTATGTTAAAATTGCACATTTGTCCGTTAAAATGATACTTTTTGCTGTTAGAATTACACTTTTGATTGTTTAAATTATACTTTTAACATCTCCCTTTCGAGTTAATTCTAACACTTTTTTTGGTTAAAGGTTCACTTTATTTGTATAAAATAGTTCTTTTAATTATCATTCACGCATTTAACACTTTTCAAATTACGGTCCCCTGCAATTATGATTTGGGACGCACAAAAGCTTGGGAAAGTGTTGAACAAAGACGAAGACATTTTTGGTGGGTCATTTTTGGGATTCATGGGTAAATGTGTCGTGCACCATTCCAATCTTTGATACGGACATGGTAGGTAACAAAACATGTAATCTTGTCTAATGGTTTTTAAGTTTTAATTGTTCTGATCTTAGCAACACATGGTGCAGATCTTTCTCCCGTTTTATCCCGTGACGGTGATCACTAAATTGCGTGTGCATCAACTTTTCTCACCGAGCGATTGACTACCTCGACAACCGCAAGTACGATGACCCAATAGAAACGCTCCTTTACGGAGGGATAGCGCGTATTTCCGTAAGTGGCCGATATCTACAATTACTCTTTCTTTACCCTTTTGTTAGAATTACACTTTTCTTTGCTAAAATTACAATGTAGTATGTTAAAATAACACTTTATCTTGTTAGAATTACACTTTTCTCAACCTAAAATCACACTTTTCTTTGCTAAAATTACAATGTGATACATTAAAATAACACCGTATTTTGTTAGAATTACACTTTTGTAAGCTAAAATAACACTTTATTCTGCTACAAATCCCACTTTTGACCCTTTGGTAGAATCACACTTTTGTGGCTCAAATAACACTTTATCTTGCTCTGATTAGACTTTTGTCTAATAAAATCACACTTTTTTTCTCGTTAAAATGTCACATTGCACTGTTAAAATAACCCTTTATTTTGTTAGAATTACACTTTCCTCTGCTACAATCACACTTATGTTAGTTAAAATAACACTTTGTGCTACTACAATCACACTTTTCTTTTCTTTGATATCTTAAAAGTCAACGAATTGTAGTGGATCGTACTACGTTAACTCAATGACGTTTTTTTGTGTCCGTGCAAATATAATGGGGAAGTATTTGGTGTCTAAAGGGTCGTCTAAGGGGCAAAGGTCGGCGGGTTCAAGATTGTCAACATTGAGTTCAAATTTGGCAAGGTCAAGGGTATTCGAGAAATGATTGTGGTGTTTTCATGATGCTACATATGATGTTCTACCGCGGAAGCCCTTTTCAATGTGACCTCGGGAAAGAGGATGCTATGAGTTTGTACTGCGTCGAGATTGCCGCAACACTCGTCCTCCGTGACATTAACGATGATCGAGAAGATATCCCGACCGGGGTTGGTTTTTTCAAAACGATCGCTGGTCATCCGCCGACAAGAAAGTTGAATGTTGTTAAGAGGAAAACAGGATGATGACATAGGGCGAGTCCACAAAACGTGCTCGCGTGAATCGAATTTGAAAAGCCCGTTCGGAGGTGACGGTTGCCATGCGCATTCCATCCGGTCAAGCGCTATCACCGTCAAGAGCCATCCCCGTGGAAAGGGGGACGGGTTCATCGCTTCTCTCTCCGTGTGGTAGAGGTGGTCCGAACACAAATGTGGTGTCGAGCCGCTGCTCGGGGCAATCGGGCGTTAATCAAGGATATTAAAAACAGGAGGAAGCATGTAGCCGACTATTGCTTGTTAGATGACCACACTTATGATGAACGGCATCATCATTTGGCTTAATTAACGCCTTCTTTATTCAAGGATACTCAAATTATTTTTGACATTTATTTTACTTTAATTAACGACTTCTTTAATATTACGGAGTGCGGTGAGCAATTGATCAGTACACAAATCACGCAATGCTTCGGAGAAAAGACATTATGTCCTTGATGCTGAAAACCCGATGTCGTTAGATGTGATCGAGTCTTTGGTCGATTTTGATGAACCATTTGGAGAAGGAGGAATATGGCAACCAAATGAGGATGTCATTCTTTGGTATACGTCACATGGTAATTCCATTTATCATTGCATAATATTTATGTCCACTTGTATTACACCTTTGTTGCTTAGAATGTCACTTTTCTTAGTTACAGCGTTTTAATGTGAATGTTTCACTTTAGTTCTTTTAATCCACAAAAGTGTCATTCTAACCATGTGAAGTGTAATTTTAAGGGACAATAGTGTAATTTTGGGTGACAATGTAAACACAGTAATCATGTTCACTATTGCCTTTTCTAGGATTTCTTTGTTGCGTATGCTCGGGACGTTTGAGCAACCAGGCACACAATCGACAAAGAACTATGACGACTGCATGCGGATCCGGGACACCTTCATCGCCCGTTGACGACCGCACCGTTAACTTGAAAACGGACTTGCTATTTGTCCCGCTTTCGCATTAACGACCATTTTGCATGCGTTTGTATCAATCACAAATCAAATACGATCGACTTTTTGGACGGGCAAAGGCATTTCGACTTGAAGAAGTCGCGATTTGCAAAGCGTAGCGTTTAATTGTAAGTTATTTTCGCTCGCTTTATTCCGAATGCTATCCTTTTTGTTCAATCAGTTTTTATAGGGTAATTATGTACATTTGCAGTCTAGCGCAGTGAGTGATTATTTAGAATCACGGGATAAGGAAAAGAAGAACACTAGGGCACGGAAAATTCCTAATTATGTGTTGCGCCGGATACCTTTCGGGATGTCACCAACTCTCAACCAACCAGTCGGGTCGTTCTGTTCACCATGATGGCGATGCTCTTATACGAGGGTCTTCCTTTTCAGCATGAAGATCTCGAGAAGAAGAAATCACGGCGCTATTTGGTGATCCAATTTGGTAGCTACCCTCGTTCGCGGACATGAACATTTTGCGCGAAGGTGTGCTCGAGAAGGTCAAAGCTTTTGTTAGCACGAAGGACAAACTGTGGAAGGTATTACAACGAGCGTAAGATGACCCCGTCCCAATGTGAAAAAATAACAACCTTAATTTAGTAGTTCATTTTTTTGTTGGAATATTCCCTTGGCTATGTAAACACTTATTTCATATTTTGTACTATTTTTAAATTTGTTAGCAAACTTAATGTAGACAGTTATTTTTGTGTAAATAATCTTACGACATTCTATAAAAGAATGCCTTTTCCTCTCAAGCAAGACGCAACCACAAATTGTCTTTAAATGTATCTACTTCAACAATATAGAGTAATATGTTAGCTATATATCGGAAGAAAGTGTGATTGTAATACACAAAATTGTAATTGTAACCTTCTTGGAAGTGTAATTCTAACAGGCCATATCGTGGATGATTTACCTTACATTACATAAAATATAAATGTAATTTTAAAAGACAAAAGTGTCATTTTAGTAGTTTTATTTATGAAAAGATAGTCTTGTTGTTTTACCTATCTCGAAAGATATTGCATAGAATAACTTGTGTACTTTGAAGAACATAATTTGTCATGATAGTCAAGCGTTACATATTTTAACTTCAAAAAGTGTTATCTTGTAAATAACAAATTATTTAGTTAGAATTACATTTTTTAACTTAAAATTACATACTTTGAAGAACATATATAAACTTACAAAAGTGTAGTTTTAGTAGAGAAAATTGTAATTCTAACTGAATAAAGTGTGATTTTAACTAACAAATCGTCTAATACAGTGAGAGAAAAGTGTCATTCTAAGGCAAAAAAGTGTTCTGTAAATAACAAAAGTGTAACTTTAAAATAGAAAAATGTAATTCTAACTAAATAACTTCATCAAAATACATTGTAATACCAACGGCGACCGTTGTCTTCTGGCGGTTTGATGTCTAAACACAATACGAAACATCATGTTGTACCTCGTATTTTGTGTAGACATCCCAAAAAATAGCACTACTTATTACGTCTTAAGTGGATTATTCTAAGATGCCTGCTTCTTCATCTTCTTCGTCTTCTTCTCCTTCTTCTTCGTCTTCTCCATCTTCTTCTTCTTCCGACGAGGTTTCGATCGATTGAGTCGGCAAGCGGGTGCTCTGCGAATGGGTTAGGCGGTTCCTTTTGTCATGGTTAGCTAATCGCTTGCAGTTTTTACACATACGTTTTGGCTTCCTTGCCAAAGCAATCGCTTTTTCCTTCTTCGACAACATTCTCTTTCCGCTCCCTTTGTTCTTGGATTTCTTGGGCGGCAAAATGGTTATCTCCTCAGTAGGAGAACATCCAAGAATTTTCTCCAATTGTTGACGTTTATTCAATGGTGATCCTAATGGTGAGAGTTTCTCCTTAAACTGTCTAATAAGACACGAGAAGTTCTCGACATCATTCTTCAATTTGCCCATGAGCAACCCAACTGCCTCGATGAATCTCCGACCACATTATCGACATCGCAATCTGTTTACCATCTATTATATCAATGTCCTCAGTTGCTTCACCATTACTATCGAACATTTTAGACAACCTTGCATCTTTACACCATCTTTTAACAATACATTGTTCTGGAATAATCTTCACTCCGTTTGATGAGTAAATCCATATGACATGCCGGCAAATGATGCCTTTCCTCTCAAGCATTCGCAGCCTACAAGTGGCTTTCGGTGTATCTAGTTCAACATTATAAAGTAATAGGTTAGTTAAATCGATCGAGACGGAAGTGTGTAGTAGTAAAACACAAAAGTAGCATTTTAATCAATATAATTGTGATTCTAACGGATAAAAGTATAACTTTAATCAATTTGTAATTTTAACTACCCAAAGTGTAATACTAATCAATAAAAGTGTTATTCTAACTGATTAAAGTATAATCGTAGCAACCCAACGTATTATTTTAACAACCCAACGGATAATTCTAACAACCCTAGGTGTAAATCTAATCAACAAAAGTATAATTTTAACGGATAAAAGTATAATTTTAGTAAACAAATGCTCTGAGAATGATACCAGGCGTATGTGACCTCATAATTTCTCTCCTCGCTTGCATCTCTTACAAGTGGTCACTTCTAAAGAGCCACACTCGGTGAATCCTCTACTTTTACAAGTACCAATTGACCACTTGGCCTCTTCTTTAAATTCCTCGAATACTTTATGACCTGTACACTTCCGCCCGTGCACTTCAATAGCTAGATGCGTTGATATTTCGTGGAAAGCGTATCATTACGGTTGTCAACTTTCTGTGTGTGTCTTTCTTTGGTCCATCGCTATTTGTCAAAACGCATCGTAAACTCAACTAATGTTCCCGACTTACTCTCAAATCTCTTAAAAAAACTATTTTCGCTCTCTGATCTTTGGGTTGTCCTCATAACACCTCCCATATCTAGGTCCCTACAATGAGCCATAACCCATCGCCTCCTTTTAGCGAACATTTCTGGGAACCGGTCAATGTTATTAACATTGTGTTTCTGCCAATTTCTTCCCATTTTGCATCGAACTCTGCGGTTCAATGTCTTCATCCAGATTATGGCATTCAATTTCTTTAGAAACACTTGAATAATCATCTCTCGCCATTCCATACTTGCTTGGAACCTTGTTCATGATATGCCACATACAATAGCGGTGGCGTATTTGTCTTGAACACCAATGGCACCGCTTTAAGGATACCAAAGCATCGATCGGTGATAATGTACTTAGGCTCTTTGCCGACCATCGCACCAGGAAACGGTGAACACCCATTTAAACGAGTCCGCATCTTCATGAGCAACAAGCGCTCCGCGTAAAGTAGTGACCGTTTATGATTATCAACCCCCGTGAAAGGTGTGAATGACATGTCATACTTATTGGTGGAATACGTCGGATCGAATGACACTGCATCCCCAAAAACTGAGTAGTTCCTTCTAGCGATCCCGTCCGCCCATATAGCTTTACTAAGGCTACCGTCAGAATCAACATCATAGTCAAAGAAGAACCCTGGTCTAGTGTGACCAATTCCTTAAAGTGGTCCACGAACATCCGACCGTCCGTTCATGAATGTAGCATTTCACATCCCCGTGAAAGTTCTTAAAAGAATTCAAACTAGCACCGATGTTTTCAAACCCATTAACATGTTCCTTCAGAATTTTGTACGTCTTCGTAGCTCTATCTTCATTTTGTTGATTAATCACAATCTTTTAGATTGACAGATATCATTCATCAAAAACATAATTAAAACAGATACAAATATATCAGTTCAAAAAAAGAAAATTGTTGTTTTAACAATAGAAAATGTAATTGTAGACGCAAAAAGTGTAATTTTAGATGACAAAAGTGTAATTCTAACAAAATAAATTGTAATTTTAATCAAGAAAAGTGTAATTCCAATCAACTCAGCCTTGAATTATAAAGGATTATCATTTTGTGATAGTACATTATGTTGCATGACAACTTTTGAAACTCCCTATCTCTTGCTGATAGAGAAAACAGATACAAATGTATAAGTTCAAAAAAAGTAAAGTGTTCTTTTAACAAGAAAAAATGTAATTGTAAACGCAAGAAGTGTCATTTTAGTTGACAAAAGTGTAATTCTAACAATTTACTGTCAAATTATAACATAAACAAGTGTAATTTCAATCAAGACAAGTGTAATTTTAATGAACTCACCCTTGAATTATAAAGGATTATCATTTTGTGATAGTCTGTTATGTTGCATGCCAACTTTTGGAACTCTCTATCTCTGGCTGATACGAGTTCATGGTTGTGCCCACTGTGGAATCTGTCAATTCGTAATTCCCCTTCATCAAGAACGCCTAATCCTCGCTTTGCAACCAACACGCCCGACTTTGTGTCTCCTACCCGAGTCCGGCCGCCACTACACTCCAATTGTCCCTTCGTTTGAACCCCTCCCGGTTGCAAACCAACAGTTTTAGATTTGATCTCGCCTCCACGCCATCTCTTAGTTGTGTACTTACGCACATCAAAACCACAAGCAACAACATAAATTCTATAAAATGTCATTGCTTCCTCTATTTCCGGGGAATTTCGACCAACATACGGGGTGAACTTAGCTTCAACATCTTTGCAAAATTCTTCTTCGTTCGGCTTTTGTTTTCCATTGTGCTCAATATTATCTGACAATAGTGTAATAATTATCAATTGTTTTCATAACAACTTAAAGTAACCCATATATTTGTTCAAATTATATATTTCTTAAAATTAGACTTTTCGTAGTTATAATTACACTTTTGCCTGTTAGAATTATACTTTCTACTATTACAATTATAGTTTATAAAGTTGCGACTTTTTCATTACAATCAACCCTTTGGTTGTTAAAATTACACTTTTCTTTCTTACAATTCTACTTGTTTCTATTAGAATTACATTTTGAAAACCATTCGAAATTGTCTTTAGCAATCACACTTTTGCCTGTTAAAATTACGGTCCAACTGTTAGAATTATACTTTTTATTATTACAATTATAGTTTATAAAGTTGCACTTTTACGTGTTACAATTATACTTGTTTCTATTAGAATTACTGAGTTTGAAAACTTACGAAATTGTCTTTTGCAATCACACTTTTGCTGTTAAAATTACAGTCAACTGTTAGAATTATGCTTTTTATTATTACAATTAGGTTTCAAAACTTGCTTTTTCATTACAATAAACCATTTGGTTGTTATAATTACACTTTTGTATGTTACAATTATACTTGTAATTATTACAATTACAGTTTGAAAACTAACATATTTTGTCTCTTACAATAACACTTTTACCTGTTAAAATTATACTTTTACCAGATATAATTACAGTTTTATAAGTTATACTTACGATATTGACAATTTCAATTTAAGATACAAATATTACACTTTTGAAATTTAATTCTACCATAATAATTACAATAATACTTTGGTTGCTTACATTCACACCTTTTGCAGTTAAAATTACAATTTCATCGAATTCACTGTTATAAATTTCAAGCCTGACACTATGATGTTGAACTTATTATTCACAGAGTTTAACTTCCATCATGGAGAAGTTTAACTTATTATTCACAGAGTTGATATTGAACTCCATAATGATGGAATTCATGATAAAACAGTGGATTTACAGATTTTACATAATAAAAAACAAGCTTCAAAAATAACCTAAAATACACTTCCTCATCATATTTAAAGAACTGTTAATATCTAACCTAATGTTTTCATAACAATATGATATATAAACTAACATGAAGAAAATAAAAAAAAAACAATCCAATAATTACCATGGCCAAATGGAACCATTTGCAAATCCGTCATTTTTTACGTTGGACGTTGGTCTTGTTGTTCGTCTCTCAGCTTCGAGGATAATAATGGAAGATGCTCAAGGATAATAATGGAAGATGATCAAGGAAGCTGATAAAGGAAGATGGGAAATGAAGAAAGTAGGATTCGCTCTCAATTTTCGCCAGTCTGATGAGTATTTTTTTTTCAAATTGTGTTTTGGTGGAGTATGTCTAAGAAATGTGTTGAGGAAGGCTGTTGAGTGATTATGCATGTGTTTGTGTGTGCACAGTGGGTAATAGCAAGTTGTCTTGACTTGACCCTTCTCTTTCCCGCTCACCTATTTATTTCCTTTTTTTTTTCACGCCTATAATGGGCTTAAACTAGGCAAATCTCCACTCTCCATTCTTCTAATCCAAGGGCCCTAATAAAGACTTAGGGACTCAAAAGATATTAAGGACTTAGAAGAACTTATCACTATATATATATATATATAGAGAGAGAGAGAGAGAGAGAGAGAGGAAGGATCAAGTGAGTCCATCCAACTCCATTGAGTCCCTAAGTCCTCTTTAGAGCCATTGAAAAGATGAGATGAGAGGTTGAGATTGAAGGGGAAAAAGGGGGGATTAAGGCTAAAATAAGGGGATGGATGCTAATTAATCCCTTCCCCTCTCTACCATCACTAATCAAACCCTAATTGCACTATAAAAGCCTTCTTTTTCCACTCACTTCTCTCTCCTTCACACAAATATCAGCTCTCTATCTCTCTTAAAACCAAAAAAACCCAATTCTTCTAAAAAATCCAACAAAATTCAAAACCAAATAATTCAAAAAAACTTTCCCCCTCTTCCTCACCCGACCACCTCCACCGCCACCCACCCACGCCCACCAACCCCCACAACCCGACACCACCCACCACCCACCACAACCCAACTACCCTCTCCTCTACACTACCACCTCTCCTCTCCACCTCCCGACACACACCACAACCAACCCGACACCACCACGCACCACCTCGACCCCACGACAACCACCACAGCCACCTCCTTCCCCTTCTCCTTTTTTTTCCACGACAACCACCACTCCACCATCCCCGTATCCCCTCGACACCACTCAACACCACCACCACATCACCGGACTCACGGTCCTCCCCACCCCAACACCAACACCCGCACCACCTTCTGTCACGCCCCATCACCACAACGATAACAACACACCACCAGCCGACCACCCATACCCACCATTCTCAAAACACGACCACCCATACCCACCATTCTCAAAAACTCTCTTTTTTTCAGATCTGGGTCGCCACTAACCACGCACCATCACGCCGCCTTCACGCCGCCTCCACGCCGCCGTCACGCCACCCTCATGTCGCCTTCCTCCTTTTCTTTTTTTCAGATTTGTGTTTTCTGTTTGTTTTTCCTTGAATTCGTGTTTTGTGTGTGTTTGTTGTATTTGATGTTGTCGTTGTTTGTTGTCGTTTTTTTTTTTTTTTTTTTTTTTTTTTTTTTTTTTTTTTTTTTTTTTTTTTCAACAATAAAGTGTTATGTTTATTATTATTGTCATTATTATTAGATTTAATGTTAGATTTTTGTTAGTTTTTTATTTTTCAATCTCTCTTTATTAGATCTAGTGTTGTTGATGTTGTTTTATCATGATTTTTATTCTAGATCTAATAAATATATTTATTATACTCATATTTTTTTACATTTACACTTATATTTCTTTACATTTACACTCATATGTCTTTACAATTACACTCGTATTTCTTTACATTTACACTCATAATTTTTACATTTACACTTGTATTTCCTCACATTTACACTCGTTTTTATTTAAATTTACACTTGTATCTCCTCACATTTACACTCGTATTTCTCTTATATTTATACTTGTATCTCCTCACATTTACACTCGTATTTCTTTAAATTTACACTCATATATTCTTAACATTTACAGTCGTATTTCTTAATATTTACACTCGTATTTCTTTACATTTACACTTGTATTTCTTTACATTTACACTCGTTAAAATTATGTAAATTTGCACTCATATTTTTTGTGGATATGAGTTGGTGGGGAAGGACGACGATGGTGACATTTTTTGTTAGTCGGACTAAAGTTTTACTCGTAAAGGACAAAGTTGATGGTGACATTTTTTGGTAGTCGGACTAAAGTTTTACTCGTAAAGGACAAAGTTACACTTATAAAGGACCAAATTCACACTCAAAGGACAAAATTTACAATCTAAAACCTTCAAATTGACTAAAAAATCAAATTTACACTCTTAAAATGTTACATTTACACTCGTAAAACATCACATTTACACTTGTAAAATGTTAAAATTATATAAATTCAAAATTTCCGTCACAAAAAAATAAATTTACACTCTTAAAATGTTACATTCACACTCGTAAAACCTCACATTTACACTTGTAAAATGTTAAAATTATATAACTTCAAAATTTCCGTCACAAAAAAATCAAATTTACACTCTTAAAATGTTACATTTACACTCGTAAAACCTCACATTTACACTTGTAAAATGTTAAAATTATATAAATTCAAAATTTTCGTCACAAAAAAATCAAATTTACACTCTTAAAATGTTACATTTACACTCGTAAAACCTCACATTTACACTTGTAAAATGTTAAGATTATATAAATTCAAAATTTCCGTCACAAAAAAATCAAATTTACACTCTTAAAATGTTACATTTACACTCGTAAAACCTCACATTTACACTTGTAAAATGTTAAAATTATATAAATTCAAAATTTCCGTCACAAAAAAATCAAATTTACACTCTTAAAATGTTACATTTACACTCGTAAAACCTCACATTTACACTTGTAAAATGTTAAGATTATATAAATTCAAAATTTCCGTCACAAAAAACAAATTTACACTCTTAAAATGTTACATTTACACTCGTAAAACCTCACATTTACACTTGTAAAATGTTAAAATTATATAAATTCAAAATTTCCGTCACAAAAAATCAAATTTACACTATTAAAATGTTACATTTACACTCGTAAAACATCACATTTACACTTGTAAAATGTTAAAATTATATAAATTCAAAATTTCCGTCACCAAAAATAAATTTTACACTCTTAAAATGTTACATTTACACTCGTAAAACATCACATTTACACTTGTAAAATGTTAAAATTATATTTCCGTCACATTTACACTTGTAAAACTCATACAACATTACATTTACACTTCTGAAATCTAAAACTCAAAACTGATTAATTAGGGGCTAGAGAGAGAAAGAAAAATTAATTAGTGTGTAGAAATTTGATTAGTGGTAATTTTTTTTGGTAATTTTCAATCTCAACCATCCATCTCAATCCAACCATCCACATTTTTTTCCTTTTCTTTTTAAAGGCTTTTAATCAAATTTATCTCAACCTTACATTTAGTCCATCCAATGGCCCTTAGAGGGACTTATGGACTCAATGGCCCATGTTGGACTCATTAGATCTTACCTCTATATATATATATATATATATATAGAGAGAGAGAGAGAGAGGAGATCTAATGAGTCCCTTACCTCATTTGAGTCCTTAAGTCCTTATAAGGACCCTTAGATGGACAACATCTATGGTGGAGATTTTTTACAAAATGTAGGCCAAAAAAAAGGGAAAAGCTTGGATATGAAAGAGGACAACAATTCCTGCAAATTGTCCTTACCAATGATCATTTCCTGCGGACAAAAGCATATATCCTTTGTACTATGTTTCCACTTCCCAAATTCTTCCTTCCTGAACACGCTTAATTCCAACCTTTTTCTTTCTTTCTTCTCTCTAAAACTGGGTGCTTTCATCTCAAAAAGAAGCTAAAGTTCTCTCTAAATCCTCCAAATCAGCGTAAACATGCAAATAATAGATGACATCAATGGTATTTCTTCATTTTATTCATTGTTTTCAGTCACATTTTCATATTTTTCAGTTGAATAGGAAGGATGGAGGTAATCATTACAGTTTTGCATGTCATCGAATTTGTTCATTCTTGTTTTGATTATTTCTTACTGGGTTTGAAATGAAGATTGTTAGAAGTAAATCTTCATGCTGGGTTTTCATTAATTTGAGTTTCGATTAGCATGAACGCATTCTGACAACATTTACATGAACATTTTTGCTATAGTTTTACATTTACACTTTTTATTGTTATAATTTTTATGTGAGTTAGCATTCTGACAACATTTACACTTTTGTTGACATTTACACTTTTAAAGCCTCACATTTACACTGCATTACTGCTCACGTTTACACTCTTCCTGTACTTTTAAATTTACACCTTTTTATTGTTATAGTCACCTTTGCATTTTTATTGTTATATTTTTTATGTGAGTTAGCATTCTGACAACATTTACACTTTTGTTGACATTTACACTTTTAAAGCATCACATTTATTTTTCGCATTCTTGCTCACATTTACACTTTTGGTGTACTTTTACACTTTTGTTGACATTTACACTTTCAGACAATCACATTTACACTTCCTTTGTGCTACACATTTGGATGTTTACTCTTTTTGCTATAGTTTTACATTTACACTTTTAATTGTTATATTTTTTATGTGAGTTAGCATTCTGACAACATTTACACTTTTGTTGACATTTACACTTTTAAAGCCTCACATTTACACTGCATTACTGCTCACGTTTACACTTTTCCTGTACTTTTAAATTTACACTTTTTTATTGTTATAGTCACCTTTGCATTTTTATTGTTATATTTTTTATGTGAGTTAGCATTCTGACAACATTTACACTTTTGTTGACATTTACACTTTTAAAGCATCACATTTACACTGCATTCCTGCTCACATTTACACTTTTGGTGTACTTTTACACTTTTGTTGACATTTACACTTTCAGACAATCACATTTATACTTCGTTTCTGCTACACATTTGGATGTTTACTCTTTTTGCTATAGTTTTACATTTACACTATTTAATTGTTATAGTCACCTTTTAATTGTTAATATTATAGTTTTAATTTGAGTTATCATTCTGACAACATTTACACTTTTATTGACATTTACACTTATAAAACATCACATTTACACTACATTTCTGCTGACATTTACACTTTTGCTGACATTTACACTTTCGAACAAAGACATTTACACTTCGTTTTCTACCGACATTTACACTTACACTTTTGGATGTTTACTTTTACTATAGTTTTGACATTTACACTTTTGATGACATTTACACTTTGAAAAGCACATTTACACTTCATATCCGAGGACATTTACATTTACACTTACACTCTGTGCACATTTACAGACTTGGTAAAACAGAATGGGGTTCAACCGACAGGGAGAGCCGTGTAGGGAGGTGGAGAAGAGGTTTACACCGTACATCGGCCAGGAGTTTGGGGGGGTTAAGGATGCGGTGACTTTTTATAAGATATACGCCATTGCTTGTGGGTTTGATGTCCCTAGGTACACAACAACAAAATGGCGTGGCGGTGAGATCAAGTCAAAGCTCGTCGTCTGCAATCGAGAAGGTTTCGCTCACAAGATGCCCAGAAAAGATCAGGATGACGGACTGGATGGGGAGAAGTCACAGAGGATATTCAGGGTCATTAGAATGGGGTGTAAAGCGAGGATACGACTATATATGAAGAATGGTCTTTTATTAATTGACCGGTTCCACGAGGGTCACAATCACGAGCTTATCTCACTTAAGGACATAGAGTTCCAGAAATTGTCGCGTAACATAACAGATTATCACAAGATGATAATCGTTTCAAACTCAAGGGTTTGTAATACATAATCACTCTCTATACTAAATAAATAATTCCATTCATGTTATATTTATATGACATATCTGTTAATGATTGATTGGCAGCTGAAGATAGGAGCAACAAAAACATACAGAATCTGCAAAGAACAAGTGAATGGATACGAAAACATTGGAGCAAGCTTAAATGATTTTAAGAACTTCCATAGGGATGTTAAATGTTTCATTCACGAACGGGATGGTCAGTTGTTTGTTGACCATTTTAAGGAAATGACTGAAACAAGAATAGGTTTCCACTTTGACTATGACCTTGACGATGATGGCAGCCTACGTAGGGCCATATGGGCGGACGATACCGCTCGAGATAATTACAAAATTTTTGGTGATGCGGTGTCATTCGACCCAACTTACTCCACCAATAAGTATTCTATGGTATTCACACCATTCAAAGGTGTTGACCACCATAAACGATCTGTGACGTTATGTGGGGCTCTAGTTGCATGGAAGATTATGAGTCGTTTAATTGGGTTTTTAGCCGGTTTTTACAAGCAATGGGAGGTAAGGAACCCGAGTTCATAATTACAGATCAGGACCCAGGTATTATCAAATCTGTCCCTCTTGTTTTCAAGACAGCGCGCCATCGGTTCTGTATGTGGCATATAATGAACAAAATGCCAAGTAAGTTTGGCGTCTCGAGAAGCGATTATAATGAGTTCATGTGTAAAATTAATGACATTATATAGGACGATGAGCTTGAGGCAGCAAGATTTGATGGTATCTGGGAGCAAATAATTCAAGATCATGGTGTTGGCGTAAATGATTGGTTTGCAGATACATATGCTATAAGGGGACAGTGGGTGATGGTGCATTGCAGAGACTTGAGGATGGCGTCGATTATGAGGACAACTCAAAGATCAGAGAGCGAAAATAGCTTTTTCAAGAGGTTTGAGCACAAGTCAGGAACATTGGTTGAGTTTTGGATGCGTTTTGAGAAAATTATGAACCAACAAAGACATACACAGAAGCAGCTTGACAACATGGATAAGCACTCGTCCGCAACGGCGTCAACACATCTGGCATTAGAGATTCATGCTGCAAAGGTGTACACCTATTCAGCTTTCCACAAATTCAAACAAGAAGCCATCTTCTCAATTGATACATGTAGAACAGGAGGTTTCACTGAGAGAGGCGAGCTAGAGGTAACTACTGTCAAAGATTCAACCAGAAAGAAGAATTTTGAAGTTGCGTACAGTCCAGGTAGTTTACACTTCCTATGACATTTACACTTTCTGTTTTTATCTCATTTAAATTCATATAACTTAACATTTACACTTTTAATAACTTAACATTTATACTTCCTATTAGTTTACATTTACACTTCCTATTAGTTTGCATTTACACTTCTAATAACTTAACATTTACACTTTACAATTGATGACATTTACACTTTACATCATTTGACATTTACACTTCCTATACCTTAACATTTACACTTTTCCACTTATTGACATTTACACTACATTTTATGACATTTACACTTTACATAATATGACATTTACACATTTAAATCCCTATAACTTAACATTTACACTTCTAATACCTTAACATTTACACTTCCTATTAGTTTACATTTACACTTCTAATTACTTAGCATTTACACACTACATTTCATTACATTTACACTTTACATCATATGACATTTACACATTCAAATCCCTTAAACTTAACATTTACACTTCCTATACCTTAACATTTACACTTTTCCACTTATTGACATTTACACTACATTTTATGACATTTACACTTTACATCATATGACATTTACACATTTAAATCCCTATAACTTAACATTTACACTTCTAATACCTTAACATTTACACTTCCTATACCTTAACATTTACACTTTTCTACTTATTGACATTTACACTACATTTCATGACATTTACACTTTACATCATATGACATTTACACATTTAAATCCCCTATAACTTAACATTTACACTTATAGTACCTTAACATTTACACTTCCTATTAGTTTACATTTACACTTCTAATTACTTAGCATTTACACACTACATGTCATGACATTTACACTTTACATCATGACATTTACACATTCAAATCCCTATAACTTAACATTTACACTTCTAATACCTTAACATTTACACTTCCTATTAGATTACATTTACACTTCTAATTACTTAGCATTTACACTTTACAATTCATGACATTTACACTTTAGATCATTACATTTACACTTCTAATAACTTAACATTTACACTTTACAATTCAATACATTTACACTTTACATCGGTGACACTATTTTTAACGTTCACACTTACATGCTAGCTTTATCGATGACACAGTACACGTAAAGCAAGCTCTTTGTTGTACGATGTTTGAAAGAACTAGGAATCCTATGCCGCCATATAATATGGATTTTTTCAGCAAATGGGATAAAGGCTATACCAGAAGATTATGTTCTGAATAGATGGATGAAAGAGTATCTCCGATTAAAGATTTTCAATACTAATGGTGAAGGAACAGAAAACATGCAAGTCATCGATGAAAAACAAATTGCAATGTCAATAATGTGGTCAGAAGTTCATGAAGTTGTAGGGCTCCTTCGAGACAAAGGAATAGCTGATGTTGACTTTTCCATTTGTAATGAGATCATTTAAAAGGTCCCTGTCACCATTAGGGGAAGTGTTGAATAAAAATCAACAAATGGAGAAATTTATGAATTGTACGGCATGTGAGGTAGTGACGATATTGCCACCAAAGAATTCGAAAAACAAGGGGACCGAAAAAGATTCTTTGTCACCAAAACAAAAGCAATGGTATTGGCTAGGAAACCCAAACGTAAGTGTAAGAATTGCAAGAGAATGACAAATCACGACAAGAGAAATCGCCCTAACCCTTCTCAAAGACACATGCCATTGTGCGAAGGGTCGTCGAACGAGAAGAGGATGAAGGAGAGGAGGAGGAAGAGCTGGAGTCGAGAAAAAGAATAGACGTCAGATCAGTGACAAGTGTTGCTCTATATATTTTGAGTGTGTAACTTAAAACTTTGATGTGCTATAACTGGAGCGGGCGATAAGGAATTGGTCTCATGGCAGCGTAACTTTGAACTGCAGTTGGTGTAACTTTTAGTAACACCAATGTTAGAGTTGTTTTGTCATAAGACCAAAATCTCTGTTTTATTAGATAGCCAAACATTGTGTTACTTGAACTTATTTTGGATTACTTATGTTATTTCAAGTAACAGTTACACTTATTTTCAAATAACTGGTGTTAACATTTACACTTCCCATGTTAGCACATTTACACTTCCAGTAACTTCACATTTACACATACTATATCCTCACATTTACACTTTGAATATCTTCACATTTACACTTCCAATTTAGTCAGTTTTACACTTTATTTGTTCACATTTACACTTCTCCTATATTCAAATTTACACTTCCTATTTGTTCTTATTTACACTTTTTTTTGTTCACATTTACACTTGGGCTGTCACCACATTTACACTTCCCATGTCACCACATTTACACTGCATTCAATTTAATTTCAGTGTGTTTACATTCACACTTTCAGTATGATAAAGTTGACACGATGGTGTTAACATTTACACTTTAAGTGTGTTAACATTTACACTTAAAGTGTAAATGTGACTAAATTACAAGTGTGATAACAGTTACACTTGCAATTTAGTCACATTTACACTTTGAATAAACTATAATTATAAATGCCAAAAAATAGTCAACCATTACACTTCATTAGTGTAATTTACCAGTACACTTCATTACTGTAAAGCTTACACTTGCAAACATTGCCAACCACAGTAGAAAACATTCTTTTCTAAGTTCAAGATTGCCAAACAAAATACATTTAAAAAAAATATGTCCACAAATTGTTCACTTTTGTGACACCCTTAACTTTAGCGATAAATAAACCCGTAAATTCTATGGAAAAACTGACAGGATATGTTTGTAAATGGTTCAACTAGACAAAAACCTGTAATTTTTAAAACTTTTCTAAATCATTCTCAAACATTTCCAAGGGAGGATGCCAAAACCTGCAAATGCTAAGAACTAATTTACATAACTATGCTAAAGATAAGAAAATATAGAGATACAAACCAAAATAAAAGAGGGAGACATATGTCCCTTCCAAATATATACATAACCAAAAGATAAAAGGTTTCTACAAAAGAAAGCCAAACTAGGTCCAAGGTTCCTTGCTCACTAGCTCGTCTGTGTACCCCAACTAAGCGTCATCAACCTGTCAATCGCATTTTATACAAACACGAAAGCCACAATTCGGTGGGGAGTAACCGAGTCCTCCCGACCACGAAACGTCATTTTTAATGTAACATGTAATGGAACATGTAAACCACATGATAAATCATTTAATTATCAAGTATACTAACTTATGAGCCCTAAACTGACCAATTAAACTATCATGTGAAACATTTAACAAGTGATAATCCAAACTTTATCAATTGTAACCGCTTACATCTCACCTATTACAATTCATAAAGTCACCATACAAGAAAGGGCAATATATCAAAGACAGGCATAAGTTCTTAGCACGGTCAATAGTCACTCTGTAACTCGAGTCTATACCACGAGGTAGGGAAGGTAATCGAACCGGTATCTTGGCTCGGCGGTTAATATTAATAAAACATGGCCAAGACACAACACAACCCTAGCCTAAAATCTTGGAGACCTAGACATGCGGATACACACCACCGCACCCAAGACCCACAATTTCTCTAAAACAAAGTGAGTACCCTAAGGAGTCCACCAAAGGGTTGGCTAGTACTTAAGCTGACCACTTACTATTAAAATAAGTAACGAGGTCATGCCCCAACTTGGATATAAATCCACTAGTCAGGAACACAAAGGCTATTAAGCAGTGAACATATACTCGTCAGAGACTATAAAGACCTATCTATGACAAACACAACAACCTGCAAGAAAGTATTTAATACCAATACCATTTCTAGCAATATTAACAATATTAAAGGCTTCGGGGAATCTAGGGCCATTTCTACAATATAAGACACTATTAAATTCAACCAACTATACATGTGAACTTAAAAACTTGATAAATGGCCTAAAACAAGAAAAAGGTTGATTATCCAATTCATATAAAATTTCATCCAACCGAATTTTTACCCGCAACCCTGACCACTGCGGACAGTGCGGGTTAAATTGCGGTGACCAATCACTCAATTAATCGACATCGAATCGATCAAAGGGACTAAGGCTCGTTTTTGGACAATCATCAAAACATTACAATTATCGCTATAAAATTCATTTTGAGCCTAATCATACAATTTCATTTTATAAACTATCCTAACATGTGATAACTATCAATATAAGCATAATTCATCATCAAAATTATTTTACTACTAACTTTATTTGTTTCCTAAGACTACCCACATGTTACTTTTACTAAACATATCATTAATAACCCGAAACTACAAGTGATGCATGAAAATCCGCGAAAAAAGCAACGGACTGACCCGGGCCAGCCGTGGGCCTGCTGCCGCCACCCCCACTACTCCATTTCTCCATTTTTGTTCAGTTTAACACCGTCTGAACATTAATTAATCGTTCCCAACACTAACATGTTAACTTAAACTATCAAAAGACATGTATTAGACATGCATGTAACCCATTTTAACATGTGAAAATTAACTACTCAAACAAAAATCACAAAAACATACAAAAATCAAAGAATGTGACGATTATTCGTCGAGTAGCTCGAAATATGTTACCTTAAGCTAGAAAATGAGCAATTAGCACCTTAAAAACCAAACCCTAACAAGCAACTAGCCGCTATCTTCGACAATATACGAGTCCCCAAACTCGTCCTCCAATTCTTCACCTAAATAAACAATAAAAACACAATAAATAAGTATAAATACCGAAATTTGCCAAAATTCGTCTTAAAACAACTTCAAGAAAACTGAAATTAAAATATACCAGGAGGTAGATCTCGAAAAGAGGATTCCGGAAATATAAATTATGTGAAAATCCGTCAAGAAACGAGAAAGTTATGGTGAAAATAGCTTGATTTGCTTAGTTTTATGGTGTTTTGATTTGGGAATTATTAGAATGTAAGAGGAGATGGAGTTAGACAAGAAAATCAGAAAAAAAAAAAAACGGGGGAAGGGGGGTGTCCGCGGGAAAGGGAGAAAGGAAAGGAGGGAGAGGGGTTTTAGTCGGGATTTTACGAGTCGGTTTTGGCTCGTTTCGATAATAATTAGAACCGTTGGTCAATTGCAAATTCCGACAAGACCAAAGTTCTTAAACACGAGATTACAAGAAAATTGAATACTCATACGACCCATTTCCAAAATCGTTTGCCCAATTTTCAATAGAGTTGTCATTTTTCCCCGAAATGCCCTTATTTCGAAATAAAAAGTTTTTACACGGTTTAAACTATTTTTAAACATTTCGAAACTATCAAAATAAATACTTTTCTTCAAAATATAATAAAATTATATTTCTTTGAATTACTTTTACTTTAAATACTTAAATATCAAATTTTATTTGATTAATAAATTATTTCCGAAATATATTAACGGTCCGAAATTACGGGGCGTTACAACTTTTTCGACAACACAGCCTTAATTTTGCGCTTCTTTTGTAACTTGGCCCATAAATCTTCTTTTCCAGCGATAAACCCATTCAACTTTGCTTCAAAAATGTCTCTGTTGACATTTATGTCAGCTAGAACAAGCGTCGCCACCAACTCGATTACCAAGTACCGTCGATTCCTCTTCCTCTCCAAGTCTGGATGCTCAAAAGGCTGACCCTCGTACATCAGCATATACATCATACAGAAAATCCCTGATTCTGTTATGTTAGGAATGGGTGTTTGGCGCCTGAACGGGATTTGTCGATGCTCAAAGCTAGTAATCTCATATCCCCTGTCCGTTCTGACGTCCAAATAATCACTAACAGCTGATGCCACTTGGCGAGTAACATTGCACATTTCAGACTGATCCCAGTTGGCATGATGTTGGTAGTCAAGGAGATCAACAGTTTGTTGTCCAAAATTTATACAGACGCATGCAAAGTGCCCACCAATGTTGACAGGTACGAAGATAAACTGGGCATTCAGGTTGAAAGTTTTACCACAGTCCTGGATGAAGGTATCCCAAATGTGATACAGCCGATCAGTGATGTCATTAGACTGTGAGCCTGCTTCACGTATATCCAAAAGCCGCATGATACATTCCTGTTCAGAGAAGTGAGTGAGCCTACATAATAAAAGTAAAAACTAATGTATAACTTTTAGGCTTTTGTGGGGGGTACCATATGACGTATCCCAACGAAGGCCATCCTAGGAAGTAAGTATTCAGCAGACTCCAAATGGTTCAGCAAAACAGCCCACGACTCAATGACAACAGGCGACATTACAACCTCAGGAAGCATGGTCATGATGTCGGACCCATGTGTGGCATGCCTCTGTACCAAGAGATTGATTCGCTGCAATAAAACACACGTATAATAGTAAGAAATTGAGAAGTAGTTACAAATTAAATATCGTAACTAATTGGCCCTGTTATAAGAGTCCGGCAGGTACTAACGAATTTTCAAAGTTGTAGTCGTCTAACAAGCAATAGTCAGCCGCATGCTTTCGACGTGATCGAACACCCCTGACCAAGCTTTGATTGTTCCGTAAGAAGGTCGAGACAACAAGAGTCTGCGTGCGTGACCCCCACGATCAATTGAGCAAACCAAGCCATCCCCCAGGGGACGGCTCCATACGGCTGATAAAGGTTGGCTACCTGACGACTGCGCTGACGCTTAAACAACAACGAGGCTGCTTTCCGCCTGTATGGCTACAGGATTGACCATAGGGCTTCCTTCTACGCGTTTAGGGGGTGGGCCTGCAACCTTCTTACGTTTACTGTACGTAATCTCTTCCTCATCGTCCAGACTCCGCTTCTGTGCAACATTGGAGACCGGGTTCAGACCTTGACCATACTTTTCCCTGAATTGGGTTATCCTTGAGCGAACGCTCTCCCTCACTTTGTTATGGTCACTCAGGATAAGAATCAACACCACTTCAGCCCGGACGAGGTTTAGAACGTCCCTCTCACCTAAGGCGCAGTCAAATAGCTTCCCATTGAAAAGCAGCATGTGTATCATCATGTACACCCCGCAATCAAACGCAGAATAACCCGTACCTTGCCATTTAAATTCGACATTCACAAATTTGAACCCGGCAACCTTTGAACCTCTGACAAACCCTTTAGACTCCAGATACGCACCCATTAAATCACACTGTAAAAGGAATTTAAAAAAAAAGTTAATTTAAAAACAGTGTTTACAATTCCAGAATACATCAACATTAAAGAACAAATTAAGGTATGCTATTTATAATTATTACCGCAATACGGGAAATTCCAAAATATGGAAGCTTCTCAAAATCATCGTCGTATCGACGGTTGTCCAAATACTCTATCTGCTCGGAAACGAAGTTTATGCATGCACAGCTGTAATGATCGTTATTGCCAGATAAGATAGGGATGAAGACCTGGCGGGTGTGACAACAAAGACATAAAAGATACACTCAGTAAAAATTTCAGATTTACACTTTCAATAATTCGTCACATTTACAGTCCCTGTGTCATGACATTTACAATTTCCATATATTCACATTTACACTATATATGTCATGACATTTACACTTCATATTTAGTCACCTTTACACTCCCTGTGTCATCACTTTTACACTTCACTATATCTCACATTTACACTTCCTATGTGATGACATTTACACTTTCCATATATTCACATTTACACTTTATATGTGCTGACATTTACACTTCCTATTTAGTCACCTTTACACTCCCTATGTCATCACATTTACACTTTCTATATAATCACATTTCCACTATACATCATGGCATTTACACTTCACTATGTATCACATTTACACTTCATATTTCATTACATTTACACTTCACAATATCTCACGACATTTACAGTTCACTATGTCTCACGTTTACACTTCATATGTCATGACATTTACACTTTACATATATTCACATTTACACTTTTATATGTCTTTGACATTTACACTTTCTATTTAGTAACCTTTACACTCGCTATGTCATCACATTTACACTTTCTATATAATCACATTTACACTATACATCATGACATTTACACTTCACTATGTATCACATTTACACTTCATATTTCATGACATTTACACTTTCTTCTTAATCACATCTAGGCATTTACACTTTCTGTGAAAATCACATATACACTTTCGGTGTGATGACATTTACACTTCACAATAGGTCACATTTACACTTACCATATCAGATCCAAGTTGAAATGGAGACAAACAGGATTGAATCCAAGCATCTCACCCAGCCCAAATTTTGTCCTTTTTGTCAAGAACAATTCCTTTCTTCTTGGCTTTACAAATATCCAGTGCAGGGCTCTGTTCAAATGAAGGGCAGCGCTATTAAATTTAGACACTTACGTTACAATTAAATTGGAACTATAAAAATTGCATTAAGTGAGGATAGGGCAAGTACGGTGTGACTAAGCCCGAAGAAACAACGAGAGGATGCAATCAGTGCGTTTGGTCATACATCATCTTATTGATTAGTAGGCACCAACAATCGATTCTGAATTCATAACTTCCTGTCAGATTCAAGGGTTAACATGTCTTCCCGTGACACGAAGAAAAAGTCTGAAAAAAAGCGCCAATTCTTCCCTACAAAAAAAGAAAAAATTATATAAGGCGAACATGGTTACGACAACATATAAGTATTAATATGTTTGACATAGAAATTAATCGACTCACCCTTTCAACCAAGCTTCTGATTTGTTAAATACGTAGTCCAGGACGTATTTCATTTCCTTAAAAACACCCCTAAATAATTTCTTATTCAGCTGCAGGTCTACAGTAACAAAGCCCTACTCGGGCATGGGTTCCCCACAATCCATGGTGCAAGTCAGATTCTCAGGGACCACTTCCATGCACTGTAAGGGCTCAGGTGAATGAAATAGGAAAGGGTGGTGATCCATATTACTCCGGGGGACATAAATTTCCCGACCATCCGCGGGAACGGCTAGTTGAGAAGGGCCTGCCACATCAGTCGTTCCAAACTCCTCACCTGGAACCCCCTTAAATGCCTCAGCTAGCTCTGCAGTAGATATAAACGTATACTGAAATTCCGGCAACTTAGACTCAGAGGAGGGTGCTTCAACAACCACCTTATCTGCTCCCTCTGCAACATCCATGGACTTGTCATCATTCTGAAATGAATCAGGACAACGGGGTTGTTCAGTAGGGCCCTCACCTTGCTCGTTGACCATGCCACTACCAATCTCTAACCCTTCTTGCGATGCATCTTCACGGAATGTGGTCGAAACAACGCCAGGCTCACCATCTGGTGCTTTCGTACCACTAACTTGGCGTCGGTCAATGGGTTGTTCCACTCCCGGTGCACCGCTAACATCCACAGCCTCACCAGGCACTAGTCCAACCACGAGTGGTTCGGGCCCACGGCAGGGCCCCTGGTCTTGGGGCGGCTCCATGTCCATGCCCTGCACAGCCTCATCCTGGACTGTCGGTGCACCGCTAACATCCACATCCACGCCAGGCACTAGTCCAACTACCACTGATTCAGGCCCACGGCGGGTCCCCTGATCTTGAGGAGGCTCCATATCCATTCCCTGCACAGCCTCGTCCTGTTCTCTCGGTGCACCACCCTGTGCCACTTCACCGTCATCACCGTTGTCGACAACTTTTTGGGCGTTATCAATATCATTGTCGCTATAAATTTCAACTGAAATGAAGATGATCCATCTTCAATTGACGGGACTACCACATCCGCATCCACCTTGTTTGCTACTTTTGAAAAAGACGCCTCCCCTTCACCAGAAACAGGCCCCTGTTTTTGAGCCAACTCCATATCCATACCCTGCACAATCTCATCCTCAACTATCTGTACGCTGCCCTCTACCGCTTCACCACCACCATGACCAATATCTATCAAACCTTGCAGCGCGTTCTCAATATCAGCAGTCGAAATAAATTTTAGTTGAATCAAGATGAACCATCTTGATTGGTCGACCTACCACATCCGCATCAACCTTATTCGTTGCTTCCGACTTACACTTCTCAACAACATGTTCGACTTTCTCGGGGCACCACTAGTGTCGCACTTCCCCTCCCAAACTTTCCTGCTCCTCGTTCAATGAGGGCTTTGTGTAAGCTTCTTCAACTTCATCCGGCTATAAATTTTCTCTAGAATCTGCCGATCGAGTTAATTGAGTCAAGTCGTCGGTTAAATCTAGCCCGCATTCCTCTTCCTCTCGTCGACAGGCTTCGTTAAGTTCAGCGGTGTTGTAGAAATCAGCGGTCTCCATTACTTGTGACATCGCCGCATCACCTGCTTTATCACCCAAATCAGAATCTTCGCAAGTGATACGAGGCTCTACAAAAGATGGCGTAAACTCGAACTTAGGAACCTTGGTCTTTCTTTTCTTGCTTGCCTTTGTTTTTTCTTGGTCGCTTTTTTTTTTCTTGGCCAACATCCGACAATGAGGAGCGTTATCATTATACTTCTTCATTTGGGAAGCTAAATTTCCAACTTCTTCAACATATTCCTTCACCTTTGCACCTTCAAAAAAGCTTGCGTCGCTTGTGACGGAACAAAATCGATTGAAGAAGAAGCACCGTTGTTAAATTCTTAAGCATTGCAAAGTGCATCCGTATACCAGGAATAGAAGGCCACAACGTTCCTTTGAATCTTCAAGTACGGCTCGTGTACACCCTACAATTGGTAACAAAAAAAGATTTAAGAGTCTAGATACACAAAATATACCACTCAATATAATATATATATATATATATATATATATATATATATATATATATATATATACATATATATATATATATATATACATATATAGTGATAAGTTCTTCTAAGTCCCTTTTTTTTTTTGAGTCCATAAGTCCCTCCCACAACCCTTGGATCATGCATGGTGGAAGGTTGAGATTGAAAGCAAAAAACACACTTAACACTAATTAATTCACTTCTCTCTCTAGTTTTAATAATACATTCACTAATTCATTATCATACACAATTAACACAATATTTTGTCTTATACTTCAAAGTTTATGAAAATTTTGTCAACATTTTTCCTGTTTCGTTTTTTTTCGTTTTTTTTTTTTCGAGACAAGTTTTTTTGTTTTTCGTTTTTTTCGTTTTTTTTTCGAGATAAGTTTTCGACATTTTAGGATTTTACGAGTGTAATTCCAACAGCAAAAAGTGTAATTTTAAGAAATATTTTCGAGAATTTAGCGTTTTACAAGTTTAACTTCAATTTTTTTCGAGTGATTTTAACGAATAATATTTTGAATTTTTGTCATTTTATCACAAGTTATTGAAATTTAGCATTTTACGAGTGTTATTTTAATGATAAAAAGTGTTATTTTAGTCCAGGTAAGTGTAATTTCAGTCCAATGAGATTGTTATTTTTAGTCAAGGAGAATGTAATTTTAGTCCAGAAAAGTGTAATTTTAGTCCAGAAAAGTATAATTTCAGTCCACTGAGAGAATGTAATTTTAGTCCATTGAGAGTGTAACATTAGTCCAATGAGAATATGAGAATATGACCAAGTCCATTGAGAGTGTAACATTAGTCCAATAGAGGTAAGTGTAATTCTAACAGAAAAAAGTGTAATTCTAACAACAAAAAGTGTAATTCTAACAACAAAAAGTTTAATTTTAGCCGAAAAAAGTGTTATTCTAGCAAAAAAAAGTATAATTTTAATAGAAAAAGGTGTAATTTTAATGAAGAAAAGTGTAATTTTAACAGAAAAAAGTGTAATTCTAACAATAAAAAGTGTAATTTTAGCCGAAAAAAGTGTTATTCTAGCAAAAAAAAGTATAATTTTAATAGAAAAAAGTGTAATTTTAATGAAGAAAAGTGTAATTTTAACAGAAAAAAAGTGTTATTCTAGCAAAAAAAAGTATAATTTTAACAGAAAAAAGTGTAATTTTAATGAAGAAAGTGTAAATTTAATGAAGAAAAGTGTAATTCTAACAGAAAAAAGTGTAATTCTAACAACAAAAAGTGTAATTCTAACAACAAAAAGTTTAATTTTAGCCGGTGTTATTCTAGCAAAAAAAAGTATAATTTTAACAGAAAAAAGTGTAATTCTAACAACAAAAAGTGTAATTTTAACCGAAAAAAAGTGTTATTCTAGCAAAAAAAAGTATAATTTTAACAGAAAAAAGTGTAATTTTAATGAAGAAAAGTGTAATTTTAACAGAAAAAAAGTGTTATTCTAGCAAAAAAAAAGTATAATTTTAACAGAAAAAGGTGTAATTTTAATGAAGAAAGTGTAAATTTAATGAAAAAAAGTGTAATTCTAACAGAAAAAAGTGTAATTCTAACAACAAAAAGTGTAATTTTAGCCCAAAAAAGTGTTATTCTAGCAAAAAAAGGTATAATTTTAACAGAAAAAAGTGTAATGCTAAAATGATATGTAACAAGACACCCAAAATCAAAACTAATGTCATACTAACACCCAAAATAAAAAAAAATCCATGTAAAAAGACAAAAAAATAAACAAAAATTACAATTTGTTTTCAAAACATAGATCTAAAATTTAAAAAATATATTCAATGTCATAGTAACACACTAAAAAAAAATTCAAGTAACAAGACAAAGAAAATACAAATAAGATCTTATTAAAAAAAATGAAAAAGAAATAAAAACAAAAACGGAAAAAGGAGATCTAGAACTCGAAATCGAAAAAAAAAAAAAAAAAAAAAAAAAAAAACAATAATAAACGAAAATCCCGCAACTGCAGGATGCACTCATAACAAAATTTGTCACATAAAGAAAAAGAAAATAATATAACAAAATTTGAAAAAAAGAAGAAAAAAGTGGATCTTAAAGATCCGAGACTACTGAACCAACCAAGAGCGTGGTTGTTGTGTGGGTGGTTGCGGGAAGGGTGTTGTGGTGTGGGCGATTTCTTGGGGTGGTGGAGGCGGCATCGTAGGGGTGGCGTGCGGGAGATATGGTGGTGGTGTCGGGTTGTGGGAGGTCTGGTGGCGTTGTGGTCGGCGGTAGAGCGGCCGATGGAGGGAGTTGTAGTGGTCGGCGGTTTTTGCGATGGAGGGAGTTGTAGTGGTTGTCGGCAGGGGGAGGTGTGTGTGGTGGTTTCGGTGTGAGGGTGTCGTGCGTGGTGGGGTTGTGGTGATGGTGTGGGGGTGGGGGTGGGTGGTGGTCGTGTGGGTATGGGAAGGTGGGGTGTGGGCTGGTGGCGGGGTAGGAGGCGTTGTGGGGTTATGGAGGGAATTTTTTTTTTTTTAGATTTTGAATTATTTGGGTTTGTTAGGATGAGAGAATTATTTGGGTTTGGAATTAATTCGGGTTTTAGAGAGAGAGTAGAGAAGTGAATTGTGTAAATGAGAGAGAAGTTGGTGGAAAAATAAAGGTTATATAGTGGATTAATATTTGATTAGTATGGATTAGTAAAGTAGAGAGGGGAAGTGTTTTATTAGGCATTAATCATCCTTTTTTTGCTTCCAATCTCAACCCTCCATCTTCCTCATCCAATGGCTATAAGGAGGACTTATGGACTCAAATGTAAGAGGTGGACTTAGATGATCTTATTACTATATATATATATATATATATATATATATATATATATATATATATATATATATATATATATATATATATATATATATATATATATATATATATATATAGAGAGAGAGAGAGAGAGAGAGAGAAGAGATCAACTAAGGTCCTTACATATATTAAGTCCATAAGTCCTAATGTGGACGGTTGGATCAAGCAAAGCAATGGCCACGATTTGGCAGTCAAACCCCACTAAACCCCATTAAACTAATATTTTTGATTTACCTCTCTCCTCTTACCCACTAACCCATGCATGCAACACTTTGTTTGTCCATCGGTCAATGATCATTTCCCTCCTCATTTTCTAGACAATTCAAAACAACTTGCGGGTATTTTTCCCTCTATTTCCTGTCATTTCGTCTTCCTTTTCTTTCTTCACAATTCTGATAACTCCATTTTCATCACTACCAATTAACTCCATCCTAACAAACGCCATTTTCATCACTACAAATTAATACCAACTCGCGTGCAAACTACTTTGTCTCCATTTTTTTATAAGGTATTTTCTCCATTCCTTATTCAGTGATTTGTAGTTTCTTTTTTTTGTTAATTATTGCCTTTGTTAAACTATCATAAAAAGAGTTCATTTGATTTTTCAATTTTCAATTATGGGTTTGTTGATGTTTATTTGTTCAATTGTTAATTATGGTTGTGCAGATCAAATTCGAGGTCATTTTGATAATTAACAATGGTTTTTGCCAAGAAAAATGCCAAGAAATCTTCAAGAAATCAATCGAAGGTAAAAAATCTCGTGTTGTTGGTATAACTCTTATAGAATGATTTGTAACTTCAATTAAATATCTGTATAACTCTAATCCCAATTGTTTGTCATCTCTGAGATGGATGTTGTAGAAAGTATTGACACGGGAGTTGATATCCAGGTTAAAAGTTTCGATTTTGATTTATACGTTACTAGATGTCTAACTCTGCTTACTAGATGTATAACTATAGTACTCAATATGTATAACTCTGGGTAATTAATGTAAAACTCTGGTTAATAGATGTATAATAACGGGTAATTAATGTAAAAAACTGGTTAATAGATGTACTCAATATGTATAACACTGGGTAATTAATGTAAAAGCGTGGTTAATAGATGTATAACTTTAGTACGCAATATGTATAACTCGGTTGCTAGATGTATAACTCGGGTTCTAGATGTATAGCTCTTCGATTCTGTGACCAACTCCTTCTTTATAATGTCAAACTCTAATTGTTATATGTATGACTATACTTTTAATTAGTTTCCATTCATAGAGTTATACAATATATGCCTACAGTTATACAATTTATACCTGGATATATACAATATATAGCTAGAGTTATACAATTTATACTTTGGAGTTATACATTAGATGCCTGGAGTTATTCATTATACTGTATATGCTTACAGTTATACATTGTAACTCTGGGTAATTAATGTAAAAAACTGGTTAATAGATGTATAACTTTAGTACGCAATATGTATAACTCTGGTTCATAGATGTATAACTCTGGGTTCTAGATGTATAGCTCTTCTGATTCTGTGACCAACTCCTTCTTCATAATGTCAAACTCTAATTGTTATATGTATGACTATACTTTTAATTAGTTTCTATTCATAGAGTTATACAATATATGCCTACCGTTATACAATTTATACCTGGATATATACAATATAAAGCTAGAGTTATACAATTTATACTTTGGAGTTATACATTAGATGCCTGGACTTATACCTGGAGTTATTCCTGGAGTTATTCATTATACTGTATTTGCTTACAGTTATACATCTAGGACTAGAGTTATACATTACATGACCAGAGTTATACTTTCTATTGCTAGAGTTATACATCTAGGACTAGAGTTATACATTACATGACCAGAGTTATACTTTCTATTGCTAGAGTTATACATTTTATCGCAGTCATTTGTTGTATAACTCTGATTACATGTTGAATAACCTGCTTTGTCATAATGTATAATGGAGTTATACAATATTTGGTTAGAGTTGTACATTTTATTCCTGGAGTTATACATTATATGCCTAGAGTTACACATTAGATAACTTGTTATTATATGTATAATCATGTCTTTGTTAATCTGAATCCCTTTTTGTTTGTCACCTACGGATGGATGTTGTACCAATCTTGAGAAGGGAGTGATTCTCGGGTTCAAAGTTTGACCCTTTTATAATGTTGTCATTTGTTGTATAACTCGATTACATTTTGAATAACTTTTTTTGTTAGAATGTATAACTCTTGATATTTCTGATTAACTCTATTATCATAATGTATAACTTTTCTTATATTTTGTATAACTCTGACTATCTATTGTATTACTTTAATTCACAGTATGTCTATTTCTTTGTTCCAAATATCTCTAATTGCAACTACAGTATGTCTAATTTTGTGTGTTGTCCTTGCTTTTCGCCAGATGGTTGAGGCCAAGCCAAGGGTAAAGAGGGTGCATGAAGTAACGGTTTCGTGTCGACCTCAAAGACTTGTCTCTGTCATTGAAAAGCTTAATGAGGATCAGTGTCCATTGTTAAGAAAATTGGGTTTGGTGGCCTTTTGGAACTCAAGATTAGCAACTTCCCACTTGCACACGTTCACTGTTCTTGGAGTCCTTCTCGACGGGTCATATGTGTTCGGGGGCTTCGCGGAAGAAGGAGTTTATGATCAGTAAGCATGACGTGCATGTATTTTTCTTGTTACCTTTCGGACTGACCCTCTCCCTTTGGTGCTGTGAGCTCGCGAGAAGGGGTCCACCGATCCCAGGAATAAGGAGTGAAGGATAAATGGCGGCAAGCGTACGGGGTGGCCAAAGGGAATAGTTCAATACCCTTAGGGAAAGTTTTCAAGCAACTTATGGAGTACGAGGAGGCGGACGATCAATTTTGCCGCCTATTTGTTTTGTTCTGTATGTCTTCATTCCTCGCACCCACCCCAAACAACGGGATAGATTGGAAGCTGTTAAGGGCTGTAGAAGATCCTAAAGCCATCCCGCATTTTGACTGGTGCTCTTATATTTTGGACATGACGGTGAAAGCGGGGGTAGATCAGAAAAACGGGGTAACAATGTTGAACGGGTGTATCCGTTCCTCATGATAAGCTACTTTCGGCGATATGATTACAAGGGTAAGCCTTGTGAACATGATCTACCTTTGATCAAACATTGGGATGAAACTGCGCTTGTAGAGAGGGTAAAATTTGAGGTGGGTCAAGGGGGATTGGGTACTTTAACCTTGTCTAAGACCAGGTATCCAAGGTGCCTTCAAGACCCCTCTTATGGAAGGAGTGTGGACGATGCAGACCTCGGCGGCCCGCGTGAACCCAAACAATGTTGCTAACAGCCCCCCACCCCTCTCTCTCCGCCCAAGTTCGAGAAGAAGTTCCTTGGATAGAACTACCATCGGCGTCGAGGATGACCGGGAATTGAAAGCTAGGGTGTCGATGTAAGTGCAAACTATTATATATTTTGATGGATGGATTCTGTTTTCGACTTAACGTACCCATATATTATAATATAACTAACTTAGTGTACTTCTTGGATTCAGGGTACCCACGAGCTTTATCTACAAATGCAATGGAACGCTATTGTGTTCTATTCATGGTACGCACATGCAACCGCACGGATCAAAGTCAGTAACTAGTGATCCGACGGGCCTAAATCCTAGTCAGGCCTCTCAAGAATTCTTTGAGGGTGAAAAGATTCAAAAGTACGTCATTTGAAGCGAAGCAGTTGCGAAAGGTCAAGGTTTCGTGGGTAACGCTCCTGCATTTGGAGAGGTAGTTCTCGAGCCTCCCAAAAAATCGACGGAATCGATGCATCTACGCGTCAAATAAGTGAAGTTCTATCTAGTCTCGCCAATGATGCGGGTGGCGGGGGTGGTAACCCCGTGTTGAGCCGCGTCTAGAGTCCGTCAAAGCCGAGACACCAACGAAATCGATTGCGGTTTCATGGTCAAAGATTATGGAGGAAGTGGGAGGTGATACGATCGTTTCTAAGCCGTTGTCACCTGATAGCCCGGGGTTAGAGGATCAAGTTGTGTGCACCCCCGCCCCAACCGCCGAGAAGCTGTTGTTGGAGCGCGTTACACCGAGGAGGAAATTGACGAAACTCTTGGACCGTCAAAGGACGATGAGGCTCGTCTCTGGAAAGGTGATGTGGGGCATGAGCACGTTCATGAGGACGGATTGAATGAAAATGCTGAAAATGGTGGAAGATTGTCAGACACTGACCATGAAGGAGCAGCAGACATTGTAGGCCAAGCTGACGGATGGTCAGAGAATGCTGAATCTCGCCCCGTGGTAGGTGATGAGGTGCATGAGCAAGTTCATGGGGTGGGATTGCAAGAAAATGTTGAAAGATTGTCAGACAATCAACCGTCAGAAAAGGCGATGGAAAAATCTACGGTCCCAGAATTGGGTTTGGACACACAAGAATTGATGGAGTGTCTGTTTTCTCTCTTGAAATGAAGGAAGTCGCATGTGGACTTCCCAGACGGGAGTGGTCTGGTGGCGAGGTAATTTTTTTAATTTGCGATAAATACTTTTTATACAATGTTTTTTTTTTTTTTTTTGTTTATTGGTAGTGTATAACTCTATGTTGATATAGTATAACCTTGTTGAAACTTATGTTGAGGCCTTAGAATCGTAGTATAATCGTAATGCAGTAGGTTGGTACAACTCTTAACCAGTATACGACCACAGTTATACAGTATATGACTAGAGTTATACAATAGATGCTTTAGAGTTATACATTAGATAGCTGGAGGTATATCTAGAGTTATACAGTAGAGTTATACATTATAGTGTATATGCTTACGATTATACATTATATGGCGAGTTATACATTTTATGCTTACGATTATACATTTTATGGCGAGTTATACGTTTGGCGTTTAATTTTTTTATTTTTCATTCAGGCCACTTTGAAAAAGGATGTAATTGAGAATGTTGGACAACATTCTAACAATGGGGGAGTAAACGTAGATGTTGTCGAGGGTGCGGAGATCACCCGGGGGAATCCTTCAACTGAATGTCTTGGAAATGAAATCCCCCGACTTTCATGAGCACAGCAGAGGTGAATGAGGCATTTGTCGGGGTTGAGGAGCGAATGATCGGTCTTTGCCAAAGAAGGTTTGGTAGTTGAAATCGCTGGTGCTAGGGTTGAGCCGGTTGCACCACATCCACCCCCTATTTATGTGCCGCGATGTGACATGATCCACCATCCCTTCTTGCCGCATTGGTGACCCCCTTCCGTGTATGGACATTGTACCGAGAACCTAGGTTGTTCTCGGGATTGCATGGGCACCGAACCCGACCAAAGACGTATGCTCACGGTGGTTGCGTTTTAACAAGGAACGTTTCGGGACGGTGTTGGGGTGAGGAAGGATGTAATGGATTATGTATTTGATGAATTCCACGACCATAATAAATCGTAAGTAAAAGATAAGTTTTACCTATATTTCAATACGACAGACAAACAGGCCATGAATGCATTCCCTTGCTGCGTGTCTCAATTTTGCTAATCCTTTGTAGGGAACAATTGGTCACATATCCACACCAAAGCGCATAACGCGTATTGATCTCCGGTCGTTGATGCCCGGAAACAGTTGGGAAATGTCATCGATTCTTTGGTCCGTGCTACTCAATCGGCTTACGCGACGCGAACACCGCAAACTGTTTCAAGTTCGCGCTGTTTCTTTGGCCTAAGTCACTCTGTAAGTGTGCTCGAACTCCGCAAGTTATTTTGTGACAAACTGTACGTAACTTGTGATACAAGCCGCCAACCCTCGTCTATCATTTTTATAGGACCTAGCAATTGCAATTTGGCAAGGCGGGGGAAGAAAAACTTGGTTGTTGATCATTCGAAGGCTTTTGTTACGCGTGGGACATGTGGCAAGAGTCGTGTCCTAGTCCATTCCAACTGGACTCCGATATGGTGAGCTCAGATATCAATATAGAGACATTTACATCTTTGGAATTATTCATTATTTTCGTAGAGTTTAAAGTATATGCTTAGAGTTGTACAATATATGCTTTAGAGTTAGGCATGGAGTTTTACCTAGAGTAATACACCGGAGTTATACACTACATCGTATATGCTACGGTTTATACAGTTTATGGCTAGAGTTATACATCCTATGCCAAGAGTTATACAGTATATAACTTTAGCTTTCAGAATTACTAGAGTTATACGTTCTAGGGTTGAAGTTATACATTATTTGTCTAGAGTTATACAGTATATGCTTAGAGTTTTGATGAGTGGCTAATTTCACTCCATAACTCTAGGCATATAATGTATAACTTTAACCATAGGATGTATAACTCTTTGCACATAAAGTACAATTGTAAGCATATACGTATAATGTATAATCACAGGCATCCGCTTAGTGCACATAATGTACAATCTGCAAGAATATCTTTGTATAACTCGGGAAATTGAATGTACAACTCTACACATATAATGTATAACTCAGGCACTGATTGTATAACTCCAACTACGCACAATATGTATGCCTCTAATCTGCTATTTATGTTTCAAAACCCTTAGATTTTTGGTGCATGTTTGTAGGTATTCGTCCGGTTAGCGGTGGTGATAAAGATCATTACTCTTGCATTTGCATAAATTTCCTCTCCGAGCAGATCGAGTACCTTGATAATCGTTCTTACGAGGACGATCTTCTGACATTACCATACGGAGGGATTGCGCGTATTCTTTGTAAGACTTATAAAACTGGTGACTAGATTAATTATCACTCCATTTGTTTTGTTAATACGTCTTCCCCTTTTAAACGCCTTGCCTAACTTCCGCCAGGCTGATGCAATGGGAAGGTATATGGCCTACAAAGGGCTCGACAAAGGCAAAAAAGTTGAAGGGTTCCCTTTTGTCAACATTAAATTCAATCTGGCGGGGAGCGGGACATACCGCCAATGATCGTGGGTGTATGCATACGTCATGATTCATATGTTCTTTGTACCGTGGAGAGCCATTCGATTGTACCCTAGGGACTGAGGAAAGCAATGACCTCATGCGAGCAGAAATTGTTGCAACCCTTGTCCTCAGTGACATTAACTTGGACAGGGAAGAAGTGTTATCCGGGGTATCAGCTTTTAAGGAGCTTAAAGACCGTGAATTGGAGGAGGTGCGTGATAAACAGAGAGGACGGCCGGCAACACAAGTGGAAGGAAGAGAGGTGTTGGAAACGCCGGTGAGAACGAGTTCGCTAAACGACCTTGCTCTAAGGTCGGTTCAACCTTCCGGACTCCACCTTCCAAAGTAGCCCTGGGCGGACGCCGCCGTCAGTCGGGCCCTCTCGGTATTAATAGCCGCTCCGGGGTAAGGGCGACGGCCTTGGTTGCACCAAATATGTCGGCGAACTAGACGCCGACCTTACTGTGGTCGCCAAGATGATGAAGATGAACAAGGCATTAACTAGGGACATCCCGGTGTATCGCAAACAAGTGGCTGACTACGTTTTTCTTGATGACTACAAATTTCCAAATGAGTAAATTTGTCTAAAATCCTATTTTTTTTATCATATTAAGTTTTATTAATATAGTCACATTTCCATACTGGGAATTCTACCGTATTTTGAGTAGAGTTTTACAGTATATGGTCAGAGTTGTACAATATATACTTTGGAGTTATACATTAGAGGCCTGGAGTTATACCTAGAGTGATACATGGAGTTATATGTTTCATCACTGAAGTTATAAATATCGTTAATGGGGTTACACATTCCTAAAGCTAGATTATACGTTTCACCGGTGAAGTTATGCAGTCATTTTAATAGCGATTACCTTCCCATTTAGTATACGTTATAGCCGATTAACTCTTTCATCCGAACTACGGTGAACCACTTGTGAGTTATGGACGACACGGAACAATTAATAGGTTGCAAATGTTGTCTATGCTCCCTGAGACGCCAATGGATGAAAAAGTGATTGAGTGTTGGTCCTTGTTGCTTAATCGATTGGAGGCAGAGGATTGCGGGCTTTTTCGTTCGTCTTTCTTCGGTATCCGTCATATGGTATTGTCCTAATCAATCCCTTTAATATGTTATAAGAGTTGCACATACCCTCTTTAAAACTTTCACAGTGGAAATTAAGTCTAAAGTTATACATTCCCTGGAGTTAAACATTTTGTTTTTAGGAGTTATTAACAACCGTATGAACTCGGGCATTCTTCATTATGCTATAAGAGGTCTGTGCAACTCCAATGCACAACCCCTATAACTCCACTTTGGTATCCTCACACATATCTTGCTACTTGAACAGGAAATAATCTTGAACCTTGTGCGAGACCCTGTCCAACAAACCGGACACCGACGGGTTGTACAATACGTGGGGACGTATTCGAACCCGTGTGGGATGATTTGAGCTTCAAGGTGATTTAATCTTCGTACCCATTAAGATTGAAGCCCATTATGCATGTGTGTGTATCAACTTTAATTCTAAGACGATTGATCTTGGATTTGTAAGTACTATTCAAGTCCGCGGCAATCGGAGATATGCAAAGCTGGTCACATTGTTGTAAGTGGAATTAAATTGTAATTATGTTCAACATCTAAAAAGTGGGGTCACCGCTTTTACAATCTCACTTTTTGACGTTCTTGCCTGCGGGCGAGCCTCATGAGCGACTACGTGGAGTCGAGGGTCAAAGAGAAGAACGGAGGGAAAGACATCCGGCGTTCGATTAAGTCGAGATCCGTTTGCCTGGCATCATCAAACTATAAATGACACCGAAGTCCGGCTTGTTCGCCATGATGCACATGTTAATGTACGAGGGGGAAAGGTTTGATCACGTTGATCTCGAGAGGAAGGTGAACCGTCGCTATTTGGTGATCCGGTTAGCGACGCTTCTCTAGCTGACATGAACATCATCAGGGAAGCAGTTCTGGACAAGGTCAATGGTTTCATCGGCGATAAATTACAGATCGCCAAGCAATTAGAAGCCAGGCGGAAAGCAGCGCGGAGAGGACCAAAAAAACCTGCTAAAAGATAGAATTTATTTCCTTTTGATTATGTATCCTCTTTTTTTGCAACTCTAGTATGTTGTCATGAAACTCCTTGACAACTTAGACAACTTTTTGTCATAGATTGTTACTATATCATCTTGGTCAGTGATAATTAAAATCCAAGTTTCGCAAATAAGTATTAGAGTTATACACTCTGTGAAGTAAAGTTATATAAATTATGTACAGGACTTATACATCACATGTTTTTTGCGAGTTGTGAAAAAAAGGCAAAATTTATCGAATGACTAAGAGTTATAGAAAAAACATCATGATTATACAAAGCTGTGTACGAGTTATACAACATATGACTGCGATTATGTAAAAGGTAATTGTTATTAGACAGTTATGAGTTTTACAAAAAATAACAATGATTATACAATATGTGAACAAGAGTTATACACTCTGTGAAGTACATTTATCCATATATGGGTAAGAGTTGTACTTAAAGCCACTGAAATTATAATTCATTCTTAAAGCCACTTTTCAATATCGGATATGTTGCCATGAACAGAAGTCGTCAAAATAATGTAAAAGAGTTATACAACATTAGCTTGAAACTTCACGGACCATATTCGAAGTTATACAAACCTGGAAGGTGCAACCCCCTTCAAAATAGACAAAAGCTAGCTATTAACGACCCCTTCCGTCTCTCCAGATTTTTTACCTTTTAAAGAAAAAAAGATTGTAAATAATTTGTTGAGACGGGGTATTTTTCTACCGCCTACTACTACAAAGATGTTAAGTTTCTCTATTCTTCTTCTTCGTCGTCTTCTTCTTCTTCTTCTTCTTCTTCTTTCTCTTCTTCTTCTTCTTCTTCTTCTTCTTCTTCTTCTCTGCTTGAGATCTTTGGTGAAGACGGTGGATGCTCGAGAGAATGGGTTAGGCGTTCCGTTTATCGTGGTGTGCCATTTGTTTTGATTATTACACATGCGCTTTGGCTTAGAAGCCAAGGCAATGGCTTTAGCCTTAGATGACACCATTCTTTTACCGCTGCCTTTGTTTTTCGATTGTTTTGGTGGAAGTATTGTTACCTCGTCCTTTGGGGGGCAACCAAGGATTCGCTCAAATTCTGCTTTGCTTTGTTAAATCCTTCTTGTACGGTAAAAGTTTCTCCTTGAACTCTCTAATTAACGAGCTTAAGTTCACAACTTCAGTCTCACTCGTGCCACGAAGTAAACCAATGGTTGCATGAACTTCTGACCACAACTTCACCATCGCAACTTCTTTTGCATCAGCGCTACTATTTGTTTCCATTTGTTCACCATCACATTCTGATAATCTGAATTGCAATGCATCCTTTCTCCATCTTGTAGAAACGTAATCACCTGGAATTGTCTTCATGCCGTTAGCCGACAAAATCCATACTATATGTGTCGCACGAGAAATCCCATTCTTTCAAACATCATACACCTTTGCCTTTGTGTAGTCGTGTCCCCTGTAATCCAATTAAATCATGCCGTCAGTAGTCTTATACATATAATAACAGTTAAACATTATCACGTAGAGTTATACATATGGCTACAAGAGTTATACAGTCTGAAAGCTACAGTTATTCAAACCCTAATCAGAGTTATACTACAAATAGCTGATTCGATTAAAAATTGAATTTCTAATGTTATTCGGAAGTAGAGTTATACATTAAAGCTAAAGTTATTCAATATATAACCGTGAGTCATCATGCAAATGACAACAGTTCAGTGAAAAATTGAATAACTCCTAATGGCAACAACAGTTAAACATATGGCAACAAGAGTTATACATTATGGAAGTAGAGTTATGCATATTATCAGAAAAATTATACATTCAGAAAACTTTAGTTCACTGAACAATTGTATAACTTCTATCTTCAGACAATGTAACTTTGGCGCAATATCTACCAACTTTAGTCAACTACCACATAAAGTTGATGCCAAAATGTTGTTACCTGGGTTGTACTCTACGTTGAAACTTTTCATCGATTGAATCCTTTACGGCAGTCACTTCAACCCCATCTACTTCAGCATAGCCCCCGGTCTTACATGTATCGATTGAGCAAATGACCTCTAGTTGGAATTCCTTGAAAACCTCACGGGTATAAACATTTGCCGCATATTCCTCCATGGGTAAATGCGTGCCGTCGGTGCGGTGTTGAGTGTCGGTTTTCATGGTCAAGTCTCTTCTGCGTATGCATGATGGTCCATAGCGCTTTCAAAACGCATCCAAAACTCCACTAACGCACGACTTCGCTCGAACTTCTTAAAAAAACTATTCTTGCTCTACGATCTCCGGGTTGTTCTCATTACACCACCCATGTTCAAGTCCTGCAATGTGCCATCACCCATTGTCTCCTTTTATCGAACGCCTCGTAAACCACTCATTGTTCACAAGACCATGCGCGTCCATTATTTCTGCCCACCTAGCGTCAAAGTCGTGCGCTTCTATGTTGTCGTCCCATATAATGTTGTTCAATTTCTGAACGAACTCCTTATAATCCTCCCTTGTCACCCCGACCTTTGATGGCACCTTGTTCATTATATGCCACATGCAAAATCGGTGGCGTGCAATCTTGAAGGCAAGGGGTACGGCCTTAATAATGCCGGATCCCGATCGTGATAATGTACTTGGGTTCCTTTCCTCCCATAGCATTCAAAAACCTGTTGAAAACCCCTTTGGAAGTATTCATGGTCTTCATGGGCAATCAACGCCCCACAGAATGTTACTGATCGCTTATGGTGATCTATGCCAGTGAATGGCGTGAAAATCATATCGTATTTGTTTGTTGAGTATGTTGGGTCGCACGACGACCTTTGCATCTCCAAATACGGAGTAGTTCCTCCTAGCGGTTTTGTCAGCCCATATTGCGCTTAGAAATTTGTTATCCTTGTCAACTTCATAATCAAAATAAAACCCCTGCCTATTCTGTGCCATATTCTTGAACCGGTCAATGAACAATTGACCGTCCCGTTTATGGATGAAGCACTTCACATCTCTGTGGAAGTTCTTAAAATCAGTTAAGGATGCACCAATGTTCTCGAACCCGTTTACGAACTCCTTACACATGTTGTACGTCCTAGTTGCTCCTATCCTCAAGCTGCAGGGGACAACAAATCCTTATCAGTGCTTATTAATAACCAAGATTTCCTCAACTATAACCCTTTCAGCTATTCTTATAACTCCATCAAACATATGCATAACTCCGTTGATTTATTGTGCACCTACTTATTATTTTTAACTCTTAGGTTACATAACTCTATCATCTCGGTGAATAACTTTAGAAGTTTGCCATTCAATTAGTGGATGTTTGTTTAATAGTAAACTAACCCTTGAGTTGTACATTATCAAGTACTTGTGAAAATCTTCTATGTTCGCGACATCTTTTGAAATCGACGATCCTCACTCGATACAAGCTCGTGATTATGCCCCATGTGGAATCGGTCAATTACTAGTACTCCATTCTTCATAAATAGCTTGACATGTGCTTTACACCCTACCCTCTTGATTGTATATTTCTTACGGTTTGCAGTTCTTTTTCCCCATTGCATTTCTTCTTCCCTAACCCCGGTCTCTTTTTTTTAATTATTCGCCTCTCCTTTTGGGACATATGTGAATCCCTCTCTGTTGCAAACCAGCAACTTTGTCTTTACTTCACCGTCGCGCCATTTTTTCGTCGAGTACTTCCGAACATCAAACCTGGACGCCAATGCATAAACTTTATAGAATGTCACTGCCTCGTCGATTTCAAAAAATTGTTGCCCTACACAAGGTGTAAACTCCGCTGCCAAATGCTTACAATACTCGGCTTCCGCCGCCTTACGACCACTGAGCGAGAATCAAACATCCATGAAATGATTAAGAAATACATAACTCTACGCATATATTGTATAACTCTATGCACAGATTTGTATAACTACGGGCACGAGTGTATAACTTTGGGTATATAATGTATAACTCTTACCATTCAATGTATAACTCTAGACAAACTCTGTATAACCCTAGTCATTCAATGTAAAACTCTAGTCATACAATGTACAACTCTAGTCAAACTCTGTATAACCCTAGTCATTCAATGTATAACTCTAGTCATTTAATGTATAACTCTAGTCACAGTATTTATAATTCTAGTCAAAAGATGTAAAACTCTAGTCACAATTTGTATAACTCTAGACATACAATGTATAACTCGGCATCCGATGTATAACTCTAGTCACACTTTGTAGAACTATTGGCATTTGATGTATAACTCTAGTCACGGTATTTATAATTCTAGTCACTTTGTAGAACTCGGGCATGAGAATGTAAAACTTTAGGCGGATAATGTATAACTCTAGTCGTCAATGTATAACTCTAGTCACAATCTGTATAACTCTAGACATACAATGTATAACTCTTGGCATCTGATGTATAACTCTAGTCACAATCTGTATAACTCTAGACATACAATGTATAACTCTTGGCATCTGATGTATAACTCTAGTCACAGTATTTATAATTGTAGTCAAAAGATGTAAAACTCTAGTCACAATCTGTGTAACTCTAGACATACAATGTATAACTCTTGGCATCTGATGTATAACTCTAGTCCTTTTTATGTATAACTCATTCTACACAATGTATAACTCTGTCCATATAATGTATAACTCTAGGTATATAATGCATAACTCTATGCATACTTTACATTCTAAGAGTATACATTTAATTAAACGGCACAATATCTGGAATGCGAAGGGTTATAAGATTTGAAGCAGGGATATGGCACAACTTCCTAAACAAAATTCGTATTAATTTAAGCATCAACCACCAAACATATTAATTAAAAAACCACTCAAAGGACACATTACTAATTATAAATTCATTCCACTGCCTCAATAACCAGTCCATTATATCCCTATCTCCACCCTAAACTCAAAAACCTAAATTCTTAAAACCTAATAAACTCCAATCTTCCTTCAAGAATGAATGATACCATTCGTTTAACATGCATTATGACCGAGTACAACAAAAGTTTCATAAGCCGCTTGAGGAAAATCGAGAGGAAGTACAGGGAATTCCTTAAGGATGCTCGGATCGCACTCAAGGACGCCAAAGAAAATGGCTTGTCGGAGAGCAGCAGACATCTGCATTTGTTAGAAGATATTGCATCTGCGGAACGAAACCTCCAAATAGCAAAGGAGGAGAGGATGAATATCATAGAAGAGACTGCATCCCTATATGAACATCTAAGAACTGTTTTTTTAGCAATGCATTAGGTTTATGTATCTATATATCTATTAATTAAGTTCATCTATGTTAAATGTTTTGGTAATTTGTTTTATTTTATTTATTTTATTTTATTTAATTTGTTTTGGTAATAAACTCATAAAAACTAAGCGACTATTAATTACAGAAAAAACCATGACGGAGAAAAATACAAGCAAAGAACACAACAGTCCGTATAAGTCTAGAAACAGCATGTATAACTCTATGCTTTTAATGTATAACTCTAATCATACAATGTACAACTCTAGAGACAGCATGTATAACTCTAATCATACAATGTACAACTCTAGAGACAGCATGTATAACTCTGTGCATTTAATGTATAATCTAGGCACAGTCTGTATAACTCTACGTACACAACATATAACTCTAGTCATACAATGTATAACTCTAGTCATACAATGTATAACTCTAGCTATACAATGTATAACTCTTATCATACAATGTATAACTCTAGTCATACAATGTATAACTCTAATAATACAATGTACAACTCTAGAGACAGCATGTATAACTCTGTGCATTTGATGTATAATCTAGGCACAGTCTGTATAACTGTAGTCATATACGATGTAAAACTCTAGGTACAAAACGTATAACTCTAGTCATACGATGTATAACTCTAGCTATACAATGTAAAACTCTTAGCATATAATGTAAAACTCTATAAACAGTCTGCATAACTCTAGTCACACGATGTATAACTCTAGCTACATCATGTATAACTCCAGGCATATCATGTACACCCATCTTCACTTAATGAATTTATAACTTCAGCTATAACATTAATAACTATATCAAAATTGGTTCTTTAGTAAGATTTTTACGCACAATTTAGGTTTTCAATTACCCTGTTACCTGAAGTCATGGGAAATATTCAAAGAGTTTTACTACAAACGTGCGGAGTTATAATCTTTGTATTATTGAAGTTATACATATTTGGGTCGAGTTTTTCAAAAACGCGACTTGGAGTTATAATTCCTACTTGATCAAGCTTTTCAATTTCGATCATTTTTTGCCATCAACAACAAGCTACCAAAATGAAAGAACAATCTTGATGAACACCATGAAAGTACAACAGTATTAACAATAATAACCTAGACACAAATAAGAAAGTAAACAACTCACCTTCGACGGCAACTTCAATCTGCATATGATCCACTTCACAAACACCTGAATGTCATTTCTGCTTGTTTCTCACGATGAAGAATGACAATTTTTTTAACGGATGAACAATAACGTACTTTATCTTATAACAATTTTTTTATCTGACGATCACTGACATAGTTTTCCATTAGCGCTGATATTTCTCTTATTTTTTTGATGATTTATATTGTATTTTACAGGATTTAGGATCGTTTTTCTGGGGATTTTTATGGGTTTTTGCTTGTTGAGAGGTTTTGAATGGTGAAAAGAGGAGGGAAGCATGCAAAATGATATAGGAGGCTTTGTTTATTCATAATGTCCGCGGGATTTGATATGGTGGCAGTACATAAACAGTGGAAGTGGTCCCTCTCTCACACAATCAACATTTTCTTTTTTTTTTTTGCTCTGAAAAACACGCCCTCTCTCCTCATCTCATCCCTTCAATCCCTTCATCCAAGGGCTCTTATAAAGACTTAGGGCCTTATAAGGTATGAAGACCTTATAAGAACCCTTCTCTCTCTCTCTCTCTCTATATATATATATATATATATTAAAAAAAATATGCGATTAATTAAACATTCATAACATAAATCTTACATCTACAGCCCTAGCTTTCAACTCATCGTCATCTTTAACACCGGGAGGGAGTTCAATCTGAATAAACTTCTTATCGGGTGATGTACCCGACGTTGAAATCAGAAGAGGCGTAGGGCTTGCCAACAGCGCCTTGGGCGCGCCAGCTATAGCCAACATCGTATTACCAGTGTCCTTCTCATCAGGGGTCTTGTTTTGACATCGCGGGTACTTCACCTTTGACAAATTTAGTCGACCCAGTGGCCCCACGTCCAGCTCATCCTTTAACCTCTTCGATAGAGTTTTGGATCCCAATCTTTGAATAAGTGGAAGGCCATCCGGGAACTCTTGCCACGGTAATCATACATTTGAAAATAAGTAATCATAAGGAAAGGGATACAACCAAGCAGATAGATCGCACGCTGCGAGCCTCAGGCTGCGACATTAGCTAAACATTCTAATACATACGAGCACCAGTCATACTCCGGTATGGCACTCACATCTTCAACCACTTTCAAAAGTTTGATTTCAATGCCATTGTTCAATTTCGGCGCAAGGAATGATGAAATGCTAAGAAGCACAAACAGGCGGCAGAATTCATCACCTCCATCTTTGAATTGCTCTGACTCAATATAATTGAAGACGTCTCCTAAAGGAATAGAATCAGAATTTGATTTCACTTTGAACTTTTTGCGCCACAGTTGTTTTATGCGCACATATTTTTCATCTTTAGCACGGACATATGTCCAGAGGGTACTATTTCCATCTCTCTCTCACCAACAGGTAACATGAAACAGTCATAGACATCATACTTAGTAACCATAAACTCCTTCAACTCCGACGCCCTGAAAACATGAGAACCATCGCTGAAAGCCTCAAGAAATTCAGGAACATGTGAAAGCGGGAAAGTTCGAGTTTAAGATGAAGCGACCCCCAAATCCAATCCTCTGTACAGCGGCTCGTTGGGCAATGTTAAGCTTACCAATAAGCTTGTGAAGCCGGTTGGGTCGACACTTAACGGAAAGCTTGATAGGGGTAACTTGTGGTTGTTCTTCACTTCCAGGTACTTCTCCATCAGATACCATCTAAATCAGGAACAAAAAGTACATAAAAAATGCACAATATCAGTCAACCTATAACAGTCTACACATTTACATTTACACTTACTCTATCCTCACATTTACACTTCCAGTATCTTCACATTTACACTTCCAATTTAGTCAGATTTACCATTTATTTGTTCACATTTACACTTACTCTATCCTCACATTTACACTTCCAGTATCTTCACATTTACACTTCCACTTTAGTCAGATTTACACTTTATTTGTTCACATTTACACTTCTCCTATTCTCACATTTACACTTCCAGTATCTTCACATTTACACTTCCAATTTAGTCAGATTTACCCTTTATTTGTTCACATTTACAATTCTCCTACCCTCACATTTACACTTCCATTATCTTCACATTTGCACTAACAGTTTAGACAGATTTACACTTTATTTGATCACATTTACACTTCTCCTATCCTCACATTTACACCTCCATTATCTTCACATTTACCATTTATTTGTTCACATTTACACTTCTTCTAAACTCACATTTACACTTCCATTATCTTCACATCTCTGGTTCCATTTTAGTCGATTTTGAGTTTTAGTGTTCACGTTTACACTTACTCTATCCTCACATTTACACTTTGAATATCTTCACATTTACACTTCCAATTGAGTCAGATTTACACTTTATTTGATAACATTTACACTTCTCCTATCCTCGCATTTACACTTTCTATTTGTTCACATTTACACTTTTTTTGGTTCACATTTACACTTGGGTTGTCCTCACATTCACAATCCCAATTACATCACATTTACAATCCCCAAAAACAGGCTCGATTAAAACTCTAACAAATACATTGACACTACCCATCAATTCAGATTTACACTATGAATTTAATTAAAAATTCAAACACACAATAAAATCACATAAATTGAAACACGCAATATAACAATTACGACTCAAGCATAATTTGCAAAATTAAAAAATTTAAACAAAGAAAAGAATAAAGGATGATCAGTGAATTACCTTCAAAGTGAGGTAAACAAACAAAGATAGGAACTACAAGGGTTTGAATGCGATAAGATATAGAAAAGAAATGGAATTGTTGTATTTGGTAAGCAAGAGAAATGGAACAGTAAGGAATAGAAAAGAAATGAAGAAATGTGAGATGAAAGACAGGAATAAGGAAGGACGGTTTTTTGAAATTATGAGGAGGTTGTATGAGATAGTGGAAGGAAGTTGAATAACGTGCAAGTGATTTGATGAGGAACATACATGCGGAGAATGAACAAAAGTAAGTCTAATAGCCTAAGGAGAGAGGTAATTAGTCTACATATTATTATAATGTTATAAGTTGTTTTTTGGTGTAATCTTAGCCATTCATCCTCACAATCTAAGGGCTCTAAATGGGACTTAAGGACTTAATGACTTAAGGTGGACTCACTTGATCCTTCTTATATATATATATATATATATATATATATATATATATATATATATATATATATATATATATATATATATAGAAGGGTTCTAGTAAGGCCACTACATCTAATAAGTCCCTAAGTCCTCATATGGACCATTAGATGGAAGGGATGGAGGGATGAGATTACATCTCATTCAAGGGTCACAAATGAACCTCCCTAATCTCCCTCCCTAATTCTGTATAACTCCTCCTAATTTTGTACAACTCTTCCACCATTCTAATCTCCCTACCCACTTCCTCATTATTCATTCATTAACACTTCTCTCATACACTCATTCTCTCTCATATTTCTCTCATTCTCTCAAAAAAAAAAACAAATCAACAAAAAAAAACCAACAAAAAAAAACCAAAAAAAAAAAAACAAACACAACTTCATCGTCCTCCCTCCTTTACTCCACCACCATTCACCATATTCAAACACCTCCCTCCCTCCCTCTCTCGTCTGCCGCCCCCCCCCCACCACACACACAACCACCCACAACCGACGGCCCGACAACAACAACAACCCGCTGAGAATCCCGACCTCGTCGCTAACCAACCAAAACGACACCACCAGTCTTTACCACCACCCGCCACTCCCTTTTTTTCCTTTCAGATATGGCCACCGTGACCCCACAACCGCCACCACGCCACACACTCAACCTGATATTGCCGCCGCTCACGCCGACCACCAACCGTCATCCTTTCAGATTCATTTTTTAAAAAAAATTAAAGGAGTTGGTGTTTGTGTCGGTGGATGCGGGTGTTGGTGTTGGTCTCGGTGGGTCGTGTGGTGGTTGTTATTGTTGTCGGCTGGTGGGTCGTGTGGTGGGTGTTGTTGCACCACCAATTCCGTCTCCCTCACCTTCTTCTTTCTTTTTTCGATTTTTTTTTTTGTCGTTCCTTTGTTTTTACGTCTCCCTCACCTTCTTCTTTCTTTTTTCGATTTTTTTTTGTTTTCCTTTGTTTTTGTATTTTTCTTTGTTTTGTATTTTTTTTAGTTTAGTTTTTTTTATTATTATTTGAGATTTGGTATTAATTTTGTGTGGTGTTGTTTTTTTTAGATCTATTGGTTTTTTTTGTGTTTTTGTCATATTTACTTTATTTTGTTATTGTTATTTGGTTTTTAATTTTTGTTGGTTATTAATTTTTTGTTGGTTATACACTTAAAACATTAAAGTTATACTATTTATGACTAAAGTTATACACTTAAAACATTAAAGTTATACTATTTACGACAATAGTTATTGGTGTCGGTCATATGGTTTGTGCTATTAGTTTTCATTTTTTTTTAGTTTAGTTTTTTTTATTATTATTTGAGATTTGGTATTAATTTTGTGTGTTGTTGGTTTTTTTAGATCTATTGGTTTTTTTGTGTTTTTGTCATATTTACTTTATTTTGTTATTGTTATTTGGTTTTTAAATTTTTGTTGGTTATTAATTTTTTGTTGGTTATTGATGGTTGTTATTTTTTTTTTCAGATTTAATATTTGTTGATTAATTACGATTTTTCATATTTATTTGGTTTTTATAAAAGTTATACTATTTACGACTAAAGTTATACACTTAAAACATTGAAGTTATACTATTTACGACTAAAGTTATACACTTAAAACATTAAAGTTATACTATTTACGAATAAAGTTATACCCTTAAAACATAAAAGTTATACAATTTACGACTAAAGTTATACCCTTTAAACATTAAAGTTATACTATTTTTTGTTATTTGGTTTTTTCTTTGATTTACGATTTTTTTTGTTATTATGGATTAATGTAGTATTGTTTAGTTTGTTTCTTCTTCTCATTTGTTTTTATTTTTCAGATTTAAAATTTAAACTTATATGTGCAACTTCAGTGGTCATTGTGTACAACTTCAATGCCCTTATGTACAACTTCAGTGATCATTGTTATTTGGTTTTTTTTTTACTAAAGTTATACATCTTGTCTATTAAAGTTATACACTGCGTGCATTAAAGTTATACGCACGATATATAAATTTGTCAAATTTAAATATTTAAATGTTTAGATCTGACGTTTTTTATTTCAATTATTGTTATTGTATTGTATTTCATTGTTATTTGGTTTTTTTCTTAGACGGGTTTTTTTTTGTTAGATTGGCGGGTTTTTTTATTTTAGATCTAGTATTGGCGAGATTTGGTTTTTATTTTTTCAGTTTTGTTGGTTTTTTATTTTTGGACTAAATTTATACAATTTTTGGACTAAAGTTATACAATTTTTGACTAAAGTTATACAATTTTGGACTAAAGTTATAAGTTTGTTGGATTAAAGTTGGATTTTGGACTAAAGTTACACGCTTTTGGACTAAAGTTATACATATGAAGGACTAAAGTTATACAAATAAGGACTAGCGTTATACAAAAATTGACTAAAGTTATACAAATATGGACAAAAGTTATACAAAAATGGACTAAAGTTATACAAATATGGACTAAAGTTATACAAAAATGGACTAAAGTTATACAAAAATGGACTAAAGTTATACAAATATGGACTAAAGTCATACAAAAATGGGCTAAAGTTATACAAATAAAGACTAAAGTTATACAAAAATTGACTAAAGTTATACAAAAATGGGCTAAAGTTATACAAATAAAGACTAAAGTTATACAAAAATTGACTAAAGTTATACAAAAATGGACTAAAGTTATACCAATATGAACTAAAGTTACACAAATAAAGACTAAAGTTATACAAAAATGGACTAAAGTTATACAATTAAGGACTAAAGTTATACAAAAATGGACTAAAGTTATACAAATATGGACTAAATATGTATAACTTTAGTCCTTATTTGTATAACTTTAGTCCATTTTTGTATAACTTTAGTCCTTATTTGTATAACTTTAGTCCATATTTGTATAACTTTAGTCGTTTTTTGTATAACTTTAGTTTATTTTTGTATAACTTTAGGCTTTATTTGTATAACTTTAGTTCATATTGGTATAACTTTAGTCCATTTTTGAATAACTTTGGTCCAGTTTTGTATAACTTTACTCCATATTTGTATAACTTTAGTTCATTTTTGTATAACTTTAGACTTTATTTGTATAACTTTAGTTCATATTGGTATAACTTTAGTCCATTTTTGAATAACTTTGGTCCAGTTTTGTATAACTTTACTCCATATTTGTATAACTTTAGTTCATTTTTGTATAACTTTAGACTTTATTTGTATAACTTTAGTTCATATTGGTATAACTTTAATCCATTTTTGTATAACTTTGGTCCAGTTTTGTATAACTTTACTCCATATTTGTATAACTTTAGTCCATTTTTGTATAACTTTAGTCCTTATTTGTATAACTTTAGTCCATATTTGTATAACTTTAGTCAATTTTTGTATAATTTTAGTCCTTATTTGTATAACTTTAGTCAATATTTTAGTAGATCTTACTCATCTTAGTTGAAAAAAAGTACATCACCAAAAAAAACGATATTTAAAACCCGAAATTTTTATTTAAAAAACGTATAATAAGAATAGATTTGAAAAGAATAAATAACAACAAAAACTAACAAAAATTAAGAAATAGAATAAACCGACCCCAAACAACTAATTTAACACAAAATCGGAAAAAAAGTGACGAAAAAAAACCGAGACGCAAAACTGGAAAAAAAAAAAACGAGTTTATATAATTACCGACGGCGGTGGTGGAGGTGGCGGTGGATGTGGGCGGTGGGTGGTGTCGAGTGGAATAGTGGTGGGTGGTGGTGAATGAGGAAGAGAGAAATGAATGATTTATTTGGTTTTTTGATTTATTTGGATTTTTTGGGTTTTTGATATGTTTGGATTTTTTATTTTTTGGATTTTCTATTTATTTGGATTTGTTGGGTTTTTTTTTATTTATTTGGATTTTTTGGGTTTTTTTATTTATTTGGATTTTTGGGTTTTTTTTATTTATTTGGATTTTTTGGGTTTTTTATTTATTTGGATTTTTTGGGTTTTTTTTTTTTGAGGTTTTGAGAGAAGAGAAGAGTGAAATGTGTGAGATGAGAGAGAAATGGGTGGGTAGAAAACAAATATATAGTAAATTAGTGGTTAATTAGGGTGGATTAGTAAAGTGTGTTAATTAGCTTGTATAATGACTTTGGGTGGGTTCATCTCATCCCTCCATCTCCCTCCATCCAATGGCTCACAATAGGACTTATGGACTCAAATATATAAGTGGCCTTAGTTGATCCTTCCTCTATATATATATATATATATATATATATATATATATATATATATATATATATAGAAATGGGATCCTATAAGTCCACCATTTTAGGGTGAGTCCTTGAGTCCTCATTTAAGCCCTTGGATCTAATAAATGGATGGCTGAGATTAGACCAAAATAAAGAGATGTGATATAAATAGCCCTAAACCCTAATCTCTCACATCCATCTCATTTCATTTCCTCACAACACAAATCTCCCACTTCTCTCTCTTCCTCTCATCTCTCTCTTCCTCTCATCTCTCTCTAGCTCCACCATCACCTACTACACAACCAACTACAACATCCTCCCCGTCAACACCACCACCAACAATAACAACACCCACCGCACCGCACATGACCATGCAACAACCGCCGCCCCCACAACAACCGCCGCCCCAACAACCGCCACACTTTTTTTTTTTTCGAGGATCTCGTTTTTAGCCGCACTTTTTTTTTTTTTTTTTTTTTTTTTTTTTTTCCAGATCTCGTTTTTTAGCCGCACCTTTTTTTTTTTTTTTCCAAATCTCGTTTTTTAGATCTCGTTTTCATCTTTTTTAGATGTTTTTGGTTGGTGGTCGTTGGACTAGTCTTGTGGTGGTGTGTCGTTGTTGTGTGGTGGTAAATATGTAGTTTTTTTTGTTGAATGATGGTTTTTTGTCGGCAAGGACCGACGGTGGTGGTCATGGCGGATGTATGTGGGGTTGTCGGTTTTTTGGATCTATTTTTATTGTTGATCTTTTTTTTTCGTTTTTAGATCCGATTTTTTCGTTTTAGATCCGATTTTAATGGGTTGGCGAGGGGTTGTTAGGTTGGTGGTGGTTGTTGTGGTGACGGGATGGATGATGGTGGTGGTATTGTCGGTGGTTGACTAAAGTTACACCCTTGATAGACTAGAGTTACACTCTTGACAGACTAGAGTTACGCTCTAAACGAACACTCTAAATGACCGAAATTATACTCTTAACGGCTGAAATTACACTCTTAACAGATTGAAATTACACTCGTGACAGACTGAAGTTACACTCTTAATTAACAAATTTGAAATTACACTTTTATGATGAAATTACACTCGTAACAAATCAAGTTACACTCTTAATGAATCAAGTTACAATCAAAATGGACTCAAGGATTACATTAAACTTAGTGTTAAAATTATATAAATTCAACCTATAATAAAAATTACATAAATTTCAATTTTAACATTAAAAATGACTCTTAAAATACTAAAGTTACACTCTTAAAAAAAGAAAGTTACACTTGTAAAAACAAGAAAGTTACACTCAAAAGTGTTGAAATTACATAAAAACAAAAGAAAGTTACACTCATAAAATGTTGAAATTACATAAATCGTTAAAATTACATAAATTCGAATTTATATATTAAAAATATTAAAAAGATAGCCATAAATTCAAAATTTTGTATAAAAATATCCATAAATTCAATTTTTATATAAAAAATAGTCTTAAATGATTAAAGTTACACTCATAAAGTCATCAAGTTACATCTACAAAATGAGTGGCTAAGATTAGGACTCAAGGACTCAACCAAATTTGTGGACTTATAAGAACTCATCTCTATATATATATATATATATATATATATATATATATATATATATATATATATATATATATATATATATATATATATATATATATATATATATATATATAGAGGAAGGATCAACTAAGGTCCTCTATATATTTGAGTCCATAAGTCTTATTGTGAGCCATTGGATGGAGGGAGATGGATGGCCAAGATCAACCTCCAAAAGTGTGTTTATGTACTAATATCACTCATTCTCTCCTCCTTCACTAATCCTTCTAATTAATCACTAATTCACTATAACTTCTTTTCCTCTCATCCACTTCTCTCATATATCACACAACTCATCTTCTCTCTAAAACCCCAAAAAATAAAAACTCAAAAAATCCAAATAAATAAAAAACCCAAAACCCAAATAAATAAATAAAACCCAAAAAATCCAATTAAATCAAAAAACCCAAAAAATCCAATTAAATCAAAAAACCCAAATAAATCATTCATTCTTCTCTTCCTCATTCACCACCACCCACCACTATCCCACCCGACACCAACTCACCGCCAACCACCGCCGCCACCGAACCGCCGCCACCGCACCGCCAACTTTTTTTTTTTTTTTTTTTTTTTTTTTTTTTTTTTTTTTTTTTTTTTTTCGTTTGGTCTTTATTTTCATGTTTTGAGTTGTTTTTTCCATTCATTTTTTGTTGTTGTCTTTTATTTTCTTTTATTTTGTTACTTCTCCTTTTTTATTCATTTTCTCAAATCTCTTCTTTGTTATTTGGTTTATTTTAGATTTCGGGTTTGGTTGGGTTGTTGGTTTTTTGGTTTTATTATTGTTATTTGGTTTTTTGTTTTTGTTATTATGAGTTTTTTGGTTTTTGTTATTATTTTTTTTTCATATTTTTCATATTTATTGTTTGATTTTTTAACTATTTACGACTAAAGTTATACATTTTATGACCAAAGTTATACAAAAATGCACCAAAGTTATACAAAAATTGGACTAAAGTTATACAAAAATGAACCAGAGTTATACAAAAATGAACCAAAGTTATACAAAAATGAACCAAAGTTATACAAGAATGGACCAAAGTTATACAAATATGGACTAAAGTTATACAAATATGGACTAAAGTTATACAAAAAAGATCAAGTTATAAAAAAAGATCAAGTTATACAAAAATGGACCAAAGTTATACAAAAATGGATTAAAGTTATACAAATATGGATTAAAGTTATACAAAAATGGACCAAAGTTATACAAAAATGAACCAGAGTTATACAAAAATGCACCAGAGTTATATAAAAAATGCACCAAAGTTATACAAAAAATGGACTAGAGTTATACAAAAATGCACTGAGTTATACAAAAATGCACCAGAGTTATACAAAAATGGATCAAAGTTATACAAAAAATGGACTAAAGTTATACAAAAATGGACTTTGGTGCATGTTTGTATAACTCTGGTGCATTTTTGTACAACTTTGGTGCATGTTTGTATAACTCTGGTGCATTTTTGTATAACTTTAGTCCAATTTTTGTAGAACTTTAGTCCAATTTTTTGTATAACTTTAGTCCAATTTTGATATAACTTTAGTCCAATTTTTTTTATAACTTTAGTCCATTTTTTGTATAACTTTGGTGCATTTTTGTATAACTCTGGTCAATTTTTGTATAACTTTGGTTCATTTTTGTATAACTTTGGTTCATTTTTGTATAACTTTAGTCTTTTTTTGTATAACTTTAGTCCATTGTTGTATGACTTTAGTCCAATTTTTGTATAACTTTGGTGCATTTTTGTATAACTCTGGTCGTTTTTTGAATAACTTTGGTTCATTTTTGTATAACTTTAGTCCAATTTTTGTATAGCTCTGGTCGTTTTTTGAATAACTTTGGTTCATTTTTGTATAACTCTGGTACATTGTTGTATAACTCTGGTTCATTTTTGTATAACTTTAGTCCAATTTTTTGTATAACTTTAGTCCAATTTTTTGTATAACTTTAGTCCAATTTTTGTATAACTTTAGTCTTTTTTTGTATAACTTTGGTCATAAAATGTATAACTTTAGTCATAAAATGTATAACTTTAGTCGTAAATAGTAAAAAAATCAAACAATAAATATGAAAAATATGAAAAAAAAAATTAATAACAAAAACCAAAAAAACTCATAATAACAAAAACAAAAAACCAAATAACAATAATAAAACCAAAAAACCAACAACCCAACCAAACCCGAAATGTAAAATAAACCAAATAACAATAAAAAAAAAACCAAATTTAAATATCGTGTGTATAACTCTAATGTTTTAAGTGTATAACTTTAGCCATAAATAGTATAACTTTAATGTTTTAAGTGTATAACCAACAAAGAAATTAATAACCAACAAAAATTAAAAACCAAATAACAATTACAAAATAAAGTAAATATGACAAAAACACAAAAAAACCAATAGATCTAAAAAAAACACCACCACACAAAATTAATACCAAATCTCAAATAATAATAAAAATAACTAAACTAAAAAAAATAACAACCAAATAAAAAATAAAAACCAAAAACCAAAACAAAAAACCAAAACAAAACAAAAAATAAAAACAAAAAACCAAAACAAAACAAAAACCATCAACTACCACTGCATATACCACAAAAACCATCAACTCCCACTTCCTTGACAATAAAATTCGAAAAAATTCGAAAAAATAAAAAAAAAAATCGAAAACCCAGATTTAAGAACAATAAAACCAAAAACAACACACAAAAATTAAAAAAATCGACCAAGGAGGAAGGAGGTGCGGGATCCGGAGGTGCGGGATCTAGAGGAGGGCGTTGATGGTGGCTGTCGGGTTGTTGGACGTGGAGGGGATGTGCGGTGAGATGGCAGCGTTGTTGTTGATGTCGGTGGTGGTGTTGATGATGTCGTGAGGTGTTGTGGTGGTGTGTGGCGGTATGGGTGACGGGGGTGGAAGGTGGTTGTGGTTGAGGCAGTCGAGAGGAAGGAGGGAGGGCGGTTTTGGTATCGTTGTTGTCGTGGGGCTGGTGGTCAGTGAGCAGTGCGGTGGTGGAAGGAGTGCGGTTGTGGGTTGTTGTGGGTCCGGTGGAGCAGGGGAGTTGTGGGTTGCGGGTTGGTGGTTGATGGCGAGGAGTTGTGGGATGTTTGGTTTTTTTTTTTTTTTTGTTGATTTGGTTTTTTTTTTTTGTTGATTTGGGTTTTTTTTTTTTTTGAGAGAATGAGAGAAAGATGAGAGAGAATGAGTGTATGAGAGAAGTGTGAATGAATGAATAATGAGGAAGTGAGTTGGGAGATTAGAATGGTGGAAGAGTTGTACACAATTAGGTAGAGTTATACACAATTAGGGAAGAAGATTAGGGAGGGAGAATTGTAGCCCTCCATTGAGATGTAATCTCATCCCTCCATCCCTTCCATCCAAAGGCCCTTATAAGGACTTAGGGCCTTATATGATAGGAGGACCTTATAGGAACCCTTCTCTCTCTCTATATATATATATATATATATATATATATATATATATATATATATATATATATATATACAGGATCCCGTACGAACCAAATTACGGTGCGAACCGTACGAACTAGCATAAAAAGCTATTTTAACAGCCCAAAACCAAACCCCACAATATGCCTTCCCTTTCTCACGCTCTATCCACACAAATTACATCAGCTCTGACTTCCATTCTCATCCACCACCACCGCGATCTCCACCCATGGCAGACCACCGCCATCATCATCAGACCACCGCCGTCATCGCCAAACCACCGTCTTCATCGTCTATCTCTTTGCCTCACGCATAAACCCATCTTCTCTCTCACCTTTATCACTTTACCACCATACACCTCAACCATCTACGACAACTCCGGCGACGACTGACATCACCTGCATTCTCTTTTAAACCTCCATACTTTTGGTATATTTCTGAAGCAATTGATTTACAAATACCAGATCTACTAATTTACAAATACCAGATCTACTAATTTATCTGATGTTTGCGCCATTTTTCTTACAAATACGCCTTTTTTTCTTTCAGATCTCATATTTTAAATCTTACAAATACGCCTTTTTTCTTACAAATACGCCTTTTTTCTCGCAAAAAGTTCCTATTTTCCGTTTTCCTGTAAATCATCATATGGCAAAAGGAGTATACTACACTAGTCATTTCAATGTCTGTTTTTGCGAGTATAAAAAACGTTGCAGATCCAAAGAATTGGCGAGTACTTTTTACGAAAACACAGTTATCAGTATAGCATTCCTGGTAATTTGTATGACAGGTAGTCTTTGATGATAGCGGAAAAGCTATTGGTGTTTCATCATAGGGAGAAACTGCAAAATGCAAGAAAGTTGTATGCGATCCAGCGTATTTACCTGATAAAGTGAGTTCTACGATCTCTGAACAGACAGCTCTCGTCATTTTTCTTCTTACAAATCTGCGCGCTAATAAACTTTCTGTTAACTTCTGAATGGAGAAAATGTTCCTGTTCGCAAAAAATCACTCAGATGGAGAAAAGTTCCTAACCGACTGGAGGTCTATGGTCGTGGGATGGCGGGGTCGGTGGTGGTCGTGAAGAGTGGCGGTGATTTCGAGCATATGGTGGTGGTCGTGGGGGAGGAGCGGTGGTGATGGTGGTGGTAATATGGTATAAAATGATTTTTTGGTGTTTTTATGGTGGTGGTGGCGGTGTCAATGGTGGTGGTGGGGGCAGTGGTTGTAACACCCCCATACTCCAAGTGCCTTACCAGGACCACTCAGGTATGAAGACATTACCATCTCGGTTACCCGAGGCAATGATAATCAAACAACAATAAAGAAACAACGTTTATTATAAATAATTTAGCGAATAGTTACAATCCTCAAAACCAAACCAAAAGTACGATACATGATCTCAAACTGACTGTTCTAATCGAAATGTAAATAAACTAAAAGCTACAATGAGGAAGACTCCTATCATCACGTCGTGGCATCCCACTATCCCAAGTACTCATCTCAATACCGCTCAATATCTGCTCACCATCCCGAATGGATCACCGCAGGTTTACAAAACAACACCGGGTCGGTCTAATCACACAATCAATATAAACAACAATGATAAGATAAAGACATGACTTAACTGTCACACACACACACACACACAACCAACCAAGTCCCATCATCTCTATCTCGACGTCCACTTTGGACCAGCCACGCCGATGGGGGACCGCAGCGGTACCCACCAAATCCCCGCTCCACATAGTGAGCGATAACCCTGTCCATTAATGTGCACATCCCTTCTGTGGCGGGTTCCACAGAAGGCGAAACTAGGGCGTGAAGTCACTCCCGCAAGTGACCCCACTCAGCCGAGGCCACGCCTCGCGAACCATCAACAACAATTGGTGCCCACGTTTTTTAACTACCAATAAAACCAACTAGTATTCACATTCGCTTTAAATAGAATTGGTTGTTTTTTAACCTATTGTAACAGGTAATTTTTTTCGGTGCCCACTTTTTTTTCCTATTGATTAATCTTCATCTTCTTCCTTTTAGTCTTCATCTTCTTTCTTTACCCCTTCTTTTTTCCTTCTCCATTAATTACTAGTTTAGACCTTAATGCTTTGAACTATTGTCTCTATATATATAGATAATCCCCAGTTTCTTTCTTTTAATCTTAATTTCTCTTCATCCTTTCCCATTTACTAGTTTAATAGCTACTTTCCCCCTCTTCTATTTTCATATTCATCTGCTCCAACATTTAATTTATAACATTATTCTTCCATAAATAGGAATATGCAGCAACATCATCTTCAACCTTTTAATTTCCCCAAATCAATTGGTACGATTAATCATTAGTTTAATAATGTGTACGGAACTTCAAGAATCCAACTGCTTTTTTCCTGCTTTTTCTGCCATTCTTGATTTTGAGTAATAGACCAAGGATTATCCCCACAAATGCTGGGATTATTACAAGGCAAATGATGACATATTTTGAGTATTATTCGTCTCAAGTGATTAATACTTGTGATTAGCATATTATACGAATGAATTATGGAGCACTTAGGTCACCACTTCATCCAACAATAACCCACCTCCTATGCAAAGCACCAATTAACCCAAATAATCATTGTAATTCAAAAACAATGTAAAATTAACAAATTACCAGATCAAGAGATGAATCAGATGCGAGTAGTCTGATGAATCCAATGATAGGCGAGGATGCTAGTTGTGTGTGTTGGTCGGTGGCTGGGTATGTCGGGGGTTAAGGTCACTGGTAGGTGATAATGGAGTTGATGGTTGATGTTGGTGGTAACGTTGGTGGTTTATGAGGTGTGGACGTGTGGTTAATAAGGTTGTTAAAATATTAATGGTGAAAGAGTGACTTGATTAACAGGTAGTCGGTCACACAAGTCTATTACGAGAGAGAGGAGTTAATAGTTGGTTTTATTCTGAAATTAAATGAAGTTTGTAGTATTTTGAGAAGACCGTTCATAGTTTAGAGTATTCCTATTAAATAACCCTAAATAATTTAGCGAATAGTTACAATCCTCAAAACCAAACCAAAAGTACAATACATTATTTCAAAATGACTGTTCTAACTGAAATGTAAATAAACTAAAGGCTACAATTAAGACTCCTATCATCATGTCGTGGCATCCCACCTATCCTCGTACTCATCTCAATACCTGCTCAATATCTGCTCACCATCCCCGAATGGATCACCGCAGGTTTACAAAACAACACCGGGGTCAGTACTAATCACACAATCAATATATATAACGACAATAAGATAAACAGACAGCTTAACTGTCACACACACACAACCAACCAATTTCCATCATCTCAATATCGATCGTCAATGGACCCATTACGCGTGGGGACCGCAGCCGTACCCACCAAATCCCCGCTCCACATAGTGAGCGATAACCCTGTCCATTAATGTGCACATCCCCTTTCGTGGCGGGTTCCACGAAGGGCGAAACTAGGGCGTGAAGTCACTCCCGCAAGTGACCCCACTCAGCCGAGGCCACGCCTCGCGAACCATCAACAACGATCACAACCACAATCACAGTACAATTATTATATCAAACAACCAAATACAATACATCAACCAATATCCCGTTATGGGACTAATACTGAGTAGGAAATCCTACCTGGTATGCACACAATCGACGGTCTCTCTCTTTGAGTCAAAAAGCCTCTTCTATGAACCCTCCTCCTATCATATAACACATAGAGGCTACACATCACATACTACACATAAAAAACCCCAATCTCTAAATTAGGGTTTAACCAAATCAAGGGAAAAACAATAAAAAGGGTACGTAGATCTTACCCTCGACGCAAGGAACTCAACGATACGAATAACGACAAGAACTGACGACCGTCGAACTCAGGAATTGCTAAGAATGCGATTAGGAAGATGAACTTGTTGCTTTCTCTCTTAAACAGGGTTTTAGGTTTTGTAAAAGTGATTTAAAACAATGACGACGATACTTAAATACCTTAATCGCATAATCAACAAAACCCGAGAAAACTCCCCGTAAAACCGGACACTCGATCGAGTACCTACCCCCTTACTCGATCGAGTACCCCAGCTACTCGATCGAGTACCCAACAGTCGAAACTATTTTTTTTCGCAACTTACCCTTACTCGACAGAGTAAGGGCTACTCGATAGAGTACCCCAAGACTTATAAATACGGAGTATTACAGTCTTCCCTCCTTAAAAGGAACTTCGTCCCCGAAGTTCAAACCACTACTAACCAAAGTTACTCCCACAACATTCCCAACTCAAAAGCCAAACAAAATTCAACATAAAACATGATACTAACCCAACTCATCCCGACAAACATCCCGACACAAAATATAAAAGGGGTATAAAACTCTTAAAAACTGCTCGCAATCATCTCCTACCCCCCTAAAAGAAACAAGGTTACGTCCCCGTAACCATACATACCTGATCAAAAAGGAAAGGGTAACGCTCTTTCATAGCTTCCTCTGGCTCCCATGTAGCTTCCTCGGTCTCGTGGTTAGACCACAGGATCTTAAGCAAAACTGTCTCACCACTCCTAGTCTTTCTAACCTTTCGGTCTAGAATCTGTTTAGGCACCTCCAGATATGATAAGAACTCATCTAGCTCTAAGCTCTCTGCCTCCAACACATGTGACGGGTCACTCACATACTTCCGCAGCTGCGATACATGGAACACATTATGCACTCTTTCTAACGCCATTTGGTAAAGCCGGACGATAAGCAACTTCCCCAACTCGCTCTAAGATCTCATAAGGCCCTATAAACTTCTGACTTAGCTTGCCTTTCTTCCCAAATCTCATAACCCCACGCATAGGAGACACTTTCAAAAGAACTTTGTCCCCAACTTGAAACTCTATGTCCCGACGATGTAGATCTGCATAACTCTTTTGTCGATCTTGGGCTGCTCTCATCCGTTCCCCGATCATCTTAACTGTTCCACCATCTCATGCACCATCTCTCGGTCCTAAAACCCTTGCCTCAAGCACTATCGTCCCAACAGATTGGACTTCTACACCTCCTCCCATACAAAGCCTCAAACGGTGCCATACCTATCTTGGTGTGATAAGCTGTTATTGTAAGAAAATTCTATCAAGTCCAGCCTCCGCTCCCGGCTTCCACCAAAATCCATCACACAAGCTCGCAACATATCCTCAAGTGTCTTGATTGTTCTCTCGGTCGCCCGTCTGTCGCGGGATGAAATCTTTGTACTCATCTTCAAAGTTGTTCCCAACGATTCTGCAACTCCTTCTAAAACCTCGATATAAACCTCGCATCTCTGTCGGACACTATGTCCTTAGGGACTCCATGTAACTTAAGCACGTTCTTTCGATAGGCCATAGCCAATTGTGCCTTAGTCCATGTATCTTTCATTGGAACAAAGTGGCGACTTGGTCGGACGATCCACTATCACCCAAATCATGTTGTTACCTTGTTGACTCTTTGGCAAACCCACAATGAAATCCATGGAAATGGATTCCACTTCCACTCGGGCACCTCTAAAGACCTGAATCTTACTTTGTGGTCGTCCTTTGTTCACCTTAACTCTCGACATGTCAAACAACGGGACACAAACTCACTGTCTCTTTCTTCATCCCGAGGCCACCAAAACGTTTTCTTCAAATCCTTGTATAGCTTGTCTCCACAGGGACACTTTGTCCCTTTCTCTACTCCGACTCTCCACTCCACTATCTTAGAATCCAAAGCCTACTTATCCCGAATATCATCATAAAACTCAGATTTTTGTCATATCACCCATGGCATCTCCTTTTCGCATCATATGTATCCCAAAACTCGCTACCTCATCCCTCGGCCTCATCAAAGATAGAGCTGTACACAAGGAATGTACACTCTTCCTACTCAAAGCATCAACAACAACATTGGCCTTCCCTTCATGGTAGATAATCTCCATGTCGTAATCGCCAATCAGCTCCATCCACCTCCTCTGTCTCATGTTCAACTCCTTATGTGTGAAGATGTACTTGAGACTCTTGTGATCAGAAAATACCTTAAAGATTGCTCCATAAAGGTAATGTCTCCAAATCTTGAGAGCAAACACCACCGCACCCAACTCCGGATCATGAGTAGGGTAGTTCTCCTCATAAGGCTTCAATTGCCTAGAAGCATAGGCAATCACTTTGCCATTCTCCATCAACACACATCCCAGCCCATTCTTCGAGGTATCGTATAAACCTCAAAGTTCTCGCTCCTTCAGGTAATGCTAAGACGGGAGCCGTGGTCAAACGCTCCTTTAGTGTTTGGAACGCCGTCTCACAACTCTCATCCCAACGAAACCTGTTCTCTTTCCTCATCAACGCTTGTCATCGGTCGGCTATCTTGGAGAAATCTTTCACGAACCGTCTGTAGTATCCGGCTAAACCCAAGAAACTCCTAACCTCAAAGAACATTCTTGGTGCTTCCCACTTTGTCTTCGCCTCAATCTTCGCCGGATCCACGACTACCCCATCTTTAGAGATTACATGCCCGAGAAAAGCAACTTTCTCTAACCAGAACTCACACTTGGACAATTTAGCATACAACTCATGATCCCTCAAAGTCCGCAAACACGATCCTCAGATGCTCCTCATGCTCCTCCTTAGTCTTAGAGTAGACTAAGATATCATCGATAAACACCACTACAAACTGGTCCAAGAACTGTCTGAAGATTCTATTCATCAAATCCATAAACACTGCCGGCGCATTAGACAACCCAAACGACATCACCACATACTCATAATGGCCATACCTTGACGTGAAAGCTGTCTTTGGTATGTCCACCTCTCTAATCTTCACCTGATGGTACCCCGACCTCAAATCAATCTTAGAAAAGACTGTTGCACCGCTCAACTGATCAAACAGGTCATCTATCCTTGGCAAAGGATACTTGTTCTTTATCGTCACACGGTTCAGCTCCCTGTAATCTATGCATAACCTCAAACTCCCATCTTTCTTCTTCACGAAAAGAACTGGTGCTCCCCACGGCGATACACTTGGTCTAATGTATCCCTTCTCTATCAGATCATCCAACTGTTTCCTAAGTTCCTCCATCTCCTTAGGACCCATACGGTACGGTGCCTTAGAGATTGGCCCCGTCCCTGGCTTCAACTCAACGGTGAAATCTATCTCCCTCTTCGGTGGTAACCCCGGAATCTCCTCTGGAAAAACATCGCAAACTCCCCACCTGGTATCTCATCAAGCTGTAGGGCTCTCTACCCGATCATCTCTCACATGGCACAAGATCAGCGGACATCCCTTCCTCAGATAAGACTTAAAGGTGACAGCTGCAATCAACTTAACTTTGGGTTTGACTAGAAACCCACGATACACTAACACCCTTAGGACCTCTTAAAGACACTTTCTTTTGATGACAGTCTATCTTAGCTTTATACTTTCCTAACCAATCCATCCCAACTATCATCTCAAAACCGTTAAAAGGGAATTCTAGCAAGTCTACAGGGAAATCAACTTGCCCAACTATCAAAGATACATCCCTGAACAATCTCCCACACGATCGAGACTCACCCGAAGGTATGAAAACTTGCTCACTAATGAGACTCGTATACTCTCAAACCCAATTGTTTTACATGACTCGAAGACACAAACGACTGAGAAGCCCCAGAATCAAACAAAACAAAGGTAGGAATACCATTAACAAGGAATGTACCGGTGATAACGTGCGCATCTTCCTCATCTGCTTTCTTCTCCATCATGAATAACTTGCCCTTTGGTCTTACGCCCACCTCCGGACGGTCTTAGGCGATGCGGTCGGCTTAGCACCCGACCCTTGATTGTTGTTGTTGTTCGCTGGTGTTTTCGATAAAATTACCGCCGTTGCGGTTGCCTCCACTCTGGTAACTCGACTCCCGGTTTGGCCATGATCCGGTAGGTCATTTGCTCGCGAAGCTCTGCGCAGTCTCTGGAAAGATCCCGGTGCACTTGTGCACTCATGTCTCTTGTGGCCTACACCACCACACGGCTATAGCGGAGTAACTCCCCAACTATTACTCACACTCCCACGGCCACGCCCAAAGGAAGCCCACTAAACCCGGACCAGGAAGAAAATCCCTTAGGTGATTGTGGTTGCCTTTCTTGTGATTCGATTGGCCACCACCCTCACTCTCGGACTTCCTCTTCTCGCCACCTAACCTCTCGAGCCATCTCCACTTTGACCTCTCGGCTCTCCCGCTCTCTCTCATAAGCTTCCTTAACATCGTAAGGATTCCCACGGGTAACTTATCCATAATCTTAGGGGTCAACCCCCCTCTCAAACCTCAATGCCAGATTCTCCTCACTCAAACCCATATCCTCAAAGATACCTCGATTTCTCATTGAACGACTGTAGTACTCAGCCACAGACATCTCAGCAGTCATCTTAAAACCATCAAACTCTTCTCTCATCTTACTCCTCACATGTTCCGGTACAAACTCCTTCCTCACAGCCCTACGAAACTCCTCCCAAGGTATAGCAGGTAAGCCTTGGCTTGTATATATCTCCTTAGCACTCACTTTCACTGAATCCCACCACTTCTTTGCCTCCCTCGGATAGAACGCGGCTGTTCCACTCTCATCTCATCAGGACAATGAACCAAGTCTAAGATGTTCTCCATCTCTCTCAGCCAACTATCAAGAAGGTTAGGTTCCCCAACCCCCTTGTATTCTTTCGGGTTAAACCTCGCAATGTAAAGGCTGATTTTTGAATGATCAACCTCCTTCTCCTTATCCTTATTCTTGTCTTCATTCACTTTCTTTAGGGTCTCAGTAAGAGCATCCTGGTGCTCTAACATCTTAACGATGTCATCCACGGTCATAAGCTCAGCTCTTGCATACAAAGCAGTTCTCTTGGGCGGCATCTTGAAACTATACATATATAAGAAAGGGTAGACATGAACATACGTACTAAACCTCAAAACACGAAAAACACGCCACCAGAACCCACTCGATCGAGTTCCCAAACACACTCGATCGAGTAACAGGCTACTCGATCGAGTGCCCCACGTACTCGATCGAGTACCCAAACTTCAGACCCCAAACGGACCTTCGATCTCTTACCTACTCGATCGAGTATCTAGGCTACTCGATCGAGTGACCCCCTACTCGATCGAGTACCCCTAGTTACTCGATCGAGTGCCCCAAAACTCGATTCTGGACTCAAAATCGCCAAAAACCCACCCGATCGAGTCAGTCCCACTCGATCGAGTAACACTAATTCGTAAGAGCTACCCGCATGTTACGTCATATGCTAACATGCTAAACTTTATGAACCACATTATATCATAATAAACATGCTACGCATCTTTTCTACTATCTATGAAATCATTTCATCATATTATTAAATGCCATATTGTAAATCATCCAACATGTTATCATTTCATCAACAAATTCCCACATATCACCATTTTCTTTCACATGCTCAACTTCCTACTTCAACACCCAACAATTAACACATTTCACCACATCCGTACACAAGCTAACCAAACACACATGCGACTCGACAAACACTTCCCCCATGTGACCGGTTCAAAGTTGTAGGGCGACCCCTGCGACTTTAGGACGTCTCCCAAGCCTTTGCACTAGCTCCTACAACTTTTACCCCGGGTTCATTTTAATTGACTCCCTATGTTCATTAGGTTCATTGGTTACGAGGTTTCGGGATCGTCGCTCGATACCATTTGTAACACCCCCATACTCCAAGTGCCTTACCAGGACCACTCGGGTATGAAGACATTACCATCTCGGGTTAGGCAATGATAATCAAACAACAATAAAGAAACAACGTTTATTATAAATAATTTAGCGAATAGTTACAATCCTCAAAACCAAACCAAAAGTACAATACATTATTTCAAAATGGTATTTCTAAGCTGAAATGTAAATAAACTAAAGGCTACAACGGAAGACTCTTATCATCATGTTGTGGCATCCCGGCTATCCCCGTACTCATCTCAATACCGCTCAATATCCGCTCACCATCCCCGAATGGATCACCGCAGTTTACAAAACAACAGGGTCGATACTAATCACACAATCAATATGTATAACGACAATAAGATAAAGAGTGACTTAAGCTGTCACACACACACACAACCAACCAATTTCCATCATCTCAATACGGATCGTCCTTTGGACTGACCACGCCGATGGGGGACCGGCCGTACCCACCAAATCCCGCTCCACATAGTGAGCGATAACCCTGTCCATTAATGTGCACATCCCCTTTCGTGGCGGGTTCCACGAAGGGCGAAATTAGGGCGTGAAGTCACTCCCGCAAGTGACCCCACTCGGCCCGAGGCCACGCCTCGCGAACCATCAACAACGATCACAACCACAATCACAAAGTATAATTATTATATCAAACAACCAAATACAATACATCAACCAATATCCCGTTATGGGACTAAATCGAGTAGAAATCCTACGGTATGCACACAATCGACGGTCTCTATTCTTTGAGTCAAAAAGCCTCTTCTATGAACCCTCCTCCTATCATATAACACATAGAGGCTACACATCACATACTACACATAAAAACCCCCAATCTCTAAATTAGGGTTTAACCAAATCAAGGGAAATACAATAAAAGGGTGCGTAGATCTTACCCTCGACGCAAGGAACTCAACGATACGAATAACGACAAGAACCGACCGTCCGAACTCAGGAATTGCTAAGAATGCGATTAGGAAGATGAACTTGTTGCTTTCTCTCTTAAACATGGTTTTAGGTTTTGTAAAAGTGATTTAAAACAATGACGACGATACTTAAATACCTTAATCGCATAATCAACAAAACCCGAGAAAACTCCCCGTAAAACCGGACACTCGATCGAGTACCCAAGGTACTCGATCGAGTACCCTCTTACTCGATCGAGTACCCCGCCTACTCGATCGAGTACCCAATGTCGAAACTATTTTATTTCGCAACTTACCCTTACTCGACAGAGTAAGGGCTACTCGATAGAGTACCCCAAGACTTATAAATACGGAGTATTACAGTGGTTGCGGTGTCAGCGGTGGTGGCGGGGACAGCAGTGGTGGCGGTGTCAGTGGTGGTGGTGGGGCCGTGGTGGAGGTGGGGCCGTGGATACACAAAATACTACCCCGGATACACATGGTATTAGTACGGGATGCATGTGTATCTAGTAGTAATACATGGTTTTGATACTTGATACATGTGTATCCAGTAGTAATACATGTGTATCTAGTAGTAATACGATGTGTATCCGGAAGTATGAACGCGTGTATCTAGGAGTATTATAATGTGTATCTGGCATTAATGTCATGTGTATCCGTAAAAATTATAATATGTATCCGCAAAAAAATATAAAACGTATCCGAGAGTTAGTGTTAAAACTTGTAACAATTTACACAAAGTGTATCCGCTAATAATATAAAATGTATCCGGAAAAAGTATAAAATGTATCTAGGAGTTAGTCTTAAAACTTCCAAAAAAAAGTGTTAAAAAAGTGTAAAAGTGCATCTTGAATTGTAGTGTAGAAAAAGTGTATCTAGATATGTTATAAGATGTATCTGAATAAGAGGTGTATATGGTAAGTAGATAAAGTGTATTTGAAAAAAAAAAAAAAAAATGTCTAATTAAGCTAGTTAAATGCGGTTCAGACGTTAAAAGGCGATTCAGACGAACCCGCCCCTATATATATATATATATATATATATATATATATATATATATATATATATATATATATATATATATATATATATATATATATATATATATATATATATATATATGGTCGGGGTCAGGTGCGAACTAAAGTACGGTGCGAACCGTACAAACTAACTTAAAAACCCAATTTCAAAGTCAAACCCGACGCACTTTAACCTTTATCCCTAATTTTACTCTCTCTCTCTCTCATCCTTATTCACCACACAACCATCACTACCAATGACTTTTCAGTGCCATCGGGGACCGACGAGGTACCACCGCTACCGGCGCACTGGTGGAGATTGTCGGCGCACCGCCGGATCTCCGGTTGTCACTTCCAACGTTGGTCATACTACGGAATTTGGCCTTTCCATTTTATCCCTTTTTCGTCGCGCATCCTTGCTCTGGTCACCATGACCGTCGTCGACGACGCTCCCTTCCGGCGAGGTGTCACGTTGATGGAGTTGCGATGTCACGGATTATCTTCACCAGCCAATTTCATCGGTCGTTTATCTTCACTTCTTTCCTCTCTTCATCGTTCAATTGAAATTTCTTCGTCGGCGTCGTCGCTTGGACAGGGTAGCCGTTAGTTAGTGGTCGTTCATTTGGTTGGGTGACGTTTATGTGGCGTCATCGCCGGAGATAAGGCTTCTTTTCAGAGGTGACAGAACAGATGAAGATCGGACGTGAGAAAAACGTGTGGGGTCGTAAGGTTGCCGGTGATGCTAGATTGCTAGTGATATTGACGCCGGCATAGTGTAAGCTTAATACGAGTCAGTCATGAAAAAGACTGATAATAAGTAGAGTAGATTACCACATGCTAGTAACCAGTTGGAACGGAATTGAATAGGAGCCCCACGGTAAATTGAAATCGACAAGACCAGAAGTCGAACTCCCTGACCAGAATGATAGCTCTATGAGAAGAAGGAGCGGGAATCCTACAATCATACTTAAGGATGTTTACTTGAATGGTGCAGGATAGAGAGTTAAATGGTGCAGGTTGAATAAAACAAGGAGAAGAGTATGACTGTATGTGTAGTGAAAATGTATAATGGTGGTGTATTGTAATAAATTTGACATTGGAGGATTCTAATAATGCGACATAGTTATGCTATTTATTTGCAGTGGAGATTTTGATTAGGTGATATGTCTGTGTTGCTGTGTTTCCCACAACAAAGCTTTAATACCAATAATAGATACTAGATCCGCAAAGTTGAGGGCAATTACACAACTTTACTGTAGCATGTACAAGAGTATATCTAGCTAGTTAGATAAGTGTATCTAGCAAGTTAAATGAATGTATTTAACTTGGAAAAGATGTGTATTGTTAAGGTAATTGAGTGTATCTAGCAATCTAAGTGAGTGTATCTAGCAAGCAAGAGATGCGTATCTAGTAAGGTAAAGTAATGTATCTAGCTTGCCACATATGTGTATCTAGCAAAGTAAAGGCATGTATCTACCATTCTAAAGGAGTGTATCTAGCTTGTGAGAGATGTGTATTTAGTGAGATAAATGTATGTATCTAGCAATTTTAAAAAGTGTATCTACTTAGTGGAGATGTGTACCTAGCAAGGTAAATGAGTGTATCTAACAAGGTAAAGTGTATTTATCTTGTTAGAGATGTGTATCTAAAAAGGTAAATGATAGAGTGTATCATGTTTTTTAAGGATAATGATATGAAACATTCCGTTCGAGTAAGATTGGGTTACTCAAATTTGCTTAAAACACACTCGTTTTTTCAGAAATTTTGTTGAAATTCATGATGGGTTGTTTTGAAAATTTTCAAACTACTGTAAATATGATAAATAGAATAGTGCCAGTACGCCAAACATATCATTCTTTCATGGCATTTACATTTTAGTGGGTTTCTAAGTATAGTATTTGGTAAGTCCAATATCAATCGCGAATAGTGTTATATGAGTTTTGTTTATACGGTTGTTTGTTTTATGACATTTAACCTTTTGTTTGCAAGTTTCTTTACAGTGGAATGGTGTCACTTAATTACATTTAATCGACATAAAAAGTGATAATTCACATGAAAAGTGATTAGAATGGCAATATTATTGAACATCGTCTGTCACGCCCACCCACTCCCTAGATACACTTATAAGCACTCTAGATACACGTATATGTAGTCCAGGTACGCATATAAACACATATGGATATGTGTACCTAGACTACTTAGAAATGTATCTAGTCTCATCCTAGATGTATCCACCACTGTGACTCCACCACCAACTGCCATCAACTACAACTACCCAGTACCCACCACCAACCAGGCCACCACACCACACCAACTACCACCAGCGGACCACCACCAAGCCCTATCCCCGCCATCGGACCGACTCCCACAACCACTTCAAAACTACATCGATGACATCACCAGGCTCGCAGCCGTGTCGGGGACATCACCGACCACTCAGGACATTAACCGACAACACTGACTACCTATCACCGTAGGCAACACGAGCACTCTACCATTTTGCACAAAAAACCCGACAATCCAACCCGCCACACAGTAAAAATTGAATTCCAAATCTACAAAAAAAGAGTTGGCATTTCAAAGACATTGTCGAGATCTGAATGTCGACAATCCAACCCACTTCTAGTCCTAACTTTTTTTCCGAAATTCGAGATCTGAATGTCGTATCTCGGACATAACATACGTCGACAACGGCGCATTTCCGGCGATAAGCCGATAACTTACCTCGATACAGTACAGGCGACGACGGCGGGTGAATCGCAGGGTTGGAAACCATTAGAGAGGAAATAAGGGAGAGAAGTGGCGCATCTCCGGAGATAGAGTGGTCGGGAGGCGCGTCGTGGGTGATTAGTGGCGGTGCCGGCGGTGTGGTGATGGTTGAAGAGAGAGGGGAAGCGAGGGGTAATATAGGTTTGTCACTTTGTGTTGTTTATACGGAGTATATGAGGAGTGTAGCGTTATTGTGTTTTGGTTTTTAAATTAGTTCGCACGATTTCGCACCGAACTTTAGGTTCGCACGAGATCCTATTTCTATATATATATATATATATATATATATATATATATATATATATATATAAACTTCATATTTGTTTTATTTTCCTAAAAAAAGTATTTTATTAATCAAACACTCTTTTATTCTTATGTCAATATTATGTTAACGAGATTATTTGTTGGTCATGCGGTATACATAAAATCTTAGACATGAACGATGTACTATATGTTTACATTCCATTTTATTGTGAAATTTATCATACATTATTTTAATATCAGGTCTGTGGCAACAAGAAAAACTAGTCTTAACTATAATGGGTAGTAATATGCAAATCAGCCTAAAAATAATAATATTAATGTTGAAATAAACTACTCTAAACTGAACTGAATTAGACCGATCTGAACTGAAGTGAACTGAATGGAGCTAAAAGTGAAATTAAAGTTGACAACCTTAAACCAGTGGTCTTTCAGTTCGCAGTTCTTCTCCTCTTTGGTCCTTCGTTGTGTTTCCTTGTTCCATTGAAATCTAAAACCTGGGCTAGTTGCCACCAAAACCATGGATGAATTTCCCAACAAGGTAAGTTATTTACTCCATTCTTACTGCTTTATATATTTATCTTTAGATCAAAACCCAAACCCTAATTTTCTTCATCCTTAATAGATAAATCGACTTTCTTTTTTCTAGATTTGTTTCGAATTTCAAAGCTTCTTAGCAGCTATGTAGACGAAGCTTGACCCGCAGCTAGGGATGTCAGCGGGGGTAAAGTGGATACCGCCGCGCACCCGCCCCAGTTGGGCGGGTACGGGTACAAAAATTCCACCCGTCATTGGTGAGGGTGGGGCGGGGTGGGTTTTATGTCATACCCGCCTACCCACCAATTATTAATAAATGCTCCCTTTGTCCCGGTCATTTGTTGTCTTGTCCTTTCTATTTTAAGAATGAACTTAATGAACAATTTGATCATTCACACGCAATTTGATCCACTTGTCATTTAGTAATTGCCCCCCTCCTCTTTCTTTGGTTTTTGTGCCAAAACCAAAGGACAACAATTGACCGGGACGGAGGGAGTATATATTTTATGACCCGAAAACCAAATTGACCCAACTCGTGTTTGATTGTTTCAGGTGCAGGATCCTGGAGTAATACAATGGGAAGAAGATGATGATAATGAGCCTGAATTTATCACCTTGCTAAGAACCCGGACAGAAGATTTTGGAGTCGGTTTACAATTGGAAACCATCATTCGTACTGATAATAAGCGAGAATTTGTCTCTTTTTTGAAAAGACAAAAATTTGACTATAGTTCTATGAATTATAACGACTTCCAGACGAGACTGTTGAAGTTGCTATGTTATCGTCGTGCCATTGGCTGTGCAACTGCATTGCTTAATGGAGAAACTGTATTGCCAACGGTGGATCTGAATGAACAACTATTAACTGATCCACTTGCAGATGAATTTGAAGAATATTTTCCTACCCCATTACGGATCGCTGCTGAAGTTTTATGCTATGGGTTAACGGAGTTATTTATACAACATGGTGCCAACCCCAGTCGCGATGGTTCGGAGTCCAGAGTGGAACTTTCACAACTTCCACTTAATTTCGCTCTAGATGCTTTATGGTACTTGATTAACTAATCTGTCCTTGCTTTTATGGTTCCTTTGACGCTTTTTATTGAATTTCGGATCATGACCCGCCCTTCTGGTTTTGCTTTCTGATTTGTAGCCGTCATAAAATCGTGAGAGACTTTCCTGCTGGAGAATCTGTACACAAGCTCTTTTCCTTATTCCGTCTTCAGGAGTTGGTAAAAATCTCATTTAATGGTTGATTGATTGATTGATTTCAGTCACATTAATGTCCTGATTGATACGGAATATAATATACTGTTGTGCTTTGCAGAAGGAGCCTTTTGATACAATCAAATTGCTGGTGTCAAGGACAAAACAGGTTATTAATCTCGGTGTCTGCTGTGTAGAGGAATGGAATCTTGTTAAGCTGGCTGCTTTGCTAATGGTTGCTTCGGACAAGTTGGTGATTGGTGACGACATATATAGTAGCCCAATTCCCATGTTAATTGGGTTACAACATGGCCTAGAATCAGATTTGGAGAAAAAGCAAGTTATGAGATCTATGTGGCAGGCCTTTAGTCTCGTGGAGAGGTCTGCCAATTTTCTTAAGGAAAATCGTGCTACTCTAATGGTTGAGGTATGATTTCTCACTTCTAGTACGTTAGATATTAGATTGTAAGGAATAGGAATTGACAATAATAAAACCACACCCAATCAACTTCGCTTTCCTAATAGAACAATTCATTAGTGCTCTATTGAGATAAGACTATGTTCTGCACACAAAGACATAGATATAACTTTAAGTTTTTGTATGTAGCTTGTTAATTTGTTCAAGATGCAGAAGATCAAATTTAATCCCTTCATAGTAATTCGAAATGAAAAACCATACCATAAATTCGTAAATAATTATGCAAGCGACTACTTCCCGAACTTACCCATCCATGAACCAACCCCGAGTTATGCTATGCTAAATGAACCGGTAATTACACCTAAATCACCAACATCCCCCCCCCCCCCCCCACAAAACCCCTCCACCCCCACTTAAGCATAATTCTAGATTTGTATAAGCTAACTAACATTACCAATTTATGCGTAAAGTAGTTTTGATACTCGTGCATTGTACGGGCTAGTTTTGTCCTCATGTATAGCTTTTTGTTTATTAAGATTGTGATTGCCGTTTTATATTACCATTGAAATTATCTTCGAATGTTACTAATAAAATGATAGTCGTGTTTATTAAGCATCTGAATTCTCATCTGATAATAGTAAGTAATTATATGTATGCGAAGGTGATACACACCACTACTCTAAATTGATTTTTTAACCTTTTTGCTTTGTTTTTTTTTTCCCCAAAAGCCGTTTTGCTTTATCAAAGGGTAGTCTAGCTACAACGTGGTGAAATAAGTTTTAAGAAATTAAACAAAAAATTATGATTATAATGCTTATTAAACTCCTACAACGTGATATTCATCTTTGAAAAAAAAGGAAAATAAGAAAGATATACTCCGTATCATGCATGTTAGTCTAACTAAGACTCTCGCTTGGAAATATATGAAGTCAAACACCCAAATGTCATTTGCTTATATGGACAAAAATGAGAAATGTGGGAAATTTAAGAATGATATGAATGGATATTGTGAAAACGAAAGAAGATTATCAACCTTCTTTAAATTTGTTCTTTGTTAATTTCCCGCATAGTCGTATATGGCTTAATTACTCCATATAATCCTGCACCTTGTTTTAAATATGAATTCGTAACTGGTATCATGATGCGTAGGCGACATCGCTTTTCTCTGCATTACCAAATAATTTCATCACACACATTGTCAAACATGGACCATGATAACAATTATGTCCAATAAAGAAATTACATAGTATAAGAAAAAAATTGAAACCCACCTATTGACTCCGTTGTAAATCACATAAAGAAATTTCATATAATTGTTAGTGTAAGAGAAAATAAAAATTAACATGCTTAAACTTATAAACAAAATAACAAGAATCATAAAATAAAAAAAAATTATGGTGCAAAACACCTTAAAGATGACAATTTATAGAATGAAAACGGTAGGAATCATATCATTTTATGGAGGTACTCCCTCCTATTTTCTAAGTTCTTCCACATTACTTTTGGCAAGTATTTAGTGGTATGGTGGTTTGTGAATGTAAATGAAAGTAAGAGAGAGAATGTGGGGTTACAAGTTATTGACAAATAAGGAAAGTGGAAAAATCTTTGTGAATTTGTCGTTTTAGGAAAAGTGGAAGATCTTAGAGAATATGAGAGAGTATTTAAAAGACGATATACCAAGGTGCATACTTAAAGTCATGGATTATTATTAGCTTTTATTAAAAGAGCAATTAATTCGTGCATGCATATTTTGTCTAATAACTCTTGCCTTATCCTCTTTCGAGTGTTATTTTAAAACCTTTGTAACCATTCACTTACCTCTTCATTCTTCGATTCTCTTAAGGAGTTACTCCCTCGGTCCCGGTCATTTGTTGTCTTATTCCATTTTTGGATGTCTCAATCAATTATTGTCCTTTCTATTTTAGGATTGCATTTGATGAGCAATTTGATCATTCACTTGTCATCTTATAATTGCCCTCCTTCCCATTCCCTTGGTCTTTGTGCCAAAACCAAACGACAACAATTGACCAGGACGGAGGGAGTATTAATTATGGAGTATTTATATTTATATTGAGTTAGTATGAGTCGGACAAATATGTGTAGGAAGTGACATGACTTTTTGTTAATGCTAGGTGGCATTTAATCGGTGTTTTAAGTTTACCTTTTAATAAGATTGTATAGATCATGGTTACTTCGATACGTCGGACATCGGCGTATCCCGTGTCGATACGATACGATACGGGATATGACGGGATACGTCCCCGACACGCCGGAATGGGACACGACTAAGGTCACGGCCCAAATGAATGAGAAAACTTACCTTGTTGCTCTCACGAAGCTCTTCAAATATGAAGATCTGGTCCTTCACCCAGATCTGGTTACATTCATGGATGTAATCAATGCTGGGAGAAGGAGAAGACCTCAAAAACTTAGCAATATGGGTGTGAGGAGGAGACAACGAGAACTCGAGAAGGGGGAAAAGAAGAAGATAGAGAAAGTGTAATGTGAAAAAATGAGTATTGCGGCTGGGAAGTGGGTTGCACATTAGGGTTTCAATTTTAGGAAAAGAAGAGCAAGTGGGTCAGTGGGTAGTTAGTGGGTAGTTGGACTGTAACACAATATTTTACTCCTCACATTTACTAAAGTTGTAAATTGTACTATTACACGTATATATCACTTATAAAACTCAGAACATGTCATACAAACCACAAGTCTACAATACATTTTTTTAATAATTTCCCAATTTATGGAAAAAAAAATAGAATATATGTATATAATAAATAAGACGTGTCGTATCCGTGTCTAAAAAATAGTCAAAATACTCCTTTGACCGTATTCCCGTATCTATTAAAATTCAAAATCACGTGTCTGATACTCCGATACGTATCGGATATGATACTTCATACCTATGTCGGAGTAACATAGGTATAGATGAAATGTCACGAAGATTGTGATTGCCGTTTTATCATTAGACCCTTTTACACATTTTGAATGCATGAAAGATAATTCACACATAAATTAAATTTACTTCTAAAGTTACTAAACCGACACTTATTTACAAGCCTAGTGTCCTATATCTATTCATGAACATTTGACGAGCTATACTTCATGTTCAAATAGGTTGATTTTTTTCATCGTGTCATTTCTACACTTTTTCAAAAGATGAAATAAGAAGATAGACTTCAACCTTACCCAACATGCAAGTTGAATTGGATATTCTATTGTTAAAGATTTATTCGAGTCTTCAACCCATCCTGTCAACCAACTTTATAACCAAGTCCCTAATTGATCCTTCATGCAAAGTGATCAACTAGAATTGAGATCTCACAAAATAACTGATATCATCCCATTTTAAAAATTTTATATACCACATTTTGACGTCACTGGTGCGGCCGTTACCATAATTCACTTGATTGTAAACTACCATGTGGAGAAAATAACCATTTACCATATGCATACAACCATTCTTCTAAAATTGAAGAAAACCGACATATGATAGACCATAAATCACGACTCATTTTTATACTTTCACACTTGTCTAATGTTTGCCAAACATGAGTACTACTATGAGTAGTATTTTTACTCAACTTTTCAACTACATTAAGGTGCTGTTTGGCCTTGCTTATGTAAAATAGTTTTTTCTTTTTAAAATGAGTTTATTCACAAGTTACTTTTCGGAAAAATTTCGGTTGTTTGGCCAAACTTTTGTAAAAACGTTTTTTTAATATATATTTATGTTTGGCCTAACTACTTTTTAGGCATGAGAGTGAAAAGTAGAAGGAGAAGTAACAATTTCCTACTTCTACTTTTAGGGGTTAGTTCAAGGTTACATGGTTCGGGATTCGGTCCGGTTCGAGTTCGGAGTTCGCTACTTATGGTGAACTCGGTTTGGAAGAGTGTATTAAAGCTCAGAATTGGGTTCGCTTTCCAAAAATAACTTTCTTTAAATAACATAAAATAAATTCCAAATTCCAAAACAATGTAAAATAAAGTTATCCCACTTTCCACTAAAAACAAATAAATTCCGTAATCTTCTATTTACCCCCTCAACCACTAAAAACAAAAGAGTAATATTATCCCACTTTCCAAGACTGACTAAGTCAGTCACTGTTTTCAAAGTCATCGGTCATCCGTCATCATCTTTATCCTTTCATCTTCAATTTCATCTTACTGCAACTCCCTTCCTCATGTTTTGTAAAAAAAAAAAAAAAAAAAAAACAACAAGCCAATAATTGCTTCATCTTCGGTCTTCCTCCAACAGTCCAACCCCCTTTCATCTTCAATCTTCATCTTCCTCCAACTCCCTTCCTCATATTCCTTTTTTCAAGCCAATAATTGCTTCGAAATTTTAAAGCTTCGGCCTTCGCGGACTTATCTTCTTCATGGAATCAGATCCTTTCAACAATGGCGTCCAACAATCCAAGGTACCATACTAACATTAATTTACACTTCATTTTTATCCCACTTTGCTTCGCTTGGGCTTGTTTATTCTTCCGACAAGGGTTCGCCGGAAAGACCGACCTGGTCCACGAATTCCGCCGGACCGTTCGCGAACGAACCCAGATTCAGTTCGACCGAACTGGGTCGTGGCTCGTGGGGGCGAACCCCGACCCTGGTATCCTTGGGTTAGTTATCAACTTTTGGCTTTTTTTAAACACTTTTAATCCTCCCTAATTTATAGTGTTTGGCCTAATTTCTACTTTCACAATTGCAAGAACACTTTTAAAGCTAGGCCAAACACCACCTAAATACAATAAAATGTGAATCTTGAGTAATGATACCACTTTAATTATTTTGGTTAAAAGCACCACACTCGACGCCATGGGAGTACAAACAGAGAATAATGATCACAAAGTTATGTTACCATACACAACAGCCGCTAGTGTTTTTTTTTCTTCTTCTTTTCGATTTGATCGCAAACTTATGTCATGCTTATTAGTACCAAATGGAACAGCCAGTAGAAACTATATTGATCTTGCAAAGATATCAACTAGTAAGCCACCATGATTAGATTCATATATCCATTTCACAAAATAGGTAGAAATCAATGGTAGCAAAACAACACACTAAACAAGTGAGCAAATCACCATTATTCGAGTGTTACAATGATGAGAGTAATTATCAAGATTTAAGCCCCTCAAATTTCCATGATCTCGGGCCTTACATATGTATACCCACATGTTGCTAATAATCACCCACATTTCCGTGAACCATAATTAAAATGGCAAGGATTCACATATATACTCTAATATTAGGCAGTGGTTACTATTTGACAAACAATAGTCTAACAAGCAACAATTTCATCATCGATGATCATGTAACATTAACACAATATGTGATCTCACAAGTCATCCAACTCATTAATCGCAAATACAACAGTGCAAAATAAACTAAACATATCGCAATAATACTATACGACTGTATTCACTAACTCATTTTACCCCTCGTAATCGACTTCTAGTATTCATCAACATAGCTTTTAATGAACATACTACTTAACTTCATACATGTTGATCAATAAATAAACATTTATACGTCTATGATACAGATGCATATACCAATGTAATAGAGAAAACAAGGTTCAACCCAACCAGCCAGTCAGTCAGCGATCCACCCTCAAGCTCATTCTGTCATCAAAGGGCGGTCCTATTGCTATCATTAATCACCCCGCTCACTCAGGAAGCCACCATCGCATTTGTTTAATGGAATAGCATGAACATCAAAAACTATTACATGTATTATTCACTTGAATGATTGTCATCATCATGCAGTAAGACTAATGCATTATGATTTCACACCATCATGCCTCTGTCTTGATTCTCAATTTAATTAATATTATAACAAAAAAACACAAGCCAATCTTATTACTCAAACCAAACTCAGTATGTTTAACTTTTATGATAGATAATTTTACTTATCTGATGCAGTTTCCCTTTCCAACATAGTATCATTGTTGCAAGTGATAGGATGTATGGAGGACATACAAGAAAGTGAGTAACTATGAGTAATTGAACAATAAATGGCTAGAATGATTAAACAAATACCAAACAATACTTGATGGGTAACGCACCGCGTCTTGCTTCTTGTCTCTACAGGCCCTCGTTGGCTAAGTTTGGTAAACGTTAAAACAAAAATACATGACTGCATCAATCCCTTTGCCTATTAGATGATAATAGATAGAGGATTTGCGAGAGACTCATAAATTGTAATTTAGTAAAAACGAATCCAGCTAATTTTCAACTCAAACCATCTTTCCAGGTGATAAAAAAAATCCCAAGGACAGTTTTTTCTCCCTACTAATTTTCTGTTGTATATAGTGTAGCTCGAGACTATTGCATCTTTTTATAAAAATACTAATTTAACTTTTTTCACAATTGTTTCACAGGATGAGGTGGTTCCACCTGACGTAGCGTATAAATTTCTTACGGAAGTGAAACTACATGACAAGGGAACCCATATGGTCTCAGCTGACTTGGATAGGTAAAGAATAAGGATAGTTTTTAATTATGAATTTTGGCTATAGGGCATTGGTTGTTTATTACCTCTATATTCTGATTAGGATATTTTGTCGGATGCCACCTTTAGTTTATTAAAATATACTGTTCTTTTTCTTTTGCGTTTTGCTGTCTTTATTTATTTTGCCGAACACTACCAAAGTCACTGTTCTAGCAATATTTTATTGTATAAGTATTGTTTCTCAACCTAATGAGAATATTGTAATCTGCAATTAACTAGGTTTGTAGCTGAGCTCTTGCAAAGGAGTGGAGGTGAGAGAATTCTGACAGCCGTAGCTTTCAATAGTGTTCTTATTTTTTAATTTCTTTTTACAATTAAAGTAAAAGCTTCAACTATATTGACAGTACAAATGTGTGAGTATGCTATTTGTACAAAAACCTAAGGGAGCAGAACAAGCGTACCATAGAAGTCTCTAAACATCTATTTTTCAAACAGGTTTTTTGGAGACATCTCTTGTGGAAAAGAAGTGTTTAAAAACCCCGACTACGCGCGTAAGTACCTAATTCACTACGTGTTAGCTTTCACATTCTAAGTATTTGAGCAATTAAGTTCGTATGCTGTGTATCTCTCATGGGTTGACTACTTGACTCTCATTTGATTTGACATGTTTTGATTACTTCTATTTCTGGGAAATAACCTTCCAAATGCCCAGATCTATCACGAAAAGAGTTTGTTGCTACCACCCCTTTCCACATTATAGGGGAGGTAGTTGTGGAAACATTCTAGGGGGAAGTTGTAGAAGCATTCATGTTATATACTCCCTCATTCCATACTGTCCCTTGGGAAGAAATATACCCCCGTCATTCCATTGACAACATAAATCTTAAATATGACCTGTAAAATTGGGGATACCATGAATGGGATGGAGGGAGTATATGAAAAGAATTATGAGCTGAAATTTGTCCTCATCAATAAAATACAATGAGAGGTGCATTCTACTTTTAGGCTTTTATCCCCAGATAGTCCGTTGACCTTGTAAGGGGACGTGCTTGATTTCCCGTGTCTGGACTTTGGAGCAGGTTTGAAAATTTGTCGGAGTTGTATGCATTATTTGTTGAGCATCTAATCACAGCTGAATTTTTAGTTTTAAAAAATGCGGCTCAGGCGTGCCTAAGGCTAAGCCTCGCTGAGGCACTAGGAAAAACGGTTTGGCGCCTTAGGAGCGCTTTTGGATAAGGCGCGGTCAATGAGCCACCCTTCAACGTAGTTTACATTTCTTTTCTTTATTACGCCCTTCCTTTGGCTCTAGACACCCAACTGTTATTTCTATATCTAGTATCCCTTTTTAAAATCCAAAAAAGGGTATAGTTGGCCCAAAACTTTATTTTGTAAAAAGACTGCGCCTTGTGTCCCTACGGCGCACGCCTTTGCCTCGCACTATGTGCTTCATTACCTCGTGCCCTTGTCTCTTCTTTGCGGCTTGCGCCTTCTAATCCAAGCAGCTGATCATCTCTGTTTCTCGACTAAACCTTCAGTACTACGATGGTTTAGGGAGGCAACCTTGAAGATGCTTCTAATCCCTACTTACCCACTCACACATTTCTAATGAATAGTTAAAACTTGAGTGATGCCTTATACAAAAGGGCACACAAGCTACATGAATATAATTTGTTTTCTTGAGTGATTTTGTAGCGACAACTTGTTAGTGCTGCCTTATACAGAAGGGCAGATATCGAAACGACACTTTACCTTTGCTTTCAATTTCGTTTTTGTTATGTGGGCTTCTTTTTTTCTTTAACGTAAATACTAACTTTTGACTTTTTCACTGACATGAAACTACATGTGGAGCAGAAGCGCGTGTTCTCAGCTGAAATAGATTGGTAAAAATAATTGTGAATTTTGCTTGAGGTTTTTGGTTGATATTTTCCGCATTTTTGTTTTAATTTTTGGTTGATAAATGTTACTATTTCTTAACCTAATGAGTAAATTACAATTGACCAGGTGGGCAGCACAGCTTCGAATAGGGGATAAAGGTGAGACAATTCTGACAAGCATAGCTACCAATTCTCGAGAAAACATTTAAGTGAATAACCAATCATAGAAATCTCTTAACCTCTCTTTTGCAAACAGTTCTACTGGAAGCACGTCTTATGAAGAAAATGAGATCAAAATTGATGTATTCTGAGGTAAGCACCTAAATCACTGTAAGCAATAAAATCTGTTTGCAATGTTCACTTATTGTCTATTGACTTCTGTTTGATTTGATAATTGATATGGTTGGGTTAATTTTAATCCTGGGAAAGGACATGCCAAATCTTGCATGAAAAGGAGTGGTCCTACGCACCCCTTTCCTGGTCACTATTTTGGGTGACGATTTGGACTACAGAGGTGTCCGTTTTCAAGTTGGGCGACCGGACATGGATTCCGTGTCCGTACCCGTGTCGGGTCGTACGGACACGGGTACGGAGGGGTAAATGTCGAGTCCGTGTATCATAGCTGGTCACTATTTTGGGTAGTTGGGGGAAACATTGATCCTAATGTCGAGTCCGAGTATCAACAAAATATACAGTGAGGGCTGCTATCTCATTATAGTCCAGCAAAAATTTCTCTCTATGATGAAACATGACTGATACGTGTTGTCTGGACTCTTCTAGATTTTGCCTTCTCCTGTGTTATTAATAGGGAGGAGCAAATAGATCATGATCCTTTTGCTGCAATGATGCTCATGGACCCGTATATAACTCTTAGTCTATTACTACGTAGAAGGTACTAACTATTGCACTAAAAACTTGCATTCATTGGCTACGGGATGGGACAACTTCACTGCAATGTAAAGTGGAATCTTGCATCACAGTTAAAGGCTTGTAGTTAAGTGTATTTCATAGGTATTAAATTGTGTTCATGTGATCTATAGAGTAGCTGTGTTTAGTTTCTGCCCTTTCTGGGCCCTATCACCTAAGTACGTAAAAGCTGATGGCAGGATAGTGCTGTCTCTCGTTTGCTGTTTTGTTGCACACCAATTACTCTATTGCTTGATCTTGATGAGATGTTTGTGTGGTTACACATTAATGCCTTTTTCTTATCTTATTTTATTTTTATTGGAGCAGTGTATTTCCTTTATCCCAGACATCCATCAAATAGAACATGTGCATATTGGGCACGGATTTTTTGATGATCAGATAGATTGTGCCATGCGCTTGGATGACAGAGATACATTTGTTATACTTGTGAATCAAGTGGAATTCTTTGGTAACCTAGATTGTAAGAATAATCTGCCAAAAACCGTGAGAAGACTCATGTTTCGTCATGACAGTGCAAATTGTGTGGCTGCAGTACTTGCTGGCGAGACTGATGCTTTCCTTAGTTTTAGAGACCTGACTGATGTCGGTTGGCCTTTTTTACACAATGCTGCTAAGCTTGGAGCCCCTAAATTAACTGCCCTATTTCTTGAAAATGGCTTTCTGGCTGACGACAGAAGAGACTGTGATGAATTGAAAATTGAGGCAGCATTGCCACTCAATGTTGCACTTGAAAGTATTCGGTATTTCTTACTCTAAACATCTATAGTTGTTGCTCTTCTATTCTTCTTCCGTGGTGTGATTGTTTGCTCTTTGCACAGGGATCATATTATTCACCAAAACTTGAAGGATAATAAGTCCGCCATTGATCTTGTGGTGTCTCTCTGTGCCAGCGAGATTGTATGGTGTTCCAGATCTACCTTTTAGTTGGAATATATTGTTGTCGTGTTGCATAGAGTTTGATCCATTTCATGCATGTGCATGTGTGCGCGCCATCCTCGTGTGCTCACACACAGAAATTTGTTGATAGGATAATCTGGGCAGGTCTTTAATTCTTTATGACCAATTCCTGGCTGATATGACCAATTCTATCCCGATAAGTACGAACTTAGCCAATGACCAATAAAAAATGCCTTGATAATTGAGCTATTATGTACCTGTTAGTTGTACTCCCATATTCGTAATTATATGTTTTCATCCATAGACCCACATATATGTATCGATGTGTAAGTATGTATGCATATAGACTAAAGAGTAATCATATTGAATTGATGGTTGTAAAAAATCCCAGATTTTATTCTCTGTTAGTTTTTATCTGATTTGGTTAGTCTGATTGTATCATAGATTTTTGTGTTTTAGGCTTTAGCGTCAGCTTTTTCCACTTTTTTTTTCTCTTATGTAAATTTTGATTTTTGTAAAAATGGATTTCTGTTGCTTTTCTTGTTTGGTTGTGTTCACAGAACCCATTTGCTTTTCCTTTGATAATGAACCCATTTACTCTTTTGGACATAGTTTTCTCTTCTCTTGTTGGTTCTCTTTCTCAACATTTTCTCAACTGACGTGTTCACAAGCCATTAGGTTACCCATATATGTATAAATTTTATGCCACCACTCTTATAAACATTCCTCACCAAAGATACTGTTAGTTAATATCCTTCCATAACTATATATTTCAAACATTTTAATGTTATCGCTCTTATACGATGGTGTCTTCCTCTTATTTCTATTGCTTTTGACAGAGGAATATATTGGAGACTATAAGGTTGCTTGTGCTGAAGATGAAAGATGTCAAGTTTGAACTTTCACTATATTTGAAAGAAGGAAAGATGATCGAGTTGTGTGCATTGCTGATGGTAGCCCATAAAGAGCTCTTGCCATTAATCCATAAAGAGGTCTTGACATTAGCCCATAAAGAGCTCTTGCCTTCACTCACTCACAAAGCTGGAGTAGCTGGTACCATCAGACACTTTTCTACGAGTGCACACACTGTGCACGGGAACTTGTATGAACACAGGGATCTACATGTGGTAAAAGAGACGCTTTTACTACTAGATATATTTGGAAAGATAGGTGACTATCTTTCTGCATATATTAGATTGGAGCCAGATACGGTAATCTACCTATATGTTTTTTTTTATTGTGAGTTATAACTCGGAAAGTGATAGCATTATCAATTTAGTAAGTCCTAAGAATTTTTGTTTGACAAATTGATTGTAAGTTTACCCTTAGACCGTCTTACAAACAAGTAGTAAGTCTTCTCTAGGAACTTGTGATTGGATTTTCCCCGCCCCCTATTTACGGAAAAAATCATGCTAGACTTCTAAATGTGCGCGTATTTGCTCCAACCAAATGTACCCGAACGTGGCTTGCTGGTCAGTATTCGACGCTTATTTAGTAACTCCTGCTTCTTTTCAAGGCAAAAATTTCTCACTTTTAAAAGAAAGGTACACCCTAGGGCTTGCACAAAATATTCTTATTCTTGAATCCATAATGAATATGCAACACAACACTTAAAGAAATAGATATGAGTATATCACTCTTACGTGATGTACAATGTTGTAAGACATCAGTTGTATCCCTAATCACTGTATATTTTCTCATGATCTTGGATTATAATTGTTGCAATTTGTGATCATGATCTTATGATGATTTGTACAAAGATTAGTTGTATGAGTTTTAATTCTTATAAATCATTGATGTGCAGGGCTTTCGTGGCGAATACTCTCATATTTCATGGCTCCTTGTCAGGGCAGGCATTTCTGATGCGCTATATTCAAGAGTCACTATTACTTTTTCCAGGTACACCTGTACCCTTTGCTCATTGTAGTAGCTGGCAGGATGAAGCCAATTCTAGTAAGTGTTTACAGCCGGCCTTTTGGTTCTTGCAGACATCCTTCTGAAGGTCATAAGGAGGTATTAGGAAGGGCAAATCTCAACTTGGTTGAACAATCTTCTCGTGGTCGTAAGGTAGGAATTATTGACCCTGTATCATACTTGGACAGACTACCTTTTGGTTTTGTTTCCATGTCTCCTACTGTCATGTCACATGTGTCATTGTGTATATTTACCTACGTGGATTTATCTTGACGAGTTATTTTACGACGATACAACCGCAATGGGAGTCAGTTGGCCTAGTTATATCACTTGTAGTAGAAAAGTTTCGTATGATAATTAGCACGTGACCACTAATTTAATTAGCGTTTAATTAGAGTTATTTTAGGAACACAAATGACACAGGCAACAGTGGATGATAGGTTGCTCACAGTGTGTTGGATATGCATGTGAATACGTTGTGTTAATTTCTCTGAATTCTTATATTTAAAATGATTGTGGTAATTAGCTCACTTTTTTAAAATGCCCTCTTTCATTTAAACTTTTCAGCGTCATAGGTTATCTAAGGAGTTCGATTTTATAAAAAAATATATATCCATGCCATTTGATAGCTATGATAAGTTGGTCTGAATGGAGAGCTAACGGAGTAGTATTCTTGTGTGACTAATTTTTCAAATTTTGTTCTTTGTACATTATATGGATGGAGTCTAATTCAGGTTTTTTTTTTCTAAGCTTTTTGACGTGAGTAAGTTGTCAAGACAAGCTGTTCTAAGTATGCCGCCAAGACCAGGCACTTATTCGTCTGCAGTGTTTGCTCGTTCTTTCCATACACCTGTGAAAATACATGCACATTTTGCTTCTTCTTTCATACCAGCAAAAAGACTAGTTGATGTGTTGCGTCGTCATCGTCCTCCCATGCAGTGTATTTCCATTGTGGCTGCCTTAACAGGTGGATTCGGGTGTATGTGATGTCTGGGTAATAACCGGGTAACAACAAAAAGTAAGTCTCTTTTTGTGTATCAATTTGCCTTATTATTGGATACACTTTTTAACTTTTTTGGGAAGGGTATTTACTTTTGTGGCAATTTTGGTGTTGGTATTTACAATAGTAAAGCCTTAACTTGGAGTGCCTTTGTCTTTATTTAACTTAGACCTAGATATGAAAGATGCTAGGTAGTTTTCTTTTGGGGATGATCAAGGGGTTGAAATACATGTAAACCATCTATGAAGCATGTTGTTTGTAAAAAGTAAAGGATAAGGACAAACAGAACAAGGAGTAAAAGATATATTACAAAAGCGAAGTAGAGGAAGACTGAGAAAAAATACTATTTAGAGAGAAAGTGACTACGTTGACGAAATCCGAGTTCAAAAATAATTATAAGATCGAAAGTGCTTGAGCGGAGAAAAACTTAGTTTGACAAAAATATTTAATATTGAGTGGCAGCTGTTCTTATGACAACATTATTTATATTATGTACTCCCTCGTTCCGGTCATTTGTATACCTATTCCTTTTTTGGGTGTTTTATTTATTTGTTTACCTTTCTATAATGGGAAGGTTTTTTACGGGTATCATCTTATTGCACTACTATTTACTTGTCATCTTTTAACTACACCCATAAATGATCCCCTCCTATGTCATTAGTTTTTTTTGTGCCAAAAGCTGTGTTACTTCGACTCGACCGACGGCCAGGCGTGCCCCGGCGTGTCCCATGTCTGACACGACACTACGACACTACGACACTCTGGTCAACACGACACGTAGACACGACACTGACACGGTGGAGGCTTCGACAACTTACATGGCACTATTCTCTATGAATGAGTTCATTTTTGTTAAACAATGTCGGCACGTTGATATAGCTTCTTCTCTTCATCTATGGCAGAGGTGTCTCGTGTAACGGCGCTTGTGTTTCAATTATTAGGGCTTGGCTTTGATGGGTTTTTTTGGGTTTCGAAATTTAATGGATTTGGGGTGTCAAGCTGTCAATGTGTCATAATGGGGCTCACGTGCTTAAAGTGCCTACATGGCGGAAGTATTGAGGTTTTTTTTTTTACAGAAAATTCACGTTGTACCCCTAAAATCATGGTACCCAATATTTTTAGTTTATGTACATGTTACCCTCCACGTTTAATTTTTATGCACAACATGTCCTTGTTGTCGCTCTAACAAATTTCAATTGAGCATAACCCATGCACCGGAATTCGGAATTAGCCATTTTTTTGTTCTACACAATTTCTTGTCATAATCTACGATTTGAGAAAAAAAAATCAATTGACATTTTCTAGGGTTTTTTCTCACGAAAACCTAAAATCGACCATAATTTTGATCTTAAATTTTCGAATGACCATTTTTTTATTTTATCAAATTATAGATCTCCAAGAGGTAGTAAAAAAATTGGCCAATTCCGATTTCTGGTCTATAATTTATGCTCAATTGAAGATTCAAAAAACGATAAAAAGAGCATGTCGTACTTCAAAATCAAACCTCAAGGTTTGTGCGCATACTTAAAAAGTTGGGTACCACGTGCAAAATGACATAGTTTAGCGGTACCACGTGAATTTTCCATTTTTTTATGGGTTTTTTTGGATTTCGAAATTTAATGGATATAGGGTTTTTTTTTAATTTGATTGTTTATTTTATTTTATAAAAAATTTTGCAGGGCTTTTTTGACGTCTGTCCATTATGTTAGGTAAGACACACCATTGACTGTGACGGCATGTGTAAAAATTTTCACAAATTCTTGTTTCAGACGGACACTTTTGGTCTTATTTGTCAGACGGATAAAATGTTGCCATTTTTTAAGAAAATGTAACCAATTAATTGACAAAATGTTATGACTAGAGGTGTTATTTTTTACCCTGAAAATGATGTGAACAATAATGGTAACATGTTATCAAAAAATAACAACATTTTATTGTAAAATGATGACATGTTACCCGTCTTATTTCAGACCAAAAGCAATGGTCTTAAGAAAAACGGACCGAAAAATTTTAGAAATTTCGTGTCAGACACGCCTACACGTAACATAGGCCAAAAGAAAAGGTAAACAAATGTATCTACCCTCCCCTTTTATTTGGTGGTTGGAGTATTTGACTTGGGATATGTTTGGATGGAGAGATTTGGAGGGAAAGGAAAGGAAGGGAGAGTAGAGGATTTAAAATCCCTTGTTTGGATAGTAAGTAAGGGTGGAGGGAAATGAAGGGGGAGAGATTTGAAAAGATCCATTTTCCCACCTCCAAGGCAAATCAAAATCTCTCCACAATAGGAAAGATTTGGAGGGAAATGAAGGGGGAGAGATTTGAAACGATCTTTTTTCCCTCCCTTTTCCCCCTATTTTGTTATCCAAACAAGGCCTTAATCTGTCTGGGTGGTGTCCTACTGGTGTCGAAGATTATGCCTAATCAAGCTAATGAGTCATATAATGAAACTTTAAGTATGTATAATTGGCTTAACTGCGCAAAGGCTGAGGGTAACTTTCAAAATTTTGACGATGATTTTCAGTTTACGACTTTAGATCAATTATGTGGAGAATATTTCTTAGTAGACATGGAGATTGGCTTTATGGTAGAAAGTAAGAAAAGTACCCTGGTAGGTGGTTGTTGACATGCTGCAAAGAAATGCGTTTCACAAAAATAAGTTGACACCAAGACATCATCATTATATTCGGCCGATACGGCCTATTCTGCGCGATGTAGCGACTGGCGATGCTTAACTTGCACAACTAATGCTGTGTCTCATTATAGTTTGTGACTGATACTACAGTTTTGACTGATTGACAAATGCTGATTAAATATTCTACATATTATTTTTTGCCATGTGACCATTGTGCGGCGTAGAACGGCCTTATTAAAACCTCGCATATTGATGGCAAAAATGCGGTACATCAACATTATAAGGCTGTTTACGCCATAGACTGTCTTTATTTGAGAATCTGTGCTAGACAAGCGAGGCATGACTCTTCTTTTAGGTTCTGAACGTAGACAAATAATCACACGAGACCGTCTCAATATGAGATTGACTTCTAACTATTCATATATAACTATTAATATATAATTAAATGAATAATTAAGGTTGCTTCTCATATAGACGGGCTCTTAGTACCGAGGGTAAAGGACCTTCAGTTGGATAACCTCGTTAAATGGTGTTTCTTAGAAGCAATTACCAACTGCAACAACCCTATTTCTACCAAATTGGACTCGTTCTATCTAGATTATTGTATGCTGCTTCAAGTCTACTCTTTTTGTCCTAAAATTTTACTCTTGGTTGCAGGGTATTTGTGCTGGTTTTTGGACCGTTGAACTATATTCTCATTGATTGAAAAGGATAGCGGAGAACTCTGGACGTGGATCGTTAATGTCGGTAGAAAATGTGTTCTTTTAATTCCCCTATAAACGTAGATTGTTAATGTCGGTATTGCGTAGTTATGAATCCACTAGGTTCACTGTTTTATAAGCAGTCTTCAAAGTTGTATTGTTAACTCGTGTTTATTGCACTCCTAGAATTGGTACGGTTTATTGCTCTACTAGGATTAAACTTAGAGCAATGGCACAAGTTTATTAGCTGTTTAGCGCTATTCTAAGGCATCAAAGTGTATCTATCACCATCGTCGCCATTTTTCATTTTCTACCTTCTACATCATCTTCCATCAACCTTTTATATATATATACTAGTCGTTGCCCCGCGCCCTACCGGGATAGTCTGGCCTATGGATACTGTGGCCTATGGATGTACGTAGTAACCACACTTGTTACGATGTTTATGATGCGTTTTCCGCTTGCTTACTTTTGGCACGCGGTTTGTGTTAATGAACTTTTAAGGGGGGAGGTTAGGAGGTGGCTACTAATAGGATTCTAGCCGCCACAACCTGACCGATTTCTAAACCCAAATTCTAGTGGGTGGCATAACCGTTAGAAGGTAGTCTAAATCATTGGTAATAACTACAACATTACAATACGATCCATTTTCTGAGACCATCATCATTAACCTGAAATTATGTATGGAACTTAGCTTTGTTGGAAGTTCCAAGTGTCGGAAAGATGTACAATCTGACTAAAAGCATGATCGTTAAAATGCAACATCTTCATGTTCTTTAAAACAATTTGACAAAGCAATGTCAAACATTGGAACAAGTTATGCATTTGACCATTTTGAAATACGAGCTCACTTGACAAATAAAACATTATACAACAGAACACTTATTTAATTGTTAATCACATTATTTGATAGCTCTTTCCATCACGTCACCATGGAGCCTCCTGTTATATTTCCATCATTAGCTCTCGGTTAATCTACTAATTAGCAGCATGACTTTTGCCAAACGATTCTATTCAAAGAAAGATTGATTTTATTAGCAAAGTTCTTCGGTAGGGGTTCCCGCAAATAATCAAATCAATCAATACTAACCAAAACAAACAATCAAAAAGTTAAAAAGTGCATGTGTACAACTACCTATCCACGTAATTGTAGTTTATATTTATCAACACTTCCATCTGCATAAAACTAATGATTAATATTGGCAGTAAAGTATTGCTTATTCATTCCACCATCACCCCTGTTAAGGCCTTACTTACCCCCACCTCTCATAAATTTTCCTACTCACAAACTGACATAACCCCATAAGCTGCTTGAAACAATGTTCAGTCAAATTCAAACACAAATATAGCTATTACATATTTTTGGGACGTATGGATAGTCATATAAAGTCATCTTTTTGAAACAATAATGTGTTACTACTGGTTTTCTTCCCTATTTCTTTTTTTGGGTTGATTTGCGTGGTCCAAATTAAATTGCATGTGGGGTAGTGTGTTTTGTGTGGTCCAAATTAACTTTCTTATTTCTTGTGCAAAAAGAAAAGGGGAAGAATATAGTGAATAGGAGGGAGTATTAAGACTCGGGTGTAAAAGTTTTGTGACCGTAAGAGGTTATACCGTGAAAAAAAAAGATAAAACGATAACAAATACACTACTCTATTGCCTCAAAATCCACCAATAGCAAGAAAACGTGGGGAAAGAATACGTTGTACACTTGTACCATTCTCAACAAGAAGCAGCAAAATAACCTCCTAAAGCTACAAACTCGGGTTATTAAACAACAAATAACATACTTGATCCGTGTCTCGGTCATTTGTTTACCTATTTCATTTTGAGGTGTCTTATTCATTTGTTTACCTTTTTATATTAGGTAGATCGTCTATGGATAATTTGATCATATACATCCATTAGTCCACTTGTCATACACTAACCACCACATGGTCCCCTCCTCTTTCCGTGATCTTTTTACCAAAATTAAAGGTAAACAAATGTCCAGGACGAAGGGAGTAACAAAATTTAAAATTAAGTGAATTCATTCTTCTTTACTGTAGCTAAACTGCATGAAGTCACACAAATATAAAACGAATAAATAAATAAAGTAATATCCGGGAAAAGCAAACTAAGATCATGGAAAAAATGAGTGTTAAAAAAAAATGAAACTGTAAGCCGAGACTGAAAGGACAAATGATCAGGAGAAATTAAAATGGGAATTTTGGGGGCAAGAAATGACGACACCTCTCAGTAAAATGAAAAGCAGACAAATGAGAAAGTTACAAAACACATGTAATGGTATACATATAAGAATAGGCGAGCACATACATGATACTGAATTGCCTGAAGCAAAGTGCCCTAAGGCTAATTGTAAGCAACCAGTCCATGAACACCAAGCTCCAGCAACAGCAAAACACCACCACAATACCCTACAATCAGAAATGAACAATTGAGTGATAAATGTAGTAAATTGCTTTTGCAGCCACTCTCACCATTCATCTTGCTTTCCTAGTAAGATAAGAAAATTTTGTTCATCTAAATTAAAACAAAATACCTGAAAACCACCGGCTCTGGCTCACCCGTGTCTCTACATTCGCCGCCAAACTCATCTGCCGCCTAGAATCTTATCCTCGTGGACAAAATACAGGGTCAAGTGAATACAAATCTACATGGTAAAGATGAGTAAAAATAAGAATTGATAGTGTAAAATTACAACTTGAATTATAAGAATAAACCGGATACAGTCTTCATCAGCAGAAATGGAATTGTTAGTGTAAAATAGAGGTAGGAAATGGGGAATTGATAAAGGGCAAATGGGTGTTGGAGAGGGAAAGAAGGGGATTGAGTGGACGGAGGACAAAGTAGCGTAAAGTAAAGGATGAAATGCGGGATAAACAGAGTCAATACTATAGATCACATGACAAGCACGGATACCACATGACCATTGGAGGCTAACTGGTACGAATTTCTGGAGAAAACCAAGATGAAATAGTAGTCTTCCAGGGGGAAAAGGGTGATGAAATGAATAGACAAAAATCGAATGTAAACTAATACTAATCAGATGAGTACATGCCTATGTGTCTCTCCTTCAATCTTCTACCCAACATCCTAACCACCTGAACAATAACAATTGAACAAAACCCACTCAAATAAACACAATCAAAGCAAAAAAGCAATAAAATCTTAACCTTTTTCGTCGTCATACTCATCGTCACGTCACTGGTACAAGTAACATTGCCTTTTTCTAGATATTTGGAGACTATTTGTTTTTCCTAATCAATGAAAAAACAAACAGATCAATAATAGTTTGGTTATCCTCTTCCTATATCTCACCATCCTCGATCTAGATTAACTGCGATCATTGTGCGAATTCACCTTGAAGTAAATCCCCAAGTGCTGGTGCAATGATTAGTCCAAGTGTTGGTCAGAATATTGCTTAACCAGAACCGCTTTTTCCAGAACACACTTGCCACAGCAATATTGTAAATTCCACATCACGTACAAAAAACCAAGAATTTTATGAGGCTAAACTTGCTTTACCGAAACTAAATGGGGTAAGTTGAGTAATAGGGACCTGATTCTGGGTGTTCTGCATAAAGACAAAACAAGAATCAAACCATGAACACTCTTCATATACTTCATCTGTACAAGAAGAGTGTGATGGAAAATGAATGAGTGATGAAGTATACACACAAGTTTAAGACAACTTCACCATTACGCACATCAATGTGAACATTTTTGCAGATACTTGCAGCGATTAAGCTAGCTAGTAAAGTCACCGAGCGAGATACGAAACCTGTCAAATTAAATCCAAAAATTGAAACTACACAAAAGCAATAAAAAGTAGAGAAGGTACCATGACATCGAAAGCGATGGCAGGGAGACGGAGTTCTCTATGGAAACAGCAGCAAGCTCAAATTCACAAACTTGACAAGCAAAGGTTTGAGTGAAAGCACCCAGGGAGTACTGACTAATTGAAGGGAAGATAGCAGGTCTAGCAATCACTAATTCAATATGGAGAGCATGAATCAATAGCAAATCAATACTATTAGAATCAAAGACCATATCAAAATCCGACAATCACCAATCAGACCTCACCATTAAATCGATCTCCGGAAGCTGAAAAACATCAAATTCGAACAATCAATCAATCAGCTCCAATAAACGCAGCATCTCTTTTAAAATAAAAAGCCAAGAAGGAGAAAAGGGGAAAGGGAATAAGAGACGGGAAATAAACAATGTAATATAACATCAGACCTTGAGCAATATTAGCAAACCACCTTTGGCCCAATTCAGGCTGCCAAAACAGCAAGTCCAACACGTTCCCAGCCCCAGGAACTGTTTCCATAGCTCCACAGGACAGATTAAGATGTAGAACAAGAAAGCAATCAATCAATCCACGCTAGAAATAAACTACATGAAATTAATACATTCTAAATCTCCAGAATCCAACATAGAATATGCGCCCGGCGTGCGAAATTTAATTAAGCACACATAAAAAGTTCCGAGGAGTTGAGCATTAGTAGAGATGATGAACTCGGAAGTGAGAAAGTGAATGTGGCTGAAGCACAGCTGAATCAAATCTGTTCCACACCATAGAATACAATTTGAGATAGCTTAGCACCTGAATAAAAACATTTACGTATCAGTCAAAGTTCCAAACAACCAATGCGAACTACAGGGGCGGCCAATAGAATTTTAAGGCCCTGTTTCAGATGTTATATAAAGGCCCCTGTCATAAGCGTCTCATATTTTACAAGTTATATGCAAACGTAATTTTTTCTGTATTATATGAAGACCCTTGTCATAATTATCTCATAATTTCCGAGTCTTACAAATGCGTACATATTATTAGATGTCTTTAATATTTGCCGACGGCGTAATTTTAAATTATCAAATATCAAGTATTTGAAATTTATAAAGCGAAATTTATTAGGTATCTGGAACTAGTAAAACCTATAAACAGTATGTATACTACGTATCATAATGCACTTAAGATATATAAACAAATTATATTATTCCTCTCTTAGTTCATTAAGCTCAGCTATTATCATTTTTTTTTAAAATGACACCTCTTAGTTCATTTAGCTCGGCTATTATCATTTTTTTTTTGAAATGACATATTTCATGGAAAATAAATATATGAAAATTATCACGATAAAATTAATAAATCACCTATAGTGTTAAACTAAAGTCAAAATAGTGGTTGCCACTATAAAAAAAAAATAAAACAAATGCGTACATATTATTAGATGCCTTTAATATTTGCCGACGACGTAATTTTAAATTATCAAATATCAAGTATTTGAAATTTATAAAGCGAAATTTATTAGGTATTTGGAACTAGTAAAACCTATAAACAATGGATATATAAACAAATTATATTATTTCTCTCTTAGTTCATTTAGCTCAGCTATTATCATTTTTTTTTTGAAATGACACCTCTTAGTTCATTTAGCTCGGCTATTATCTTTTTTTTTTTTTTGAAATGACATATTTCATGGAAAATAAATATACAAAAATTATCACGATAAAATTAATAAATCACCTATAATGTTAAACTAGAGTCAAAATAGTGGTTGCCACTTACAAAAAAAAACAAAAAAACAAAAAAAAAAAAAAAAAAAAACTGTCAGACAAGGGGATCGAACCCTTGACATTCAAGGGTCTTTGTAGTTCATCAAAATCCTCCTTCACCAATGCATCACAATAAGTAATACTGTACAACGATTGCATCAATTAATATTTATTCTGTTACTTGGTCCAGAGGAGCAGGAGGCCGAGCTTGGGCCCCGGTGCGGCGAGCCGAATTGACGGGCTCATGGCCGCCCCTGGCGAACTATAGTCCCAAATTCTAGAGAATAGGAATAATCTTCACCACCGTTTGGTCTCTCACCGAGACCATAACATCAAGTTGACTAAACTGTATCACCTGTTCCCTGCATTCTCTTGAACTGCAGGTAAGCAATATCCACATCAGTGGTCAAAGTCAAATCGATGTACTGAAAAAAACTATGTCAAGCAGCAGAGATTAGAACAAAGTCGATAAAAATGCAATCAATTCAGTACCAGCATAGTAAATATATTAAAATCTCAAAACATTTGGGTTCACTCATTTTGACCAAAGTCGAAAAACTAATGATGGGATATTGGAACTGGAGATTAGCAATTATGAGAAACATATAGTATTTGTTTGAAATGTAATGTTATCAGATGCCTTTAGAAATATAAGTATATGAAGAGGACTTTTGCATCTAAAGTCAATAACCATATGGAGAAATATTACTTGTATTAGATAGTTGGCACGACAAGAAGACAAAGATAGAGGAAATGGAGTGGGTCATGGAAGATGTGATGTGTCAAAAAATAAGAGGGTGAAAGAACAAATAAAAGGATCCTCTTATCCATCCTCTACCCATTATCTACATTTTACAAAAGAACAAAAATAAAGGAAAATAATTCATATGGAGAAATATTATTAGATAGTTGGCACAAGGACCAATGTTATACTTCCTCTAAAATTAGAGGAAGTAGAGAACATCTTCTTACTAAGAGGATTTCCTTACATGCTCCACAATAGAGAATGACCTCCTCTTAGAGAAAAGAGAGTGCTAAGAGAAGGCTTCATCCTCTCTATTGTGGGTGCTCTAAGTCCTCACTATATCTCTTGGATCTTCCACTATTGATGGTTGAGATTGAAATCAAGAAACACACTTAACACTAATTAGTTTCCTATACACTAATTAATTGTACTTTCTCTCTCTAGCTTTAATTATACATTCACTAATTGATTATTCTACCCAATTAACACTATCTTTTGCCCAGAAGTTGTTGAACCACATCTCCTTATCTTCATCGATCACTAACTTTAGTCCAACAAGTGACGCCATGCGTCATGTTCTCTTGGGTGCTAGAAGTCATGCCACGAACGACCGTTTGACTCTTCAACCTGAAATCAAACATGCTAAAAACATAATCATATGGGAAAAAAAATCATTTATTACATATAAGTAAAAAAAATGACGGGTGAAATGAAGGAAGGAGGTGAAAAAAATCATAATACCTATAATAATTTCTATCTATAAAATTTTATTAAAAGGCTAACCTAAAAAATGTGGCATGACAAGTTTAGTTGTGATGTGGCAACTTTTAATGTGACATGGTAGAAAAAAGTGAAATGGATTACCAATTTAAGAAAATTAAAAAATATAAGGTAAAAAAACTTAAAAAATATAAGGTATAAACACAAAAAAGAAAGAAAAAAAAATGGTAAACCATTGTTTTTGTTATTTATTTACCTTATTTATTTAACTATTATTTCTTTTATTTAATGAAATAACCTTTAACTTACCTTTCATCATTACTATATATACTCCGTATTTATGTACCATAATTTTTATTTTTATTTCATTCATAAAATTTTGAGAGAATTTGCAATAGAATTTTTCATATATATAACTATTATATTCACCTTAATTTTCAATTTTATTCAAAAAAATAACACCTAAAATATACATAGAAAAGTTTGTTTCGTTTTTTTTTATTTTCTTATGTTTTGTATTAATTTGTTATTATTTTTTGTGTTTGTAATAATATTGCAAGAGAATGAATTTCCAACTTTATTCAAAAAATTGGTAGGTAAGGTATAGATAAAGAACTAGATTAATTATTTCGCTTTTTATTTTAATTATGTTTTAAATTAATTACAATCTTATTAGTTATTTTTTGTGTGTTTATATTAATATTGCAGAAGAATGAATTTTCAACTTTATTCAAAAAATTGATAGGTAAACTATACATAGAGATAATTTACTTTTTATTTTTATTATGTTTTGAATTAATTAGAATATTATTAGTTATTTTTTGTGTGTGTTTGTAATAATATCAGTTAAATGCGTCTAAAGTGGGCGACTGTATGCCCAGTCGCCAATTTGGCGACAGAAAACAGTCGCCAAATTGGCGACTATAGAATCTTATCCCAAAATCCGTCTAAAATTCAAGGGCGACGGAATAATATCTTAATTGGTGACCGAAAACGGTCGCCAAATTGGCGACTGAAAACGGTCGCCAAATTGGCAACTGATGACGGTCGCGAATCGTTTATAGTCATAATACAACCATAAATTCCAATATTTTAATTTTTTTGCTATATGACAATTTTATAGAAGAGTTGCTCCTCTATATATAAGACCGTTCTATAAGTCTAAGACGGACCAATAATGGAGATTAGTCCAAGAGATGAGGATAAACAAAAATGAGATAAGAAAAATACAAAACCCCAACGCTATAGTGCTACACTGAGTCACTGACACTCCTCCATCACCATCACTATCACCAGCTTCTCCACTGCAACAACAAGTTGCATCCTCACCAGTCACCGCCTTTTTGCCTTTTTGATCTATCCCTCCACCTATCAATTAATTAAAAAACCCAAAAGGTTAAGATCCCTCGGTCCCTCTTTCCAAGTCCCACCTTTACTCTTTAGTCAACAAGTTTCCAATTAAATTACTTGGACCACACCAGTTTTGTTTTGTTTTGTTTTGTTTTGTTTTGTGGTGGAAGGTTGGGGATGATCAGAGCTCGGAGAAGATCGTGCTAGTTGATGTGGATGGTATGGGTACAGTCGGAGGATAGGGCTGCAACTGCAATTAAATTACTCCCGGTTATTTGGTAAGTTTACCCAAAGTGGAAATTGAAAGAAAATAGATCCAGAGTAAAATTTTAGCCAAAAGAGGGATATATTTGGAAAGATAGGTGACTGACTATCTTTCTGCATATACTCCTTAGCCCCTCTTACTCCCCCTTTGTCCCAATAAAGAGTTTACACTTTTTTATTTTTTTGAGGGGAAATAAAGCAAGTGTCTTTTGCATTATACTCCATGGCACTCATCGGATTCTTTACATTTTCCTGTATGTACAAACATTCACACATTAACAAACCCTTAATCGTCTTGCATGTGCTTACCTTAAACTCTGTGCCAAAAGCAAAGGTATAAGAACCTGATGAATTTATGGAAGGGGGTAACTAGGAAAGTGATGGAAGAATTTGTGTCTCACAATAATTAGCAGTCTTCTCTAAGACCGTCTTACAATAAAATACTCCGACTCTATATTACACTTGAGTATGTAAAGGTCACTATAAGGGCATCAACAATAGAGGTTTGTCAACAAAGGTTTGTGTACTTTTTAGAGGTTTGTTGACAAACCTCTCTATTGTTGGGAATGAGGGTTGAGGTTCATGGATGAGAATGGTTACAATTTTGTATACAAGTTTGTGTTTTTGATTGTGAGTGATAGTGGACCCCATGTAGTATACTTTTATGAGGTTTGTTTATATTTAAGAGGTTTGTCTATTGTTGTATTGAGGTTTGTTGTTAGAGAGGTTTGTGTGTTGAGTGATGTGGCATTAGACAAACCTCATTTGGGGTTTGTCTATTGCTAATGCCCTAAGTTTGTGATCGTCTTGTGCCATACCTAAATAAATATGCCACATAACAGGAATGGAAGAGATATGAGTGTATCACTGTTATCTCTACGTTTACGTTACATGGATGCAAATGTATGGACTTAAAACATACCTCGTGTACGATGTTGTCAGTTGTGTCACTAATAACTCTACATTTTCTCATCATCTTGGATTATAAGTGTTGCAATTTGTGATCATGATTGTATCATCTGGAATTTTTCATGTGGCTTATTTAGATTTGTATAAAGATTAGTACGAGTGTTAACTCTTAAAAATCAGTGATATGCAGAGCTGTCATCAGACATATACTCGGAGGTTGCATGGCTCATTGTCAGGGCAGGCGTTTCTAATGCGCTATACTTCGTCCAGGTTTTTAGCTGTATCCTTTTGTCTTTATATTAGCTGGCAGGATGTAGCTGATCCTAAGTTCTTACCAGCCTGCCTTCTGGTTTGCAGCAGGATGTACTTTGCAGATCATACGAGGGTACTGGGAAGGGTAAATCGCAACATGATTGAACAGCTCTCTGGGTTTAAGGTAGGAATTGTTGACCTTGTATCGTACTTGAAACAAAGTTGAGGTTCTAGTGCTCATTATATGGACTCTGTAATGTACTTGAAACAGCCTGCTATTTGGTTTCGTTTCCATGTCCCCTCTTACCCTCACTGTGTATTTTTACCTATCTGGATTTCTTTTTTAAGAGTGTGGACGCTAAATTTTGTTATTTTTATTCCTAAACAAGATCAGTGTAAAAAATTTTAGTCCTATCACCTCACAACAAATCTCTTAAAAAACAGTCACCTTATAAGCCTAGAGTTAGTACTCCGGATTACTTATTGTTCCACTAAGTTCTCTATTATAAAATACAGTAATATTAACTTACATATGGGTATATATGTTTGGCTTAGATGCATACTAATCATTCATAAATGAAACGATGAAAAATTTGATTTGGAAACCATTGATTTGGAATTATAGTAACTGATTTCCTCACATGTTAACATATAGCAAACAACAATTATAACTGTGATCTCAGTTTCTTATTTAATTAATACAGGGATATACATCTTAGTATAAAACAGGTCAGATGGGTTAGATGAGACAAGAATAAACTGCCTAGTGAAAAAGACTTTTTCATCTATCTATGTGGGGTGATAAGTGACCTGTATTAATTGTAAGTCGGATATTATTATCTTAAGAGAGACTAACTCACTTGTAAAATGATAAGAGTGAAAAACATTTCTTGGTTGCTTTGCAAATTTGACTGCGGTTTGCCATTGAATTATGTTACCAATTCGTACTTTCGACCATCACTGTCATCTGTCTATCTACCTATCTATTCTATACCTTTGAAAGGGCAAAGAAGCACCCTTGCACTGTTCCTACAATACTACTTTGTGTGCTTCTCACTTGATGAATTTTCCCACTTTCCATTTTACGTTATTTCACTAAGATGTTTTTGCCTTTTTGATACAAAATTTATGAAAGAACAACATATTCCGTTTTCCCTTAAGGGTGTGTTTGGATAGGAGGATTTGGAGGAAAAGGAAGGGGAGGGAAAGGGAGGGATGATAAATCCTTTGTTTGGTTAGTAAAATGGAGGTGAAGGGATTTTGAGGGGAGGGAAAATGGATCCCTCCATTTCCCTCCTCTAAGCCAAATTATTTCCTCTCCAACAAAGGCAAGATTTGGAGGGAAAATGATCTCCTCCATTCTCCCTCCCCTTCCCTTCCATCCCTTTCTCTTCCCTCTTTCACCCTCCCCTTCCTTTCCCTCCACTTTTGCTATCCAAACACACCCTAAATGTTTGTCGTGTGCGTGATAAATGTTCTTGAAGTTAACAAATTTACAGGAAAACCTCAGGCTTCTTAGTCTTGAGCTGTCACCATTACTTAATTGAAAGGGAAGGAAAAGAAGGGTGTAGAAACATGAATTTAGGGTAATATACTACTAATATCTAATGATTTAGTGGCCATTCTTGTAAGGCATTCCTTCTAACCGCAAGACTTAAAAGTTTAAAGTGTACTCCGGCAGTGTCTTCACAAAATTTATGGCTGCCTTAAGGAAGCTTGCGCGGTTCGCAATCGTCAAAATGTCATGCTATGACTGAGTAAATCCTTAATATATTTCGTTGTGAAATTTATCTCTCGAGTTCTTTATTTATCTCTAGAATTCTTTTTTTTTTTTTTTTTTTAAAAAAAAAATTCTTTAATATCTTGAAATACCATCTGCAAATAAAATAACAAGCTGGTAGACTAATGTGCAAGTCAGGCTACGAAAGCATGCAGCTTAAAAGGAACCTCCAAATTCTTTTCTGCTGATAGATTGGAATCACTATATTTAGATGAGAGAACCTTATCATCTCAAGCTTACATTATTTCGATGGAACATTTTCTTCTATAAAAAAAGTATTGGTTCATGATTAGAATCCGGTGAGTTCTCCTTTTGGCAAACCGCTTTATTGTTCCCCATGAGTTCTCCTTGGGAGTTATGGGGATAAACAAAAGGTTAAGGCTTGGATGGAGGATGTCCAAAAGTTGCCTTATATGAGTTTCTGAGCTTGACTACACACACACACACACACACATATAAGAAGACAGTAATTTCATATGTTCGCTCAGATTTTTACTTGATGCCCGGGGATATTTTATCCTCTCTCTTAAATGTAGACGGCAACCATTACTATCATGTAATGGTATAGGAAGGTTGAATTTACTGACCCAGATCCACTGACTAGGATTAGGAATAGATCTGACCATGTGATGAGACTTCTTTATTGGAGTTGCGTGTGAAACTTTTTGTTGCACCAAGATTGCTTGCTTGACTATACTTAATATATCTGCTGATTTGTTGCTCTTGGTGGTATCTCAGCAAGCACACACAGCCCAGCAAGAATGTTTGTGTTATACTGATAAGATGATTGGATGTTATGCTTCATTCGAGCAGGTAATTGCTTCATAGTTCATGAAATTCTCTCTGTATGATTCAAAGATTCGATAAAGGGGGAGTGGTTTGTTATGAGAATTTGTAAAGACTTGATTTTGCGTGCATTCACTAGGTAGTTTGTATTGCATTGACACCATTTTTAAAATGCATATTTGAACAACTATTAGGCTGACATACCAGGTAGTTTACATGACACTTTTTTGGGGGGGGGGGGGGGGGGGTGTCAGTACAATCCAGGCTACAAATCTGCAATGGTACATAGAAAGATCTGTTGATTCAAGTGAAACTGTGTAAGCAGGGAAATAGAGGTACCTGTTGGAAATAATGCCTTGAGGAGAAAAAGGCAGAAACATAGTTTTGTTGTCCCACAATACCACATCGGTGGGCAACAACTTGTTTCTCATATTTATATATCCTCCCTCTTTTGTGTGGTTAAGTGAGTGGACCAAGAGGGCTTTTGTTGTGTGTCTTGGGCCTATGGATTTGGGTCCAAACACACATGCGCGTGCCGACGCTTGGGTTTGGCTAGAGCACTAGCGGTGCAGGCCTTGGCCCACTTTTATCCTCTAACTCCTCTTATTTTTGCTGTAAATAAGAGCTTTCTCGCCACTTTAAGCACACAACAATCAGAAACTTTCTCCTCTCCTTCTCTCTTCTAAATTTTTAGGTAAAGTAGTTGCTCTCGTTCCAAAGCTCCTGGCCTCGAGTGGGCGAGGGAACTACCGGTGCTTGCTGATTGCCACTGATAGATGAACCATCTCAACCAAAACCTTAAGGTGATGGTTGAGCCCAACTATTATAAATATTCCTATTACGCTCCCTCACTCAAATGCCCATTGGGCTTGAAGAGTGGTTGGTTGTGCACCGGCTCCCCGTGCAGTGTCTCGGGTTTCCACTTCGAATTTTTGAGGAGTTTTGAGGTTGCCAGGATTTGAACCCGTGACCTTCGGTCACACTGGCTCTGATACCATGATAGATGAACCATCTCAACCAAAACCTTAAGGTGATGGTTGAGGCCCAACTATTATAAATATTCCTATTATGGCCCAACTATTATAAATATTCCTATTAGCCACCACGGTCGTGCCGAAATAGTTTTCAAAGATAGAGGCCTTCATACCTCGTTTTTGCAATCGGTTCTATTTTTTAATCTCCTTATTTTCATTGTTACTGCTTCTTTCACACCAACAATTTGAAAACTATTTTGTTGTTGTTGTCTGTTGCCGTAACAATGTCGTCTATATTGTCAAAGAGTCTTCCTGATTTGCCTAAACTTGAACGTCTAGATGGTAACAACTACAAAGGTTGGTCATGAAAATTGCCGATGTTCTTTGAACAACTCGAAATTGATTATGTGCTGTTTAGTGACCCTCCTCTTGCTGTTACCGAGACTGCTGCTACTGTAGAAGAAACCCCTCCAGCTATTTCTGCAGTCAAGTCAAATGAAGAGGCTATTAATAAATTTGATAAGGACAATAAAACTGCTAAATACCATCTACTAAACAACATGACTGATATCGTGTTGGATTTTTTTATGATTGATAAGTCTGCCCGTACCATTTGGGAGTCGTTGGAAACGAAATATGGGGCTGATGACGAAGGGAAAAAGAAATGATTAAGATTTTAGATGGTTGATGGGAAAATCTATCATGGAACAAGTACATGTCTATGAAAATTTATGTGCTGATGTAGTTAATGAGGGGATGAAATTAGATGACATTTTCCCTTAGAACATTTTCCCCCGTCAACCACCTAAAGAATAAGAAAAAAGTCCTTTTACTCCAAGAACTAGTGAGTCACGTGAGGACCGAGGAGGCAAACCGTCTCAAAGATAAACTTGTTAGTCAAACTCCACTTGTTTGTTATGTTTGTGGAAAAGCGGGTCACAAAGCCTACCAATGCACTGAAAATCGATGTCATTGGTGCTGTGGTTATGGAAGCAAATCTGGTGGGTAATGTTGCTGAATGGGTCTTGGATACTCGTGCTTCTAGACACCTCTCTGCTTATGAGTTCGAGGAGGTAGCTGATGGGGAATGCGTCTACATGGATAACTCTTCATCTGCAAAGGCAAGATCTTTCTCAAACTCACTTAGGGGAAAACACTTGCTCTCACTAATGTTTGTTTGTACCCTCATTGCGTCGAAACCTTGTGTCCGGTGCCTTGTTGAAAAAAGCTGGTTTGAAACTTGTTTTTGAGGCTGACAAGGTTATAATGTGTATGAACGGGGAATTTTGTGGGCAAGGGTTATCTGTCTGGGGGGTTTGAATACTGATTCAGTTTTTAATAATATTGCTTCTATTTCTGCTTATATTGCTGAGTCTATTGATGTTTGGCATGGTAGACTCATGTGAATATTGACTACATTAAAAAGCTTAGAACTATGAGTTTAGTTTCAAGTTTGACGAGTCAAGAATTTTCTAAATGTGCTAGTTGTGTTCAGGCTAAATTCACAAAGAAACCCAGTAAACCAGTTAAAACTAGGAATACGAGTCTTCTTGAAATAATTCACACCGACCTAGCAGGCTTCAAAAATGTTCCAAGTAGAGGTAGTAAAAATTATTATGTTATTTTTATAGACGACTGTTCGAGATACACCCGTGTATATTTGCTTAAGACGAAAGATGAAGCAGAACATTCGTTCAAACGGTTTAATACATGAGACTAGTCCACCTTACTTACCTTAGTCTAATGGAGGAGTAGGAGTAGCTGAACGGAAAAATAGAACTTTAAAAGAAATGATGAATGCTATGCTTTTAATTTCTGGCCTATCTGTTGTCGGCTTGTCATATTCTTAATCGTGTACCTCATAAGAAAATTGATAAGACACCCTACGAGATTTGGAAGGGCTATCCTCCTAAACTCAGCTTCCTTAGGGTATGGGGGTGTTTGGCTAAAGCGGGTTTACCGGAGACTACCTACCGTTGGACCGAAACCTAAGACTGCGTTTTTATTGGTTATGCTCAAAATAGCTCTGCTTATAGATTCATGTCTTTGAGTGATCACTCTATATCTGAAGCTAGAGATGCTATGTTTTTTGAGCATGTTTTTCCATTATAGAAAAATGTTATATCATCTCCTAGTTTACTTGTTGCATCTATTGATATGTCTTCACATGCTAGTAGTAACTCTTCTATTGATCATATTGCTGAACTTAGAAGTAAGAGACCTAGATGTGCAAAGAACTTTGGTGGTGATTTCACTTTACTATCTGAACATGGATACACTGTTTGTGCTAGTGATGAATTTGTTTCAGCTTTTTTAATGGAAGATGACCCAAAAACTTATAGTAAGGCAATGAAATCCATTGATGCTAACTTTTGGAAAGATGCTATTAAAAGTGAACTTGATTCTAGTGTGTCAAATCAGACTTTTGGAGTTGACTGATTTACCTAAAGGTAGTAAACCCATTACGAGTAAATGGATCTTTAAAAGGAAAATGAGACCTACCGGTACAATAAAAAGGTTCAAAGCTAGACTTGTGGTTAAAGGCTTTACACAAGAAAGATATTGACTATTTTGATACTTATTCTCCTTACTAAAATTCCGACTATAAGAACTCTGGTCGCCATAACTCCCATTCACAATCTTATTATTCATCAGATGAATGTTAACACTTATTTTTTGAATGAACTAAGGGAAAAGATCTACATGTCGCAACCCAAAGGTTTTGTGGTTAAGGGTCAAGAGAATACAGTGTGTAAATTGAACAAATCATTATATGGTCTAAAACAAGCACCTAAACAGTGGCATGAGAAATTTAATAACACTTTGGTAAGTAATGGCTATATGGTTAAGAACTCTGATTCATGTGTTTATTCAAAAGTGATAGAATCTAATTGTGTAATTATATGCTTTTATGTTGATGACATGTTAATACTTGGTAATAATTTTGGAAGTAATAATTAAAACCAAAGATTTTTTGTCATCACAATTTGTGATGAAGGACTTCGGAGAAGCTGATGTAATCCTAGGGGTTAAGGTTATTCGAAACTCTAATGAAATTTCTTTAAGACAATCTCATTATGTAGAATAAGTGTTCAAAAAGTTTATCTGCTTTGATAAAGTGCCAGTGTGTCACGGTCCGATACTTACTTTTGGGATCGTGGCGTGCTGTGCATTTGCTAAGGCAAGGCAAGATCTGGCGACAATGATCTTCGTACTAGTGAAGGATCGCTCACTAGCACGATACTCGGGTCTCGGCAACACTCGACAGGATTGCAACGAGAGCGTTAAGCACTAGTGTTTGTCAAGCACTAGGCATTCGTAATCTGTCTCGGGTGTGGGAGTCGGGATCCTAGTGTCGATCCCACAAACACGGCTTGTTAGAAAAGTGAAGGCAAAGAGTCGTTCACAACAAAGCAACAACAAGCAACACGAAGGCACAAGGTAGGAAGTAGATTTTCATTCACTAGTACTCCTAAAGAGAGAAATTTGAGAGTTACATCGTGGTAGCAGGAAACATTGAAAGTGTAGAATAGCAATATACCTATTTATGAAAAGAAAAGCTATGCTATTTATGCTAAACTAGGAAAGTATTTACTAAAAATATACAAGGGAAATGAAATTACATAAGCATGAATAAATCTAGGGGTTCGAAGTGTGCGGATCATCACAGTGCCTGCTAGAACACCCTAGGACGCTAGTATACCTTTATGCAAAAACTTGGGTAATAGTGTTTCCCAAGAAGAGTATGCTAAAATCCTAGGTAGTGTGATGTTTCTTATGAACTATGCTCGACCAGATATGCATATGTAGTTAGTAGTTAGTAGACTCAGGCGTTATACACATAACCCTAGTAGTGAACATTGGAATGCTCTTCATCGTTTACTAAAATACCTAAAAGAAACATCTGATTTATGTTTGCGTTATAGTAAATTTCCAAATTGGGTTTCAGCTAACAATGATGAGATCTGTTCTACTAGTGGTTATGTCTTCACCATGGGTGGAGGTGTTATATCGTGGAAGTCTACTAAACAGACTTGTATTGCACCCTCTACCATGGAGTCGGAGTTCATAGCTATTGAGTGGTTGAAAAAACCTACTAGTAGATGTACCGGTGTGGGGAGTGTGGGGAGGACAAGACTCCGGTCTCCTTACACTTTGACTCACAAACAGAGCTATTGGTGTTGCTAAGAATAGTGTTTATAATGCGAAGAAACGACACGTTCGAATCAGACACGCTGAGTTAAACAACTCATTTATTTCCTTGGCAATGGAGTAATCGCTTTGGACTATGTGAAGTCAGCAAGCGAAAGCAATCTAGACTAGACGTTGAAACGTCAATGGGAATGGGACTTAAGTCCTTAAGTCAAGAGTGACTAGGTCTCAAGCTTTTATTCCTATGGCGTAGTATGATTCATAGACTTAACGATGGTGCTTTTGAGACGCATTTCGTGAATTATACACAAGGTTGAACTTATGTCCTTAATGGCTCATGTAAGAAGTGTTATTGAGAAGCACCCGAGTCACCTAAGTAGGTGTGATGACCATAAAGATTATGAGATGTCTTGTAAACACATCTATAAGAACCAAGGTAAACGCATGGCTTTAAAGAGCGCGTTGCACTTTGAAATCGCAGAACGATCGTATTTTAAAGGTATGATATGTGTTGTGGGGTATCAACCGAAGCACGGTTAGGAATTCGCAAGATATTCTCTCGCTGTAAGTAAGTTGTTTCCTCATTTCACTAAAGTGTCAATTGAAATCGAAAGATATTGATACCTAAGTATCCAAATTCCAATCCTTCCTTTACCCAGTTTTTTTTCTCTTCTGTTTTTCTCTTAACCATTAGTGGGGAATTGTTGGAAATAATGTCTTCAGGAGAAAAAGGCAGAAACATAGTTTTGTTGTCCCACATCGGTGGGCAACAACTTGTTTCTTATATTTATATATCCTCCCTCTTTTGTATGGTTAATTGAGTGGACCAAGGGGGCTTTTGTTGTGTGTCTTGGGCTTGTGGGTTTGGGTCCAAACACACACACGCGTGCTGGCCCGGCCTGGCCCGAGCTTGGGTTTGGGTTTGGGTAGAGCATCTGCGGTGTGAGCCAAGGCCCACTTTTATTCTTTCTTTTTGGTCTTGAACTATCTAAGTTCATTTTGGCATGTGCGGTTTTAATCAGTCTTTGTGACTCTTAGTGGGTGCGGTTTTCTCTCCTCACTTTCAGTCAAGTCTTTGTGCCTCTTAGTGGGTGCGGTTTTCTCTCCCCACTTACTACTCGGTTCTAGGATGCTGTTTAGGCTCCTCTTGCTCTTATTTTTTGCTATAAGTAAGAGATTTCTCGCCACTTTAAACACACAACAATGAGAAACTTTCTCCTCTCATTCTCTCCTAAATTTATGGGTGAAGTATTTGCTCTTGTTCCAAAGCTCCTGGTCTCGAGTGGACGAGTCTGGGTGCTGCAGTGTCAAACATTGGGGAGCTACCGGTGCTTGGTGATCGCCACCACGGTTGTGCCGAAATAGTTTTCAAGGCAGAGGCCTTCATACCTTGTCGCTGCAATCGGTTCTATTTTCTGATCTCCTTATTTTCATTGTTAATGCTTCTTTTGCACCAACAGTACCTTAGTCAATATACAACTATCAGTTATCCAATGCATCCTGGAAAATGGTAATTCATGGTGCAAGGCATGTATAACACATGAATATGCAAGCTGGTTGTTTCACAAGCAACAACCTCTTCTCAGCATTTACAGCAGTGTCTACTCGTTGTCCCTCGTTAACTGTCCCTGACTTACTATAGAGGAAAGTTGCAACAAAACCTCAGTCTGTTGGATTTTTTTTCTCCTCAGAAATTGACAGGGCACTAGAAAAAGTTTAAAACTCGAGTATTACAGGCTTTGGATTCACAATGTTTTTGTGTTGTATTTGGTGCGGAAAAATAAATTAAATGCAATATTCCCACTTTTGAAAACATAGTTATCTGAAATATGTTACTTAGAGCTGTAAGTTTGCCCTACGATCCTGGGATGAGTAAACGTGTTACTTTGGTCATTTGAGATGCCGCTAATAATTTGATTCAATTGCCCATCATCTGTCCATTTATTTATGTAGAATTGTAGATTGTAAACTTTGAGGTTTTTGCCTTGCTCTCCTACAGGAAAAGGGAAGGAAAGTGGGGAACGAGTTTTGGCGCATATCAGGAATCCGCAAGAGATGGCTCCTTGTAACTCCGAAAAAAACTACTTCCTCCCCTGCACTATGATTTTTCCATTTACTCTTTCACCGTCTTTAAAATGACAATTTATACTTTTGTTTTATTATTTTTTTTATTAAAAATATAACTTTGCAAAAGATTTTTTGATAACAAATGTAGTTATGTAAAAATTATGTTACAAAAGTGTATTATTTTAGTGTATACAAGGTTAAAGTTTTCAAACCTTGACCTTCCGAACGTAGATGGGAAAATCGTAATGGAGGGGAGGAAGTACCTAATAACCTGAAAATACTACCCATTTTTTTAAGTAATGTTAATACTAACTATTATGTTGATTTTTTATACCTTAATTGCAAAATTTAATAGATTTCACCTGGCTATCTTGTGTGGATGACTCTCAATCCCTCCTGGTTTGTCTTGATCATTTTTCCTGATTTGCAGCACCTCGCGCCTGTGGTGAAAGAATAGATTCATTCATCATGTGTAATATTTACCATGGCCGGGGAAAACAAATTGCCTTGGCAGCTTACTACTGCAACAGTTGCGAACTACTCCGCCAATTAGTTATCAAACAGCACATTGTTAGGTATGTTTAGCTACGACCCATTCAAAGAGTTTCAATTAGCATCAAAAGCACCAAAATACTCAAATATTGCTCCCTCCAATTCAGCCTATTGTTCCCCTTTCTTGTTGCACAATAATTAAGAAAATAAATTTGGACCACACAAAAGTTTCTAAATAAGGAAAGAGGGAACAAAACCCAACTAGCATAAAAAAGAAAGGGGGAACTACTGCTAAATAGAAGGGAGTATTTACGAATACTTCTCCGTTCCATTGATTTCTTTACTTCTCCGTTCCATTGATTTCTTTATATTTACGTTTCCACAAATATTAAGGACATGTGAAAACAATGAAATGACTTGATTACCCCAAAGCAAATAGTAGTTACTAGTTAGGGTATCGTAGTCATTTAGAAATGTTGTAAGCGGCTAAAAATATAAACGTAAAGAATTAAATGGAATGACCCAAAATAGTAAGTAAAAAACTCAACGTAACGGGGAAGTATTAGTGGGTGCTTGTACCAACTAATCCTCTAAAAATAAAAATAATGAGCCCAAGCCTTAGCCTGTCAAAAATGCCCCTTATTTTATTTCTCATATGACGAGTATGTTGGTAAAGTTTAGGCGGAGGATTGCGGTGGTTAGCCGTGGAGTCCTTGGGTGGTTGAAGGGTGCACATAGTTGTAATGAAGTTGGGTAGTAATATTAAAGATAAAAAAAATAAGGGGTATTTTTGTCATAAAAATCCAAATATTGGACTGTGGTAGCAATTTTTAAATTTTTGCAATATTTTGGGTGTAATTTTTTTTTTAAAAGGGAGTAAATTTTAAAAAGTGTATCTTAAAAGGGAGTTATTGATAATTTACTCTAACGAGAAATATGGACAATTTAAACTAGTTAGTGAGACGTTTGATTTGTGTAATACAAAGATTCATCATAAAATATTTTTATAAAATATGAGCAATATCTTACTAAGCACACAAGTTCGAGCCGCTCGCAAGCTTTTCGAGTCGAGTCAGCGCTGCTCAGTTTGTGACTTGTTATGGTCTCGAGGTCGAGCCCGAGCCGAGTTTTGACCGAGCCAATCTGGAGTTGCTCATGAGCTGTTTCGTCTCATTATCACCCCTAGTCACTTGAAAAGACCTTGGGAACAATCCTCTTTCTTATAATTTGGGTAAGTTGAAATGAGGATGTTATAGGTTGATTTCTTAATTCCTTATTAAAAATAATTACTAGAGAGTAGCAGGACACATTTTTGGTTAACAAAACACCTGTACAGGTTATCGAAGGCTTAAGAAAAAAAAGGTAAAATGATGTGAATGTCCTTATCATGTCATTTGCAAATGTCGGCTAATTTGGTAAAGAGGCAGGTGGGGCTAGCTAATTTGGTAAAGAGATGAGGGATAGATAGACCTGGCCACATGTAGGGCTTGCCCGTGGCAGGCCGGGCTCCCATGGCTATGCGAGTGAGCGCTGAGCCGGTTTGTCGGGGCGGGCGGGCTGGCTTAGGCTTGACCGTAATATTTATGTAAAACCGCCTTATATATGTAGAGGTTTTACATTAATGTCCTTGTCTTCTCATTCATCAAAGTTACTATGAGGGATATTTAAGCCAATTAATTAAGGGTTTTACATTAATACTTGGGTAAAACCGCTTTATAGCAAATAGCAATAGAAAAACTTTATATAACGTTCTTCTTTTACCACCTCCATGTTTAAGAACTTTTATTCATAAAAGATGATATTTTTATAGAGTTCTTACATGAAAAATAGTAGTAAATATGTAATTAGTAATCCCAATTTTCAAAGTCATGTTTATTGGTCATCAAATACCCATGTTTGAATAACCAAGTTCTTATTTTAGATTAAGAACTAACTTGAAGTTGCAATAGATAAACTTTTTATTTTAGATTTTTATTGACAACCTCAAGAATAAGAACCACTATTATTATTGTTCTTATACAAGTATTGTTATTATTGGCAACCAAAAGGGTGCCTGAAAGCATGGTTGGGCGGGATTGTTTTTGTTCACCTTGCTTGGAATATGGGTAATTATGAGGAATGCACTTTAAAATAGGAAGAAATAAGAGGAGATAGGTGAGGAGATAGGTGATTGGTTGGTGGTGATTGTGAAGGGTGGAAAAAGGAAGTGATAAATGTAGTATTTTGTTCATAAAGAGAGTAATAGTAACCCACCCACCTCCTCCTTCATGGAATGATTACCTATTTATCTATGGAGGTAATAATTCTCCCTTACTTCTTATTTCCACCCTTCACAACCACCAATCGCATTCGCCTATTTTTCTTATTTTAGTCTTCATTACTCCCGTAATAATTATTATCCATCCCGAGCGAGCCCGTGATTTTGATTTTTGGGCTGGCCAGACAATAGAGAGTAACGAGTCCAGGGATTAAGGATTAAGGAATAGTAATTAATTAACTATTAACTAAAAATAAGACATATAGAGTAGGTTAGAGAGGTGATTAGGAAATTAATAATAGCAGCCGCCCAAGGAAAGATGATATTGCATCTCCACCTACCCCCAACTCTATCCTTTCTTTTGGATGTGCATTGTTGCTTCTCTCCTCCTTTAATTTAATTATATTCTTCTTCCTTGTATTTTCAACTTCTACATCTACAAATCTCAATGTATTTTTCCACATACTCGGAGGTTTTCTCAGTGCGCACCAAAGGCTGTGGCTGCGGGTTTCCTAGTCATCCAAGAAAGAAAAAAATTTAAGCCATGGGAGCATGTTTATATGGTGTATATGTTATTAGGTGGTGTAATAGTTTAACTGCATATCAAATCATCTTCATGTAACGGTGGTGGTCAAATGACGGGTTTTCCTATGTTCGATGGCGGATTTGGACTTGAATTAATTGGTATGTATCCGTTTATACTTTTGATTTTGTCTGATATGTGTATTATTGCCATACCATTCTTGTTATATACGAGCAATACATCTAGTGATATGTGTTTCTCGACCCCCAATTGATTATTCATCACGTTAGCCATGCGTATGCGTATCGAAAGATAGTACTAATAACTAGGGTTGTCAGTTTCAACCTTCAGCCGATCTATCCGATCCTAAACAAAGGATAAAAATCCGATTTCGATGAAAGGAGGCCGGTTGCCGGATGTCAATTTTACGCATCATCCGACCATCACCGCATATTATTAATTTCTTGTGATAAAGAAACGATTGAATCAAATGGAGTATAATCTATCCGACCATCACCGCATATTATTAATTTCTTATTTAAGATGTGCATGATGGATAGTATCCATCTTAATCAAGATATTATTGAATATATACTTCACATTGTTAGATGATTTGTAGTCTGGAGACAAGACTTCCTAAATGCGACCAATAATTTATCAAAGTCTCAAGTTTAATCGAAGAATCAACTTGTCAAGAAAAATGAAGTGGAAAAAGTAGCTTTGGAATTAGAGAGTAGCGTTCGTGATTAGTTGTTTTAAGGTTTGAGGAGATTGTGAACAACAAGAAGAAATAATAAGAGATTTCGAAAAATTGTAATTCCGATTGCAAAATAGGATTAAGTTGTCCTCTCGTAGACCATGAAAAATGAAATAGAAAGTTTGGATTGAGTAGTAGAAACTCTTTAGATAGATTATATACTAAACAAAGTCTTGTGAATTTGTGATAGGTATAGCCGTCATAAACTTGTAGCCCATTTGTAGCGGTTTAAGTATCACTCACATGAGTAGATAAGACAAATAACAGAATGCCTAGAAAATTACAAATGACTTGTCTCTATTTACCCATGTAAATTTTATCTGACCCATCACACGCTTGCGACTGATAGTGGGCATCACAAATGAGAATTTGTGTATTTTGAAATAGAATTTATCAAAAGATGTTAGGTGAATATAACTTTAGTTTAAGAACATCAGATTTATTATTTGCTTAATACTCTTGCAAATGACTCCCAAATCAAACTTATCGCTATTGTTTTTTTTCCCTCGTAATCATTCTTTTAATCAACTTGCAACTAATGTGTAAACTCGTACTTTGTTTTGTAATATAGTTGTTAATCAAATTGTAAGCAATGTGTGGACTTGTCTTTTATAGTCATTCTTCTCACCAATTATAATTTGTAATTGATGTGTATACCTGTGTTACTCAGACACGGCTATTTGGGGTGAATTTTCCTGTTTTGTGGCCTAAATTGAAGTGTCGAAGTGTCGTAGACCCGCGACACAGCAGTTAAGCGAAGTGTCGGAGTAACATATGTGTATACTGGTCCCAGAAATTCTCACTTTAGATGAACATTATCCGTCTAAAGCTGTCGATGGATAATGTCTCTCTCACAAATTGAGAATGAGAGTGGATAGTGTAAGTGAGTAGGAAATGGAATACCTCCACTTGCCCTCCCACCTTCCCACCTTCCCACCTGCATTGCATTTTGTGTGAGTGTCCGTCTACAATGAGACGGATTGATACTTATTAGGTTGCTTAATATAGTGTACATTATATCATTGCAATACTCTAATAAAGTATCGTAAATCTAGTACACTTATAAACCTAACAATGAACTAGTTCAACTGATTAACCTTCTAAAACACAAAGAAACACCAAATTAAACTTGAATTTTACAACCCATATACCCGCAACCTTTACCGGTTTGTGCTCCGTCATGCTAAAGGTTAATATCAACCTCGAGCCCTCACTCCGATCACTGACCCGAACTTAGATTGAAATTTATTAGGATTAGATCGACCTTGATTTGTTTTCATATGTTTGCACAAGATGAACAATCAGCCATATTTGCACAAGATGAACAAAATGGAATACTATTCACTCTATCTTTGTTTACCTGCTATTTCATTTTAGGTGTCTCCGTCAATTATTTATCTTTCTATTTTGGAAATGTCTTCCAAGACAATTGATCAGCCAAAACCAATTTGGTCCATTTGTCATTTAATAAATGATTTTTTCTTCTTTCCTTTATTGTAGTGCTAAAACTAAACTTAAACAAATGACAGGAACAGAGGGAGGGAGTATATATACAATAGGGAGTATATATACAATAGTTAGTTACGGAGTAATCTATAGTGTATAGAATAAACCTCATGAACCTTCTAAAAAACCAATAGTTAATTAGTATCCTTACCCTCTAAAGGCTCTAATAAAGGAGAGGTAAGTAGGTAACTTACAAATGCATTACGGAGTTTATATTCGTCTAATAATGTTCCGCTTAGATAATCGATCACCGTATAACTTTCATAGTAAAGGGCAGAGTTTCAGAGTTTCTCTCCATGTTTAGAGAAGAACAGCAGGTAAACCATTAATCAATGGGAATATGCAATAGATACATAGAGGATTCAAAGTGTCGATAAGAAAATGGTATAAATAGCTACACACCATATGCATTGCATCTTAATTCTTAAATACTCCATAAAACACATTCATTGATCAATCCAAAAGGCAACTAATAGTAGTTGCTGATTTAATGGACTACTACTTCTATTTGATTAATGGGCCTACACATAGGGAATGGTAAAATTGGGTGTAACAGGGGAGTGTCAAGGTCGGGCGGCAACAAAAAGGTGTTGATGGTTTGTGTTTTATTATATATTATACAGATAAATATAGAGGTGGCAATCGGGTCAGACGGGTCGGGTTTGGTTTGGGTCACGTCGGGTCGGGTCATATCGGGTTCGGGTCATATCGGGTCAGCATACCCTTTTGGGTCGAGTCGGGTCGGGTTTGGGTCGTTATCGGGTCGGGTCATTTCGGGTCAAATGATGTGTCGGGTCGGGTCATTATCGGGTCCGGTAACTTAATCGCATTACTATAATTTTTTACCATTAAATTTATTTATCAAAATTAAGCTTAATAATTATCGGGTCATCAATTTAATCGGGTCAGTATCGGGTCGAGTCAATATCGGGTCGGGTCGCGTCGGGTTACAGGTCGTCATCGGGTCGGGTTGGTTTCGGGTCACGATATTTTCGGGTTTGGGTCGGGTCGGGTTCGGGTCGGGTCAGACTTGCCAGCTCTAGATAAATATGTTAATTTTCTCATTTCCTTCCAATTTGATTGCGCCATTTTTAATGTGATACTTTGACTCTGCTTTTGTCAACGCGGCTTTTACTCGGCAAATATCTTTAGTTACGCATTTGCAAAAATTATAAAAGTTAGATATTTTTAATGTACTCTTAAAGACGAATCAAATAAGATCTCACATGAATATATTTTCACTTATATATCGAGAGAAAATTGAAGTTGAATGTTCGTTTGTGAATAGTGTGCAAAAGAGATAATGGCCTTGTGTAGTTGAATGAAGGGAGTATATGTTAATTTTTTGTGGCCAGAATATAATTTTGTAAGAGACTTTTGAATGCTAAACACAAGTATATTAGTATGATGATATAACACTTCATGTGAATTATCTTCCCCTATGACAACTAAACAACCCCTCATTATATTTAGACCATCCCCAAACAAGGTCTAGTGCTTGTTGGGTCATCTTAATCCATAATTAAGAAGGGAATTAGCACGATCCAATTGCAAAAGAGGTCAATTGATGACCTATTTGGATGCACTTGACCCAGTTGATGATCCAATAGTTACTAAGGGGGTGTTTGGTTGGAGCTTTTGGAATGGATTGGAATGGATTTAGGCCATTCCAATGTTTGATTGGAGCATTTTGGAATGGAGTTAGATACCTGATGGATTCTAACTCCATTCCAACCCCTTGGAATCCCATACCCATATCTCTTCCCAAGTTTACTAACTCCATTCCACCCAACACATTATTATTCCCATACCCGGATTGAACCAAACAACTTTAAACATGTATGGGGTTCTAACTCCATACCCCCTTGGAGTTAGAATCCATTCCATTCCATACCTAATGTTTGAACCAAACGCTCCCTAAATTCAGAGTTTGATAAAAAAATTGAATAATGATTATATACGAAAGCAAAATAAAATAAGATGTGAGCATTCACAAAATGATTGAAAATTTTAATCGTCTATATAAAATAAGATGTGAGCATTCACAAAATGATTGAAAATTTTA